>NW_022900950.1:67512734-67582259 GCF_012274545.1 Fukomys damarensis | reverse complement strand
GTGTCATCATTGTATACCTAAAATGTACTAATAAACTTAATGAATAATGAAAAAAGAAGTACCCCCTACAGCATGGGGGGCACCGCACAGGAGCAATGCAGTGGCAAAAGCTCAAGGCACTGTCCTTGTTGGGTCACCCACTCCTCAGGCCCACGTCAGGTCCCGGCCGTCCGACTCCTGAGAAGTCCACGCGCAGGGCTTTGGGAACCATTCTGCACTTGGGTCCTGGGATCTTGTCACCCTTCCCAGCCAGTTTTAGCCTCGCCCTACCTTCCTGTCACCAGACTACTTAAAGACCCCCAACCCAGCCTGGGGTGGTGGTGCATACCTCTAAACTCAGCATTCTAAGAGGCTGAAACAGGAGGATTGCAAGTTTGAGTGCAGCCTAGGCAATTTAGCGAGTGCTGTCTAAAAAAAATTATTTTTTTAAAGGCTGGACATATGGTTTCAATACCCAGTACCTCAAAAAGTAAGCAAACAAATGCCAAAAGCCCAGTAGCAGACCATAATGACCCACTCTCTGGAGCACCACACCCTATTTTCTCTGAATGTAAACTCCTTTAACTCTGCCTAATAAACCTTGTAAGGCCTCTCAACCAGGCAACCTGAAAATTGTCTTTCTGTGATGGAAGTCAGTGAACCTACCGCCTGCCCCATGGTGGTGGGGAGGGTTAGGGTCCCTATCTTCTCTTTGGGGGACCTCCTCAGACCCCATCTGGTGACATTTGTAGAGGCAGAGTGCCAACCAGAACATACAGACAGGTAGTCCAGGCAAATGGAGGATGCACCCAGGAGTTTTGGAGGCAAAGTGTACAGTTGTATTCTTTATTTTTATTTTTATTTTTTTGGTTTTTTGAGACAGGATCTCACTATGTAGTTGAGACTGACCTGGAATTCACTATGTAGCCCAGGCTGGTCTTGAACTCATAGGGATCCTCCTGCCTCAGCTTCCCCAGTGCTGGGATTACAGGGATGCACCACCACGCCTGGTGTACAGTTGTATTCTTAACACCAGCGGGTCAGCCTGGGATTTCTCTACAAAGAGACTGACCCCCCCTTTGGGGTCGAGCAGGGCGGGTTGTACTCTCAGGAGGTGGGGGCGGGTCTTGCAGGAGTTAAGCACTTTGCATTGTTACACAGAGCACAAATCATCTGGGCCCAGCAAATTCACCAGTTATCAGATATTATAGACAGTAAGCTCAGTGCACAGAGCCACATTGCCTTTACATTTGGTGGGGAGATAAAAGTAATAAAACTGAGGACAAAGAAGATTCCTCAGATGCTTGAGAGGAAGTATCTGTGAGGGAAGGGGGAAAACTTTTCTGCCAGTAAATTTGGCTTGAGCAGCAGAGAAACACATTCATATTAACTGACTGGGCCTCAGGGGATTGAGACAGTACAGGCTACCTGGGTCCTCAGGATGTGGTCTCCGGACCAGCCGGGTCTCACCTGGACACCTGCCGGATGTTGATTCCCAGGCTCCAGCCCAGGCTGCTGCTCCCGAGATGGTCCCTGCCCACCAGGTGACGCGAGCACGCTGAGGCTTGTGGGCCACTGCCGCAAGGGAATTGAGGTAGAAAAAAATGAAAACTAGGTGGAAAGAGATAAGGAAATCAAGATTTAAAAACTGTACTAAAAGGAAAAACAAAACAAAACAAAAAGCAAAATTATTGCAGCTTCAGGACGCAAAATGGTTACTCAACCCCCATTTCCCTTCCGGGAAACTCAAAACAATTTCTAAAGGCCTTAATGATCCTCTCAATTTGGGCTCTGGACCGCTCCTTTTCACCTGTAAATTGTACTTTCTCCATCTCCGGGAAGCAGCAATATTAGTAGTGAACAGATTTCAACTTCATATCCCTGCCAATGGCTTATTCTGACCCGGGTAGCCTGCCGGACAGTAGGAATGAGTGTCCTGGGTCCTCCCTCTTGAAGATACAGCTAAGGCCAATAAATATACCAAGCTCAATATGCATCTCATTTCTCTGAGTCCCGTTCTTCACTCCTGAGTCCTAAATCTCTTCCTACCAGACCCTTCCCACACCTATTACTGGTGTGTCCTGACAATTCTTTTCGGAGATGGGAGGTTTTCAAGATTATTCTCCAGAAAGGTAGGTTAGGTCACTTAGTTCAGCCTTGGGGACTCCGCAGACCCAGCTCGGTGACAAGGAGACTGCTTTTGGGGGCACGAGAAGGGAGTTTCCAAGCAAAAACTGCACTGGACAATGATAAGCAGGCAAGAAAGCCTAATCAAGGATGCGGCAGTGGAAGAGGGGGATCAGAAATTGGGGTGAACTCAACTCCACCGAGGGGGGAGGCCAAGAGGGGTCTAAAGGGGTGGGGTGAGCTGGCGCAGAAACGCTGGAGGATGTGAGGCCAGAGGACTGGGCCGTGGGGCCATGTTACAGTCAGCTAAGTTAGATAGAAGTGGATATGCAGTCAGAGAGAGACTGAGCCCTCCAGGAAGTCAGCACAAAAACAGAGACGTCAGAACTGTGTCTGGAGGTGAATCTGAGGAGAGCCAGGCCTCACGACGGAAACCCATAGCCAGCGCACCTCCCTGGAGAGAAACAGCAGCTTGAGATTGTACTGTGATCAGCACCGCCTGGTCCGGTGAGCCCGGACGGGCATCAGACACATAGGTGGGAAACAGAACACCAGCACCCATGCTCCCTCCTTTCCAAGAATTCTTTGGTCTTTCCGTACGCCCTTGCTGTACAACTCGTTTCTCTATTGCAGTGATGGGGAACCTTTTAGAGCTTTCAGTGACACAAACAACCCCCATGGCCCTGTGCTGTAGGCTCACCACCACTACCCTACTGGATCAGTATTAGCTAAGCAGCTACACTTGTAATCCTATAGGTCGAATGTAGTTTGATCCATCTTGTACCAACATGGTGATTTTGCTGTATAAATTACCCCCAACAAAAGGCTTCCGTGGCCACTCATTGGGGACTCTCCTGAATTGCAGGAGCTTCCCCTTAAACCTTTCCTATTCTTAACCTCTTTTGTCCCTTGGGATTCACCCTTCAACATCCAGGGCACACAAACCCAGCACTATATCCACAGGAGGGCATTCTTAGGAGGTAGAACAGGTGTCCTTGAAAAGGTAGGCTCCCCCAGAGACTGGGAGGTGGTGAGCTGTCCTATTTGCTGGTTGCATGCCCAAGGGAATAGGCTTTTAAAAAGATCACATCTCAAAGGGGGCAGAGAAAGAATTGAGATTGATAAGTTTTCTAATGAAAGGCTCTCAGAAAAGGGAGGCGAGGAGCGTAAGGTGCAGCCAGGCTGAGAGGAATGGTAGGAAGTCTTGGCTGGGGACAGGACCCCTTGGTACAGTCAGGCAAATGTTTCCTTTTTGCAGGAGTTCTCCTGCTTCTCTCTCTCTCTCTCTCTCTCTCTCTCTCTTTTTTTTTTGGTTTTTTGAGACAGGGTCTCACTATGTAGTTGAGACTGACCTGGAACTCACTATGTAGCCCAGGCTGGTCTCGAACTCACAGTGATTCTCCTGCCTCAGCCTCCCCAGTGCTGTGATTACAGGTGTGCGCCACCACGCCAGTCTCCCTGCTGCTCTTTGTACTCTGAGTCCAGCTCCTCACTGCTCCCTGCAGGACCACACTGGAGGTGGCAGGGGTGAAAGACCTCATTCCAGAAGGGGACTTCTTCAGGGTGCTGGTTGGGACTTGAAGAGAGTGGAGCGGGGGAGCAGAGAAACACATCAGCACAGAACCTGCTGTCTCCCAGCCTCAGCTGGTTTCTTGTCCTTTGTGGGCAAACAGCCCAGGACGTGCAGAGGAGGAGGGCGACTTGGGTGCAATTCCAGCGATTCCCCAGAAGGATTTCTGAGAGCCGCGTAACATCCATCCTCTAGAGCAGAGGCAGCTGTGATTTAGCTAAGAAGGCCTTGTTGCTCTAGCCAGTTTAAACCAGATCTTTCCAGTTGCCCTAACAACCGCTGTCCCCACACTCCTGTGGGATGTGCCCGAGACAAGTGCCCTCCAAGGATAAGATGCCTGGATTTTCTTGGGGCTTCACCCCTCCGCAGTGGAGTAGCTGGGGTATGGTACCTGGACTTGTCATTGGGATCCTTTGTCGCATCTCTGGGGTCTGCTCTGGCTGTGCCAACCCAGCATGCAGCACTGGTCAGGGGTGGACTATTCCAAGGGCCAAACTGGCATCTGCCCAGTGCCCTTTTAGATAACCTGAAATCCGGCCCCCCTTTTTTGAAGAGGGAGCCTTTTTCTTGACGAGGTAAGGAAGAGACTATTCTGGGAAAGCCAGCCAACAGACCTGGCGTGGGTCTTGGCTAATGTTATGTGGGGCTGCAACTCCCCACCTGTTCCTGGCTGCCACCTGCTCCCCTGTGTCCCCTGCCCAGGAGGCCTGAAGCTGCAGGCCTCATGCTTCTCCTGACTTCTCTGAGGGTCAATAGCTTCAGCAGCCCATCGGGCAGCTGCGATCTCAGTGCCAACCCAACAGGGGTCTAACAAATCAAAAGCTATGAAAATGTCCATCATTCTCACCACACCTTGTAATCATGGCTTATGTATTTCCCTAGACCATGGGCTTCTCAAAAGCAGGCTGAATCTGTCCAGTGTCTATGCTGGTGTATGAACAAAAAGTCCAAAACACCCATTTGTTTTTATTTTTTATTTTTTGGCACTGGGGATCCAACTCAGATCCTTGTACTTTCAAGGCAGGCAGTGGAACCACTGAGCTAAATCCCTGGCCCTGGTTTGGTTTTATTGATTGATTGACCGATTGATTGGTGTTTTGAGACAGGGTCTCACTTTGTAGTTGAGACTGACCTGAAACTCACTGTGTAGCCCAGGCTGGTCTCAAACTCACAGCAATCCTCCTGCCTCAGCCTGCCGAGTGCTGGGATTACAGGCGTGAGCCACCACGCCCAGCTCTGGTTTTGTTTTAAAAGGAGTGTCCACAAGTGTTTCTGAGTTTGAGATAAGAAGTTGCCCATCCTTCACCACACTCAGGAGCAGGAGGATTGCTGCCAGAAGAACTGTCAGATGTTGGCATCTTGGTGCTGTTTATGGGTCTGGATCTAATGAGAAGCTAAGTTAACCAAAGATGAACGTGGTCTGGTGTAGGGAAAACACCCACTTGTGAACAAGATCTACAAAATGCCCAGACCATCATTTTAGAGTGTGAACTGAAGTCCAAGGTAAAAGATTAATGTCACTGTGCCATAAATAATTCACCAAGAAAGTTATTTACTGAGCGCTTACCTCATGCCTGGCAGGCAGCTGGCCAGACCCAGAAGTACTAAAGCCTAGCTGACCTCCTGCCAGTCTGCTAGCAAAATCCCTCAATGATGAATAGAAGCCCAAGGAGTCTGGAACTGTGCACATAAAAATAATGCTTCCAGGCCATATAATTTTAAGAGATCCACTTAAAAGATACTGTTTTAAATACAACCCAAACCACACAACACTGCATGGTTCCCACTTAAACTGGTCACCCGTAGAATAAAGTAATGCTTCCTTCTGATGTAATCGCTGAATACACCAAAACCAAAGGATGGGTTTTAGACTCAAGAAGAAAATGCTGCCAACAAACCCAGCTACATCCTTTTGAACAGTCTTTGTTGCACTGAATTCCAAGGAGCAACCAAGATGCTCTGGTGAGCATCTGCATTGCTAAGCAGGCTGGAAATTGGCCTGGTCCACGGGAAGACATTTCCCACCTTCCACCTGCCCCTAAGACAGAGGCTGAGTGAATCCCACCTCGGAAAAGAGGGCTTTGAGCTGCTCAGCTGTTTAACTAATGAATGCATCCCTTCCCCTACTGCTAGATAGGAAAGGAGGGGAGGGAATTTGCGAGCACCAGGCCACTGTGGGGCCATTAGATGTTTGCAAAGAGAGATGCAACGTCTACTCTTGTACTCTTGGTGCAGGATTCCTCAAATCCCTCGTGGCCTCAGCCCCAGTCCCCGGCCCCACAGAAGCAAAGCTGATGAGGGTGGGGATGGGGTGGGGGATTGTTAGCAACAGGAAAGATGTGGAAGCTTCTCTTGATCCCAGCAAAATCAGAGAGGCAAAATCCAGGGCTCTCACCAGGGAACTTTGGGTGTCTCAGCTGGGATAGTCAAAAACTAAGCCAGTCCTCCAGAGGGCCACAAAGTGACCCTGGATTAGCACCGAGAGCTCTTGACTCAAAACTCTGCCCTTGGTTGAAGCAGAGACTTGGCCTTCTCTTGACTGGAGCCCAGGCAGGGGAAAAAGAGCCAGTGTCCTGCTGTGTCACCTCCCAGGTCACCATTTATGCCCACGTTTGGCAACAGTGTAAAGAAAAGCGTATTTTCAGTATGAAGGCACGCCCTCCCACGAGTTGTTAGTATTTCTGCCTTCCTGCATCGATGGGCTCTGCATTGGCTCTCTCGTCCCGTCTCGTCTCCCCGCCCCCGTGCCCTGCCCTCCTTTCTCCTCTCCTCTCCATTCTGCTCCTTTTCTCTTTCCCTCTTCTTTTTTGCAATACTGAGGACTGAACCTAGAGCCTTCACACTGACCTACATCTCCACCCCTTTTAAATTTTTAAAAATACATTATTTTCGAGGCAGGATCTCACTAAGTTGCTGAATAGTTCAGGGCTAGGCTCACACTTTTGATCCTCCTGCCTCAGCCTCCTAGAATGGGATTAATAAGTGTGCACCATCACACCTGGCTACAACTAGGTCGTTTTGAGAGGAATTAGGATACATGCAAGCAGTTAGGGCTGTGTCCCAAGGAAGGAATTGCGCAAGCCAAGCAAACAACTCCTCCCTGTGGCCTGTCGAGGAATTTGGGAACAGTGAGCAACAGGCCTGTGCAACTCTGCATTAGGAAGCCCAGAATCTTCGCTGGTCTGTAAGCCCAGGCGGCCACTTCTGATAGGTACCTGCCAAACAACACCAAGCAAAATCCCACATGCTGCCTGACAAAAAGCCTTCCAGACAACCCCCTTTCAGTGTCCCTCCCGGAGAGTGGGAGTTTTTCCTTCCTATTTGGAACTTCCGTCCCCGCTCCATGATTTCATTCTTTGACTTGAGAGACACCGACCTGGCATTTCAGTAACAGTTTCAATAGCAGAACTTTATTTTCTCACAGTGCTGGAGGCTGCAAGTCTAAGATGAAGTTGCTACTGCGTTGGTTCCTGGTGAGGCTTCTTTTCCTAGATTGCAGATAGATGGCCACCTTCTTGCTGTGTCCTCATGTGATCTCTCTCTCTCTCTCTCTCTGGTACTGGGGATCGAACTTGGGTCCTTATGCTTGTGAGTCAGGCGCTGGAAACATTGAGCTAAATCCCTGGCCCTGACCTCTTTTCTTCATGTCTCTTCCTTCCGCTTCTTGTAGGGACACTTATAAGTCCAATTGGATTAGGGCTCTGTTTTTATGACTTAACCCTATTAAAGGCCCGATTTCCGAATAGAGTCCACTGGGGACTAGGGGAGCTCCATAGGGATTTGAGGGGGTACAGTTCATCTATAACACATCCGCTCCCTCTTTTCTTCACTTCCTCTGGCCTGTCCTTCTCACTACCAAAATGCTCAGGCAGGAAAGCGCTATCGGGCACCCTGCAAAGGGTAAGGGTGAGGAAGTGTTAGATGCTCGTAGGGTCTCCTCTAGAAGAGAAGATGAACACGAAACAACAGACTGTGAGGTGTGGGTTGGGCTATGGAGGCTGGAATGAAGTGCCTACTATGCTGCCTTTCTTCTTTTTTCTTTTTTTCACGATTGCAGCCTGAATCCAAGGCCCTGGCCATGAGCTTCACCCCCATTTTTTTATTTTGAGATAGTGTTTTACTAAGGCACCAAGTTGCCCTGGCTGGGTCCAAACTTTCAATCCCCCCATCCAGCCTCCCAGAGGGCTGGGGTTACAGGATAGTACTGCCATGCCTGACCAGTCGTCCTCCTTTTCATGCCAGCGTGTAGAAGAAGAAAGTCACACTTGATTTCCCCATCTTACTCCCATCTATTTTCAACCTGGGCGTCCTCCACAATTCCAAGTTTCTGTTTTGTGTTTGGCAGTGTTGGAGAGGGAACCTAGGGCCATAGCCGTACTAGGACAATGCTCTGCCTCTGAGCATGCCCGGCCCAGGACGCCTGCCTCCTTAAACATTTCCTGTGTCTCACCCTGAATACACCTCACTTATGCAAACCTGAGTTTGGCTGAGCCTCCTGTTTAGGCACAATCTAGTCTCCCCACGTTTGCCTACAAATGGAACATCTGTTCCTGGGTCACCTTACTAGATTGGGTTGTGGATTCCATAACATTCTCTCTTTTGAGATAAAGTCTCACTTTGTAGTCCAGGTGATGCTCCTGCCTTGGCCTCCCGAGGGCTGGGATTGTAGGTATGCACCACCATGCCTGGCTATTTTTCTCTTTTTATACTTGGATCATAAATGTGCTTTTCAGATTTCAAACACTGTTACCTACATGATGTTATTTTATTTGAATAACAATGAAGTCGCTTTGTCAAAGTAAGTCCATGGTGGTTGTAGTTCTGCATTTTTGAGATAGAGCAGATTTTATAGCAGAGATTGATGACTCTTTTACTTAGGAAAATACCTAGGAAAGGCCTTTTGGAAATAGAGGTAGAACCCCATAGGGGGCTGAAAAGAGAATAGGATTTGCCAAGCACCCACTCACTGGGCATAGAACACTGTCCTAAAGGTTTGCAAGAGAGGGTTTGGTGACCAGATGTCCTGCACAGGAGAAAAAGTGGGGAGTCTCCGTAGAGAGGTGACCAGAACAAGACCAGCAGAAGCCAGGCATGGTAGTGCACAATTTAATTGCAGCACTCAGGGAGACTGAGGCAGGATGACCACGAATACAAGCCCAGCCTTGGCAACTTAGTGACTTAGCAAGACTATCTCAAAATAAATATAAAAAGGGGCAAGGAGGGGCCTGAGGTTTTAGCTCAGTGGTTCCACCACCTGCCTGGAAAACACAAAGTCCAGAGTTTGATCCCTGGTAAAAAAAAAAGGGCAGGGATGTAGTTTAGTGCTGGGTTCCATTAGTAACACACACACACACACACACACACACACACACACACACACGCACAGCGGTGGGAACCTAAGGGGAAAATCATCCTTGAGAAATCCCATGAAGGACTCCACGACACTATGTGGAATGTTCAGTTTTATTTCTGGTCTTATGCTAGGGGAAAATCATCCTTGAGAAATCCCGTGAAGACTCCACAACACTATGTGGAATGTTCAGTTTTATTTCTGGTCTTATGCTGAGCTGTGGTCTCTCCTTTCCCTGCAAATATTTGGTAAGGGTCTAGGACGCATCAGTAGCTGCTAGTGGGTGGAGGCGGGGCCCTGGCTGGGCGTGGAGGTGAGGCCGGGGTGGGGCTGGGGGGTGGGGCAGCGACCCAAGCCCTCCTACAGTCACCGGCCCACATGCCCAGCAGAGGATCTGTTCAGCGCCCGCCTCTCTGTCCGGTCGCATCAACGGTCCTGTCTCCCCCCCTGGCTCAGCCGCTGTCCATGTCCACACTCTCATCCAGCACTGTGCGTCTCTTGCCAAAGCTTTGCTTTCAGGCATTCGAATCCCTGACCACTTTCACGGATCTCTGCTCGCTCCCTACAGGTGGTCAGCCCCACGGCAGTCTGTCACCCTCCGACTGCCTCAGCATTGCTGTCCATCCTTTCACATCTGTCCCCTACCTCGGCCAGGGGTCCTGGACCATCGTCCCACCTCAGACTTTCCTGGCAAAACTCCAGCCCTCCTCAGCCCAACTCTCCGCCTACCCTGGGCCCGCATCTGAGCCACCACTGGGACAAGTCGAGCCGGTTCTTATTTGTCTTGCTTTAAAAATGAGTGCAGAGCTGGTGTTGCACATCTATAATCCAAGCCCTGTGGGAGGCTGAGGCAGGAGGATCGCCAGTCAAGTTCTGTCTGGGCAACTCAGCAACTTAGTGAGACCATTTAATAAAATAAAAATGACAAATGGGCGAAGGTCCTAGGTTCAATCCCCATTGCTGCAAAAGAAAAAAAGGGTTCAAATGACAAATGGGCTGTGTCAGTCTGGATGTGACCAGCCAAAGAGAAACTGCCCCAAGTGTCTCGAAGTGTGGGGTGTCATCCAGGGAACTGGTTATACATGTGATGGATGGGCTGAGGGGTCAGACCGGCTATGAGACAACTCAAACAACAGCATGAGGCTGCATCATACTAGTTGGAGGGACGGAGACAGAAACAGCAGTGCAGGAGCCCAGGAGCCGTCAGGGATGAGGTCAGAGCCAGGGCCAGCTGGGGATGAGACGCACCCAGGCAGCGCAGGATGCTGGGAACTTCCCACTGTCCCTCACACCTGCCTCTTGCTGGAGCCACACCAAGGGGAAGCTGGACCAGGAGCCTGGGACACGCGGCCCGGGTGTCAGTCCCTGCCATACAAGCAGAGACGGCAAGGGCAAAGGACAGAGGGGAGGCGGGAGGCCAAGCCCAGGTCCTTCCCTTTGGTCATCCACGCCTACCTTCTGGCCTGTGTGAAGTGTTTGAGTGTCCAAGCGGAGAGACCGAAGGAGTCGCCCCCTCCTCACCCTCACACGCTGCATCCACGTCTTGTAGGAAAGGGTGCATCGTGGCAGGGGGACCTGGGCAGTTACGGGCACGGGTCTCCGCCTCTTTGTGGCCATTGCTCCTCTGCCGGGGCACAGGGTCAGTGGGCAGCCATCTGGGCAGCTGGGGAGGGGTGGAGTCTGTCCCGGAGCCTCCCACGGGCCCCACAGAGGAGGACTGAAGCCCACGCCCCGCTCACCCTCTGCCGCCCACCGCGGTAAGGGGGTGACCGGCAGCACAGCTGTGCCTTCATCACTAGATGAGCTGACACCGGGCTGGAGTGGAGGACGCCGAGAGCAGAAGTCGGCTGGAGCTGACCCTGGCATCAGCCCTGCCAGCCCAGCGAGTGCACAGGAGGCCGGGGCCTGTCAGCCACAGCAGCATCTACGCGCCACGCTGACCCTCTGCGTACGAAAAGGAGCTCATTGCTGCTGTGCTCTGCCTTCCAGATCCCAAGCACAGGTCTCCTGTGGCCCGGGTGAACCCGCTGCTACCTGGGAGGTAAACTCAGGACTTGCGTTGCAGCTGAGCTGAGTCGCTGTGCTACAGACCCACCACACGTCGTCGTGGGACCTGTGCACACCTTTAATTACATTTTGATTTCCTTCCCCATAAAGAAAGTAGCAAAATAATATTTCAGCTGGTTTTCTGTCACTGTAACAGAATACCTGAAATAGTTAACTTATAAAGAGAAAAGGTTCATTTTGACTCAAGGCTTTAGAGGCTCCAGTTCAAGGTCGTGCAGAGGGTGGCTTTGCACCTCTGGTGGACTCAAACACCTCACGGACAGGAAGCTAAGAGAGAGTCCGAAATCCCCTTTGGGGACACAGCTTTGGTGACCTCAGGTTCTCGCACTCAGCCCCGCCTCCTGACGGTCCAGCCTGAGGCTGTTTTGCTGCACTCTCTGGTCTACCTGGCTTTGTCCCACGCTGGCCTGAGCTCACTTCACTACTCGGAATGACAGGCCCATCCCTTTCTCCCCGAGGCTCTTCTGGGCTCACTGCTCCCTGCTCTTCAGAGCCTCACCCCACACTCCTTCGCTTTACACCCCAGGCTTGCCGAAGTGCTCACCACTCTTGAGACGCGCTGTGCTGTTCACACCACCGTGCGTGTTTTTGCTTGTTCTTTATGCTCTTTCCTCCCTTTCCTCTATTGTTCCAGTGTGGTGAGCTATTCACCCTCCAAATCCCTTATCCACGGGTCCACCGGGCCTTTTCCAGACTTACCTGCTTCCTCCTCTGACAGCTCTGCACCGTACTCAGACTTTTATTCTGGTCCTGGCTATATTGTCACATTCAATCGCACGCCGCCTCTCCCGGAGGACTGTTACCTCTGTATTTCCAGCACCCGGCCCGAATGTGAGCAGGTCTGAAGAACATGCACGTGAACTGTTCCATCACCACCTACGCCATCAGTAGAGTATCTGAGCAGGCCAGATTTCTCCTTTAAGGAGTTTTCAGGGCAGTGGCCCCTGCTGTTCATCTCTCCCTGCTCCCTGGCTGTGAGGCTGAGCTCACTGTGGTTCTGCCCCAAGCTGCGGCTCCCAGGCAGTCTTACCTGAGTCTCCCTGACCATGGCAGAGCCTCCCACGCAGAGGTCACTCTGGTCACAGAAGCCCACCTGCCCCAGAGGGCCCGGCAGGCAGGGTGTGGCTCGGGACCCTTGCCAGGGAATGGGGCAGAGACAGAAGGAGAAAGCAGGTCTGGAGGTCTGTGGGTGTCAAAATGACCTCACCACCCCTTCCCACTTTGGAGGAATCCAGGCCCAACCCCAGGGCCCATGAGCCACGGTCACACCGGAACTGCTGCTTTCGTTATCTCACTAGTTGAGCCCCTCGCCTCTCTGTTTCTCTGGGGAGGGACACGTTCTTTGGGCTTTCTTATACTTTCCTATGGTTTTCTTCTGAGGAGACACTGCACAGCCCAGCCTGGGGCTCTCTCTCCGTGGTTGAGCAGACCTGGTGCCCTGGGCTTGGAGGCAGAGGACAGCTGTGCCACCTGGGAGCCATCTAAGCACTGGCGAGGGGTCTACGGCCCTGAGGGCTGCCGGGTTCTGAGGGACATCTGAAGGAGGAGCATGGGGACAGCGCTTTCACAGACCCATGGACCCCACTCCACGCAGGCCTCAGCAGGCCACAAGTGCCCATGGCAGTCATAAGGGGTGAAAGTGGTCTCCTCGGAGACCACCTGCGTCTTCGTTAAACACCCAATTCGGCCCACTACTCACCATTTTACAAAATAAGTGGCTGTTACGGACCGAATCGTGCCTCCCTGCATTCATGTGTCCAAGTCCTCACCCCCAAGATCACAGAAAGTGACTCTCGGGAGACAGGGACCTCACAAGGGTGAGGGAGTTAAAACAAGGTCACCTGAATGAGCTGTCACGTGGGCTGACAGGTGGCCTTAAAAGAAGGGATATTGGGACACACAGGGAGACAGAGGAAAGATGGAGGAAAGTCTGAGGACAGAGGAGACCAAACCCCTCACTGCTTTGTTCTTGAAGATTTCTGTGGCTTAAACCCAGGGGTGAGGATTTGTTAGGGCCCTTCGATGGGCGTGCGTGCGTGTGTGTGTGTGTGTGTGTGTGTGTGTGCGTGTGCTGGGTAAGAGGGCAGGAAGGGGTCTGTTGGAGAACTGGCCTCCAGGGGCTACCGGGGGAACTGCAGCCCCGTTCTCCCCACCAGCCAGCCTGAGGCCTCTGCCTCAGGACAGCGCCCGGGCGGCTCCGGCTGGACTCGCGCCATGTCGGGGATGGAGAGAAAATAGAACCAGCGATGTGGGTTAGCAGCAGGATGCGGAAGGAAGAAAGGAGCTAATTCATTTATCGCCTGCCGAGAGCCAACCAAGGATCACGGCGGGAGACGGGCAGGAGGAAGGCTCCACTCTCCTAAATAGAACTCTGTTTTGACGTTCTGCTTGCAGCTGTTCTCCCCACGCCTGTCTCGCCAAGTGCACTGGTGAAAAGCAGCGGGATTTTAGCCTCTCGATGCGCCACCTTGTGGCATCGGCGAGAGGTGCATTGGCTCGAGGGCTCGCCTCGGGTTTGCCCCAAATTTAGAGTACGTTTTTCTGTTTGTCTTTCTTAAACTTAAGGGTCTCACTATGTAGCCCAGGTTGGTCTCGAACTCTTGGCGATCTGGTTATCTCCCTGTAACCTTAGGCATCCAAGAACAGATGATGGTTTTATAGTACTAATTCTTAAGGTACTCTTCAGGCTCAGGAATACTATGTCTTTTTTGTTTGTTTTTTGAGAAAGAGTCTTGCTATGTAATTCAGCCTGGACTTGAACTCACTATGTAGCCCAGGCTGGCCTCAAACTCGCGCGGATCCTACTGCCTCAGCTCCCAACTGCTGGGATTACAAGCGTGCACCACCACATCAGGCTACTAAGAATCTATAACTAAAGCAGTATTAATATAAACACCAGTCAAAGGCACCAGTTATCACACAGTGCAAAACATGCTAGCATTATGCATGTATAGCGTTTGTGGTTTACGTTGAAGGTAAGAAGGAGAAGGGTGAGCCACATACTAAGAAATGATGCTGGGCTGGGGATTTAGCTCAGTGGTTCCTCTGCCTGTCTTGTAAGCACAGTATCTGTGCTTCAAGGTCCTGAGTTCAACCTCAGATACAAAAAAACAAAAAAAGCTAACATATTGGGAAATTTAAATATTTTCCCTTATAATATTTCTTTTTGAAGAAATATATCTGATGAGAGCTGTCCCGACAGCACCAGGATGTACCTCAAATGTTTGTATATGGCAGTTCTGTCCCAGAGCAGCTCTGCCTTCTTGAACATATTATTCTTTTTTTGTGTGTGTGGTACTGCAGACTGACCCCAGGGCCTCTCCACTGAGCTACACTCCCAGCAGTTTTTGTTGTTGCTATTGATTTTTATTTTGTTTTTTGTTTTTTTTTTTTTTTGAGATAGGCTCTTACTATGTAATTCAGGTTGACCTCAAACTCCTGGCGATCCTCTTGCCTCAGCCTCCTTAATGCTGCAATTACAGGCGTGCACCACCATACCCACCATTTATCTATTTATTCCCAGTGCTTTCCAAACTTTATTTTGAGACTGGGTCTCACTAGGTTGCTAAACTGCCCAGGTTGGGCTGGAACTTGCAATCTTTTCCCTCAGCCTCCCACAGTGCTGGGATTACAGGTGTGTCACCATGCCCGGCCCAACACACTGTTCACCAAATATGAGATTCAGGTGGGGAAGAGTCCCAGCTTCACATGTGGAAAGTATTCATCACGCAGGAAGGAAAAATCAGGAGCAGACACTTCCATCTTCCTGGGGCCCTGTGGTCTTAAGATCAGGGGCTGCAGCCAGCTTTGGTGGCCTGGTTTCTGTTTCCGGCCAGCATTAAGGGACTCGCAGACACTGCCCAGTGCACTGCCTCCCTGGGTGTCCATCTGTTTCTAAGTTGTGCCACTGTCACTGCATGCTGGGCTGGGGTCGCTAACCTGGTAACCAGAAACGAGGCAGCCCTTCCTCCTGCTGCCACCCCTGGCTTTCTCAGACCCTGGAGGCACCGTGGCCAGTGTTCCCGACCTCGTCTCTGCCCTGGCTCAGCCTGTGCCCCTGCCTGGCTCCCCGCAGGGCCTCTGCCCTTTCCACCCACAGCCCTCCTCCCTCCCGGTGTTCGGTGTTCATGAGGCGGTTCCAGTGACTACTCACCTGCAACAAATTACCCCAAAGTCCAGGGCTTTCAAACAGCCGTTTAATTGGCTCATGAATCGCGTGGGTCAGCGGGCATGGCAGGGCTTGCCTCTCTGCTCAGTGTCGCAGCTTCAGGCTGAGGACGCCGGTGCCTGGGACGGACTCGGTGGTCGTGGGCTGGAATCACCCGTGGACGCTGTCTCCACTTGGTTCTGGAGGTTGGTGCTGCTGCAGGTGGGGCCTCTCTGGAGCTGCCGCCCCAGACCCTAGGCAGGTCTGTCTGTCTGTGTGCCCCTTGCTCCCTCTGGGCCGGTGGCCTTGGGCAGTTGACGCAACCGAGGGCTGAGCTGGAGTCCACTGCCTGTCTGACCTTGTCCCAAAGGCCTCGTGGTGTCGCATCTGCTGTACTTACGTCTTGTTGATCCACAAGGGGGCGTAAGTTTCCTCAGGTCTCCCACAGTTTCCAGTAGGGCCACCAAGGCCCAGTGTCCTGGAGGTGCGGCTCTCCAGGAGATGGGGTCTCAGCTGTTCCGCTTGCATCTTATTCCTGGTGGGCCACGCCTGAGGGTTAAATCCCGTTTCTTTTTTTATATTTTTGCCCCTGTGACTTTCGAGCTGTTGTCTGTGTATCCTGGTGTCAAAACTATTGCTCTTTCGTTGATCTCTGAAAAACTACATTTTTATAGGACACTGTTTAGGAATAATTTTGGCAGACTTTTTTTTTCTCCCCCACTTGTTCCAGTTTTGGATGCTCTGGGAAGCAGCAGGAGGAACACAGAGTGTGGCTTGGCCTCCAGCTACAGCTGCCTCGCTGGTGAAGAATCCCCTGGGTGATGACGAGCCTGGGATTTACGCCCCCTCCTGGCTCAACAAGATGTAAGTTATTTTTGTAGAAAGGAGGGAGGATGGCTCCAGCTCTGAGCATTCCTGGGGTGCTTGGCTACTGAAGCCTCAGAAACAAAGCGGAGAATGAAGCGAGAACAAAAAGTTCTCTGAGGCAGGCACTGGCCATCCTGGTGTTGTGAACACAAAAGATGTTTCAGTCACATTGGGGTTCACTTCAGTGGTGTCCTTGCTGACTGGAATGTGAGGACCACTAACCTGGATGCCCTCACAGCCAGCTGGTGGGAAAGGGCTGCTGGCTGTTAGCTAAGGCACTGCCTCCTGCCGCACTTACGCACTTACGCTGGGGCCCAGAGCCCTGTTTCCTCGGCTTGGTGGAGGGGGATGGGTCCCTAAGGATCTGGGAGGGCTGCCTGGTCCTCACCTCTGGTGACAGGAAGAGGTGGTGTGGGCTCCACTGGCAGCTGTTGCAGAAGATGGTGGTTCTCCACCTGGCTGTGCCTTTGTCATCCTCAGAGTTTCGAGAAAGTCTGGGTGCCCAGGTAGAAACTGAGATGATTAGGCCAGAAGTTCTCTGTGCGTGGAGATCTAAGTGTCTGTGCCGCTAACGGCCCCCATGATTCCGGTGGGCAGCCAAGTGGAGGCTTTGGGCGAAGAGGACTGGCTTGGCTGGCCTTGGGCTGGCTCGGTATCTCCACCAGAAACATGGGAATCCAATAGGCAGTTCACCGACTGTGCAGAATGGCTGGGCTAATTCTAGGCAGGGTCGGCCCAGGCCTGTGTAGGACCTTCTGCTGAGTGTTTGGAGCTTCAGGGTGGACGTCCGTGGCTCCTCAGACCAAACTCCTCTCAGCTGCCCTGGGCCATCCTATCTCCTGTCTCCCAGTGCCCTGGAGCTGGCAGGTGTGTGAATCAGGCCCAGGTGATGGCCTGGCAGGTGCCCAGGGTTCATACCCTGTTCGAAAGCATTTAACCCCAAAATACTATTTAGTTGAGACGTTAGTAACAATTCGATGAAAGAGGCAAATCCATAATATTAGTTCCTTTCCTCACTGTTGAATTGCCAACATGTAGCACGTTACCTAATTTGGGGGCTACATTTTTGTTTGATGTGTGCTAACCTGGAAATACAGCCACCTCTTGTAACATTATCTCTGTGGAAGTGTGTGTTCTGAAGCCTAAACATTCAGCTTTCAAATTCTCTCTTTCTCTTATTTTTTTTTTTAGAGAGTGTCTTACTATGTAGTTCAGGCTGGCTTTGTGTGTATGTGTGTGTGTGTGTTCCAGGGACTGAACTCAGGACCTAGTGCTTGCCAGGCAAGCACTGTGCCATTGAGCTAAATCCCCAGCCAGAGGCTGGCCTTGAACTCACTATGTAGCCCAGGCTGACCTTGAACTCGAGACAGTCCTCTTGTTTCAGCCTCCTGAGTGCTAGGTGACCTGTGCCACCATGGTGGGTAAAAAATTCCTTTCTGGCACCTGAGTGTTTATAGAGTGTGTGTGTATACCAGTCAGTGTTTGCTACAGAAACAGATATAATGCAAGACATATAAATATACAAAGATATATAGATTGGCTTATGATGGCCGCCCACAGAGCTGGGTGTGGAAGAGTTCAAAAGGTCTGCCTGCACACTGGGGATCCTAAGGATCCAGTTGGAAGCCTGGAACCTTCTTCATGTCCCTCTTACACTGTTCTGGTCACAGTCCTCCCTAGGTGGGTTCTCCACACCCAGCCCTGTGCTGTGCGGTCTAGCTGGGCATTTCTTACTCAAACTGACACAACCAGTCCACCATCACAGGGCGTGTGCATGAGTTATGTGCCTGTGTATACAGCATGGTTGCGTGAGTGTGTGTGTGTGTGTGTGTGTGAACCTGGGTGTGTGTATTGGTGTGCCTGTGGCATGGAGGGCTGCACAGCCAGGGCTTGTCAGGGAGGGGGATTTCTGTTTCTCCTCAGCAGTCTCCAGATTCTGCTGTCGTTCATCCTCCCTAATCCTTATGTAAACTTAGGACAACGCAGGCTGAGACCTTCTATTACTGTCAAAAGCCATTTTGAAGCCATTCAAACACCCTGTATCCTTCCTTCTGGGAAATCTGCGCAGTCTGGAAATTACACCGGCATTGGCAGGCCTTCTGTTTTCCTCTGTTGCTACATAACATGGCCTTATCAGCAAACAGGGCTGCTCTTCTCTGAGCCCTTGGGGGTCAGAGGGCAGGTGGGGTGGCAGGCAGGAGGACAGGTCAGAACTCTGGGTTCCCTGTCACAGACCAGCTTCTATGCTCTTTGCTTCCTTGAGTTACTGCATTTACTCATCAGAGGAACCCCTTAAGGTCAGAATTTTCATTTCCCTTTATTTATTTATTTATTTATTTTTGTTTGTTTTTTGAGACAGGGTCTCACTATGTAGTTGAGACTGACCTGGAACTCACTGTGTAGCCCAGGCTGGTCTCAAACTCAAAGGATCCTCCTGCCTCAGCCTCCCGAGTGCTGGGATTACACGTGTGCACCACCACGCCCAGCCTCATTTCCCTTTAAAGGAGACCAGTCTGGGGAAGTATAGCCACAGGCCCCACTGCCCAGCAGACAAGCCTAGGTCACTCCAGTCTTGTACACTGAGAACTCATCTCTGTGTCTGTACATTTTTCCCTCCCTTTGTCTCTGTGGCTAAGCTTTGATCAGACTTTTTGGTGTTGGGTGTCAGACAGCTTCTGCTAAGACTTGGAATCCAGTTGTATCTCTGCCCTATGCCCAGGACGAACACCTCCTCCATCTTCTTTGCCCTCCTTACCTTGGTTTTTCACACCTCTGGGGTTACAGATCAAAGTACTCTGGTTTCTAAAAGGAGAGAGGATATTCTGTAAGACTGCTGTGGTCTCTAAACATTTGCCTCATGTGGCAAAATAGGGCATAATTTCAAATCTCATTTATCTGAGCTTTGCTTACAAATTTGCTGTGCTATTATAGGGTTACTCAATTGCTCATGACTTCTGGCAAGATAATGTAATAAACTCTAGGCATGAGGACAGCCTTCCCTGGTCTGTCTTTCAATCAAGAGCACTGTGGTCATTGATACCGTCATTACCCTGATTATTTCTGGGCTTTGCAGGGAAGGAGGTGTGTTTTCTTTCTATCTCTCTGTTGGCCAGTTGGCAGTGAGGACAGCCCTGCTACTGGAAGGACAGGAGAGAAGACACACGGGGGGACCCGAGAACAATTTGCAGGGATGAAATGGGAAATGCTTCTGAGAGGACAAATTTCTGTCATTTTTGTGTTTCATTTATTTTTATTGATAACCAGTGTTACACAGAAATAATTACTTTTAGTTTATAGCTCATGAATGTCATTCTTTCACGTGGTTCAGGGTTACTTTTATATTATCCAAATTGGCTTTTCTGATTTTTTTTTAACCTGGGGTGCAATTCTTGTAATAAACTAATTATTATAAAACTAAATTGAGATTTTTTTTTTTTTAGTTTATTGAATCCAGAGTGCTGAGATACATTCTCAGCCTGTTTTTATTTTTTATTTTGAGACAGGGTCTCTCTAAGCCACTAAGTTGAATAGGTGGGCCTTGAACGTGTCATCTTCCTGCCTTAGCCTCCCAGAATGCTGGGATGACAGGTGTGTGCCACCACGCCTGGCTTAAAAATATTTTACTGTCATTACCAATATGCTGTTTGCCCTCTTATTTTTCCTTTGCTTACAACAGTGTAAGAAATGGTTGAGGCAGCTTTAGAGTCTGAAAGTTTTTGGTGTCCCTGGCAGTGAAGCATAGCCCGCCGTGTTGGTAGGAGACTGCCCTGGAGAAGGGCTTCAATGAATGAAGCATTAAGGACTGAAGACCCTCAGGAGGTGAGAAACCCTCTGTCTGCCCAGATGGCAGTATGATTGTGTAATACAGGAAATGAATACTTAAATCTGAATAGATGTTAACTCATAAGCCCTTCGGTAGTGTAAGAGCATGGGTCAGAGCAGTTAGTTTAGCCTATTGAGAGGTAGTAGCTGGGGGGAGATGTGGCTTTTATAACAGAATCACAAGAAACAGTTGCATATCCTGCCCTGGTAGGCAAAGTGTGGGCAACCGTGCAGAAACTTCCATCAACAAACCAAGTATGATCAGGGCCAGGAACAGGGAAAGCTGAAATGTGGGGAAAGGAGGAGGGGTATAAGTTCTGTGGGTCCAGTACTTCAGAAAGAGACAGTGAGTACAAGATAAGAAGCAAGGTTGAAATCAGGGCCCAAGGCAAATGTCACCATGGGGGTTTCCATAAAGAGCTAATAAAACAGAAAGAAATGGGGAGCAGAGAGGGGGTGGGAGAGACGTGATGAGGATACGAGACCCTGCAGGCTGTGAGAGAGTAAAGCATAAGCAGTGTATGTCTGGTTATTTTAAGGGCTTCCATAAGCATTACAGCAGCAGTGGCAGCTGACTATAGGCAGGGTGGCCAGCCTAGGATAGTGGGATCAAGTTGTTTAGACAGAAAGGCAGCCGGATTTGGGCTGGCCCCTGAGTCAGAATGGCAGCTGCAGCTCCCCCAAGCTGTATAGTGTACAGGCAGAAAGGCTCAGTAAGGTCCAGCAAGTATAGACCAGGAGCTGTCTTTAGGGTACCTTTTAAGTTCTGGAAAAAGGAGTTTTTATGTTCTAAAGGCTCCATTGGGTCTCCTTTTGTAAGTTTGTACAAGGGTTTGGTAAGGAGGACAAAACTGGGAGATGAAAATCCAGAGATGAAAGTGTCCCTTACCTCAATATGCATACATTTTCCTTAAAAAAAGTATCCCTCCACCCCTTGAATGGAGAGAAGTTGTTTAGTGGTGTCCCCACTTGGTATCTGAGAAATAAACTGGACATTATCAAGGGGAAGGCCTTGAGTGTGTTTATGAAGGATAATGACACACAGAGAGTAAAACTTGGCCTTAGAAGGGGACAACATAGAATCCCTCTAAATGTTGTAAAATCAGTAGATGTCTCTTTTGGAGGATTCACAAGAAGGGCTAAAGAGGAGGAGGTCATCTATATATTGTATAAGAAGGGAAATGGATGAGAAAAAGGAGAGCAAGTCATGAGTTAGGGCCTGTCCAAAACAGTGAGGTCCATCCCAAAAAACCTGAGATAAAACAGTCCAGGTTAGGTGTTAGGACTGATGAGTGTGAGTCTGTCCAGGTGAAGGCAGAGAAAGACCGTGAAGAAGGGTAGTGCTCCTACGTGAGAGGCATGGCTCAAAGTAATCTGGGCTGTGGGCATTCCCTAGCCTAATGACTGAGTTGGTGGCATTCAAAGCATGGCCCTGGAAGTGTGCCCTTGGGCATAGAGGCTTTGGAGGAACCTTTGGCTGTTGGCTGGGATTTTAGTTCAGCTTATAGGTTTCTTACAGTGGAGGCAAACAGCCAAAACTCAGACATGCACTATTTAGGGCAACTTTGTTCCTATTATTGAAGACCTTGAAGGCCAGATTTATTAACTCCTGCTGTGAGGTCTGAGGGCCAGCCTCCAGTTTCTAGTTTTTTTTTGTTTTTTGTTTTTTCCAAATGTTGTGGGAAGACAGGATAATGAGATACATCTTTGGGGCTGAGGATTTAGCTCAGTGGTGCCATCACTTGCCTCACAAGCACAAGGTCCCAAGTTCCATCCCTGGTACACACACACACAAAAAAGACATCTTATAAAAAGTTGGTATTCTGGACCTCCTGGGACCACAGCTATATAACCCCTGAAGGTAGCACCCAAATGGACAGTGAATTGGGCTGTATTTTCATCCTTTGTCTAAGTGGTTTCTTTAAGTCTATCATAATTAATTGCCTGGTATGTGGAGTCCTTCAGCTAAGCAAGTAAACCATATTGTTATGGCTCTTCAGAGCCTGGGACTCTCCTATTATCCAGCTGGATAAAATCCTGGTTAGAGGTGACGTGGCACCTTCCTGAAGGTTAGGCTCAAGGTGTCTGCAGTCATCTGTGGAAGCCTGGGCTGGAGACCAAACTCATTCTTACTCCTCAGATAAGAGGGTTGAGGTGAGGGTAAGATTCACTCAGTTAAGGTCATAAGACTGAGTGAGATATTAGAACTCTGAAATATATCTAGTGGGGTCTGTGACAAAGCCCAGATGGTGATTATTTTGAGAAAGAGCAGACATGGAGAAGGGACTCGAATTCTGCTCTCTGCTCCTGCCACCTCTGAGTGGAACTGGGAAGCAGAGGGTAGGGAACGGGCACTAAACTGTAGTCTGGATCAGGTATGTGGCAGGGTTGGTAAAGTAGAGCGTAAGGAAGAGGCTTAGAATCAGGGAGTAGTGTTGGACTGGCAAGAAGCTCTGAGGGAGAGGGGAGGTGACTGGGAGGTGAATGCGGCACCTTGGTGAGAGGCTTGGCAGGAGGAGGAGAGTAGCTGAAGGTGCAGGACAGAAGGTCACTGGGTCTGTGGTCAGGGACAAGTTGGCATCAGAGGGGATGGGAGCAGGTGTGGAAAGAGAGGGAGGAGAGGGTTTGAGAGGGGTCGCATGAAGAGCACAGAGCGGGAAAATTTCAGAGTGTGAAAAAAAGCCTCGACATATGGCACTTCAGACCATTTTTCCAGCTTAGGATAATAGTTATCCAGATCTCGCAGAACAGAGAAATTGAGAGTACCATCCTCTGGGCACTGAGAGCCATTGTCCAATTTGTATTGTGGCCATGCTGTGTTACAGGAAAACATCAGGCATGTGGGCTTCAGATCAGGGGAGAAATGAAGAGGTTCGAGATTTTGTAGGCTGCAGGCTAGAGGAAATCTGGAGGGATGGATGGAAGGTTCCCCACTGAGTACAAAAGGTCTTTCAGCGGACATCTCCAACCAGGGCTCCAGGCTGTAAAATATGAGCGAATGGCCAAGCTGGACATCTCTGCTGTTGGCTGGAAGCCGAAGGGAAGCAGTCTTCTTGGGAGTCCTCTTCATGACCGGCTCTGTAGTTCAAAGGCACCAAAAGCAGGGCGAGATTCTCTCTGTCTCTGTGAGTGGAAGATGAAAAGCAGGGGAGAAGGAGAGAGAGAGAGTGGGAGGCTTACCCGAGCTGAAGCACCTGACGAGATCTGGCACGGCCAGAGCTGTAAGAACTGAAGTCTGAGGAGTGGATGTCACTGGGTGGTCCCAGCGGAGCAGGGGATTCAGGATAGGGCTTGAAGATTCTGAAGTGGGGTACCCTACCCCAAGTTTTAGCTCCAGATGTGACAATCAGCACAAGAATGAGACCACCCAAGCAGGCTTGTAAGAAGGCAACTTGGCACAAGGTTTTTTGTTTTTGTTTTTTTTGAGACAGGGTCTCACTATGTAGTGAGACTGACCTGGAACTCACTATGTAGCTCAGGCTGGTCTCGAACTCACAGCGATCCTCCTGCCTCAGCCTCCCGAGTGCTGGGATTACAGGTGTGCACCACCATGCCCAGCCTTTTGAATCTTTTTTTTTTTTTTTTGGCGCAAGGTTTATTTTACCTGGGTGCAGGCAGCTCTGACTGAGAGCAACAGAGCAATTGTTTCCCAAATGAAGAAAGGCAGGGAGTTTTTTAGGATCTGAAAAGAAGAGCAATCACATAGAGGGGCCAGGGCAGGCATCTGTGGTCAGGGTTCTCAGAAGGGCTGATGCAGATCTAGAGATGTTATCAGACTCTCTGGCGCCGAGAGGGTCTGGGGCTTCAGCTCTTCTTCCTGACATCCCATTCTGTTTGTCCAGACAAAGCTTTTCGGTGTTGGTCGAGGGCAGCATGTTTGTTTGCTACAGCTGCTTTTTGCTAACACATAGCGCTTACTGGGAAAGTCACGCCCAGGGCCAGCCTGACACTCACTGGCTTCAAGAATAAAGGGGCACAGGGAGCCTGAAGAGACCAGGGGCTCCGTGCGCAGACCTGGGCCCAGGCATTGTGCATCCGGTTCCGTGGCCTCTGCTCCCCATATGTGATTAAGTCCTTGAATTCACTGTTGATCTGCTTATTTTATCTTCTTGGCTCCCTCATGAATGAATTAAGTATGATCTTTGGTGTGTTCTCATTTTGTATTATATGAAAGACATGATGTTTACTTTTTTATTTTTTGGTACCGGGGATCAAACTCAGGGCGTAGATGCATGACGTTTACTTTTGAAAATATCTTTTACCATTAGGTACACATGGCAAACACTTTTCTACATATTTTATGCATTCATGTTACAAGCATAGACAGGACATATTTTTATATGCTGCGTGCTGTTTTAAGTACTTTACAAATGTTAACAAATTCACCCTTTTTAAGAGGATTTTTCACTTAAACTTTTTAGTCCCATCTCATGAAAGCAGAGAAGCTCAGAGTCTCGCCTGAGTTTGTGTCATCATCAAACGTCAGGTGTGAGGCTGAGGCGGGCAATCTTTCCAGCCTCGGGAGCTCGCTGGTGTGGACTAATGTTTGTGCTCCTCTGGGTCACATGTCGAGGCCCCATATGATGCTGTGTTTAACAGGTGGGCATCAGAGTGACTGGCATTAGGTGAGGTAATGAGGGTGCAGTTCCTAAGAATGACCAGGGAGCCCGCTGTCTCCACCGCTGAGCTTCATATCCCAGTCCCTTATTTTTTACTTAGAGTCAGGGTGTCGCTAAGTTGCTGAGTTGCCCATGTTGGGCTTGAACTTGTGATCCTCCTGCCTCAGCCTCCCACAGCGCTAGCATTTTTGGCACAGTTACTGTGTCCAACTGGGAACTGCATCTCTAAAGAGCAAAAACAACTGTGGTGGAGACAGAAGGAGCTGTGATGACTGAATTCTATAGAAGGAGCCCCATCTGTGAAGGCTGTAGCCCCGAGGTGGGCTGTGGCCTGGCTATGTGTGTGTGCTGGTTCCCACTGGAGGTCTAGTAACAGGGTCTCTTCTGCCCCGAGGGCCCTCTTCCTCTCAGAACGTGTAGCCTAGGTTTTTTTTTAAAGTACAGTCTCTATATTGCGGGGAGTAGGCGTGGCAGTGGGGGTAGCATGGGGCAAGGCAGAGGGTAAAGTTGGAGTCTGCTAGACCTGGGTTCCATTTAGTGGGTGAATAAAGTGAGAATAGGTTTAATTAGCGTGGAAAATCTCCTTCCCACTTTTCCACAGGAGATGAGAAAGGTCTTAGCAAATCCTGAAGGGTGAGTTGGGAGAGCTAGGGATGCTGGGGCCTGGTGCCTCGGAGGGTGGGCAGAGAAGACAGCCTAAAGGCGGGCTGATCCCGCCTGCACCTGCAGTGGCCCTGAGAGACACCGAGTAACAGGTCAGGAGCCGGCAGAAACCGGGTAGGGAGTGTGACTGGCAGCCACAGGCTTGCCGGCTTTCCTGGTTTCTGTTCTAAGTGCAAGGGTTACTTGGCAGCTTGAATCCGCCCTTTTTTGTTTCTGTATAAGGGAGGGAGGTCCGGCTCACAAATCCCTAAGCACTTCCGGTCTTCTACTCACTTCCTACAAAGAGTTCCCTGAACCAGGGCCTCCGCGGGAGCCATGGCAGGGAATACGATCCTGCTGGCTGCTGTCTCTGTCCTTTCTGCTTGTCAGCAAAGTAAGAGCCACGGGCTTGTGTGTGTGTGTGTTTGTGTGTGTGTGTGTGTGTGTGTGAGAGAGAGAGAGAGAGAGAGAGAGAGAGAGAGAGAGAGAGAGAGAAAATGGGAGAGAGGGAGAGAGGGAGAGAGATCTGTTCTTTGTTTGAGCTTCTCATTGCCAGGGTCCCGGCCAGGGTCATCTGATGGCTTTCTCCCCAGGACAGGCAGAGATTAGGTGCATTCCAGAGATTAGTCCTCCCGGCAGGGACATCTGTCGTGGGCCCTCAGAGCTCAGTGACTTGGTGCAATCCACGGAGATGCCCACAGCCAGTTTGCATGAGCACTGGCCCCAGGGATGTTGCTCAGCCAGGGGAGTGAGGCCTGAACATTAAACACAAGTGTTCCTGCTTCTAAGCCCAACCTAGGTTTCTTGGAACCTGATCTTTTAATTAATGTGTTTTCTTAAATAAACTGCCTATGGCAGGTCTGATCAAGTTAAAACAAATCTCTAGCAGAAACAGCTTTAAACGAAGTAATTAATTCTAAATATTAAAACCACCTTCCCACTAGGATCGCTCAGTATCTGGACTGCCTAGTTAAAGGAGGGCTATTTCTCCACAGTTACTCAATTCAGGGCATCTCCCCTACCCAGGAGGGAGGGGAAGGGGCGGAGCAGGGCTCCCTGTCTGGGATTCGCACTTTTTTTTTCTTGCCAAGTGTGCCTGACCCAGAAAGCAGGCCCAGCAGTGGGCAGCTCCAGTCCCATGCAGCCCGGGGTGTGGTGACGCCACAGTTAGTGTCCAGGCCTCTACGCGCACAGCACAGCGCCTTGTCTTGCTTGTCTGTTTTGTGAACGTGTGAAAACCTCAGGCACACGTCTTGTTGTTTCACTCACCGTCGTCTGTGTAGTACAGTGTGATGTTTGTTACAACTACAGAAGTGCTTCAGTCTAAAGCGATGCGTCCTGACCAATCCTTGCTTTGGGACACTGGCTGTTGTGGGGGAAAGGTGTGCCAGAGGCCAGGGGCTTGAGGGCAGGGAGGGCGGGGAAGGCGAGAGAGGCGGGAGGCTGGGTGGAGCAGACTCACGACGGAGCTGAGATCCAGAATTTGCCACTTTTTCTGGAGTCAAGATACGAGTCTCATGGTAAGGACAGCTCAGGTTTTCAAGACAGACTCCTGTGGGCTGTCGGCACCAGGCATCTGTCCCTAGGACCGAGGGTGAGAAGCGCCCACTAGGGAGAAGCCAGGATGAGGCGGTGCTGCCTCGGGGAAGGAACCCAGCTGTGGCCAGGCTGCTGGGCATCGCGGGGGGTGGGGGGGGAACTGGGCGTCACCAGCAGCCGGGCGTCTCCCTGAAGAAAGCCGGGGAAGAGGAAGGACAGGAAGGGCAAAAGATCATGATCCTCAAGTGGTTAGAAGGAAAATGAAATGGAAGCTTCCAGAAAAAAGGTGTAATAGCTCGCGACCCTCAGTGCCCGAAGCTGAGTGGGCCCCTCTCCTGGGGCAGGTTGGAGGCTGGCGCACCCTGTTCCTTTCTCACATTTGCTGCCGCGGCAGACAGATGCCTGCCGGGCACAATTCCCAACCTGGAGAAAGGCAGGACTTTCAGAGCTCTCACCTCCCCACAGCTTCGTTCTGAGGCCCTAGGCAGCTCCTGCCCCACCGTGAATGGATCCGTCTAGGTGCATGCGCTGTTTCTGTTCTGTAGAGGGAAGGAGAGGCCCGGTAGCGAAGCAGGTTGGGGGGAATGGGACCAAGGTCCCCTGCTCTTGGTTCCAGCCTCGGCCCTGAAGGGATGCAGCCTGTTGGGAAGAAGCCCGGCCCGCCCCACAGTTCCCTGTGGGCCAGAGACCCCTGCAGTAAGTCTAGTCCCCACCTGCCCAGTGTGCGGTGCACGCCTGAGAAAAAAGTACACTAAGAGACAGAACTAAGACAGGAAGCGGTGCCAGGACAAGCCGGGCCGGTGCAACCGACAAAGGCTCTGGCCAGTCCCAGGAACTGACTTTTATTGGCGTTAACTGGGGTAAAGGCGATGAGCAGTTTCTGTAGAAATTCATGTAAACAAGGCTCATAAAGGACAAGACAAAGCATTCTGGAATTAGGAATAGAATAGACAAAAATAGATGGTTGTAATGAACTCTTTACAGCCTGCTTTGGGCATAATCAGTATCACGGTCCTCTACACCTGTCCTCCTGCTGCTGTCTTGTGGAGCAGTTAGAAAGAGAGGACACTGTCTTAGGCAATTATACACTTAGGTGTTCAGCCAGAGTGCTGCGATCCTAAACTGCAGCGTCTTTGCAGCCGAAGAGGATTACAGGGAAGGGAAGGCGGGTGCAGCTGGAGCTGACTGTCTGGCGAGGGCAGAGAGGAAGCAAACCGCACCCGGGACTCCAGCATGAGATAGTACTGGAGCTTCAGACTGGTGCACAACTTTTCTTTTCTTTTCATGCAGTGCTGGGGACAGAACCTAGGGCCTCAAGCATTGGAGGCAAGTGCTATACCACTGGGCTATGTCCACAGCCCTTGGTGGAATTTTAAGAGGAAATTCTTTTTTTTTTGAGATAAGATTTCCTTAAGTTACCCAGGCTGGGTTTGAACTTGCAATCCTCCTGCCTTAGCCTCTCAGGGTGCTGGGAGGGAACTGTTTTTAAAACATTAGCAAGTAGCAGATGGATGTTGAGACACTAAAATGAGTCAGAAAATGACGTTGGAGGGAATTGGTAAAGATCAGAAACGAAGAAATAATCTGAAGGGAAATGATAGACCCCAAGAGCTAATTGTGCCATGAAAAGGGGTGAAGATAGGAAGTGAGGACGGAGGGTGGAAGATTCAGGAACCACCAAAGGAGGAAGTGAGGGCTGGAGAGAGAAGGAAGTCCCCGGATGGAATCATGAGGCACAGACGACCCAGGCACTGGAAGCTGATGATCTAACATGACTTCCACCTCACAACAGAGGAGAAGAAAGCCGTGCCATGCAATAACAGGGAAACTGAGGCAGGCAGGGAGCCATTATCCCCAAGGGTTTTCCCCGTTTCCCTCTCTCCCAGCCTCTCCTCCTCATCTCCAAGTAACCACCGATGGGCTTTATTCAGCTACATTGTTGAGATTTTATGTAAATGACGTGACACAGTAGTACTCTTTTTATTCTTGCTTTCCTTTTCATGATCATTTTGAGATTCATTCACGTTATTTTGCATATCAATAGTCCATTCCTTTTTTGTTTCAGGAAGTAACCCTTTGCATGCACAGGTCACAGTTTTATCCACTCACTTACTGATGGGTAGGCATATCGGTCAGGGTTTTGCAGGAAAATAGAAACAGTAGGATATGCTGTTTTACACACACATACATTGGCTCATGTGATTGCGGGGAGGCTGGCAAGTCTGAAATCTGCAGGGCAGGCTGGAAGGCTGGAAATTGTGTCCAAAATTGATGTTGCAATCCTAAATTGAAGGCAATTGGAAGCAGAATTCTTTCCTTTTTGGGGGACTTTGGTCTTGCCTTTTTAATTCATCAACTGATTGGACAAGGCCCACCCTACATTAGGGAGAGTGATTTACTTTACTCGTTTAAAAATGAATCATATCTAAAAAAAAAAAAAAAACCCTTTCAGCAACAGGTAGACTGGTGTTTGACTAGACAGCATTCAATAGCCTGAAAAATTAACACATAAAATTAACCGTCCTAAAGTACTTTCTAGGGCCGGGATTTAGCTCAGCGGTTTGGTGGCCTGCCTTGCAAGCGCAAGGACCTGAGTTCAATCCTGGGTACCAAAAAAACAAAATAAAACAAAACAAAACCTAAAGTACTTTCTAGTTTTGGGCTATTATAAATAAAGCTGCTGGGGCTGGGGATTTAGCTCAGCTGCCCGCCTTGCAAGTGCAAGGGCCTGAGTTTGATCCCTGGTAACAAAACCAAAACCAAAACAAACCCCCAAATAAATAAATAGATAAAGCTGCTATATAGGCCTTTCTACAGACATGTGATTTCATTTGTTTTGGGTTAATACTTATGGGCAGAGGGACAGAGTTAAATCCCTTGCAAACTGTTTTTCAAAGTGGTTGTACCATTTTCCATTCCTTCTGGCCTCATGTGGGGCTTCTAGTTGCTCTCACATCCTCGCGGGACTATGTGTCTTCTACTCGGTTTAAATTTACCTTTCCCTGACGACTAATGATGAGCCACACCTTCACCACAGCGTTCTCTTTCCTTGCAGGTTATTTTGCTTTTCGGGTCGGAAGGGCGAGATTCAAATACAAGGTGAAGCCCCCGGCAGTCACTGGGTCCCTGGAGTTTGAGAGAGTGTTCCGCGCACAGTAAGCCATGTGTCCACCCTCAGGAGCTGTGCCTGCCTCACACACACAATTCCTAGTTGAGGGAGGAATTCTGTGGAGGCCTGGAGGTCCTCGGCGATGCCCAGCCACAAGAATCACCCTTCCCAGCGAAGACCTGCTCATGGCCTTGGAGACTGGAAGTGTCCAGTGTGGGGCATCTCGGCCCAGCTTTAGCACAGATGCAGCAGAGTATATTTACCTCAGAGGCTGAGATCTTAGCAGAAACTTCTCTGTCTCTCAAGCAGGGCAAATGAGAAATCTCTCCAGGTCTCAAGGTCCGCAGGGCTTTGGATCATCTTGAGTTCCTTGCTTTTTTTAGACCCACAGAGAACATTCTGCCATAAATACTGTGGATTTGCCTGTTGCAAGGTGCTAGAATTCCCTATATATTTTGTCCCCCAAATTAAGTACTTTAAATACATTGCGTGTATCACCATTTCTACTTTGCTGGGTACTTTTGTTACTATTTTGGGATTTTTCCTTTACATCCATGCATGAGGCTGGCCTGCAGTTTACCTCTCTTGTACGTTCCACGTCCCACTCTGGTATCAAGATGATACTAGTTTCAAATGAGGCAGAAGAGTCACCCTGTTCTGTCTTCTTAGATAATTTTAATTAAGTTGAAAAAGGATGTTCCTTCTAATGTGTGTAAACTTGGCTTCAAACTATCTGGACCGGGTATTTTTCTTGTGGAAAAACTTTGGACTATGAGGTTTTCTTTCCTTGATGATTATTGGACAGTGCTGGCTGTTTTTCCTCTCAACTTTAATTTTGGCAATTCATGACTTTGAGCTGACGTCACTGGTGTCTTGTTCATTCACTGGCTCCAAGGAGGATTTGCAGATAGTTTCCTGGGTGAATACTACTAGTAGTCCATGAGTTAATTTTTTTTGGTTTTTTGAGACAGGGTCTCACTATGTAGTTGAGATTGACCTGGAACTCACTATGTAGCCCAGGCTGGTCTCGAACTCACAGTGATCCTCCTGCCTCAGCCTCTGGAGTGCTGGGATTACAGGCATGTGCCACCACACCCGGCTCCAAGTTTCTTCTTATGGTCTGTTTAGCCTTTGTCTTTCATTTTTATTCATTAAGTAAAAGTATCCATTAAATATTTATTGAACATCTAAGTGTATTGAGGCTTGGCCTGTATCAGTCATCATATCAGGCACCTTGCCCATTTGGAGTTTAGCTGATAGCTGAGGAAGAGTGAAAATAAACCACAAACACTGTATTACAAAAAAATATGTGCTAAGGAAAAAGAAAAGGAGAGCCTTGTGAGAGGGCTGGAGCTGGGGTGTGTCACGCTGTGAAATGGGGTGGTCGTTTAAGGCAGCACTTGAGCAACGGCTTCAGGCGAAGGAGTTGGCCACATGCACGCGTGGAGAAAAAGTTCTCAGAGAAGCAAGGAATCCAGGGATAGGACTCTCCTTGGGAACCCGCTTGGGGGCCCAGCAGGAGGTCAGGACAGGAGAGGAGGCCACCAGCGAGGAGAGGGCAGGAGGCAAAGACAGAGCATTATGGGTGCCCCTCACTAGGGTCCAGGCCACTGTGAGGGCTCTGTCTTTCTCTCTGAGGGAACTGGAAAGTCGTAGAGTTCAGGCAGAGGAATAACCTGATCTTCTGTGTCCAAACGGTCACAGTGTTTCCACTTTGCTGAGAGCAGTCTGCGTGGAGTCATTAGTAGAAGCAGGGTTCAGTGACAAGGCCACGGCAGTGGTCCAGGCGACAGATGCAGTGGGGGGAGCCAGGGAGATAGACAGCAGAGGAGGTGATGAGGGGTGGTCCTGTTTGGGTGCATATTGAGGGCAGAACCAGAGAATTTCATGACATAATGAATGTTTGGGGCCTGCGTATCCCAGAGGATGGAAATACCATTAAGTGAGATGGATAAAGCTACGGGAGAGGAATCAGGAGATTCAGTGTTAACGTATTTGTGATATGACTTATGTTGCAGCCAAGGTGCCTTGGTTACTTTTCTTATTGCTGGGGCAAAATACCTGACACTTAATAACTTGAGGGAGGAAAGATTTATTTCAGCTCACAGTTTGCAGAGGTTTTAGTCCCAAGCCGGCTGGTTCCAAGGCAGGGGTGGCAGGACAGAGGAGCACTGCAGAGAAGAATCAGTCCATGCCAGGGTATGCAGCAAGCAGTGAAGCAGCAGAACAGCAGCATCCTGCCTTTTCCTTTTGTCTCACCCAGCTACAACCCTATTGGATGGTGCCACCCACATCCAGGTGGGCCTTCCTGCTATCCATACCCAGAACTATGCTAAGCCAATCAGTGAACTAATTTAGTTATCACACTCATAGTCCATATTTACACAATCTTAATCCACATTCGCACACCCCAGATCCAGGCACCTCTGAAAAGCCCCACCTATGAGCATGTGAAGCTTTGGGGAGACATCTAGATTTGAACCCTAACACAAGGGGATGCCGTAAGCACTATGGGCTACAGGGCTGTCCGATTGTTTGTTGTTAAGTCAAAAGCAGAGGAGCACACTGTTATTTACTCATTGAGAGGGAGAGAGAGAGGGAGAGGGAGAGTGTGTAAGTAGGCTGCTGGATATACAAATCTGCATTTTAGGAGAGATCTGAGCTGCAGATAGAAATAGATCTTCATCAGGAAGATGTTTTACTTGTTTTTGCTTTGTTGCGTTTGTTTTGAGTCAGAGTTTCACTATGTAGTTCAGGTTGAATTTGAACTCACCATGTAGCCCAGGCTGGCCTCCAACTCATGGCAATCCTCCTGTCTCAGCCTCCCAAGAGCTGAGATTACCGGCGTGCACCACCACGCCAGGCAGAAATGTGTTTTATTAATTAATTAAATTATTTTTGGTATCGGTGATCGAACTCAGGACCTTGCGCTTGCGAGGCAGGCGGTGGAACCACTGATCTAAATTCCCAGCCCAGAAATGTGTTTTAAATCATGAGACTGGATGAGAACATAAGGGTGTGGTGGGTGTAAGTAAAGAAGACAGCGGACCAAGGACTGAATCTGGAGTCTCTGGCGTTGAGAATTTGGGATGATGACAAGGGGCAGCGTAGTGAGCTGAGCAAAAGAGATTTTAGAGGCAGGTGGTCCTTGACTGGTTACCTGTGCAACTAGGAAAATGACCCTGGAGAGTGAGTTGGGAGCCCCAGTGCATGGCTGGGGTTACCGAGAAGCTGGCTCACCAAGGGTGATTGGCTGGAGGCACTTTCTTCCTGGGGGTTCCAGGTGTCAGGGTTGCTAGGTCATCTTTCTGGCACCATTTTGTTTCTCTAGCAAAGACTTTTAAATTTTTGTCCAGTACTAGGGATTAAACCCTCGCACTAAGCTGCATCCCAGCCCTGTTTCTATTTTTGAGACGCGATCTTGTTAAGTTGCCCAGGTTAGGTTAGAACTTGTGATCCTCTCGGCTCAGCCTCCCAGAGCGCGGGGATTGCAGCTGTGTACCACCATGCTTGGTGTGTAGAGAGGGCTCTAAGTCTTCCTCAGGAGTGGGGCCGTGAGGGTGCGGATGGCAGTGCTGGGCCTGACCGCTGGGAGTTGGGAGATAAAGGCAGAAGGTCTTCCACTGAGCAGCGCGGGGATTGTCGCTGTTCGCAGTGGACAATGGTACCCTCACCCCCACCCAATCCGGGAGTCCCCCAGAGAGTCTCTGACTCAGTTTCTCCAGCTCTTGTGATGGGCGAGTGGTCCTTGTATGGTCTTTCAGCCAGCTCCTCTATGTCAGCCTCTGGCCCCCCACTCCCGGGCCTTTCTGGGGCACCCTTGGCCTGAGTCTTCCCTGGCTCTTTCCTCTGCCGGCGTTTAGCTAGCAGCTCCCTGCTTTTGCCTGCTCAGCTCTTGCCCTTCTGGGCCCGTTTTTCCTCAGAACCCTGCCAATATCTCTCTTCCCTTCTTTTTGCTCTAGATGGCGTGTGCCTATTTTAAAATTCTTTTACCAGTGTTACAGTGAGGCATCGGGAGTAAAAAGAAATAAACGTGGGTCAGTTTGCCACACTTAGGAAGAAGTCCCGGTAATAGTTTCTTGATGTCCCTTGGACACGCATTCCTTGGCCCCCTCAACAGAGAGCTCATGTGCAGAGCTTTTGGCGTTGGTGGCATCCATCTAGAATTGGGGAGCCTCTGTTCCCTTGGGGTTTATCGCTAACCCTTTAATGAATGAATTAATTAATTTTGGATTCATAGCTGAGTTTTTTCTTTTTCTTTTTTCTTCTAATCCTTCATTTAGGACATGATAGTCTTTCTTCACTTGTAGTGATGTAAAAAAATTTTTTTTTTTACTAATTTTCACTTAAAAAAAACAGTTGATTTACACAAAACTAGTAAATGGTACGCAGAGAGGCTGAAATTTTGACAGTGATGGGTCTGTGTGTGAATTTCGGGAGACACCACACTATTTATAAAAATCATCACAGGAGGAAATTTCAGATCTTCCCTCTTTGTCTTTCAGGATCTGAGAACTTCTGGTTGGGGAAGTTAGGCTTCCAGCAGGCTAAATCCCCAGGCCACTTCTTGATTCTATTTTTGTTCTCACAGTTTCCACAAATTTGATTTTCTTTCAAGTTATTGCTCTCTCCCGCCTCTGCTATATCTGGACTCCTCTTGCCCTAGAAATAAAGCTGGGTACCGTTTCCAAATATTTCTCTTAAGTTGCTATTTATAAAGTAAGTATACAAACTCAGTTCCTTGGCTACAAACTAAAACAAAAACAATTCCCTTTACTTTGTTTGGTTAATACCAGCAGAACAGAGAGGGGTTGGAAAAGAATAATATCCCTCAAATATCTGGGTGGGTTTTGAGCCATCACGTGCTGTTTCTTGGATATCCTACAGCATAAGCAAGGTTCTTGCCTTAGACTTGAAGGTTTTGGAGAAATCTGGCCAAATCAGATTATAGTCATTGCCAGGGTGGCCGTTTTGACCTTCTCTGAGGTGGATGAGGCCGAAGACCCCCGACCGGCCAGTTCTTTCCAGAGTCCCTTTGGTGATCTCTTCCTTTCTTGAGTTGGTCTCTTGAGCTCCGCAAACACACGGAGACAGCCGCTGCTGGGGCTTTGCACCCCTTTGCCAGGATGCATTTTAAAACACTGTGAGAATAGCAACTTTCATTTCACCATTTCATTCCTTTATGGTATGGCTAAACTTGGAAAATTCCTTCTTGTCTAATTCAGGCACCTTGATTCCTTTAGACTAAAGGCTTTCATAAAGCCTAAAAGTAGATCCAAGTAATAAATTGATCTTGTTGCAATTTAAATACATTTCCTCTGATTCTCTCTTCCCTGGAAGGGATGATTAGCTGCCAACCTCACTCCTCTCACATGCTCCAGGCCACTATTAAGCACCTTTCATCTTCTCCATTTTGAGGCTGGGTAGCACTAATTCTTCAGCTTTTCCCCCAACCATTTTTAGATATTTCGGTTGTTTCCTTTAGACTAAAAATTTCAATATTATTTATAAACCTGGAACCTAGAAATATGCATAGTATATCAACAGCGGTTTCATCAGCACTGGGTAAAACAGAAGATCACCTCCCCTGTTGTTCTTGTGAGTTCACTCTGTCTACTTAATTCTGAGCAATTCAAAGCCTTTCAAAAACCAAACTGGCACAAAGCACAAGAAACCCCATCATCAGGTATCTGGGTTCTCTATTTTTTTTTTTTCAGTACTGAGGATCGAATTCAGGACCCTGCAGGCAGCAGCACCACTAAGCTAAATCCCCGGCCCAGGGTACTCTAGAGATAGTAGCCCCTGTGTCCTCTTCTGCAGTTTTGTGTTTTTTTCCCCCCATTTTATTAACTTGCAATAGTTTGAATTCTGATTCTGAAATTTTAGAAATTAAAAATGGTGGCCTTAATGCCTATCTAAAAACTGTGGAGAAAAGGAAAATTCACAGTTAGTGAGATTTTTGTTGTTGTTGTTTTGTTTAAGTTTTCTGCAACTTTAGAATCATAGCAGAAATTTTAAAAGTTAAAAATGGTGGCCTTAATGCCTATCTAAAAACTGTGGAGAAAAGGAAAATCCACAGAGTTAGTGAGATTTTTGTTGTTGTTGTTTTGTTTAAGTTTTCTGCAACTTTAGAATCATAGCAGCATAGGTCATTAGCTTTTGTAGTATGTGTAAAAAAGTTAGAGACTGAGACAGAGAGAGAGAGAGAGAGAGAGAGAGTCATTGTTATTCTTCTTATGATATGAGTTGACCGTCCTAGACCTTAGCTGAAAGAACTCCATACTCTCATGTGCTGAGCTATAGAAAGGGGGTCCCCACCGGGGAAAAGTGCCTTTGAACAGCGGGTTCTTCCAGCTTCAGCGCCCTCCACAAGCGCCTGTCTGGGCCTCTCACCTGCTGCCAACTCTCCGGGTGGTAGGGGTGAGAGCAGCTGGGGCTCGTGGCCTGCAAGTCTCACCCGTCATGTGTCTGTCCTGGTCTCCAGCCACTCTGCTGCAGGGCAGTGGTGAGACTCACAGCCTCCTGTCACGGGTGGCCACCTCCCCGCTGTGTCCCCACACAGGAGGTATCTCACGAGGGACAGTTAGACAGGTGTGGGTCCTTGTAGAAAGACGGACTTTAGTGGCCTCTGTCTCATCCTCAGCCCTTTTCTGAGCACTTCAACCTGTTGCTGTGACCTCCCTGGGGTCATAACCCGAAGGACATCCTGGGGACCATGGTCCGCAGACTGAGCTGAGTCATCTAGAAATGGTGCTGGCAGCTGCTGGCCTGTGCAACAGCTGCTTCAGGACAGGCCAGCAAAAGAAGAGGAGAAAGGGCTGGGGATTTAGCTCAGTGGTGCCGCCACCCTCCTTGGAAGCACAAGGACCCGAGTTTGATCCTCATAGCAAAAAAAAAAAAAAAAAAAAAAGGAGGGGGAGAAAGGAAAAGGGACAGAGAAGAAATGAAAGAAACTTGAGGGCTGGGGATTTAGCTCAGAGGCACTGTGCCTGCCTTGCAAGTGCAGGGTCCTGACTCTGATCCCTAATTCCAGAAAGCAAAAACAACAACAACAAAAAACTTGAAAGAACACTTCCCTAGAAACCTCCTTTTAAAACAACAGCCTGATCTAGTCTTTTTTTTTTTTTTTTACCAGGGATCAAACTCAGGGCCTTCCACTTGCAAGTTCTATTCTTATTTTTAAGATGACTCTGTACTATGAGCCTGGTATTAGGAATGTTCTAGGGCTGGTCAGCTTTTCCCCTTGAAGAAGGAACAGTTTTCCAGATTTTCTGGATGAGGTTGTTGCCAAGTTTCATGCTGTGTGGAACTAGAAATCATGTTGTGTTCACTGGACATCTACCAACTAGAAGAAGTAGCCAGTAATATTTAAGGCTGACACCAAAGGGCTACCCCGTAACCCACTGACTTGGAGAGGCATCAGTGTTCATTTATTCTTAAAAATCACATCCTTTAATTTTTATGGTATATGTTTTATAATGTATGCAATATTCTTTCCCAGGCCATGTCCCAAATTCCCAGTGGTCGATACAGTGGAAGCTTTGTCTCTTGCTCTTGTACGGGAGTCCCTGGGGGGTGACCTTCCGCAAAGCACAGACACCCGGGTCGTTCTGTCTTCTAGCTCTGCTCCTGTTCATCAGAGTCTTCTCCATTCAGCCAGGGGGTGCAGAAAGGGAATTTGACACAATAGCCACTTAACTCTTTGGCTCAGAAGTAATATTTAGTTTCCTTCCATTCCCCTTTCTGTTTTGGTGGCACAAGAGAATTGAGCCCAGGGCCTTTGCGCTGAGCTATGGCCCCAGCCTTTTTGTTTTCTACTTTGAGACATGGTCTTACCAAGTCACTAAGTTGTCCAGGGTGAACTAGAATATGTGATCCTCCTGCCTCAGCCTCCCAGAGTTCTAGCATTACAGGAGTGTTGCCTCCGTGTTTAGCTGTTTTCCTTCACTTTCTGTTGGGCAGAAGTAGATCCACCCATGTCTGAGGAGGTGGGGAAATGCAGGCTCTGTCAGCTCGACACCGTGGCCCAGTAGGACATGTGTGCGTTGTTATGAGGCTGTGTAACTGTGTAGCCTATTCAGTGGGAGATGTTTGGAGACGAGCATTTTAGGAACTGCGAAGCCACAGTTTGATCCTGTTTTTTTCTTCCCATAGGATATAAACTTTGTAGTCTACTTAAGGACTGAGGCAAGTTCTAAATAGCCCTCAATTGGGGACACCCTCACTGCTCTCAGCTGTAGGCCCCAGGGAGTCAGCACGACCACCTGTCCTGAGGCCCAGGCTGGCCCAGGATTGGGCAGGGAGGGGAACCAGCAACTGCTCTACTGCTTGGTGCCAGGGTGTCACCCAGACTCTCCTGCAGGGTCACCAACTCTTTTTGCTTTTTCTGAGACCTTTCCAGTCTTAGTACTTAAATATCCCTGTCCCTAAAAACCTCCTCATCCCAGACAAACTAGGACAACTTACCTGGAATCGTCTTCATTTAAAATTTAAAGACTTTTGCTCAGGAAACCTGCTCAGTCCCTCGCAAACCGGGACACTGCCCCCCTTGCTGTCCTTCCAGAACAACCTTGGAGGCCATGGCGACATCAGCTGACGAAGAAGGAGCTTACCCCAGGCTTTCTATGGAGAGAAAATGCCAAAGGAGCTTGGGATTGTTGTGAGCAGGGGAGGAATAGACATGGCCCATTTTCCCGCAGTGAGCGCATGCAGGGGAGGGGACAGTCTATCAGCGGTCACAGCAGCTGTACCCTCTGTTCCCACACGAGGGCAGGTGGCACATGGTTCCTGCCAGCTGCTGCTATCTGTGTGGGAGATTTTCTGCAGGAGCCTTGCACTAAAAGAGTGAAGTCTATCTGCCTTCATGATTAGAAGGCGGCCATACATTATTTCCCTGTTGGTTTCATGTCGGTGACGTAATTAGCTGTGGACAGGTTTGTCCAGGGATGGTTCGGTTTGGTCCCCTTGCGTTATTTCTGTATGCTGACAGCTCACTGAGATCAGTTATTGTGAGTCACACTGTGCTTCGTCATGGAGGGGCCTGCAAGGGTTTCTCCTCTGTCACAAGCAGGCATCCCCATGGATAGAACGGGGAGAATCCATGGTGGAAGAGGCCAGGTTGAGCCAGTAATGAGACCCCGGGCTCTCTCACCAATGGGCAGCCCAGAGGACCATCGGCAAGCAGCAGGACCTCAGCCAGCAGGAAGAGGCGTCTTTGCCACCTCTGAAGGTTGATAGTAAGAAATGGACAAAGTCACATTTCAGAGGGACCAAGGCCTAGGGCAGGTCCACAAGGAAAGTACAATAAGCACAGCTGGGCAGAAGGTCAGGGCGTGTGCAACGCTTTAGGGAAGGGGCAGAGGGGCCCATTTCTTGGGAGAGGAAGGTGAGGAGATATGGGGCTGACCTGCCCCAGTTTTCCAGGCTTTGCCCACTTGTGAGAGCAAATGGAGTCATGGGTGCATCCGGGCCTCAGAGGCACTGGCTGCTAACTGCCCTCTGATCATCCGGTGTCTCAGCACCTCCTCCCCAAGCTCTCTGGGTGCAGGGGTCTTCTGGGGACACAGCCAGGCTGCAAGCAGTTTGGGGGGGTGCCGTGACCCCGATCGGTTCAGGGTCATCTGTGTGCTGCCTCGGTCCCGGGTTCTAGAGTGTCTTGCATGGCTAAACCACGGCCCGCAGTACCCCGGGTCTGGGGCAGGGGGCTGCAGGCCGAGGCTCCTCAGTTCTGCCTCTCTTGTCCTCTGAGGCCTGGCGCCGCTCGGGTCTGGAGTTTTCCCAAAGGGCTTCTTCTTTCAGATAAGGGACACGAAAGCAATCTGCATGTCAGCCAATGTGGACAGAAGGCCAAAGAGGTCACAGGCCCTCCAGCTCTGGCACGGTTTGGACCTGGCCAGGAGCTCATCTGTAATCTTACCCCTGCCCCCCAATGCCATGGAGGCCCTAGTTCACTGTAAAGAACATCTTTAAGGAGTATAAAATGGGGTCCTTTGTTTTAGGTTTTGGAACCCTTCTTTTTTATTAATTCATAATCGTCACATACAGTGATCACATTCATCATAGGGACTTTGTTCCTGTATATATCTTACTTCTTCTTTCTTTGGCATTCCTCTCCCCTCCCTTCAACTCTTCTTTCCTTCTTCATTCACGAAAGTTTTCTTTCCATTTCCCTTCTCTTCCCCCCGCACAACTTCCTTGCTCCCTCGTTCCCCTTCCCATATGAACACGTAGAATGGGGTGCTTTTGAAGATGCTCAAAAATGTCATCACAGCCGATTTGAATTAAAAAATGTTGGGGGAAAGTGAATCCTTACATTTGGAATAATTAAAACCTAAAAAATGATGGAGCAGTTGTTAAGGCCCCCAGAGGATCCTATGAAATTCCACTGAGTGTAGAGAGATTAGCACTTTACTCTTCTCCCTCTCCATCCGCCCGCTCTGTGCATTTGTGATTCTCTCTCTTTGTAATACTTAGGGTTGAACCCAGGGTTTTTGTACTGAGTTATAGCAGTAACCCCTTAAAAAATTTTTTTTTAAATTTTGAAATTTTGAGACAGAGTCTTGCTAAGTTGCTACATTGCCCAGCCTGGGTGTCTTAGATACTTTCTCGTCAGTGAGACACAACCAGCACCCACAACTTAAAGGAGGAGAGGTTTATTTAGCTCCCAGTTCGTAGAGGTTCCAGTCCATAGTTGGCTGGCTCTAACACAAGGCAGCACGGCAGAGGGCCACGGAAGGGAGGAATTACTCAGGGGCTGGCAGGCAGGAAACAGAGAGGTCAAGGGAGGAGGGAAGAAGACGGGCCCTCCAGGCCATGCCCCCAGTGACCGCTTCCTCCAACCAGTCCTTACCTCCAACACTTTTATCTGTAAGCTCATCAGTGGACAAACCCATTGACAAGTATCACAATCCAGTAATCTGATCACCTCCCCGAAGCTCCACCTATCTAGATAGACCCCATAGTGAGGGTTTATTCCTCTTTTGTTTCATGCAAAATAGTGCTATGGATGTAGCCAAGGAAAAGAAAATATTGGGCAATTGTTTATTTTTTATATAGCTACAGTTGTTCTGAGTATACAAATTTATAAGGTATCTTTCCACTTAACTTATTGTAGCCTCTTATAAAGCTAAGAAGATGTTGAGAAAAAAGACAGCTCCTGGAAACAAAATCAGGCCAAGGATGGGTGCTACCGAAAGAGCAATCTTGGCTACATCGCTGTGCTAGAGATTAGATTGGTGGCTCTGGTTTGTGAGAATATCTGTGTTAGGTTCTAGATGGGACCTTCCTTGGGTCATTTGGGACTTTGTGGGACTTAAAGACACTGGTAAGAAAAGGCAGAAGAAAGTGTTTTAGCCTTCACATTATCCATTTCTGAGTTTCCTGGGAGCTGATGATCTCTCTCCTGCCCAGATCTCTCGGGGGAACCTTAGTGTTGCTTTGCCGACTGTGTGTCAGGACTCGACATTGGCCATGACCTTTGAACGAGCGAGTGCTGAGTTTGCTAATTGTGCCCTTTTCTTACTGATCATTAAGGGACAGCAGAGTGACCTGGGGAGCTCTGTTGCATGTAGTTGAGGCATGTGCGAAAGAGGTTGAGCTGACCTGGCCACAATTTCCTGTGCAACAGTGGAAAATGAGGAAAGAGCTGTGCTTTGTAATTGTGTTTTCTTTTTTATTAAGAAAAAAAAATCATTCATGCTGACCTAAACTAAAAGACCTAGGTCTTCATCACCAACCCCTGGGTCAATTGCCTCCTAGACTTGAGTAGCCAAGCTTTCCAGCTTACCTAAGAAGGATGTGAAGTCCTTACAGCCCTGTGGATGTGACTCTCCTACCAGCATCTATCCAGACCTCATGACCAATGCGGTGAAGTTCTTTCTGGTTGCTAAAGAACTAGGCCAACCTAACCAAGCTGGCTTGGGGGTATAGTTCAGGAAAAAGGGTGAATATAATTTCATCTTTTTTCCTCTCTTGTGGGTGCATAGGAATTAATTAGAGTTCCTAGAAAATTATTCCCTTTTGCTCCAAGTAATGTCAGGGTTTCCACCCAAGTCCTCTGTGAATAGGGGCAATTTGACTGGATGCTAGGGCAGGGTTGTTGAACCTGGAGATGACAACCATGTACTTTTTTTTTTTTTTTCCTTTTGGTTCTGGGGATTGAACTTGGGTCCTTGTGCTTATGAGGCAGGAGGTGGAACCACTGAGCTAAATCCCCGGCCCCATCCAAGTACTTTTGATTCTCTGAAAGGCATCAGTCAGCCTGGGCTCCAGGCCTTAGTATCTTCGTCTATCAAGTGGGAATGAAATGTGTTCATTCATTTCCATCAGAAAGTTTTAGGGGAATTATTTAAAGACCATCTTTCAATGTTCTGAGTCACTCAAGTGGAAGGATATAAGGGAATTTTTGAGAAGAAGTCCGTTTAATATGAGTTAAGTCACCTCCTGTGTTATCTAGATAAGACACAGAATGATCTTTAGGTATAGGAGACCCGTCTTTTAGAAAATAGCCGTGACTCATTTCCATTGATTGTAATGCATGTGTGGGATGATTCTTCTCGGCCCTGCTCTGAGGTTTCACCAATGTTTGAGGCTCATTGTGATGGAAAGATCTTTTTTTACATTGCACACTTTTTTATGTCACATGCTGGATGTATACCTCCAGGTAAAAACCATTGTGTTCATGTGTAGTTTCTCATAAATTAAACATGTCTTTTTTTTGTTTTTTTCCCCTGTAGACAAAACTGTGTGGAGTTTTATCCCATATTCCTGATTACACTGTGGATGGCTGGATGGTATTTCAACCAAGGTAATCAGAGAGTACACAGTTCTGATGATGACCATTGTGCTTTAAAACAATTGAGGAGCAGATAGGTGCCCAACAGCTACTGATCCTGGCAATGATTTTTAAACAAAATGAGCAAATGTCTACACACATTTCTGTTGCAGATATGCAAACTTGGGCATCATTGTGATTTAACTCAATAATAATTATTAAAAAACTTGGAACAAACAATATGCTGGACACTTGATAACAATCACATGAATGTAGTCTTCAACTTAAATCATATAATTCTAATTTAACCCAAGGAACAGAACACAGAATTAACAATGATCCTTAATAATTGAGCACTTACTATGTACCAGGCACTAAAGATTCTTAAGGTTTAACTCTCACATTTAAGATTTTAAGATTTAACCCTATTATATGAAATAAAGTTTAATAAATTCCTACTTTACAGATGTCAAAGCTGAAGGCTAGAGAGGTTAACTAATTTGTCTAACATGACATTCACCAATGCAAGTAAGATTTCCCTTTCAAATACACAGCAAGGTCTATGGGTGTTTGTCCCCAAGCCCGTGTACCATTCTTTAAGGGTCTGCAAAGATGTAGTACCACTATCTGTGGCAGTTCCATGGGCAATTCCTCTTCACCTGAGCGAGGTATCGTTGGTGAGCTGAGGGCTTTCTTCTAACTTTGCCTATCCACTTCCCAGGGAGTCAGACCTGCATCAGCTACCTTACTTGGAGAAATTTAATTCTCTTTTGTTTCTGGTGACTTTCATGGCCTCTTTTTTTTTTGGTGGTACCGGGGATTGAACTCAGGTCCTTGAGCTTGCAAGGGAGGAGGCGGAACCACTGAGCTAAGTTGCCGGCTCAAGGCCTCATTTGGATCTGTACTCGATTGCTGAGATTTAAACCCAAATCCAGCTGCTTCTAGAGGAAATGCCATCCATCTCTTTCGTGTAATTTTTACTGTCACTTAAGGAATTTCAGGTAAAATGACCTTTAAAGAAAGACCTTTTAACTTTATTTCAACTCACACCTTTGTTCCTTAATCTCATAAATGAAAGTGGCTGTTCCTTGTCACATAAGAGCATATTAACAACTAATAAGAAAAGTGCCTTTTGACAATGGGATCCCATTTCTGACACTTCACCCTTTCGGCTTCCACATGATGGGCTACATATGGCCGGCTCCTGGCGGGAAAGGACTTCTTGGGTATCTTGTCATAATTTTCTTTTCATTTTTTTCTCTGGCAAAGTAAGTTGCCAATTAGCTTTCTTTAGCATCCTCATTGGCTTTGTGGGAGTAATTCAGTAGCTAGGGACAGTAATTATCAAATCTGAGAGCATGCATTTTAATTTTTGTTTAGTTGGTGCCGGGGATTGAACTCAGGACCTTGCACTTGTGAGGCAGGTGGTGGCACCACTGAGCCAAATCCCCAGCCCCAAGAGCATGCATTTTAGAACTTCCTTAGATGCTAGGTCACTCTGCTATTTCATTGCCCTTCAAGACCCTGGCTGTATTGGTCAGCTTTTTGTTGCTGTGACAAATATCTGAGGAAAATCAATTTAAAGGAGGAAAGATTTATTTTGGCTCATGGTTTCAGAGGTCTCAGTTATGGTGATCTCGATCCACTGCCTTTAGGCCTGTGGTGAGGCAGAAACATCATGGCGGAAAGGGTGTGGCTAAGAAAAGCTACTTACCTCAGGGCAGCTAGTAAGCAGAGAGAGAGCAGTAAAAGCCCCTAAAAGATGCACCTTTAAAAGCACACTCTTAGTGACCTACTTCCTCCAACCCTTTCATAGCTCATTTGGCTGTCAACCAACAGTGAGTTAATCCACTGATGATGTTACACCCTCACCTCTCCAAACTTCTCCTCATTCAGTCAAGTTGACAACTGAGGTTAACATCATACCCTCAGGAGGTCTTCCATGAACCTTTTTTTTTAATTAATTAAGTTTATTGGTACATTTTAGATATATAATATGATGTCATTCATCATTGGGAATTTGTACCTTTACATGATGTATCTTGGTTCTTATATTTTTTCCATTCCCCTGCCCTCCCTTCAACCCCTCCACCCCTGCCTATTTACAAAGACTTTGTCTCTGTTTTTCATTTTCTCATATTTTTTCCTTTCCCCTACCCTTCCCACTTCCCCTTCCCCTTTAGCCCTTTTCTATCTATTTCACATTATCTATTATACATTTTGATCCTTATTTACACTTTCAGTTTCTCACACCAGAGAACTATCTGGTATTTACATGTGTGTGTCCTGTTTATTTCACTTAAGAGGATGGCTTCGATGTGTATAGTCATTTAGCTATGCATGTCTCCAGTTTCCCCTGAGCCCTTTCAAAAGCCTCCTCCAGCTCCCCTCTGTGCCACCCTCTTCAGTTCTTTCATGGCGCTCTCAAGTCTGGAATTTTCTTCTCATTTTTTTCTGTTTGTCTCTGATGAGAGAACATAAACTCTAGAAGAGCAGGGAGCTTGTGTCTTTGTTGTTTTAGCCCAGTCCTCATAATAATACCTGTTTTATAGAAGAAATTAAACTATCTTCGTGGCCAAATGGAAAATGAATTTAACTTTAGCGCCTATCAGTCTCAGACATAGAATCTAAATATTTACAGAAGGGCTTGCATCTGTGAGGAGGGGAGGAAGACATTGGTATTTTTACTGATAAGGATGGCAGAATTTTTTTTTTTTTTTTTGGTTTGGTACCAGGGATCTAACTCAGGACCTTGTGCTTGTGAGGCAGGCAGAAGAACCGCTGAGCTAAATCCCTGGCCCAATAAGGATGGCAGAATATTATATCAAAGCTTATACTTCTTTCTTTCTGAGATAAAATTTGCACCCAGTAAAAGTCCCGGGTTTTAAGTGTTTGATGAGGTTTTGGGGAAGCATACGCACCCGTGTGTCTGTGCTTTCAAGCCTTAGTAAGATGCCACTTAGTAAATGGCTGTCACTGGGTTTCCTCCTGCCACTCCCAGTCATCCCACTCCTGCTTCCCTCCAGATACAAACACTGTTCTCTTTTCTCATCATTTAGCTTTTTGTGTTTCAGAACTCTGCATAGTTGGAACTGTACAGTATGTATCCGTGTAATGCTTCACTCAGTTAGCGAAGTGCTGTTGAGACTCACCACGCTGCTGGAGTACCTGTTGCTGAGTAGCATTCCACTGAGTTCCCTGTCTTAGTTATTCCTTTTCCTCATGATAGACTTCTGGGCCATTTCTAATTTTTGGCTGATTGTGAATAAAGCTGCAATTAACATTGCTGTACTCAATGAACTCTTCTTACAGAGATGGTTTCATTTTTCTTGGGCAAATACAGTGAGTCCCTGACTTACGGACAAATTCTCTTCCAGAAGAATTATTTGTAAGCCAAATTCATTCAGAGCCAACAAAGTGAGTCTTACGCAGTACATCGGTGAAAGTTTGCAATTCAAATATTCGTTAAATCAGGGACTCGCTGACATAGAAATGGAATTGTTGGGTAAGATGATGTTTGGTTTACAAGAAATTACCAGAACTTTTCCCAAAGTAGCTGTTCTATTGTGGCAAGCTTAACTGTGTCAGCTCAATTGGTCTAGGAGAGTATTAAGCACACTTTGGGATATGTTGTGGAAGCCTGACCTTGGGTCTGTCTCTTTTTCCTGGCCTCTTCCGCTCTGGCTCTGTTCCCCTGCTCTACTTCCCAGCCACCCCATGGGCAAGGCATTCTTTGCTTCGCCATGCTCTTACGCCATGATGTTCCTACCTCGGAGCTAACCACCCATGGACTGAATCCCCTCAAACTGTGAGCTGAATTAAACCTCTTCTCAACTTGTGAGTGTTGGGTATTGCGCCTCTGTGACACGAGAGCTGATGGATGCAACTATTTTACATTCCTGCCTGTGACCGATGAGGGTTGCAGTTGCTCCATATCCTCACCATTTTATAGTGCTAGTCTTTAAAAATTTTAGCCATTCTGGTGGCTCTGTAGAGTTATAAGTTTTAAGTGTCACTCTGCTAATGCTGAAACTCATGGAAACATTTTTCTTGTGTGTGATTATTGACACATTTGTGTATCTTCAGTGAATTGTCTATTCCAACATTTTGTCCTTATGAAAAGCTAAGTTTTAAAAAATTGAATTGTAAGTGTTCTCTGTACATTCTAGGTTACAAGCATTGTGCCATATACACGTGTGGTCATTATTTTCTCAGTCTCCATGCTTTACTTTGAAAGAGTGCTGTCATATTCTGTATCTTTTCTTCTCCCCCTTCTGCAGTTGCTGCAGCTTGTCTGGGGCTGGTGTACATGTACAGCCGTCAGAAGTACTTCTGGGGATATTCAGAAGCTGCTGAGAAAAGGTAAGAGAAACCCAGTAATGGGGATTAGTGCAGGACGTAGCAGGGTGAAGTCTGGCGTAGTTTTCTGCCCCTCAGAAGTATTACGAAAAGCACTGTGAGCCATGGTGGAATAGGGACCCATGTTGCCTGAGGCCAACTCTTGCCGGGCCAGACAGGTGGGAGATGGTGATACACAGGCATAAAACTGTGCACTGAGCCGGGTGTGCTGGTGGATGCCTATAATTCCAGCACTGTGGGAGGATGAGGCAGGAGGACTGCAGGTTTGAGACCAGCCTAGGCCACTTAGCAATTTAGCAAGACCCTGTGTCAAAAAATTAAAAAAGGGCTGAATTTGTAGTTCAAGGCGAAGGCCCTGGGTTCAACCCATACAAAACAACAACATAAAAATTGTGCCCTGCCTGTGTTCATTCAACCCTAGGAATAATTTCCCAGTGCCTAGGCACACACTTTCATTTAGGTGGTGAACCCACAATTTTAAATGGTCGAAGCAGGAGTTCTGGGCCGTGTCAATAAGGAGTAACCTGTGCCCTGTCTCCCAGCTTCCTCATTACAGCCGGCTTGTCACTCCTGTCCCTCTTGTGCCCCGCAGGGTCAGTGGTTTCCTGTTGAGCCTGGGGACTTTGGCGTTGTTGTGGGTCCTCAGCGCCCTGGGGATAGCGAACAGCTTTCTGGACGAATACCTGGACTTCCACGCTGCCAAGAATCTGAGGCGATACTTCTAACCTTTTCTCTTCCCTTCACTTTCATGTTTGCGGAAGCTGTTTCCACTCAGAAGGTAACAGCCGTGTCGCTGGTTAAATACAAATATAAAGTCTTCCGTTTCATTTTTCCTGAGATGGCTTTGTGGAAACACACGCTGTAGGGAGCCTTTCCTTTGCGTATGAGAGCAGGATGGCGGGGGTGGTCCATGCCTGTGGTCAGCGGTCGCGCACGGTGATCCGGGTTCAGGTCGCTTTTGTGGGGCCCGGGCAGCCTGACCTGTGTCTGACCTGCCTCAGAGACAGCTTCTGTCTCGGTGGAAGGTTCCGAACAGACGCAGGGAAGGCAGCCCCCTCTTCCCCGGCGCTGGTGCTGGGAGTGGCGGAAGCCAGGCAAACACACCACCTAGCCAGAATCACCAGCAAACGTTAGAGGCAGATCGGGCTGCCAAGACGTACTTTAGAAAGAACAAAGGAAAGAAATCGTGTCATTCCGAGGAGACCCCAGGAGCAGGGCTCAGTGAGTATTCTCGCCCCTGGGCAGAGGAGGTGGGGCCTGCTGATGGTGGCAGATCTGGACCGGACTTCAGGGAAAGTCTGTGCCCCACTGGCTGGAGGCGAACCAAGATGGGCCACGTGGCTGTCTCAACTCTGAGGTGCAACCCTGTCCAGCACAGTGCAGTTGACATTCCTTCATTTTCTTCATCTGTAAAATGGGAATGAATCTACGTACGTACAGCCTTCAGAGACTTTAGGGATAACACCAGGAAAGGCGCCCCATCATTATTTCCGGAGAAAATCAAACAGCTTTGAATCTGGTGTGGGCATCTTCAAGAAGCTGTTTAGTGAGCCGGCTGGGGACGGTGGGGATGGAGGCAGTTGCAAAAGCTGTGGGTAGTAGGAAAAGAAAAGGGATGCATCTAAATGCTAGTGTTTCCAGAGTAGAGGAGGAAGACATGTCAGCCCCCCAACCCCATTCCAAAGAGCAGCGTTCAACAAAAGTGCGGAGAATGTAGCGGTCTGGAAGGACAGTTGGGGGCTGTCTGACTCTGGTCAAGGCCGTCATCAGTAAGAGGTCATGTGCAGACTGGTGGAGACTCCAGGGCCAGACCGCCCTCCCCCGTCCCGCCACCTGCTTCGTAGCTCTGGGCTCCATCTTCTCTTGGACAAAATGGGCTAATATGTGGTAAAATGCTGCGACCCTCTTTCCACTTGATATTCTTGTCCATTATGATGCCGACTGGATCCTCACACTGTGAGGTGTTCCCCAAAGACGAGAGAGTGCAAGCTTTGGACCCTACAGCACGATCGGTACAGAAGCCTGTCCTTTGGAAGCAGGAAAAACAAAAGCAAAAACCCTTCCAAATCTGACACTTTACAACTTTTAAAGAAGTTCTATTCTTATACTTCAGCATTTTTAAAGCACCTAAATTGGTCTGATAGACAACATTTAGAAACAGGCAATGCTTATACCCCATCAAAGCTTTGTATCTTTAAACATTACAAGGCAATTTGTTTCCTTTGTTCTAATTCTTGTGTCACCAGGCAACCTCTTGATTATTTTATCCCTATATTAGATTTGGCCACAGGGAGCAAACATGTGGCCAAAGGGCTTTGAGCTTCCGATTGATCTGGTGGTTGTACATACATATTTCTTTTGCATATTAGTAAATTGACAAATTTTATTTTTAGAAATCAGATTCACTTCCTAAAAAAGTCAGTGTCGTGAAAGAAGGGACAGAGAATTTTTCCTCTGTTAATGGAGTCTGAAGAGGCATAAAGACCAAAGGGCAGCATGAGATCTTTGATCAAATCTGAGTTAGGAAAACCAAGCTTTAAGGGCCGGGGATTTAGCTCAGTGGCTCTGTCGCCTGCCTCGCAAGCATAAGGTCCCAAGTTCGATCCCTGGTATGAAAAAAAAAAAGGAAAAGAAAAACCAAGCCACAGAGTGCACGTGTGAGACAACTGCGGTGGTTTGCATATGGAGTGAGAAGTAGATACTAGGGAATTCGTGTTAATAATGGTGGCCAGGGAAGAGAATGTCCAGATTCTTTGAAGCTGCAAGGCTGAGGCATTGGGGTGAAGTGGTTGGGTGTAAATGATTTTGAAATGGTCCCACAGGTATGCATGTGAAACAGTTGTGGAAAGCATTTGTGATGATTAAATCCAGTTGGTTGTGTATAGGTGTTCTTCCCACTGTCCTGATTGCTTAAGAAGGTGCATAGGAAAAAGCCAAAATTTATAAGAGAAGTTACAACCCTAAATCAAGTTTTGGGGGAGCTCCCCTGTTTCTTGTGTTGCACATGGGAGGTCTGGAGGTGGCATACATGCAGTCGTGGCCATTCCTGTGGGCCTCTCTCTGATGTTCTGGCCGTGGTCAGGGACTCTGGGCCTCGAGTGTGCAGAAGCTGTGGTAATGTCCTCCTTATGTTATGGGGAATGAGACAGGTACCCGTGGGAGCTTGTCCACAGGACACCAGTATGGGACTCACACATCCTTAGAATGTAACAAAGAAGAAAAGACTGAAAACAATCCAAAGAAAACGAAGCTGGGTGTGGTGGTGCGCGTCTGTAATCCCAGCACTCCGGGAGGCTGAGGCAGGAGAATGGCAAGTCCCAGCTCAGCCTGGCAAGTCATGGAGACCCTGTCTGAAATAAAAAATAAGAAAAGGGTTGGGGATATAGCTCAATGCAAAGGCCCTGGGATTAATCCCCAGCAACCAACCAACAAACAACAACAATAGGAAAAAAAAAACACACACACTTCTCATACAAATAGCAAAGAGTATTCAAAGAGGTATTCTTGTTCTCAGGCAGTTTTCCCCCCTACTTTTCAGGGTTAAAGTTAGTGGGATTTGACAAAAAAAGTCATTCATAAGCAAAAATATCAGCTCATTTGCATCTGCCCCCTTTGACATGTCCTTTATAGTGTCTGAGATTACAGACATGAAATCATCTTAGAGGAGAAAGCTGTCCATTCACCCAGTTCATTTTAATCAGTCAGAAGTTCTCAGAGCTTCTTGCTTTTATTCCCAAGGATGGCTTTTCAGTGCCTTCCCTCTGCCCTGAATCAGTTCACTTTTCTGCCCACATTATCTAGTAGAGCCCCGAGCCCACGTCACAGGGACCAGACCCATTGTCACACTGCTTTCTCCACAGTGTTCTCTGCCAGCCAGACTAGACCGACTGCTCGCCGGGCAGGGCCAGCCTCTTCCGTAAGCTTATTTCAACTCTTGCTAGGTGCATATTAAAACTCAGCTTCATTTTGGATCCTTTTTTTTATGCTGCCTTTATTCTTCGGTCTGTTTCTCAACTTAACCCAGATGGTTTTGAGATATGTTGTCTTACTGTGCTTTGTAAAGTCTCACGGGGATCTACTAGACCGACTGCTCGCCGGGCAGGGCCAGCCTCTTCCGTAAGCTTATTTCAACTCTTGCTAGGTGCATATTAAAACTCAGCTTCATTTTGGATCCTTTTTTTTATGCTGCCTTTATTCTTCGGTCTGTTTCTCAACTTAACCCAGATGGTTTTGAGATATGTTGTCTTACTGTGCTTTGTAAAGTCTCACGGGGATCTTAGGACAGGTCTCCCGCGGAAAAGGGGAAGCAGGCCTGAGAAGGGGGAGGAGCTATGCCAGGTCCAGCCTCTGTCTGATCTGTCCGGAGCATACATTTTGACTTGATTTTCCCAGACAGGTAAACCGGCTCTCACCAGCCCGCGCCAGTGGAGGGCTGTGGCGCTGCGGACACCTTCCACTCTGGCGGTGGATACAGGCAAAGCTGGCTGGGTCGTGGCTTTGATCCATGCAGTGTGGGCTGGGAGAGCTGAGGCACGCGAGGGAGTGGGGTGTTACTAACTGCCTCCACTGTAGGGCAAGACCTCTGCGTCACAGCCCTCCACGCTCCACCCTGACTTTTCCCCCAGAAAAATCTCCTCCTCATCTAGTTCCTGGATCTCTGAATGGGCCAGTTGGCAACTGAATTGCTGTGGCCCTCAGTATGTCCCCTGCAGAGTAACGGCCACACCTCTGAGTGCCCAGCAAATTTAGAAAGTTTCAATTTGCTTGAATTAAAAGGGCTGAGAATGACTGATCTCCACGGCTACAAGTTTAAATCCCGCCATGAACGTTTTGAGAAAAGAACCACGATGATTCTGTTAAATCCCAGGAACAATATATCTGCTTAATGAATTTTGGAGACTAAAATGAAGATCCTGAAATGAGGTACACCCTGGATTGATTCAGATAATGGTCTTTTATTTTTTTTTTTCTTTAAAAGTGGTATGTCAACATCACTTCATTTCTACATTTCAGAGTTCTGTACATGTCTTAAAAGGAAATAAGCAATGCTCGATGTACAAAGTAAAAACAGAAAACTAGAAAAATCTGAATAAAATGGAGCAAGTTGCCATAGATCATACAGTACAAATTAGTAATTAGATGTTGCCTGAAGTGCGATACCACTGCTGTGATGATGAGTTAAGGAATGAAATAAAAATACTCTATTTTAAACAAACAGTATATATATATTTATATGTATTTTTTTTACAGATAGTAGACCCAGTTGTATCTGCAGTATTGTAAAAACTTATGTACAAATAACTTCTTTTAGACATTACATATACATCAGCACCGTAGTAAAAACAAAACAAAACAACCTTATTAAAATCTACCTCTCTATGAGTTGGTCCCAGTACTGACTTGGAGGCAGCTTGGAAAAGATAATGCAACCCCTCTCTCTCTCAGCCACCTCCAGTTTCTTATCATTGCTTATACATGTATTTCCAGACCTTGCAGGCAAAGGTAATAATTTTGTATTCTGTGTTTTCGCCTTTACTTTTTGGTTTTCACCTGTTTTCCTGGTGGCATCCCTCCCCACTGATAAGAATTCATAGTCACCTTGCCACCACTCTTCGGAGAGGGCACTCGGCCCATTATCCCAGTATTTCTGGCCTCAGTCTCTGCCCACATTAGGCAGGTCTAGAACCTGGGGCTGGTGGAGAGCAGGTCAAAGGCAGTGCCTGCCTTCTGCTTCCCATGGGCCTGACTTGCCTGGAGTGCAGCCAGTCCACCCTCCAAGCTCTGGTCTTCGATGAGCTGTGTGTGTGTGTGTGCACAGACCGAGCCAGCATGTCAGACTTGGAGGGACATGAGGGAGGAAAACACTTGCTACTCACACTCAGGACAGTAGTTATGTCACACAGCCTCCGAAATAGGACCGCGGGAGGGAAAGCAGACTCCAGGAGACCAGCTGATTACACTGGCAGCTGCTGGCTCCTCCAGACAGATTTCACGAGGGCGGATGTGAGTGATTGACAAATACAAAGAGAACAACTGTACAGAACGTGTGAGGTGGATTACTTTGCCCTTAGGAAAGAAACCAGGTCTTCCCCCTGTTATCACCCAAATTTGTATGGCAGAGCTATTGATTTTTCTGTTCGTCCACCTCTGGGGTTTTATATTTGTCTTTCTGATGACAGGGATGACGAACACGGCCAATTTTAGAGCAATCACCCCTGGGGTTTTCCCATAGGGAGCCCAACCTGGTGCCCTCTAGGCCCTTATCCGGGAGACCCACAGTTCCAAGCAGAGATGCTCATTCAACTCTATGTGTGTTGCCTCTGCATTCAGGCACTGTCTCAGTTCTTGCACTGGTGTTTACTCTGCCCAAAGCCTCTCTTCTTGGAGAGTCTGGAAGGACAGGCAAAGGCAGGTGGGACTGGGAAGGGAGGTGCTGGCCGGCAGACACAGAATGCAGCAGAGGTCTCTCCATCCCATCACTATCAGAAGCAGAAAACCACCTGGATGGATCATGTTCTAGAACCCGGGAGGCTCCAGCCCAAACCACAAAGATAGCTACCACAGCCTCCAGTGCAGGGCTGTCCCCAGGACTGGGCCTTCTCTAGCTTAGCTGGCTCTCCTTGTGGGTGGCAAGCAGCCATACCACACAATGCCTGAGGGCCATCACAGGCAGGGAGACCAGCCTGCAGGATCCTTGGTTGTCTTTCTGGGACCGGCTTGCTGTTCCTCCAATACCAAGCAAGTTTGGAAGCAGACACCTCTTTCTACCCAGATTCAGCGCCTTTCCGACCTGTGCCCGTGGCCTGTGCCATTGCCCAGCAGCCTCTAGGAGCATCTCCTTGGCTGAGGCTCTCTGTCTCCTGTCTCCAAATCTACAGTGCCCGGGCCTGGGGCAGGAGGGCCGGCAGTTCCCATGGGCCGGAGCAGCTCTTGCTGGGCCAGGTGATCCCAAGGGCCGCTGAGCAGAGGGGCTTCAGTTGCTGGCGTCTTCCCCACCTGACCCCTGGGCCGCCCTCTCTAGGAGCAGGAACCTGCAGGATGTCTCATCTTGATGGCTGTGTGAAAATTAGGTGCACAGAGGTTCCGCAGGGCTGACTGACACCTGCAGTTTTGCTCAGTTTACGTGGGTCAAAAAAACAAAAAACAAGGATGGGTCAACATCCTGTTTCTTTTTCACGTGTTAAGCTTTCACCACTCCAGCCGTGGCTCTTGGGACCCCTTAGGACTAGGGGTTACCAAACAATTCATCGAGCTCCTGCATCCACTCGTCCCCCGGCCCACCTTTGATGATGGAGTCCACGAGGTCCGCACTGTCTGTGAGCCCTGGGAAGGAAGCCCCAGTACCCTCGCCACTGTAACTGTACGACAGGTCCTGAGGGGGGTTCCGTTCATAGGGTTGGCCCTGGCTGCTTGGGGCAAAGCTGCCGCTGGGCATCTGCTGCTGTGCCGGGGGCTGGCCGAAGGCTGGCATGCTAGGGACACCCTGGTTCAGGCCGGGCATGACCATTGGCCTCGCCTGGCTGGTGCCTTGCTGCCCTGGGAGTGGTGGCATCATCTGCCGACCCATGGCAGCAGGGTTGAGGGTTCTCACTGCGCCAGTGTTAGCGTCCACCACTGACTGGCTCAGTCCCTGCGGGAAGTGCTGCTTGGTCAGTCTTGGCTGGCCAGCTTGGAGTGGGTAGCTGGTGCCATTGTTGAATGGTCCCAAGTCTCCACTAGTCCTCCCAGGCATCCCCTGCAAGCTCCTCTGTTGCCAGCTTTGTGCTCCTTGCTGGACGGTCCCTATGATGCTCTGCAGCCTTGGCGGGGCTTGGGGCCTAGGGAGGGCCTGGCCCACCGGTCCTTTCATCTGCGGGTGCTGCTGGGTGAGGGTGGGGTTCACCAGCATACTCTGGCCGAAGCCACTCACCATCCCAACTCCTTGGCCGGAAGCAGGCTGCCTCGGTCCCTGGGCTTGGCCATGTGTGATGCTCATGCCACTTTGGTTTGGGTGCTGCAACATCTGGGTCATCCCTGTGCTCATGCTGTACATTCCTGGCTGGCTGGTGGGTGTGCTGCTGTAAGGGGCCAGTCCCATCTCAGACTGGGCAGCAGCTGTGGCCATGGTCCCTGGGTTCTGGGAGGGTCCCATGCCCATCATGCCTGCGTTCTGTGCCATCAGCCGTGACGTCCGCATACTCTGGAGGGCTGCCTGGCTCCTCACGGCTGCGATGTCCTGGGGGGAGCCTAAGCGGAAAGAAGGGACACAGATCACTCACTCTTCTCCATAAGCAACACACTGTAACCTGTGCTGGACTCTTCAATGGGAGAAACATTTCTTTTTTTTTGGTACGGAGGACTGAACTTGGATCCTTGTGCTTGTGAGGCACGCGGTGGCACCACTGAGCTAAATCCCCGGCAACAACGTTTCTCTGTAGGAAAAGATCTATTCTCATGATGCAGTTTTAATAGAAACAATGATTATTTTTCTGATTATAACATGTTGATAATAAAAAATTTGTAAAGTACTGAAAGGCACACAGACAAAATTAAAGTCACCAAATCACCACTGTTCAGAGATGAGCTGTCGTGCTGCCTCTATGTCCCGAGTTGCTTACCTTTCATGGTTTACCTTCCCCTTTGGCGAAGACCCAGAAGTCACACAGATCCAGTGACTAAGATGGATAAGAACAATGTAATGTTTCTGAGCCTGCCTTTCTGTTGGATGGTGGTCAGCAGCAGCAGTCTCTGTCCTTTTGATCATAGCTTATAAAGACACTCATGAAAGAGGACTTCTTGAACAGCTAGAACAGTGGGGTAAGTGTGTTTGAAGCAATGGGGAGTATTCTGAGAGAAAGTGATGGCAACACATCTTTTTTTTTTTTTTTTTCGGTACCAGGGATTGAACTTGGGTCTTTGCGCTTGCAAGGCAGGCCACCCAACCGCTGAGCTAAATCCCCAGCAACATGTCTTTTTTGAAATTTAAACATACACCATATTTTTGATCAGCTCTTGGATAAACAGGCACACAAAAATCGGGAGCATACTGAACGTGCTTTTTGCAGTTGACTTTTCCACTTCACATACCCCAGTATTATTTTTATTTATGCTTCAGAGGCAATTTATTCCTCACTCTTTTGGCTATGATGTCATTAGCCCAAGGAGATATCATTTTCTTTGGTGGTGGGGGTGTTGAGGGGTGAAGAACCATCTGATCATCTGCATATTCTATTAGTGAAGTGGAACATGGTTCAGCAGAGAGCACTATGAACGGAAGCCATCAGACTGATTTCCCTTAAGACTTCAGTAGGATTTGAGAGGTTAAAGGCCATTACTTCTGCCTAGAAGCTGTTTTGAGAGATGAGACATTTTTTAGAGCCACTTTGTAGACTTCCTCACGCTCCAGACTCTCTGAATCATAACATGTCAGTGCAAACCAGTCAGCTTCCGTGGCTAGAAAAAGAAATCATCTTGCTAATTGGCAATACTGTAGCATTTCTGTGGTAGAGTCCACCCTGTCAAAAGTAGCAATGACCTTGTACCTCTGTCTGTAGATTACTAACATGGTGTTAACAATAATGTTTTTGTTTGTTTGTTTGTTTTGGTTTTTTGAGATGGGATCTCACTATGTAGTTGAGACTGACCTGGAGCCCACTATGTAGCCCAGGCTGGTCTCCAACTCACAGCGATCCTCCTGCCTCAGCCTCCCGTGTTGCTGGGATTACACGCATGCATCGCCACACCCGGCAACAATAATGTTTAAAAGTTTGCCAGAGTAACAATACCAAGCTGGTCAACTTCAGTGAGGTATTCGAGTGAGTCTTGCTTTACATGTCCAAGCTAGACGGAGATGGAAATGTCACTCATAGAACAACTGTCGATGCTGGAAGGGGCTAGGAGTTGCTCCAAAATGGATTTTTCTATGTCCCTGCTAAGGATTAAGTCTACGAGGAAAAGAAAAAAAAAATTTTTTTTTTTTGGGTCCTGGACATTTATCGAAGATGGAGCATGGCCACCAATCAATATTAGAAGCAAATTTCATCCCACCCGGAGCTGTGATGAGTAACCGGATGAGCACAGTCCAACCATGTTAAACCTGGCACCCTGGCAGATAGCTCACACATGTTTTTGCCTTCCTGATGGGGTTATTGATTTCCAAGCAGCAAATATGTCTCCATATTTTCTTCCTTTCTTTAAGAAAAAATTATGGGAATTCTGATTATGATCTAAATTTTTGTGACGGGATCAATATCACGCTGCATCGAAAAATGAAACCTGTGAGGAATCCTGTAAGATCTATAGCAAATCCTCAGAAATATTCTAGTTTTGGGTTCTCAGCTTAACTATTTTCCAGTGATGTTCTGAAAAAATCCCAAGTTCTTGGTTAAATACTGGATGGTAGCATAATCTCCAAGTTGCAATCTGGTGATACAGTTTTGTGACCTTAACCATGAAATTGGTATCGACTGCATGGCCAACTGGAATCAACTATAGTGAAATGAGTTATTGAGTTGTTTATAAAAAATTTAAAGGAAAAATATTGCTGACTCAGAGACTGATTGGATAGATGCAAATTATATGAATAGGTAGATGGGCTGCTGGAAAAACATGAAAGGACTTTCATAACTTGGACATTTTTGGTGTATGTTTGTAACAGATGTGTTGAAAGACCAAACCACTGCCTGGACCAATACTATGAAGAAGAAATAGGTGCTTTTCTTTAGAGGGCAGAAATGTTACAATGTACTTTAGCAGGTGGTGAAACATTTACCAAAGCGAACCCATTATTTTTACTTAGTATTAATGACTGTACTATCTACACATAATTCCTACTTTTAAAGAAAACATTTAAGAATCAGCAATCAGTATAATATTTTCTACCTAAGTGAAATGCAAGCCTTTTATTAACCTAGTTTTATGATTTCAGTTAATCTTGAATATACACAGGAAAAAAATTCAAATTCATCCAAAGAATAAAATGTCTTTTCTTGATCATTCCACGTGTTAAATAGAATATTTTTTCTTTTTTGTCTATAACAGATATTATTGAGACACTGTGGTCACATTACTTTTCTTGTCTGTTGGTCAACATAATATTTTTTTTATCTTACTGAGTTTATTGGCACTTTTTAAGTATACAGTACAGTTACATTCATCATTGGGATCTTGTACCTTTACATGACAGGTCTTGGTTCTCATTTTTAACATAACAATGTTGAAGAAAGTCTTCCACGTGCAAAGATGGGAATGTGCAGGATTTTCCCCCTGAAAAAGTCTTTGTCCTATATTCACATACAAGAAGCCTGTATTTGAATAATAAGCGTTTCTCCATAGGTGTAACACTGTGCGGAGGCACAGATCCCAGTGAACAAAAGGTGGCCAGTGAGACCTTTGAAATATGTGGTGGGGAGGGCGGGCATGGCGAAGGATCCATGCGGGCTACAGCTAACAGTGCTTCTCTCCCGGGACAGTATCTGCTTTCTATCCCAGATGTATAACATCATGTACCTAGGGTGTCAGCGAAATACATAAAAATAACAGACATAGTTAAAAAACAAGTTCTATCTTGTAGGATCAGCTTTGGGATCCTAAATCGTCACCCTGGACGTTTTACTCATGGTAGAGCTAAATTTCTATCTAGGCTGATTACCTGTGGTTTGGGGTTTCAGAAAAGTTCAAGGAGTAGAACTTTTCAACCGAGTTCAGCATGCACAGAAGAGCTCATCAAACATGTCTATGTGCTGTCATAGAGAGGCACTGTTAAATTTTAGTGGGTCCCTTTTATGGCAAAAATACTAAGTTATGAACCCAGAAAACTCAAGGGATACTGTGTTGGGTTTATCAGATCTTATGTTTTTAATTAGTTCATAATATAAAGCAGAAATTCTTAAAGTGTGGTCCTCTGGCCAGTAGGATAGCAATCCCTGGGAATCTGTTAGGGATGCAAATCCTCAGTCACCAGGCCAGACCTACTGAATCAGAAACTCTGGGAATGGGGTCTGGCTGTCTGTGTTTCCACAAAGTCCACTGGTGATTGTGATGCAAGCTGAACTTTGAGAACTAAAGTCAAAGGAGGACTCTGGATCTGTCACAAAACCCAAAAACTATGTGTGTCACAGCCAGGTGTGATGGTGCGTGCCTGTTAATTCCATTCTCAGAGGCAGAGGCAGGAAGATTGCCAAGTTTGAGGCCAGTCTGGGCAACCTAGCAACTTAGGGCAACTGTATCTCAAAATAAAAAATAAAAAAAGGCTGGGGATATAGGTCAGGGCCTGGGTTTAATCCCAAGACTACAAAACAAAACAAAACAAACAAAAAAACCCCAAACACGCAACCAAAGAGAAACCCAAATTGAAAAAAAAATCTGAATTCAAACCCAAACCCCAAACCAAAAACTAACCACCCCCAAAAAACAAAATGAAAACAAAATGCTATGTTATCACAAGGACCCTCTGCCGTTCTCCACCCATGGCAAGGCAAGACGATTTCAAAGAATACCGGCACCGATTCTGGGTACAGGACACTTGTGGACCATTCCATTCCTTTTGTCCCTCCCTGTGTCAAGACCAAAGGGAATGTAAGGCGATGTTAATGGCCCAGCGACAGAAGGCATTGAAAGTACATATGCCTCGTGTTTGCACAGGGCTTCGGGAGTAATAGGAGCTGTCAGTTAACATCCGTGGTGAAAGCCTCAGTTCACAGTAGTGATCCAGGATATATACATGTGGGTTTGTAACAGAAACAAACGTTTCTGACATGCTCTGGTAATTTCTGTTGTACATCATTTTCAAAATGTTGGTTGTGATCCACTATGTGTTTTTCATAACCTTGTGTGTTACAACTCTAAGACTGAAAAATGTTACCTTACATTAGGGCAAACTGTTTCACCCAGGTATTAATAAAGACCAGGAGGAGAGTAACACTTGTGAAAGGCTGCCAGAGTTTGTATACATTTACATGCACACATATTTTTGCGCAAGGAGCTTCGTAGCTTTCAGAAGAGTCTCAAAGGGCTAAGGATACCTTGATCTAGATCCGGTACAGTCAGAAGATAGGAAATTGGGTTTCTGCTGTGAGGTGAGCTCTGTGGGCCCCTGAAAACTCCTGGGATTAGGGCTGGGAAGGGTTCCCTTTTTAGGAGAAAAAAGGGTTTGACACTGGAATGAGACTTCTACATATACAAATGTGGTGGCCCCGCTGCTACTGAGGCCCTGATTCAGACTTTCTGCAAATGGAGCAGGACCAGGGAGGTACAGTTGTCCTAAAGGCCTTATCTGTCTTCTGTCGCTAGTGGTTGGAAGCCATATTCTTAGAAGTGAGGGATTCGGTCAGCTCACCTGCTGGGATGAATGAGTAAGACAACACATGGTTTTTGTGTGTGTGGCACTGGGGGTCAAACTCGGGAGTTTGTGCTTGTAGGGCAGGCATGGTACCACTGAGCTAGATCCCTGGCCCTTAGCACACAATTTTTACCCTTGTGGTCACCGTGTTGACCTTCTGGACATAAACAAGGCTGGTGCTGGACCAACAGACACTGGTATGTCCCAGGGGTTGTTAAACTACTTGAATACTCTGTGCTTGCGGTAAAGGACAGCTGCCTGAGCCATCTGTCCCACAACCAACTCACTGCCCTGGAGCCCCTGGGAACTCTCTAGACCCAGTCATCCAAAGGCTAATGTCTGGCATAAGAGGGTGCCTTCATGAATCCATTCTGATTGGTCGGTCCTCTTAATTTTGCTAGTCATTAAGAAACTTACTTTACAAGTTGTTAAGAAGGTAGTTGTGTTTTTGAGACAGCATTTCACTTTGCAGTCCAGGCTGGCCTTGAACTTATGAGGTAGCCTTGGACTGGCCTTGTGCTGTGGTCCTGCCTCAGCCTCCTGAGGGCTGGGATTACAAGCATGTGCCACTATGGCTGGCTTTCTTACCTTACCAGTTAAATATTTTGAGCACTACCTCGACACAGATATGGAATGTAAGGCAACGTCACTGGCGGCAGATTCGCTCACATGTGGCTGGGAGGTGTAAAATGAAGAGGTGCCCAAGAGTCTCACCTTGAAACTGATTGACCTGCTGCACGGGGTACGGATTCCTCTGCTGCTGGAGGTGCTGCCGAGGAAGATGAGATTGCTGCAGCTGCTGGAACAACAGAGGGCGGGGAGGTGAGACAGGGAGAGAGCATGCCATTAAACACCCCGGTGGTTCTGAAGTAGGCAGGGTGTTTTCAGAATCCAAACTCTGCACCGAGCAATACCAAGCATCCGGGCAAGCACAGGAAGTGTAAGAATTCAAGTGGGTGGAGTTTCACAAAATGAACACACTCTAGGTAGTCAGCACCCTAGATCCAGAAACAGATCACTGGCAGGAGCCCCTGGGGCACCCTGCTAGCCCTCATCTCCCATGACCGAGGGGCACCCTAACCCTAACTTTGAATACCAGAGACCAGCTATGTCTGCCTCTGTGCTTTATAGAAAGGGGCCCATACGGTGGCGCCTTAGTACGTGGTTCTTACATTCTGCGAGATTCACCTCACTGTCCAGCAGCGTTCTAAGCCACGAACACACCGCAACCTACCCATTCTACCTGGGCTGGTCGTTCAGGAGGTTTCTAGTTCGGGGCTATTACAAACACCACTGCTATGAACTTCCCTGCCGTTCCTTTGGTGAACATCTGCCTGCGCTTCCGATGTGTGACTCGCAGGCTCCCCAACATCAGCCTGCGCTAATTCCTTAACACCATGGGGCCTCAGCTCAAAGGACAGCAAAGAACTTTTGAAGGAACTAAATACATGCTTTGGGCACAAGAAGATGGGATTCTCAGGGGCTATGGAAGAACGCTAATCGGATTCCCATGAAGCCACACTGCTTGTAAAATGCATCTCTCCAGGTAAAATGTGCAGCGTTTACCGCTTAGAGGAAACCACGTGGGATTCCACATGTCCTTGTGTTTCAGCCTTTCTTCCACTCACGGGGACTGTGCACGGCGAGCACTGTTACTAATACATGGGGCAGGGTATTTCGATTGTTACAACGCTGGTTGTACAAAGGGAAAGGAAGGAAGAGTTGGGTGGAAAGAGCAGAGAAAGAGGTTTTAGCTCTAGGTCTGCTGTCAAATAGCTGCAGGACCTTCCAATACCCTCTTCACCTCCTTCCTTCACGCAGCCGCTGAATATTCATGGAGCAGCTTTCATCCGCAAGGGCCGCAAAGGACACGCAACACGGTCCCTGCTCTTTACAGCGTTCATTACAAAAATAACACACCTTGACCACTTCTTACCGCGTGTGTTTACTTCTATTTTTTCTTGCATGTTTATTCCTGGGCAGCTCTATAATTTCCTTTCTTTTACTCTCTGAGGCCAGTCAGCATTCTGGCCTCCAAGGGGGAAAAAAAAGACAATCATAACAACAACAGCAAAACAACCTCAGCCCACATGCCGACTACAGGATCATGCAGAAAACTTGTGAAACTTACTAATGTGTAGACCATTAGGGTGTAGACCGGAAACCACACGAATCATTTAGGCAGCAATGTAAGGTCATTATTGAAAGGAAGCAGAGCTGGTGTAAGCTTCTCCTGAGCCAAACCTTGCATGGTATGTAAGGATTGAGGATCGAGCTGCCCCACTTACAAGGAGCAGCCTGGTGGGCCGGGCGGGCCTGAAGTCAGGACTCCACTTTCCTCCTGGCTCTGCCTCTCTCTAGCTCTGTGGTCTCAAAGGAACCCTGAAAGCTTCCTGGCCTCAGTCTCCTCATTTGTAAAATGATAGGGCTTCACGATCTCAAATGTTTCCTCGGGATCTAAAGTTCTCCTGAATCTGTGAATGGGTTTGAGGCGTCCCTCTCTCTCTCTTTCTCCCCCTCTCAGGGTGAGGCATTAAATGTTCATTCACAGCCACTTTCAGCCTCCTCTGCTCCAGTTCTCAGGTCTGCTGAGAATCGGCTTAAAGCGCTCAGGGGTATACAGGATGCCGAAGCCTTCTGCCCTTGCATGCCCTTTTAGGGAACCCGAGTGCTCCTAGTATACTGTTTCCAAAATTGAAAATGCCGGACATGTTCAATGCTGCAAAGTCTGAGGGAATCAGTCAGTAAGGGGTTTTGATGTAGCAATCAATACTCTTTCTCCAAACGAAAAGTGGAGCGCTTCACCTGGACACCCTGGGGATGGCCTGCGTTGATAAGCACTGTGCCCAGGCCTGGGGGAAACTGTGCATCTTGGCCAGCACCCGAGCCCGTAGCTGTTCTATGGCGCTCTCTGAAGCCAAGGTTATGACCAGCCCCATGTGTGCATGTGCACAGCTGCTCAGGAGCCGTGCACATGTGACCTCATGTGGTCTTCACAGAGGCTGTACAAGGGAAAGTACGGTGGACCCCTGACTTACGAACTCAACTTGTTCCCGAGGGCTGGATGTAACTCCAGCTGGTCAACTGAAGGCTCAGGCTCTTCTATGCAGCCTTCCAAGTCTCTCTCCTGTACACAGGCAGATCTCAGTGTCCTTAATGGACAGTGGCCCAGGATTTCTCAGTGAACCCCGCCCAGGAAAGGATGGTGTCATGTTCCTTCCAGAACCCTTTAAAGGCTAACTCTGCTATCTGAGATCATCTGGAGGCACAAGTGGCCGGCATTTGGGTCGTAACTCAAATACTTTGGTCGTAAGTTAAAACTAAAATTCTGGTCCCAACCCAAGTTGTTCATGGGAGGCTGGTTGTAACTCGTGGGTCTGCTGTATTGAAATCTTGCCTGGCAGATGAAGAGAGAGGTTAAGTAGTTTGTTCCAAATTACACTGCAAGCAAAGGAATGGACACATTTTCGCCTTGAGTAAAGTGAGTGCAAAATGGCCTCTCATCCTCAGAACACACAGGTGCTAAGAGATCACACCTCCTCGTCTTCTCCTTGGAGCCTCCTCTCTCCAGGCCCTGGACTCCGAGGGGTCTCCCATTCTCTTGTCTGTGGGCAAGATTTTGATGTAGCTCTTCTCACATTCTGCCTCTCCCTTCCTCCCAGAGCCTGGCTGGGCTGGCAAAAGTGAATCCTGCCCCGCTCCCTAAGCACCCCCATCCGGGTGGTTGCAGCAAGCCTAGAAGGCATCATTCACAATGGGCACATCTGAAATTCCCTGGCACTGGCTGAGGAGAAGATTTACCAAGTGCCGCTTTCCTCTGCAACTCCATTTATCACTGCTGGAGAGATATTAGCATGGTTCCTTGTCATACACCTTCTGCAGGGTGAGCGGGATGGAGGTTTGTTTGTACAATAGCTGCCAGGCAGCTGACTGACCTTGGTAAAAAGGGAGATAATTACACAGCTGTTCAGGAACAAAAGCAAGAACAGGGAACATAAGTGAACTGTGCTCAACAGCGCAGTCTTTCTATTTGGGAGATGACTAGTGTTATTTTGAACTGCTGTCCGTGTTTAGTAGGGGCTTCCACGTGCCTGTTCCTAAGTCACAGTGCCATAAATTTGTGTGTGTGCGCACGTGTGCGCGTGTGCTCGTGTATGTTTGTGTGTGGTAGATGTTTGGTAAATTTCCAAAATTCTGATCCTATTATGAACATTCTCAAAGGATAACTATGAGTCAGAGCTGTCAGCTCGAACCTTCTATGACAACCTCCTGTAACAGTGTCTGCTGTCTGAGATGCCCTGTGCAGGCCCCCAAAGGGTGGTTGGAGAGCTCTGTGGACAGCCTCGCGCCTCTCCCAGGGAGGGTACTAAATCAGGCCCTGGCAACTCTCAAAACAAAACAAATCAAAACCTACAGGAACAGTCTTCAGGGAAGGCTTTCCTTCTGAGCTGGAGAAATTATGTGGCCTCGGAACAAGGATGCCTAAGGTAAAGGTGTATTTGTGTTGGGCCTTTCTTTAACTCACAGAATCCCTGAGCTGTTTTAAAAGCTGTCATGAGAGCTTTTCTTACCATTCTACCCTCTAAGCGACCCCAGTTCAGATTTCCAGGTAGTTCCGCAGGCCCTATTGTTCTGCTGTTGTTCATGTCCAATTCTGTCAAATTCTCCCTAGTCCTTTCCTCTGCCACTGTCTTCCAAGGAACAAAATTCTCAGAATTTTTGTTTTTGCTTCATGAGAGAAATACTAGGGCTCATGTAGAATGCAAGCAGCCTCCACTCACACTGATTACACAGACCCTTGTCTCAGAAATCGAGAGAAAAGGAGCGAGGCCTGCATCGAACAACTGTCTCTTGCAAATGGGCCTCAAACTGATGGCGGAAGCCTGTCTTTCAGAACAAACTCATTCATTATTGGAAAAAGCCTAACTAATTGAAACGGTCTAAATGCCACAGGTTCTCACAGGATCCTGGGAAATGCTGGTCTGTGAGCTTCTCCACAGAGGACAGGGACCCGGGGTTCCCTCACAGATGGCCGGTGCCACTTGTGTGCTTGCAGGATGAGGCCACCACGGGTGTCTTACCTGCTCCGCCAGGATCTGCTGCTGCTGCTGCTGCCGCTGCTCGCGCAGGAACTGCTGCTTCTGCTGTTCCATCAGCTGGGCCCGCTGGTCGATCAGCATCTGCTTCATGATGGCCGCCTGTGGCTGGCTGCCCAGGAAGCCAGGGCCCACGGGGCTGGCTCCAGAGACCATGCCACCCGAGCCTGGGGGCACAGAGGGCTGCAGGGGGCCTGTGGTCCGGGGAAGCCCGACTGGGTGCTGCTCCTGGTGGGGCAAGAAGAGGCAGAGATGCAGTGATTCCACGTGGACACTCACCACCGCATGAGAAAGGAGAACCGAGCAAAGGTCCTGCTGTGTGGACCTCAAGAGTTTCCACTGAAACAACCTAGTCATCCTCGGACCTGCCTCACCTCAGTGAACTGGACGGGCACAAGGGACACTAAGAGAGCACAGCTCTGGGAAGTCTGAGACCAAGCTTTCTGTTTCAGAAGGGACTAGTGGCTGTGGCCTGGGTTTTCAACTAACATCCTGAGTTCCTTGAAGGAAAGGAAAAAGCCCTCAGGCTGGGCTCGTGGTGACATCTAGAAGGTGCCGCCCCAACCTTCCCTAGTAATCCTTACTCATCACTGTCTACTTGGCTGAAATGAATGCCATCTTATCAAGCAGGAGAGAAAGACCACTGAAATCTACTAATAAGCAGATCTGCTACAACCTTTGAAAGCTCTCATATATATTTACTGAACCCAAGGCCTGCACACTGAGCTATGGCCCAGACCTTTTCATTTTTTTGAGACGGAGCCTTGTTATGTTTCTCAGGCTGGGCTTGAACTTGTGATCCTCCTGCCTCAGCCTCGCAAGAGTGCTGGGATAACATGTTATCACCACCATGATGATGATGATAACTTTCAAGGACTGCTCTTGGGGAATAGGCGGTAAAGTGGTAGAGACACCCAGCCCAAGAGACAACCTGGAGAATGAACTTACAGGAGAAAATTCTACACAGCTAGACAGGGGAGAACACTAGGGATGAACAGTTGTACAAAAAGCAAGTGTATGACGACAAGATTCGGCACCTAGAGACATCTACAAGTACATCTGGCAATGGCAAGTATTGCCTGGATGTTCCACAGAAATATTCCTTCTTATTAATTAAAATTTCAAGCCACTAAAATGCACGTAGAAGACCTGACTTCACAGGCAAGTCAAAAGGCACACTGTAAAGAACACTATGGGACCTAGTAAGACATGAATGGGAGTCACTCTGTAATTATTTTTAAGTCATAATCTGGATTGGATCTTCGTACTTTCCTCCTTTTTGTTTTGGTACATTTTTCAATTTACAGATACTGGGGAACATGTCAGCCATTTCCTCTCAAAACACAGACTTGACGTTCATTACTGTCTCCCCTAGAGCACAGTCCTGGGTTTGATTTTCCCACAGCCCAGCCTGGGGTTCTGCCTGTCACATCTCTTGACTGTCTCGAACCAGTTTGTTTTTCTTCGTACTTAAGAAATTCAACCTTCTCTGTATCTTCATTTCCATTGCAGTTCCTCCCTCCCTCTCCTCTTCCTCCCTCCCCCCACTCAAGTAAAAAAGAATCAGCAAAGCAACCCAAGCCAAAGCACAGCAACCCCTCCTCTGGCCCCAGAAACAATAGCTCCAGAAGTTCTGCTCTTTCCTTAGCAGCCCAGATCATATAGCTGGTAAACAGAGGAACCATAACCAGCAGCTGAGAATGCTGATTTTGGGGCTGGGGATTTAGCTCAGTGGTGCCGCTGCCTACCTCGCAAGTGCAAGGTCCTGAGCTTCATCCTTGGTACCAAGAAAAAAAAAATGCTGATTTTGATTCTAAATTCAGTATTCCTTTTACTCGCTCTGGCCTTTCCTAAACGAAGGGTCTGTGGCCCCAAATGTGGACCTGACTAAGGATTAGCTGTAGATGAAACACACACAGCATTTCTCTTGTATGTATAATGTGTTCTAGTTTGCAGATATAAGTGCTGCTGCTGAAGTTAATAAAAGTTTCTGTCTGTATTTTTTTCAGTAGTCAGAGCAGGACATATTTTTAATGTTAACAAAAAGAACTTGTAGTTTTTAAAAAAAAGCCAGGGACTTTGATGCTACCAAGAAGTTTACTTTATAGTCAACCCCTGCAGGGCTCTGTTTTCCCAGATGTGTGCTACCTGTTTTTTGAGTCCTTCTTTCCCATGGGATAAAGCTGTTTCTTGCCACCTTTCGAGGCAAATGGCTGATCGACTTAGCACTTCAACCCACCTTAACGAATGCATTCACACTGAAGTGTAGAGAACCAATCGGTGAGAATACAGATATATAGTTTTTTGGAGGTGCATTTCAGCATATTTAATTTTCCAGCCTGGGAAGAGAGAGATGGAGAGAAAATGCGACCCAAAAGGAAGAGAAAGTTTTCCACAGCTTGAGTTTTGGAGGCACCTCATCTGGCTGGCCTTGCTTCTCTCTGTGCATTTTGAGTCATGGTCCCTCTGGTCCTGCCTGGTGGCCCCCTAGAGCTGCTGTGGGTACCTAGGAGTGGAGACAGTGCTGGTGTTTGCTTTCCTAGCCTTCTCTCCACACTGGAAATGGAGTGGCAGAAGAAATGATGATGTTGAGCCACTTTTTGCCCCATGTAGGGAAAAACATTCTGAAAAAGGATGGGGAGGCTATTTCTCCCAAGGGGTTAATTTCCTCACAACGATTCCGTCCCTGAAGGTTCCTCACGAAAGGCCACAAGACCCCCAGGAGGGAGGATTCTTGTAGTCCTGGTGAGACCTCCCCACCAGCCCTGCCACATCCCACAGAAGGTGAGGACACCTCCAGCCCACCCCAGCATCCCCAGTGGCCAACACCCCCAAAGGGACCTGCCTTACAAATTAAGCTACCAAGGCCACCTTTTAATACGACGCCACTTCTAGGCTCCAGTCTCAGGGCTTAATGAGAAGGAGCCTGTCAAACTTCAGGATTTCAAGCCACTGCTCCTGTTGCCGAGGAGGACACACACTGTGTGGTGCAATTAGGGAAAACCACGCTGAACTTTCGTCATGCGACATGTAACGCCTCGCAGGCAAAGGATGCAGTATTTTTAGTTTTAATTACTGGCTTGTTCTCGCTCCTGCCCAACAACCTCCGTTGCTTTCTAACCAGAATCTCAATGCATTCTCTTCCCCTCAACTCCAATTGGCTACATAGATCTTTATTACCCTCCAACTCCTCTCACTCCTCAGTAAAATAAAAGGAGGAACAGCCATCAAAAGCAATGAACCTGTTTTACACATCTCCTCAGGGACAAGAACCGCACAATTTTCTAAAGGGGGAGGTGGGAGGTGTAAAAAACACCCTCAGCTCCCCACAAACGACAGTTTTCGACTTCAAACAAAACAAAACAAAACAAAAAAACAGTGGTGGTAGAAGTCTCTCTCAGACGCAGCCAGCTGTTTATAAATCTGCGCACAGGGAAGATGCTTTCTCTAAAGTGTTTTCAAAAACCTGCTCAGCGTCTGGGTGAGCAGGGGCGGGGTTGCTGGCGGCGAACCAAAGACTGCGGTTCCGCAAAGGGATCGCCACAGAAGGCTGGCTGCGGGGCTGAGGCTGGGGTGACAACGACGCGGGAGTGCCCGGCTGGAGTCAGCAGCTGTTTATAAATCTGCGCACAGGGAAGATGCTTTCTCTAAAGTGTTTTCAAAAACCTGCTCAGCGTCTGGGTGAGCAGGGGCGGGGTTGCTGGCGGCGAACCAAAGACTGCGGTTCCGCAAAGGGATCGCCACAGAAGGCTGGCTGCGGGGCTGAGGCTGGGGTGACAACGACGCGGGAGTGCCCGGCTGGAGTCAGCCTTTTCCAGGCGCGCCCCGAAGCCTGGCAACTGTGCGCCTAATGCCGAGCAGATGGCGTTCGCACGGCGTGATGGACATCACACGCGACAGCCTGAGACAATCCAGGAATTCCCTGGTGACTCGAGGTCCTCTTTACACAAAACGAGGCCTCTCTCCAGCGCCGTGCCTCTCTGGGGCGATCTCCCCACCCCCTCCCGACACGGACTGGTTTCCTATTACCGACTCTGCTCGCCGCCGGCGGGGAGGGAAACGCGGGCCGGGAGGAGGATGTGGAAGGAAGCGGAAGGGCTGGGAGCGGGGTGGGGGGCGGAGGCGGCCGCGGAGGGGGCGCA
>NW_022900950.1:67419671-67512419 GCF_012274545.1 Fukomys damarensis | reverse complement strand
GTCCTCAGCCCGAGCGCGGCTCCACGCGCCACTCACTCTGCGCCTCGCACGGCCGGGAAGACGCGCGGGGGTGCGGACAGACCCAGGGCTGTTCGCTGGTAGGAAAGAGGAGGAACGAATCAGTACGGAAAACAAAAAGGATGCCCCAGAAATCGAATCTGCTACACGTAACACACGCACACACACACGCGCACACACACACTGAGCTAGGTCATTAAAAAAAATTAAATCAATCTTTGGGCCATATGGGATTTCGATTAAATTCTGTAAGTCTTCTCTGTCTAACCTCTCATACTAGTATCCAGAGGGTTTCTCCTATGGAGGTACGGCGCAAGCTTTAAGTTTCAGAAGGCACAAATCCAGCAAACGTGGAAGTAAACCACACTTGCCAGGCAAGCGATCGGCAGTTTCCGGTCAGTGGGCAGCCCCGGGCTGGTTCCACATCCGTGGGGGGCTGGAGGAGACCCCTGGCTGTGGCGCCCACAGGCTGTGTCACCACCATCTGACGCAGTTCAGCTCGCTCTGCCTGAAGTGCAAGCCGGATTCCTGAGCCTCCTTGTCAGTGGCAACTTGGGAGATGGAATTGACCAAGAAGGTGTTAAAACCGTTCCCACTTTCAGGAGGGGCCACTTGGGTTCAATGATGGGTTAAATCGGGGTTCTCAAAGTATGGTTCCAGGGTGTGCAGCGTTAGCCTCACCTAGGAACTTGTGAGAAACGCCAGTTCCCCGAGTCCGACCGTCTCGGGGTGTAAATTTTAACAAGCTCTCCAAGTGTCTAAGAAGCCTCTTAGTGTGAAAATCACCAAGGCAAATAACCCTGGCCGCTGGGCACTGGCTGTAACTTGCTCCTGGATCAGTCTGCAAGGCCACCCCTTTCAAAGCAAGGAAGGGCGCTGAGTTGCTTAGGTTTTATTGCAGATTCTTCTGCATTTGGAACAGGATTTTTATTTTTCCTCCCTGAGGGTTGCTCAGGCCAGTAATATTTGCCGTTCAAACCCAAGCATTCTGAAGGGAGCCGGGGAAGCACAGCACTCCAGCAGCAGCTCCTTTGCTGAGAGTCATCCAGCAGCCCTGGACTTCTGAGGGCAGTGCCACAGAAAGCTGCAATCTGTGGAGGCACTCCCTGGCTGGGATGGGTCGTTCAAGTACGGAGAAGAGGAGCCAGCCACAAGGGAAGGCACGGAGCGCCTACTCTGGGCGAAGGACTGTGTGAGGCGCTTACCTGTGTGGTTAAACTCATAATCTCTGAGAGGTTAAGTGACTTGTCTGATGTCGCACAACTGGTGGTAGCATTTTTGGGATTCTGGTTTGCCCCCACCATAGCCTGCAGCTGGCCTTAATCAGCAGGCCACCCAAGAGGGCTTTGGGGAGGGAGGGTGGGCCTCCAATAAAAAGGCAGAAACTACTGGGCTAGGGTCAAAGAATGGAACCAAGAGTGCATAAGAATACACACCATAATGGAACCAATTGCATAAGAATACACACCATTCTTGGGCCGGATTTAGCTCAGTGCTTCTGCTGCCTGCCTCGTAAGCACAAGGACCGGCCCTGGTACCAAAAAAAAAAGGAAGAATATACTCCATTTTTTATTTGTTGCCTGGCACCCAAAGTTGGATGCCTCAGTGATATCAACTTCGACCTTTAAAGAAAGGGCATGAGATCAGACCATTCAACCATACGTGGAAGAAAAAAAATAAAACCTTGGGATTCCCTCTGAAGTTGATCAAGTGCAGGGCAGAAACGTGTGTTCCTTACTATTATTAAAGAAAGCTGGATTAAAAGCTTTGTTATGTGATGCGTGGCAGTTGTGTCCCCAGGATAACTTAATTTTGAGGCTGTGATTATCAGTTTGGGGTGATTATCTCTGAAACAGCAGTAACTTGGAGCCCAATACTAGGGCTGTTGAATGGGTTGGACAAAGTTCTTTGTTCCACCTTTAAGAGGCAGTGGTTTAGATGGGAAGTTAACAGGACTGGATGGGAACTCTGCTCCTCCACAGATCCAGTGTCTGGCACACCCTGACCACACAACAACCAGTGTGTGGCTGTTACTTGTTCCTGTCCTGGCCTCTCCAGCCCGCAGCCCAGGGTGAGGGAAGTGCAGTGTTTCTGGTTCTAGCTTAGCCCTTAAAATAACAGCACTGGGACTTTCAAATTGGTTTTCCTTCTAGGTTTTCAATGAGCAAGGTGGAGTCTCTACCTAGACATCAGATAAAAGGTTGGGGATTTAGTTCAGTGGTGCTGCACCTGCTGTGTCCTGAGTTCGAGCTCCGGTACCCACCCCCCCACCCCCAAATCAAGACATTAGACAAGAACTATGACTGGCCTATTTTATATAAAGGAGTTGGGCACCCTTAGACTTGGGTATCTGAAAGGAGCCCTAAAACTAGTCATCCACAGATATAAAGGATTGCCTGTACTTTAAAAATGCATGGTTTGCCATCATTCTGTTACAGGGGAAAATTAAAAAAGCAGGAAAGTATGAAGAAAGTCAAAGCTCATTTTTAACACTCAAAAGTGACCACCATTAGTGTTTGGATGTGCTTTTGTGTTTCCTCCCAGCTTTTCCACGCAACAGTATACTTTTCATGCTTCTTACCAGGATACACATGTGTCTGTATTCCTTCTTTATTTTTGCTACATCACATGGGGGTGTAGAAAGTTCCAACTTCCCAAATGCTTGTAGTTAGGATTTTCTGGCAGACAACATCCTCCTGGCTCCATTCATGGGAAGGTCTTAGCTCCGTGGGGACTGGAACTACGAGTTTCCCAGCATCCAGCACAGGGTAGGTCCACAGTAGCATGGACATAAATATGTGCTGAATCGAACCAAATGGCTGTGGTGAATCCAGCCTATATCTGCTGTGGCGTACAGCAAGGGAAAGGGAAACAGCTGGCCCTACCACGACTTCTTCTCGGAGCTACAGATCAGCTGAGTGTCACGGAAAGGGTTAAAGCTGGCTGTCCAGCGCAAGATGTGCGAATGCTACCAGCCAGAGGAAAGGTCAGGTTTTCAAGGACTCTTTTAGGGTTAAAAACAACAAAAACACCATTTGTCCTTATCAGTGCTTTGACATAGTTACCATATATCCCTCCAGTGGAAGACAACTTGGAGAGTTATGCTTTCCCTCTGCCTTTGATGTAAATTATAGAGTCCTTTTGATCCTTTTGTTGTGTTTAATTCCACCACCAAAGCAACTCTAAGTTGGTTAAAAGTTCATTAGTGTGCAACAATAGGAGCTTGATTAAATAAATTATGGTACACCCATACCAGGGTGGGCAGGAGCAAGTGGAGGTCACGCCTTCTCAGAGTGTCTAATCATGTAGGAAAATGCTTGGAAAACATGGTGGAAAGGGAGGAAATAAAAGCAGTTTCTAGAATACTAGCCACAGGATAATACAGTTAGAAAAGGATGATGAGTGATTTTTAAATTTTTATAATCTTCCAAATGTTGTGTTGTGAACATACATGACTTTTAATGGAAAGCTCGTTGAGAGTAAGGAGTTACGTGGAATGGAATGTAGTGAGTTCTCCAGGGATGCAGGTCACGTCTGGGACCTGGGCTATTTCTCCCTGAACCTCCTTATGCTATGCAGTGTGACACAGATGAACCCAAGCGGCACTTCTCTCTTCAGGACCCAGACACGGCACGACAATCTGGATTTGGCGACAGCCTCTGCCATCAGAGCTGGCTTGTCGCAGTTCCACAAATGCCTCCCCTGTCCCAAACAGGACCCTGAAGGGGCCCAACCATTGGGATCACCCGGACAAGGATGAGCTTTGTGGCCCTACACTGTTCTCTGCGGCTTCCTTCCGTCCTGGGCTGGAAGCCATGGAGTAGAGCCGGAAGCAGCCAGACCTTCAGCGCTCAGAAGTGGAAAGATGGGAGCGGTGGATAACTGGGGAGACGGAGGGAGAACTAGGGATATGGGGACACTGCCACTTGCCTCCCTGGGTTATCTTTTCCACGGTGCTGTAAGAAACCCAGAGCCACCAGTACTGTGGAACCTGCCCCATGGAGGCGCGAATGGGCTCTGGTGGCATCCAAGGGGCCACTGTGAGGACACGTGGACCGGAAGTGGTCTGTCCACTGCTCGCGGGGCTGGCTACCCAGGTTGGCTGCCTTTCTTTCCTCGGCTCACTGCGTGGGAGGGGATGCAGCCTCCACTGTCCCCACTGAGCAGCTAGGAGGAGTCTTTTTTCCTCAGCTACTGTTTCCCTTCCTCTCTCATGGCCCCCACCCCTCTGATGAAGTCATCAAAGGCAAGACGTGCAGGCCTATCTGCTGTACACTGGGAGATGGGCCAACGTTTCCATTTATAGACAGGAGCACCGCCCCGTGGCCACATGCATCTCTCTGTGGCAGCTCTAGGAGACAGGGAAGGGGTGCAGGGTGCACTGTGGTGGGAAGACCCTCCCTCTCCAGACCCTCCCAGTTTTGGAAGAGAGGCAGAGACCAGCCCCAAGAGCTTTAGGAGGCTCAGCTCTGCAAAGCTGCCTTCTCAGTGCCCCACCCCAGTTCCTGACTGGGATGCACGTCTCACTGTGTGATGCTGAGGGCCGGAGGACAGCAGGTGCCTCTTCAGCCCTTGGCCGCTTTCCTAAGAGCAGCAGTCTGCTCTGCAGCTGGGCTGGGGCGTGAGGAGGGTGGTGCTCCGGGTTGGACATGAGAAAGCAGAAAAAAGCAGCAGAATCCAGAAATCTGTGGTGGTACTTTACATACGCAGAGATTTTTTCTGGATAGGAAGGGCCCAGGGGCAGGAGGGGTGACGGCTGAGCCTGGGCCTCACATCCACAAAGACTCTTGAGTTTAGACTTTTTTTGGGTGCCAAGGATAGAACTCGGGACCTTGCACTCGTGAGGCAGGCGGTGAAACCACTGGGCTAAATCCCTGGCCCCGAATTTAAACTTTTTATTTATTGTTTTGAGACAGAGTCTTGTTATATGGTTCAGGCCGGCCTTGAGCTCCAGTGATCCTCCTGCCTCAGCCTCCTAAATGCTAGGATTACAGATGTGCACCACTATGCCTAGCTAGAGTTTAGACTTTTTAGATACATTCTTCAAGCAGGGTTTTACACAGAGACAGGGAGACAACCTGATGAGACTGAAAGATAGTGTCTGTTTTCCAGCTTTCAGCTGTGCTCTGTCCCTGGCTCAGACTTCTCTATGTTCAGTATTGATTAATACGCGGAATTCCCTGTTTGTCTTGTGAAGGGTGTAACCACACTGCCCTGCACTTTTAAAAATAAAAATAAAATTCTTCTTAACCCTACTGATGTTTCTTTGTGTTGTAAATATACAGAAAGGACTCCAAAAAACACAAGTAGCCCTGGTCTTTTTTAAATGCTGGGAAGAAATGTTGGGGACAGACTGAGATAAAAATAGTCTTCGAAGAACCATGGACTTCAGAGTTTCCTCGACTCTGCTGGCAGTGCAGCAGTTACAGCCCGGGACTGCACACCACACATGCTCAGCAGAAACAACGAGAAATTGTCCTCTCCACAGAACTTAACCTCTCTGCTCATTTTTCCCAGAAAACCTCGGGTATGGGTAGCACGATTCAGTACCACTTGACACACAGTAGGTATTCATAAACGTTCGCTCTCGTCATAGCATTGTTTGTTTTCCCCCATTAAATTTATGGGTACATTTAAAGCAAACAGTACAGTTACATTTATCACTGGGATCTTGTACCTTTATATGACAGGTCTTGGTTCTTATTTTTTTCCCCATACCCCTGCCCTCCCTTCACCCCCTTCACCCTTCCCTATTTACAAAGTGCATGGTTAATAGTTGGGACGAACTTAGCAACGTTAGGTGGGGCTAATACCTTAGGCTCATATTTTCTTCTATCTCCTCAGCCTTTTAAGGAAAATATGTCTTTCGCTTAGGATAAAAAAATTAAGCTGGTAGTTAAACACGGCACTAGGCCCTAGAATGAAGGTGAAATTTATGTCAAGCTTTCATTTCAGTGAAGAATAAACTCAGCCTAGTTGGCCATAGAAACAGAGGCTTTCTATAGTGTGGGTTAGAAGCCAAATATAGTTTGCTACTTATCTTCTCTAGAAAGCATAAATAATCTTGCTGATGCATCGTGATGTACTGTCAGCTTTCTGTTTCTTTCTACTGGAAGTTAAAGCCAAGTCTGACCTCCTTACCATAACAGCACCCCAGATGTCCCCTGTGTGCACCCCGCTTTTCCCAGAAGTGTCTTGGGCTAATTTTAACATACAGTTTCTTTTACTGTGGCCTAATTACTGATGACCTTCTCTCTGTGCTTTTTTTTTTTTTTTTTTTTTTTTTTTTTTTTTTGGTTTTTTGAGGCAGGATCTCACCATGTAGTTGAGACTGACCTGGAACTCACTATGTAGCCCAGGCTGGTCTCGAACTCACAGCAATCCTCTTGCCTCAGCCTTCCTAGTGCTGGGATTACAGACGTGCACCACCACGCCTGGCTCCCTGTGCTTTTTTACTCTTTATTTGTCCCCCCTTTTTTGCAGTTCAAGCTGGCCTTGAACTACTGTGTAACGCAGGCTAGCCCTGAACCCACTGTGTAGTCCAGGCTGGTCTTGAACTCATGGTGATCCTCCTGCCTCAGTGCTGGGATTAGAGGTATGGCCACCATGCCTAACTCCCCACTTCTCAGAAACAGAATTTCTCCATCAGCAATTACCAGATCCTTCCCGAGTGAACTGAAGCTTTTCTGGGAGCCGAAATTCAGTATAAATGGTGGAGATTTGCTGGTGGGTGATGTGGGGTGGCAGGTGACAGTGAGGGATGACAAGACTCTCAGCTGAACCTGACATCCATCTCAGACTCCCATGACGCAGCAGGCAGGAGACGCCAGCCAGCGCGGGACATCTGTCTTAATCCTCCAATTCAGTTTTACCAGAGCTGACTGTCTACAGAAGGCCTAGTGAACACGACCTCTTAACTTCTAGTTGGAAACTTGTTAAAACAAACAAACAAAAAAAAAGGCGAGCGGGCCAGTCTCTGTCATTCTTTGATGTAGTCACAGAGGATTTTCAAGGAAAGGGTCACCAAGTCCCCATTGGAAAAGTAAGGTCCCCAGGGAGTGGCCACAAGCACCTTGGGTGCGGAGATCTGTCTCGCAATGTGAAGGGGGCATCGCTGTGGCCACCGAGTCCAGCCACTGTCACCATGCAAATACGTGCAGTCAGAGCAGGGTCGCATTACCCTGGCACCTCGGGCAGTTCATGGGGACGGGGCCCGCATATCCTGCAGATGGGGGCACACACACCTTGTGGCAAAGGAAAGTGACCAGGGAGTCACATATACCAGCAGGCTGCTGACCTCGCCCGTTTAGGGGTCTGGTTCCCGAACAGGGCGCCTATTTCTTTCACATACCACACGGGCTTCAGAGCGCTGTCAGGGGCCATCTGCAGATACCAGAGAATACTCCGGCTAAAGCAAGCCACCCAACAAAACATATATGCACACGCTAACTCGGTTGGGACGGTACAGAAGCCCATGGCCATGGGTTGCATTTACAGCTCTGCTTTGCATTTTATATGGGGTAAGTTACGAACACTTCATGGCCCAGATGCCCCTCTGTCACTCAGTACACTGTGTGCCACAAAAGCTGCACCTGAGCTCTTACATGTGGAATTTGGCATTAAGGTTTTCTTTCAGTTCAGGCTGGCATCCCACTTTTTGTTGTGGTACTGGGGATTGAGCCTCGAGCCCTCACACTGTGCTACCATCCTCCAAAATGGGGAGGGTCCGAGGACACAGGGTTCTTCCATGGTCAAGCTGAAAATTCTCTGGAAAGAGAGTCACAGATAAGGCGGGGTTTGACTGGGGTCCTGGGAGCAAGTGCAGATTTGGGGCTGAGGGAGACACGGAGGAGGCAAGGAGTGGGGTCACCTGCAGTTGAGGTGTCTGCAGGGTGTGAGGTCACTGCCGTCACAGGTGTGTGAGCCAGGGTAGGCTCTGCGGGGATTACCTCAGCCACTGAAATGCTCCAGCCAGTTAGGCTGGGATCAGGTGAGGCAGGGATTGGAATAGGGCTGGCTTGGAGCAGAAAAGCGGCAGGAAGGATAGGGAGGCAGCCCTGGGGGTGACCCAGGCAGGAGGCGCGGGGACTACAGAGGACAGGGTCCGAGGACCTGCAAGGTGTGGCAAGAATAAGTGTCCGCCCACTCTGTCATATGCACTCAGGGTCTGTCCCATCGCCTTCCGCCCCACGGAGTCGGTTACATTCTTGCTCCAGCAGTGGTCTGGCCGCCAGGGTGAGCCCTGCTCAAAGGTCCCCCCTAAGTGACTCCAGGGTTCCTTGGCCTCCCTTCTTCCCAAATGTGCGATGTATCTGAAAGTTATTTAGCTGCTAGTATTTCAAACATACGGGGCTGGGGATTCAGCTCAGTGGTTCCGCCTCCTGCCTTGCAAGCGCAAGGACCTGAGTTCTACCCCCAGCACCAAAAAAAAAAAAAAAAAAAAAAAAAAAAAAAAAAAAAAAAAAAAAAAGCAAGAAAAATAATAAACTTATGGAAACTTGGCTTTCAATAGGAAATAGAATAACAGGTATATAACCTTGAGTACTTTCGAAGCCCTAACAATGCCTCTTGTGGATGCAAGGAAGATGCCAAATAATAAGAGGAAATAGGATCCAGGACTTTGAGAAGAAGTAACTTTTTTTTTCCTGTTTCCTTAACTTGTTTCTCTAACTTTCTCCTTTTTGCTAAATGTTTCACTTAACTTTTATCAAGAAAGACTAATGAAAGTTATAGGCTGGCCCAATTAAGGACCAGTCGTTTTCATAACGAATATAATTTTCATGACTAATTCTTTCCCAGGCTTAAGCTCTTCTTGGATAAAAGCAATCAGAAAACCATTTTGGGTCTTATTGCTAAATCTTGTTTGCAACAGAAATGGTGTGTTACATTTTTATGGGATGGTTAATGTTGCATTTATTCTGCCAATCTTTTAAAGCTAAACTAGACTAGGATGGTGGTAAAAAACAATAATTGTGAACAAAATAATTAATCAGTATGAAGCCACTGAGGTCCCAGAAAATTTAGCACTGAAGTTGAGAAGTTGCTGGTGGCTCCAGGTAGAAACGCAGTTTGGATATCAGCTTGGGGTTGTAGTGTCTTCTCTGAGCATATGGAAAATTCTGGGAAACTTTCCTATTGAGAAGCATTGAGTGGAAGCAGAGATCCTAGTCCCCAGTGCTCTGTAATCCCTGCCCAAGGCTTACCTATCTGGCTTTTCCAATCAGGGGCTGCAAGGGTCCATCTGTCCCCCTCGCTCCCTGGGCCCCTCGTTGCCATGGGATTTCACACGGTGTCTAAAGGAACAAGATGCCTTAGGCCTCTGACCCTGGACCTCCGCAGGCAGCCAATGTGCTTTCCTTTTCCCTCTGGGGCCCTCCTCCCTCCTATCTAGTGCGGGATATTCTTTCTGTGCATCCACCAAAGGTAATGTGTTAAACTATGATTATGTTTTCTTTTATTACACAAGGAGAAGAGAGACCAGTTGCTTTCCTTCCTTTGATCAAATGAAGGTAACAGAGGGCCCAGGGAAGGCCGTCGTGGAAGGGGGTGGCCAGTGTCTGCTGTCTTGGGGAGGCCTGGCCTTCTCAGTTCACCTGAAGGGAGACTGGGCCACATGGTTCCAACTTCGCCTTAGTGACCAGAGGCCAGTGGCCAAGGTTTCTCATTTCCTCTGTGAGGTTTTCCTTTCTGTGCTCCGAGCCAACTGGGTCTGTGGGTTCCCTACTCCTTCCTGAGGGCTGAGCCCGGTGCCTCACACACGGAAGCAGATGCTCTGCCACTGAGCTACATCCCCAGTCCTTGGGCAGGGTTTTCAGAAGTTCTTCCTTCTCAATTCATTCTCTAACTAAAGGGATGCAGAGGCTGGAAAGGAAAATTTCTGGTTGTGGGTTGGAACACAGACACACACATTCACACACACACGCATGCACACACAAAGTCTTGTGTGTGAAATTTGTTCCTCGTCTACACAGTCTTATGAATAGTACCTGTTGAGAGCAATAAGACTGCTCATTGTAGAGCAGAGGCCTTGTAGAGGGGACAGGAGAAGGACTCATGGTACATCAAGCATCCATGTACGCACAGCTCCTGTGGGTGAGTTTTCCTCCCTTCACACTGTCCAGGAGGTAATCAAAGAGATGGCAGTAGAAACAGGCAGGAGACTAGGATCCTAGATGGAGATACCCATAGGGTGGGGTTTCCAGGTCTGGTCCCCACATGTCCCAGTGCCTATCCCGTTCCTTGCAGGGCCTTTAGAGAACCAGGCCCACAACCGGAAATAGAGACCTGTATCTCAGGAGAAGGCGCAGAAGCTGAGAGTAACAGAGCTCAGATGAAGAAGCAACTGCAGGAAAGGAAATCTGGTGCTGAACAAGAAGACAACAGAAGAACAGAGACAACAGTCACGGAAGTGACAGGATGTGCCAGGGGGTGGTCAACTTGAGAAGAGGCTAAGAACAGACTGGCCTCCCTCTACGTCCTCAAATCAGAAGGTTTGGTTTGAGACCTTCTTACCCAAAGTGGTGCTCTGCAGCCCATGTTTCTGGGCTGAGAGGCCGAGGCACTAACTTCTTTCTAGTTTGGATGCAACTAGCTTAGAAGGTCGGCTAAGTTCACGGAGCTCTTCCTGCAGTCCAGTGTGTGGACAGGCAGGCAGGCGGGGGAGGGGGGATCGAGGGGCGTCTCAGCCACGCCAGGTATCTGCCAGACAGCTGTTTCTAAGGCCCTCACACGCGGCCTGGCTTAATTGGGCCGGCCTCATAAGCCAACCAGTGTTAGGGGTTCCAAGTGCACATCATCCTGGCCCTGCATCTTTGGTGAGCACAGGGTGGGCGTGGTTTGTGGCTGCCTGGGGTCTCTGATGTTTGACAGGACTCTTTCCCCTTCACTCAGAAAACAATGTAAGAGTTCTGCTAGGGCTGGGGGTGTAGCTGCCCAGCAAGACGAAGCAATGGGTTCAATCCCTGGTGCCCGCAACAAAACTTCTGAGTCCGGCGTGGTGACGCATGCTTGGAATCCCTGCATCCCTGCACTTGGGGGGCTGAGCAGGAGCTGCAAGTTCTAGGACAGCCTGATCTACACGGCGAGACCTTGTCTCAGATAACAACAACGACGACGACAAAACAGTTCTGAACAGAATTCAAGTTAATAAGTATTTTTTTCTTCTGGAAAAATTAGAAATTTTTTCATATTGGGGAAAGAAAAAGAATGGTTTAGACATGTAGTTTCTATATTCGCAAAGATACTTTCATTATAACAAACGATGGCACGATTCCTTTTTGGCCTAATGTTTTTGCTTTTCAAGCTCCTTCGAATTAATACAAAATTTAAAAACATGGAACATACACGAATGCTAAAGTGCCGAAAAGTTTGCACCAAGAGAAAGCACGACTCAAGCCCCACGGGGCGAGTCGGGTTGGGTGGTGTTAACACAGACATTTGCATATGTTCTCTTCCTGGTGTGGCTTCTCACAGATCCACGAGGAAGTCTAATTGTTGTCGCCCTGGGAACAGCTCGCGGGCCCAGTCCTCATGGCAACACCAAAGGTCGGGTCGGTCTCCTTCAGCTCATGAGCTCCGTAACTGTCAAGGGTGTGGCCCGTGCCGGTCAGAGAAATCTGGAGAGTCGGGATGGGTCGGGTCACGTGAAAGGACTCGACACACAGGCCCAGCCGTGTCCCACCGCTTGCACGAGCCGTTCTGGACAAATGCTGTATCCACTCGCAGTTCGCAGACCTGCGCTGGCAGTGCCCTTCGGGGAGCGGCCGCTCAGCGTGGTGCCCGGGAGGACCGCTCCCCAGTGCACGAGCGGAGGGGTGTTCTGAGCCGAGCCGCACAACTGTCTCGGGTTCCTCTGCCGCTCCCCCACTGGGTTATCCGCACGCCCCAGGATGGAGCTGAGTAAGAATCTCCATCCTCCTACCCTAACCCTCTAAGAGGGTAATTCACGCTCTCTGGGCACTGGCTTAAAAAGAGAGATGGCCAGGGACAGCTATCATTTCATTGTAACGACTGATTACTCATGTCGTCAGCGTGACAGTGAACTTGACTGTACTCTGAGTGCCAAGCGGATGCCACCCAGGAGGAACTCTGAAGGGCAGAGTGCTTGGAATTCACACTCAAGACTCTCGCTCCCCGAGAGAAGGCGGCCCGTTGCTCACAGGACGCTTCAATGCCAAGGCAGGGGAAGGGAGGGTTAGGATGCCTGGGTGCCTATCACAGTTATCTACGAAGGAAAACGAAGGGCACAGTCCCCCAGCCCCTTCTAGGTGGCATTACAAGCTTTGCAAACTTCCCTTGTGGGTCATCCTTCAGCTCCAATGAAATCAACTGATCAGAGGGAAAGAGAGGTTTTCCTGGTTTTTTTGTGGGGGGGGGGCAGCTAGTGCTCCTGAAAGCCATTTGGCATTTGCTCCCTGTGCCCTAAATGCGAACCAGGAGGACTCTGGTATGGCCTTTGGTGTAGTTTGGGGCTTTCTCTCTTTGTTCCTTGGAGATAGGAATCCTTATATCCTCTGCATCTGAGAGTCACCAACTGAGCTGTAGCTAAGCTGAGCTGTGCCACACGGGGCGCCAAGACACACAGAGTCCATCCCTGCATAGTCCCCTTGGTCTGACCTGCCGTATGCAGCCAGGAAGACAATACATTTAAAGTAGAAGATGGGATCTCTTTAGGCTCAATTACTTTGCATATTTTACCTAAACATGAGTTCCCTAAGACTTTGAGAAGTTAGCAATGATACACTCCCCTTCCTGTTCCAAGGTCTCACCTCTGCCCCTCTCTCTTTGTTCATGGGGATGAGAGTGATTTCAGAGGAGGGGCTTTGATTTTACACCTCTGACCTTGTCTGCAGTGGACAATGAAACTTCATGAGGAGGAGGGGGTGTGTCCTCCCTCTGGGACAGCTGACAAGTTGTTTTCTGTGATTGAATCATGCTTTCCCCAAGTTAGAGGCCGGTGGAACTGGAAATCAGGTCCTGACCATGGGTCCAGCGTGCAGCATAGGCAAAGGATGAGTCTTAAACATAGGTGGGGTGGTCACTGCCGGATGTATGATTTGCCAAATAACAGAAGGGCTCTTATCCAGGCACGGTAGTGTGCAACTGTAACTCTGGCTACTTGTGATGCTGAGCCAGGAGGATCACACATTGGAGGCCAGCATGGGCGATTTAGCAAGACCCTGCTTCACAGTCCAACAAAAACCACTTAGTTGCAGTTCAGTACTCTCAGGACTCAATCCCCAGTGTTGCAAAATCAGAACAAAACACCAAAACTCTTAAAAATGCCTCTTTCCTGTCTCTGTATCAATATGACATTTTTTTGCATACGACTTTAAATACAGGGGGTCAGTATGGTATGTACTGCTTCAGTGTTTTTACATATGTAGAAAATGTCCAGGAGCCCCTCACCTAGAGTGCTTAGGTCCTACGGATGCTACGTGAGAAGGGCAGGTCTGAAGGACACTGGGGAACAAAGGGACTGGACCTTGTGTCTGGAGGAGAAGATGCCACTGAAATAAATCCAGCCCAGGTTGTTGCCCACAACAAGCCTTAGAATTACAAAGACATAACTGACTTCCAATCCACAAAGGACCCTTTCTTATTTCTCGTGGTGTCTGCATGCAGGTTACAACATAGCTCCTTTTGATAAGGAAAGGGACACATTCAGAGCAGAGAACTCCAAGGAGCCCCTGTGTAAAAGGAGGCCTGGACTGCATTTATCACTACCGAGGTCTGGGCCTAGCAGCAGAAACCTGAAGCTTATAATTACCCACCTGGCTCTGAAATAGCTGTGTCTTCTCCCTCGCCTGTGACTCAGGAATTCAAATTCGAACTTTCCTTGCAGGTAGATCTGTCAGCACTTTTCCCCAACAAATGTTACAGATGGCTGTGTTTGGGTCCTCCTTAATGCACTGTACTTCATCAGCTCTCACACTCATCAGTTTTAAGGGGACCCCATATACTACTAGGAAGAAAGAGAAAAAAGCTGTCTACCGAACCCTGGCGTGCCAAGCACCGTAAGATGCAGCCCAAATTCATAGAGGCAAGCAAGTGCATCTTAGGATCAATGAAACATGGCATTTGGGCCATAGGCCTGGAGCTGCGCTCACAGCCAAACACTGGGTCCAGGGTGGCAGTAGCTCCGGGGACCAAGCCCCGGCTCTCCTCGGGGTCATAGCCTCCTTGTGAAAGGAGTGAGTGATAACAACTCTGCTTTCATTTTTTGGGACAAAGGGGCTCAGCTACAGGAAAAGCCTTGGGTCCTAGGAAGAACGAGTTTTCCTCTCACAGCTTCATTCAGAGCAAGGCTTGGCACTAACACCTTCTGTGTTTTTCCAAATGATAGCTTAAAAAAAAACAAACCAAACCAAACAAACACAAACCTTTACCACAAGCATCACACACATTTCTTCCGCATGTGTACAGATAAGAAGTATCATGCTCAGTCAAATGAACACAAGACCAGCACCCATGTGATTTCAGCCCGATTCTAGGAGACAAAAAGCCTGAGGCAGGCAATCATTCTACGGGGAACAAATGTGCCTCTACTTTTCTGACCATACCTCTCCCGGCTGCTAATGCTCACTCACTAGCCGCTTCCTTGTGGTGACACAGGCAAGAGCTCAAAGGGGGAAAAATGGGACGGCCGAGCTTTTGCGGACTGGGGTGATTTTTCTGGATGTGTCTGCTAGGTCTAGATAATGAGATCCGCTACAAATGTGAGGAATTTATTTTTCCTGTCTGCAGGAAGATTTAATACAGTCTTGAGTCTAGTTCCAGAGAGGTTCAACTAGAAAAAAACCAGATTTATAGGAAGGTGGGCTCTGTGTAACTCAACTTCTATTTTCCTTCTTTCTTCTTTTCTTTCTACTGGTGCAAAAAAATAGGTATCATAAAAAATATTATTCTAACCACTTGGAAGTGGAACATTCATTGGCACGAAGTACATTCAATGCTGTGTGACTGTTAGCACTATTTCCAGGATTTCCCCGTCACCCTAAACACAAGCCGTGCATTCAATAAGCAGCCTTCCTTTCTTTCATTTATTTATGCCTGTGTGACTGCCTTTATGGGGATCGATGCAAATTTGGAAAGGACCGCGTCAGATGCACCATGGGAAAAATCCAGGCCCGATAGTCAAAGATGAGTTTTAGACGTGAGTGAGAGAACTATGATAAGTAACAGGCCTTTCGAACAGAGTCTACAACTTAACCAGAACATAATATGTAACTTTACAAGATGAGTGAAGGAAAAGAAAGCCTACACGGGGGAAATGGCAGACCTTTTATGTTCCTGCCCGGAACATTTCCCCCGAGGCTGAGGAATTAAACCACTTTGGAAGCTTCCTCAAAATAAGCAGATATTTAACCATCCGAGGCTGGCCCTGTTCACATCTTCTGTCCCTCTGTCCGTCGGTTTCTGTCGGGCATTTCCGCTTCCCGAGCAGATGTTAGCGTGTGGCGAGCACAGCGCTGAACACCGTGGCTTCTATGCAGCCCAGGCACTGGCTGGCCCTCAAGTGACTCTGACACCAGGAGGGAGATGCGTGGAAAGGAAGAACTGGTCAGTGAGCAAACACAGATAGGGGCTGGGAGGGAGACGGGGCAGGAGTTAATGCAAACTCCTTTCACCCAGTGCAGACTTAGGAATCGATATCACCTATGCTGCAAGTATACTTTAGTACATTATAATGTTATAAATTACGGATCTGATATTATAGACTATGTATGACATGGAACTAGAACAATAGTTGAAAGTAAAATGTAAAACGGTATAAACCCTATGACTACCAACCGTGAAAAAAATTTAAAAGAACATAATGAAAAAAAATAAAAATAAAAAATAAAAAAGAGATGACTATGCCAGACAAAGTCGCATTCGGCAAGCTAATTTGGGCAATTCTTTAAAAATTAAACATGCACTGGGCCGGGGATTTAGCTCAGTGGTTCTGTGGCCTGCCTTGCAAGCGCAAGGACCGGAGTTCGATTCCCGGTACCAAAAAAACAAAAACAAAAACAAAAATCAAACATGCACTTATATTTTCTTAAATTTTTTTCTCTCTGATTATAAATTAATTCACTATAGAAAATTTGAACAACATAAAACTATCTAAAATGAGTGTGATGGTTACTACTGACTGTCAACTTGATTAGTCTGAGAAACCCCTAGGAATTAGTAAAAGCACGCTTCTGAGTGTGTCTGTAAGAGTGTTCCAGGGACCAATGACATGGGCGGCAGCAAACTGAGGGGAAGAGACCCACCCGATAGTCAGAGACTCAGACGAAAACAGCTTCTCCTCTGAGGAGGGTTTCCAGTGTTGTCTCTCCTGCTCTTTCTGTTTCCTGGCTGCCAGGAGGTGGATAGCTTGCTTCTACCACACCTTCCACCATGATGTTTCCCCCACACTACAGGCCAAAAAAGCAATGGATCCAGCTGACCATGGGCTGAAACCTCTGAAACACGAGCCATAAAACTTTCTTCCTTGATATGCTCATGTTTTGTCACAGCAACAGAAAGCCGACTAACACAGGGAGAAAGCAAATCATTGCTAATTATTACCACAAAATATTAATTACTTGATAATTTTCCTACCAAAATATTCTAATAAAATAAGGATCATGGCTGCTTCCTTCCATTGTATGGTGGTATTATTATTATTTCTTTAACCAAATGTTTACTGTTTAAATTTTCACCATTTAAATTAATCCTGAAAAAACCCATCCTCATATATTAAAATAAGTCTTTGTTAATACCTCCGATTGTTTCCTTCAAATAAATTACTAAAAGTAGAAGGTCTGGGTCAAAGAGCACAAATATTCATAAGGCTCCCAGTTTGGTATTTATTCTCAAATTGCATTCTCCAAAGTTTTACCTGTTGATACTCCCATTAGGAATATGTAAGGGTCTCTAGATGCAACTTTAGATTCACTATCTTTTTAAATGACCAGTTGTGATTCTGCATTTTTCTTTCCTAGCGAACAGAAGGGGACACAGCAAATAAGATGCTTGCCTAATATCTGGTCATCTCAGAACTCTCCTCAGTTCCTCTTCTGCTGCCTAAATTCCTGGGTACAGGAGTGTATCAGTCTCTGCTTTCCTTATTCAGCACCCTGACACCCATGTCTCCTGATCTCCCTCGGCACAAACACTCCTCCTCGGAGGCCCTTCAGCTTCTGATTAGAGGCAAGGCCTCTGGGGATCAGGGGGAAAATTCACTTTTTCATTCCTGCAGTTGGCTTGGCCACCTGGTCAGCACCAATCCTTATGACCGTCGGCTGGTTTGCTGTTTAATGTTTCAACAGCCCTCCAAGCCAGGATAACACACGTGGGCTCTGGGAAAGAGAGGCGCTGAGAGCAACCCCGGAGAGAGTCTGCTCCTATTATTTGGCATGGACCTTCACCGCCTTTACGTGGTGGACTAAAGGTAACTATGCCAGCGATGCTGGAACCTACTCCTTTGTTATGAGGGCAACCAGTTTGGTTCAGGATTCCAAATTACTGTACTTTCCCTGGTCCACATATATAGCTTACTACAATAGAAAGAAAAAGAGGGAGCGTGAAGTTTTGGATATCAGTATTAGATGAGTATTGACATACACAGCAAAGTGAAATTATCTGTTGCTGAAATTACTACAAGCTAGGAAGTTCTACCAAAAGTTTTATCTCTATGAATTTTAGGCAATGGATGGGGATACAGCAATAATTTAAAAAATTAAAAAAAAAACACAATGAACCCCACATTCAGTAATTTCTAATGCAATTTATTTAATGAACACCATAGGGTCCAAAGTTGGTTGAAAGCAATTTTTGCAAATTTGAAGTCAAATTAGTCCTACCTCAAATTAGTTCCGCAAAACTGATATCCAAACCCCTACAGTGGTCTGAGAAAGAATAAATCTAGGTGTGAGAATGAGAACTGAAGAATTAACCCGAAAGTTGGTTGCTCATTTACATAATTCATTAGATAAGCTACCCATAGTGGGAAGAAAAAAAAACTTCCCATATTGTCTCTTGAATATAAGAATAGCAAAGCACGTAGGTACCACCTCTTACCTTCTAATCCTGATTTGTATTGTTTAATATACTTTAAAAATAACACTTTCCTCCCAATGAAAAAAGTTGGATGCTTTTGAAAAACATGATATGCATTGACTTTTAAAGTCTCCCTTGATATTGAAAAATCTTTAATTTTGAGAAGATTTTTATTATGTGCTCCAAGACATACAAAGTAAAGCACATGTGTTGGTCTATGCAACACAACCACATAAGGCCGAAGAGAGAAACTGGCCTTCCAAAGTCACCCCTTTATGATTTCACAGGATATCCCAAGAATTATCCCTGGGAGTAATGTGCTCCAAGCCTAAACCATAAATGAGTCCTGATCAACCAGCTATCTCCTACCTCCCAGGGAAGCCGCCTTGGAGAAATGTGTGCAAATTCAAGATGGTAATAAATACTTTTGGGAAATGATTTGGATGTGGTGTGCTAAGCTGGTTTAGGCTTCTACCAGCATAGATAGCCTTTTGCTCATTGCAGACCCCTTTCCCCACCTATACAGGTTTACTCTGGACTGGATTAATGCCTGGCAGCCCAGGAGCCATGAAACACTGTGAATATCAGCACACGATACTCTTGAGAAGCAAAATAAGACTAACTCTCTAAGGAAGCATGGAGGTTTCCAAAGCCAGTTCCCCTGCCCGAGTCCTCCCTGAGGTTTTCAGGAAGGCTCTTGGCTTTGTAGGCTTGATCTGAATACACGACCGAGTCTCTGTCAAAATATCTCCCAACATTAGCAGCTGGGAAGCAAATCCTCTGCTCCAGCCTCAAACTCATGCCTACATGGTTCCGGCCTCTGAAAATAGTGTTGCCTTTCTGGTAGTCAGATGTCCAAGCCACTCGTCCCTTCCCCCACTCATCCTTCGTGACCAAACCTCTAGGGACTGGCAGATGGTACCTCCTATGTCATCCTTCCGGCATTTCACTGGTCCGGGTTGCTAACTTCCTTTAGATCCCTCTGAGTCCATTTTCTGCTCTTGGTTTCCTCCAATTCACCCCACCCCCAGCCACCTTCCCCAGACTGATCTTCCTGGTCATGCTTGGATTTATCAGTCCTTCTCCCCACACCTTCACAAGATCACAGCCCTCAGGAAGGCACGCTTCAGGACCCAGCTCTCTGCCCAGCCTGCTGACTGCCCCCGTGCTCACGCCGGTCCTGCCGCATTACTTTTATTCATCAGAAGGGGTCTTGCTCTCCCCTAGTGCTTTCCCTGTCTCCAATCCTCCTCCTTTTACTCTTCACCTGGCTAACTCCTTTGAGTCATCCTTTAATACTGGCATCCGGTAGCACACCCAGGAAGCTTTATCCTCCATCAGCGTGGCTGACCCTTTCCTCTCTGAATATCTAAAACACCCTTTGCCTTTTCTCCAGTGTAGCACGATTGTGCACCCAAGGGGATTTGGGCTATGTCTCCGACAGGCGAGGTGTTCCCTCGCCAGCCTGTCTTTGTACTCGCCCCTTATAGGGCTTGCGGGAAGTAGGGACTCAATGAATGAGGGGTAGAAAACATGTCTGTAATCAGCTGTGTCCTATAACCTTCCCAAATTCATGTGGGCCCTTCCGCAGGTCAGCTCAGGATCCTTTATGTGCTTTTCCTGCAGCTCTTCTCTCGACCTCCGTTCGAGTGTCTGTGGAAGAGGTGTGTGCCTTCCCACTTAGCAGATGTGACCCGTGTATGCTGCCTAGAAGAAAAGACCCGAGGAGTCATTAGCGCACCTGAATCTGTCTTAAAGTTTTCTTTTTTGTTACAATTTTAAGATACGGTGACGACAGCTGATTGATAGCTCTGTGTGTACAGAAGTGGCCAGAAGATATCGCTGATGTGTGCCCAGTTGTGCATCCAATACCAGGCACATACTCTAGCCTACGTCTCTGCCTGACTCACTCTGGGTTAAGTGCTGGACGTGACAGTCATAGCCGTTTTCCCTCCTCCCTTCCTGCCGGTCCTCACTGCGGATGGGGTCTGTATGTTACTAGACACTTCTGGTTCCCTCCTGCGGCCTCCCTTTATTTTCCATCAACAGCTTGCCCAGAACAGGCAATTCCACAATCTCATCTATGCTATCTGACAGCTTGCCTGCCTGTTCACCGGTTCCTCTACATGATTCACATTTTTCTCTAGACTTCCTCGACCAAACTAAAGTTTCATGGAGACCACCCGCTGCTGACAAATACACCAAGTGATATTGTTGCTTCCAGAACACGAATCACACATTCAAAGGGTGGATGAGCTGGAGGGACCTCTGGGCAGTGTGGCACCTGGACTTCTCTTGATGGGACTTGACAGGAGAGTTTGTTGGATGTTTGTCCATCCATCCATCTGTGAAAAATCACAGTGATTGGCTGAGAGGCTGGTTCGAAGCTGAACACAATGTGTTTGGAGACAGATGTCCAAGACATCACAGTCACCCAGAGAGAACTTCTCACCCATGGGATTCCTCCCTAAGCCCGGATGTTCAGACTGATGTGCAGAGGAAGAGAGAAACGGGTCCACATGAGACTCAGGCAGGGTGACACGCGGGGTAACAGTTATGAGAGAGAAAGGGGAAACCCACAGCAGGAGAACGGTCCAATTATTCCCCTGAGGAAACAGCATCGGGAGGATCGGGGGACAGCTATATGCTGCCTTGAAGATCAACACAGGAAAAGCAACAAACCTGCTGGGCAAGGAGACAGCCATGAGCCCACACAGCAGGAGGACCCTACTGCCCGCCATGACACCCATCCTCCCCTTCCCCCGGGCCCCCGCCTGGAACCAGCATCCCCTCTCACAGTCTAGCTGCAGTGAGGTGCAGGTCTTGCTGTAGGTTGGGAGCCCAGCCCATGTCTTGGCCATCAATTATTTTAGCACTGAGGCAAACTGCCTTCTAGAGTCTAAAAAGAACAGCAGATGTCAGAGGTTATCTCTATTGACTTCTGAACAACACTGCTGTTTTTTGTTTTCTTTACCTACTTTGTATTTCCTATGGGCTCTATTCAAAGTGTATGTTTATACTGTCTACGAGAGACACTGTTTTAGTGTTTAGGGGAAAGGAAAGTGATCTAAGATTTAAAATCTTCTCTATCCATGGCTGTGAAAACACTTGGTGCTGAGAATGAATGCATGTTGGGAGAGCAGAAGAAATCCCCAGGAGCAGAACCAAAGGAATAGCCAGCTTGTACACAGGGAGTCAAGTTCAACAAGATAGAGATTTCTGGCAGTCTTAGGACACAAGATTCCACACAGGATTTGTGAAAATATATAAAACAAAGAGGCCGCCATTCGTTCGTGCTGTAATCTGCTACTATGTGACAAATTTGGAAATGAGCACTGACCTGGAAAGGGGTGTCTAATGCGAGGTTGTGAGGTGCTGGTGTTGATCTGAACGCAGGCAGGAGATAAAATGACACAAACCTGAAAAATCGGGCTAAAAACTGACTGAGGAGTCAAAAGGAAACATGATCAAACTTAGAAGGGATAAATCTAGAACAGAGGTGAAAACATCAGAGCTGAGCACAGTGGTACACACCTAGCATCCAGCTACTCAGGAGGCTGAGGCAGGAGGATCATACAGTGGGTTGAAGTCAGCCCTAGCAGTTTATTGAGAACTTGTCTCACAGAAAATTGAAAAGGGTTCAATCCTCAGTAGCACATACAGACCCACACCCACACCCACAATTAACCGATACATTCACGATGGGAGGCAGGGAAGTGGGTTAGCCTGAATGTGGGCTTTTGGAGTCAGGCAGTCCACTGGGCCTTTTAAATCCTCCCACACTGAGCAAGTTACACAACCTCACTCAGCCTCACAGTAGGTGGGGAATTAAACAAGGCACTGCTGGTACAGCGTGGAGCATAGTTCTGGGTTCCCGGGCGCTGGACCTGCCGATAACTGGCAGCTGCTATTACTGTAATGATTAAATGTGGGCTGGCAAGACTCAGTCTTAGCAGAGCGCCAAGGAGTTCCGTTACCACAAGAGCAGTAAGTACACACCAAGCAATGAGGCTGTGAAACAACTGAACCGGAACCCGGGTGCAGACTGGGAGGGAAATTGTCCCGGGCTGTCCACGTGGGTTCACAGGAGCTGCCGCAGTCTTGTCCTGCTCAGGACACCGCGTTCTGAGAGCCGTCAGGAGGCCAAGGGCAGCCAGAGTTGTGTGAGAAGGAACGGGTAGGTGCATCTGGTGAGGAGAGAGGAGCCTGACAGTCACGACTCTGGAGATACTTAAGGGCTCTTACGTGGAAACCAGTTACATTACTCTGCTCCTTGAGAGGACCAAAATCTAAAAATCTTTAACTGAGTTTCTTAACAAAAGGGAAGTGAATTTCAACAGGCTGAACAGTGGACAAGACCGCTTGAGCCGCCATCCTGCGGATGCTCAGAGCCCAGGCGAGAGTCACTTAGGGACCCAGAGAGACCCTCCCAATGGCTCCCTTCTTCTGCGCTAGCAGCAACAGCTCCTACAGCCGGCCGACTGCTGTAGCTCCCTCCATCCTGTTAATTGCTACAGGAAGGATTCACTGATCTGTTTTCCGGCTGGCTGGACACTGTGGTCCCTGACTGGGCCTAAAAGATGAGCAAAGTGTGCACCCAGGGGCCCCCAGCCAGCCCACGCATCCCTGTGAAGTCGGGGGTTCGGGGCAGCAGTAGAGATTAGCATAGGCCCTAGAAGCACAAAGGAAATTCAAGTAAGCAAGGCTGGCTGGGTCCAGGAGGGCCAGAGTGGGTTCTGGGAGAGTGGGGTCTGGATGCTGTACAGGGGCTGATTACATAAAGCATTAGCAGCAGCAGGGCTATGTGAGCAAAGCCAGGGGAGTAGGAAACAGCGCTGGGGACAACAGCAGTCACATGCTGCTGGATTATGATGTGCAGGGAACAGTTTAGAGGAAGTGGGCTGGAGAGGCTGGGAGGGCTGAGACCCAAGGAGCCCAGGCGGGTTTCTAAGGGCCTGCAGGACACGGGCACAGACTGCACACTCGAGGGACTCTTGCTCAAACTGCAGCTCCAGGATTCCGACTCCTCCCTGGTCTCTAGAAACCACTTGTGCAATTGTCTGTTTCCGTACTGTCAACCAGCTTTCTGTTGCTCTAACAAATTCCAGAACCTATCAACTTATAAGGAGGATGGGTTCACTTTGGCTCCCAGTTTGGGAGGTTTGAGCTCATGATCTGTTGGCCTCACTGCTTTTGAACCTGTGGCCAGTCAGTACATCATAGTGGAAAAGTAAAAAAGAGGAAGAGGAAGGACCTGGAGTCTACCAGGCCCTGCCTCTTGAAGGATCCGCCAGTTCCCAATAGTACCACAGCCTGGAGGCTTTTGGGGGACACTTATCCATACTACAGCCATTACCATGTGTGTGCTGTGCTCCATGAGCCTAAGACCCTTTTGATCTCACTCACTGCTATAACCCAGTGCCTGACACTCAGCAGGTGTTCAATAAACACTGTATGTTTTCACTGAAAGAATGCTTTGGAACAGAAAGATGCACATTCATAGGGTTTGGGTGAGGTTTCCTAAGTATACACCGAGGGCTATACATCGAGGGCTTAGAACACTGCCTATCCCTGGAAAGCATTGGCAAGGAAGAACTGTTATCATTACCCATTTTCCTCTCTCGTTCTCTTGTTTTGTTGGTTTTGCAAGCAAGCTTACTGTGTGGTAACTTTGGTTTTGTGGCTGCCCCTGCTTCATACACTTTGATGGCTAGTGGTGCTTGCCAAATACGAACAGCCTCCAAAGATGCCCCAGCATACAATGACAGAAGTATTCCGTCATAAACCCCCGAGGAACACGTGAAGGACAGCAAAGAGGAATACATTTCTCAGTGGGAATCCCAGCACTCCTCTTGGCAGGGGTCCTCCTCAAGAGAGCGTACAAGTGTTTACACAGGCTCTGCTGCCGGACTGATTGCCAGAACTGGTGCCTCCAAAGGGAACTCTGGGGAAGAGGCAGCTGGTAGGTGGTGTGAATACACGGTTATCTGCAGACTCTGCGATCCTCTCAAGCATCTGAGGGACTTTAATCTAGTGAGGCAAGCCAGGTACAGTCACAGGGTCTCCCCAGGGAGGACAGAAGTGGGGCTGTTGTGCTCTTTGGTCATCCAAAGGCACAAGTCAGGTTTGTAGCACATTGCTTTTTCCTGATTCTCTTGGCATAGTGTCCTTCTGGCCTATGGATGGATTGGAACTGCCTGTTTTTGGTTACAGGGAAAATGACTAGTTGTGTTTGGAGTAAACTTGTTCTAAGATTCATGAGTGGGGGTCAGAACTTTCTCTGAAAATCTGCAGACTTTTTCACGGGTGGCAATCTAGCTTTTTAGGATCTGGTAAAAAGTTGGCATCAGTTACCTTCCTGTTGTTGTGATAAAATGTCAGACATACACAACTTAAAGGAGAAAAGGTTTATTTTGCCTCCTGGTCTCAGAAGTTTTAGTCCTCGGTTGGCTGGCTCCGAAATAGAAACATTGTGGTGGAAGGGTCTGGTGGAGCAAGGCTGCTCGCCTCACGGCAGCCAGGAAGCAATGAATTGGAAAGAGCCAGAGACAGAGGAAATGGGCTGGGCAGAAGAACAAGTTATTTCGGGTCACATCCCCAGTGACCCACTTCCTCCAACGAGGCCTCACCTCCTGACAGCATATTCATGGATGGATTAAATCCACAGATGAGGTTAGTACCACGCGATCTTATCATCTTCCAAAAGCCCCACTTCTGAGCACACGAGCAGTTGGGGAGTCATTTTCTGATCCAAACTGTAGCAGCTCATAGGCATCCCTTGTGGTTAAGAACCTAACTCCTAAGAGGAGGTGTCTCCAACCACAGGATTATGCCCACAAAGAACCTCACATTCTTCTAGTCCATAAAGAAAAATCTTGGAGCGGTCCTTGTCCCCTGAATGACTAAGGCCCCAGAAGAAGCAGAATCAGATTCTGTGAGAAGTAAGGCGGCTGCTCTTATCTGTTCAGGCACACGCATTACAACATGCTGGGTCCCTGTATCAGGGCTTCTGGTCAGTTCTTGAATCAGGAGAGGAAAATGAAGTTTAGGTATTAAAAGCTTAGGGGAAGCTGAACTGACTTCAGTTGCCAAAATAAACAAAATTGCTTAATTAATCTAACGGAAAAAAACCTGTTCAGCATTGGATTAAAAAAAAAAAAGAAGAAAAGTCATGTCAATACCGTCCCTGTTTGTTTGCCTGAGTCCTGGACTGAGAGGGTATATTTAGCCTCCGTGCTTGCAGGTTTGTATCCTGCAGCTCAACAGGAAATATCTGGAGTCACAGCTAAAGATATCCCTACATGCTCAGAAATTTACGAGCAGCTGTAAAAGTGGAGCTACGGTGGGCAGAGGGCTGGAACAGTCTCTCTTTCAAATGAGAGAGGCCACTGAATTAAACACTCGAATATACCAAGTTCATGGCAGGCGCAGTGCACCTGACATGCTAAAAATAGCCAAAGTGGAAATGCTTCTGTTGCTAAAATAATACTGAACTGATGTGCTCCTTTTCTAAACCTGCAAGAAATGGGTGAAGGGGTAGAGGGTGGCTTGCGAGGTTCCCAAAAGGGTGGCAAAATCCATATGGAAGTGAAGTAAGGAACTTCTTAGCTTTGCTACTTTGCAAAAGAAGAAATAGCTTTCTGAAACTAAGAGAAATGAAATTGCATTTGTTTACATATTTTGTGCTCCTGGTGCCTGAGCCCTGCCTCACCTACGTCAGGCGCTAAGTCTCCAGAGCAGTCAGATACAGTAGGACCCAAACGACTTTGCCTACCTGGATCTATAATCCTGCAGGCCAGCAACTGTGCTGATGCCTGTCTTGTCCAGGAACCATTTATTTTTAAACATCCTTTTGCTGGGCTCCCTTAGCAGAGCACCACGCCCCACTCGCTGAGGCCTGGCTGCAGAGGTCCCACTTGCTTTGTGCACAGGCTGCCTGCTTAACCGGATGGACAAGGGTGAGCCTGTGCGACAGAGGGGCCACTACCCTTTCCTGAGTGGCCAGCAGGTCCAAGGATAGCTTAACCTCATTCTGTGTCTGAGGGCAGTGGCTTGTTTGGCGAAAGTCACTTTTCCCTTTGTGCAATGTGGAACTAAGGCAGATAACCTGGGTGACCTCCCAAGGACCTAATAAGGTGGGTAAGTGCACTTCGTGGAAGATGGTGCCCTTGTTATGGGGCATCCTTCTGGAGTGGCGGGGAGTAACAACCTCTCCATGGGAGTAGGGTGTCAGGCACACTCACAGCTCATTGGCGTTCTCTTTCGTGGGATGGTGCGCCATAAGCAGGTACAAGCATTGTCTCACTCCTCCCGGAGCAGAGAGAACACAAGAAAGGGCTTGCTTTCCGTCACAGCCTGGCTCACTGCCAGCCCTGCCAGCCACACTCCTGCTTCCAGAGCTGTGACTCCTGCAGGCAGCTTAGTAAGCAGGGCTGAGCCTGTGCTACTGAAGCACAGGTGGGCACTGCCTTGCTGGGAATGGCTGTCATCTGGTCCATTCTCGCGGCCAGGAGAGAGATGCCTACCTCCTCTTAGGTAGTCCCGCAAGAGCTGATGCTCGGGCTGCCACTTTCCACAGGGCACTATTATTTATTTTCTTTGGCTCTTTGCTTCTCCCTCTCTTCTGCTTTACATATTTCATTTAAATCTGGTAAAAAATATAAGTTTACCATCACAGGCCCTGTGAGGCAGATGGACAAAACTGTGAATGCACACTGTTTCAAACTGGAAGAGAATATTAAAAAAGAAAACCACTCATTGTGTTAGGGTAACAGGATTATGAAGGCTTCCCCGGCCCCTTTTCTACACTAATATCAAACAGTCTTAAAAAAAGAAAAAAAGAAGAAGCTGGGCATGGTGGTGCATGTCTATAATCTTGGCACTCTTCGAGGCTGAGGCACCAGGAGGATTGTAAATCTGAGCTCAGCCTGGCCTACTTACTGACTGAGTGAGACCCTGTCTCAAAAATAAGAAGAGTCTAGGGTTTTAGCTTAGTGGGAAGGCCCTGGGTTCAATCTCCCATACCACTCACCAGGAAGGAAGAAAGAAGAGAAGGATGAAGGAAGGAAGGAAGGAAGGAAGGAAGGAAGAAGGGTACCTGGAGTTTTAACATTTTATAAAACAGCAGTTGTTACCCTGATTTTAGCTTTCCTGGGCTTAAAAGTGCAAAGTTAAAGAAATGCCACGTAGCCTAATATATTTCAATATCATAATCAGACTTTTAGCCTCTAAAATATTTTCAGGGTGGCCTCCTTCAATTCAAGGTCATTTTCTTGGACGATGTAGTAAATGGCAGAGGACACATAGTGCCCAACAACAGAAGAGCAAATCATAGCTTTCCATCGGGAGACCCCTTAGGAACGGCTAGAGTTTGGGTCCTGAGTGTCCCTCGAAGGCCCATGAATTGAAAACTTTGTCGCTAGCCTGTGGTACTACTGGGGGAAGTGGAAGCTTTCGGAGGCAGGGCCTAGGGGAGGAAGATAGGTCATTGGGGGCATGGCCTTGAAGGGACTATTGGGACCCTGGACCCTCTCCTTTCTCTCTCTGCACTTCCTGGCACTTCAAAGTGAGCAGGTGCTTCTACCAAGGGCAGTCATCGTGATGTGCTCCCTTGCCATACGCCCAAAAGCAATAGGTCCATCACCCAAGAGTGGAAACCTCTAATGTTGTGAACCAAAATGAATGTTTCTTTCCTTCATTTTTGAGATGTATCTCACAGTGTTCCTCAAGATGATCCTGAATTCTTGGGCTCCAGCAAGCCTCCCACCTCATCCTCCTAAGTAGCTGGAACTATACGCATATACCACTGTGCCTGTGTAAATTTTCCTTTTTAAGTTGATTTTTTGAGGTATTTATTATAGTAACAGAATGCTGACACATAAGTCTACAATCTATTCAACTGATGAAAAATGAAATATTTGCTGAACACCTATTCTGTGCTGAACATCAGACAGGGTGTTGTGTATTTCCCTTTTTTACCCATTTTCCTATTTCTTGTCCCACAAATCATCAGCACTGGTTGTTTGGCAGTCGAAATTCCTCATTCTTTATTAAAGCACTGGGTGCTAAGATAGTGCCAGTGAGGGGAACTTCTAACAACTATGGTTCCTCAAATTAACAACCACAAACTATTACAAAATAGGATTTGAGATCTATGGCAGTTGGCTACATCCCACTATTTCTTCAGGGGTACCACAGAAGGGGCACTTGATTAACTGTAATCTAGAAACTCCACACTAGGACAGGCCCATCGTCCACTTTGGGTGGCACCAAGGGACATATTAAGAAAGCACAGTTGTCTATGTCGACTTCCACTTGTGAGGCTTACACTCCAAACCATGTTAGATGCTTTCTTTAAACCATGTTAGAGTTTCTCTGACATTGCCTCATAGATCTGTAATATTACTGTAAGCCATTTCAAAAGCTATTTATAGTTCTATTCTTACCATGTCTTTGGTTAATAAAGTTCCATATGCTTAAGTCAAGCAACTATGGGAATGAGTGATGCTTTTTTCTTTCCCTCCTTTTTTTCAGCCTCCAGGTATGGTTTTAGTTTGAACATACCAGAATTTGTTCCTGTTTGCACTAATCACATATTTGGTGATGTTAAAAAATTCAGTTATGGCTCTTCTCTGTCTTATATATTCAGACAGAAGAATCCAAACTTTTAAATTGAAATCTTTTCTTACATAGTATTTCTTAAATATGCTAGAAGGGTTTGGTGGAACTGACTACAATCCCAGGACTCTGAGAGGCTGAGGCAGGAGGGTAAGGTTGAGCCTAGCCTAGGCAACTTAGTGACTTAGTACCATGTCTCAAAATATAAAATTAAAAAAGGCTGCGGATGTATCTCAGGGCAAAGGCCACGGGTTCACTCCTCAGTGCTAGAAGTTAGCCACAGATCCTAGCTAGTCTGGACCCCAAGTTGTCCATGGATGCTAATTGCAGAGTCAAAGATTCTCAAAGGAGGCCATGACTCCAAGAAGGTTGAGAACCACTCTCCTCCATCCTAGGGATCCTTCTTGAATTTTAATTCTTCTCAGCTATGTCTTGAAATGCAGTGGCCAGTGTACTATACAGTATTCTAGACAAGGAAAGTCAAATTTCAAAAAAAATCATTTTGTTTTCTTTGTAATCCTTTACCATATGATGTCTGCTACTTTGGAGGTCTCTGGAGTTGTGGCAGCTACCACCGGATTTAGTCTCCAGGGAAGGACATATGATTCTCATGGCCATATTCTGAGTGGAATTGGATTATCCTATCAGTAGCATGACCTAATTTGGGTTATTTCCCCCCAGATGTACGGCTTTACCTTTCTTCACACTGAAGTTCACCTGCAACTTGCTGATGTCTCAGCTGTGGTCCTGTCAGATCTTCTGGAATTTACATAGTGCGGATTTGGCATTTCACCGTGATAATGTCTTCTGTAAACCTGCATATGTTCCTGTGTACTCCCTTTTCTAAGCAATTTAGAAGTAAATGATCAAGTGCATATGGCAGAAACAGCTGTACCCTAACCGGTGTGCCTCCCTGTCCATAGTGGAGTTGTGACTGGGCGGGGGCTGCTTGTCAAAGACCACAGCCCCCAGAATCTTTTGTGTCTAGACAGAGCCTGATAACTAGCTCTTGGCAGTGGGATAGAAGCATCGGCGAGAGTGGTTCAGAATGGTGTGTGTGTGCATGTGTGTGTGCATGTGTGTGTGTGTGTGTGTTTTCCATCATCTCTTCCTCTCACAGAGGACTGGACTGAGGACTCAGTAATGGCAGTAGCCCAAGAAGAAACAAGCCTGAACTCTTCCCTCACCATGGGATAACCAGCCACCATCACACAAGACTGCTAGGTGATTTAGAAAAAAGCACCTGGAGCTCCATCAAAAGGCAGGAGTTCTACGCGTGACAGCAGACAGCATTCAGGTCGGCCACCAACTGGAATATTTTGCTCCACAGAAAGTTCTGTTTCTCTCCATCCTTAATTCAGATATGTTTATGCCATTTCCCTGTCCAATTGAAAAGGGTCCTCTTGTAAGATACTGGAGTCTAAAGTATTTTAATAGGTTTTATAAAGGACTCTGTCAAATGAAGATAATCAATGCCACACGTTTAAGATGTTTATTTAAATGCCAGGTTCCAGTAAAAGATCACATATCTGTGAAGTATTCTGATTCTTAGAAACAAGCTACTTTCTGATTTCCACGTGTTAATATTTACTATGGCTTATTTTAGTCTAACCTTAACAATTAACAGTATGGCTTAGCTGGCTAAGTATAAACACCTATCTTCATATAAATTTATAAATACCTCTTTATGAATCAACAGTAATGTAGATAAGTAACACTGGATCCTTAAACTATCACTCTCATGTTTAGGAAGCAAAGCAATAGTAATGTGAATTCCTGGTGCTACTGGTGATACCACAGCCAAGGAGGGAAGGTGGCCTGGTGGGGGCTAAGGCAGAAAACAGTTCTGCTGCTGAGTGACATTGTCCTGTCTGATTCTCGGAGTCTGGGTGACAGAACTCAAGGCCTGAGAACCTCCACGGCTCTCCAGCCCAGCAATGCTGGCCAGTCCTTCCTCAACAACTGCTCCTCCTCAGGTCATCAATATTTGTCCCCCCTTTCTCCCAGGGAGTGATCCGGGACAAGACTGTTTACATTCGCTTGGCCTCTGTCAACAGTGACACAAAGCCAGGGCTGGGACATCTACAAGAATGGGAATGTGGTGGCTTAGGGTCTGGCTGAGGCTGTCTGTCTGGCTATAGTCGCTTTGGTAAGAACACAGTGCTTGGGAAGAATGGTCCCCATCTCTTTCCAGATCCACCCTGGGGGACCCATAAGAGGAATTCCACGTCTCTGAGGAAGCGAAGCCCCTGTTGTCATCTCCAGCTTGGCAGTGAACTTTTGGGCTTCAAGGAAGGGCCCAGCAAGAAGCTGGAAGAAGGTGACAGGACCACCCAGCTCAGTGGCACATTCCCTTCTCCCACAGGAGGCTGTAAACTCTGAGGGTGGCTGAATCCAGTTAAGGGTGCTCTCTTATCCCTTTTGTGGAGCAACCCACGGGAGCAGGCCATCTGTACCAAGGTGATTTTCTACTTTACTACCTGAGGTTTTTCCAGGGAGAATATCTAGTCTTACAGGAGATGGCAAGGTTTAACAGTTTAATTTCCAGGAAAATCTATGTGTAAATGCCATGCTTATCAACCAGCAATAGAATACGATGACTTGAAGACCTTCCGTGTGGAGGTTCTTTTTCTATTAGGTTTCAGAGACAGATGAAACATATTTTTGTCACTTTTGTATGTGAATAAAACCAATGCTGGAAAAAAATCTTTGGAAAGTTATGCCTTCAATGGGTTTAGGGAGGAAGCTCTTCAGAGTCCAGCAATGGACAAGGCAATGGCGGGGGGCGGGAAGAGAAGTCGCCGCTTAAGTTCTTATACTTTTACTTCAAAAGGACTCATGGGTTTCCATCCCCAGTAATAAGCTCCTCTCAGGAGAAACAGAGATTGGTGGTAGCTGGGTTGAAGCGGGACAGAATAGGGCACTGACATCAGGGGACTAGGCTACCACTCGGTTGGAAAGATGGTCTTTGTATCTAAAAATAAGTCTGACCTTACTTTTCTGGAATGTTCCTTGGAATGAAGGAAGTCAGCTGCTGGCCTCTTTTTATTTATTATTATTATTATTATTATTATTATTATTATTATTATTATTATTATTATTTTGGTACCGGGGATTGAACTCGGGTGCTTGCGCTTGCAAGGCAGGGCACCGAACCGCTGAGCCAAATCCCCAGCCCTAGCTGGCCTCTTTTTAGAAGCAGCTCAAAGCCCTCAGTCCAGAGGTGAGTTCGAAAGACCCTCAAGACCTTCCATACAACAAAATAAGTGGTGTAAGATATACTTTGTTCCAAAAGCACATGGCTGACATTGTGCATCCTGTAAAGCAGGTTAAACCCAGCCCAATGGGTACATGGACAGCACCAGGGACAAGAGAGGACATCGGGGATGGGGAGAACACCAGGTAGGAAAGTTTGCCTGGGGGTTATGAGCAGAGGAACAGCTAGAGACTGTATTTTAGGACCTTCTCCTCATACAAAGGCCCTCTGTGATGGATTCACACCATCCCTGCCTTCTAGCAGGCTCTCCACAGCATGCCCAATCTTTCCTAACTTTTCTTCATTCACGGAGTCTTCACCCAAAGTCTCAGCTACAATTTATAAGACAGCAGTGATGGACTATGCTGCATATCTAACAATTCAGGAGTCAAAGCCCTTCTCCTTTGAGGAGGCTTTTGGGGAGGGTTTGGGGCAGCCCAAGACTATGGGCTCTTCCGGGGCTGTACTGAGGATGGTCCCGTGAACCCTAGCTGAAGTAACTCCATCTTAGCGGGCCCCTGTTGTGTCTAGTGCCCCCTCCCCAGGTGCCGAGTCTGTGTGCATAACTGCAGCACAGTGGGGCCACCTACCTGCCAGTGGTTGATGAGATGGGCACAGGTTCCTGGTAAGGATGGGCTGGGGTGGAGTACACTCAACTTTGCCCAAGGACCCTTCCTGCTTTTTGTCCTGCTTTTGCTGTTTGAATTAGAGCTCTATAAACCCAACAGTGGAGCAAGGGGGCTGGTGACTTCACTGATAGGCAGCCAGCAGCTGTGCACCACTCTGAGTAACCTCCAAGAAACTCCTCTACTCACTAGCCAAGCTGGACCTGTCCAGTCTCCCTATGGACTGTCCATGCCCTCTTGGTTCGAAGGCAAAGTGTTTCTTTTACCTCTTTCCTGGAAACTCCCAGGACAGGGGCTGAGGGTCTCAGAACACTTCGAAGATGAGCCCTGTGCTACAGGCTGATGGTCCTCTACAGAAAGGACTTTCACAACACAAAGGGACACTTTTTGCTGTGTCCCTCTGCTTTAAGAGACCACAGACACAGGTGAAATGTCAGAGTGGCTTCCTTCCCTCCCCTAACAGTGGGATGAGAGTCTGGCATTAGCACTCATGGCTCCAGTGTCCTTCCCTTCCCAGAAGCAACACCAGAAGAAGATTTTCTAAGAACCAATCCTTCTTTTCTATATCAATAGTTGGAACTACAGGAAAGAAAATGGTGGGCAGAATTCACCAGTTCATCTCTATGCTGTACCTCTAGAGCTGATCTGTTGCAAATAATTTTCTGGTTGAGAAGATACATGTAGAATATTTCTCAGGGACCCCTTAGCCTACTGGAGAGCAAATCTCCCAGCCGAGGCCAGAGTTTCTCATTTAGGTACCCAGAATGACAGCTTCTACCAGAACCAGCCACAGGTGCTTTGCAGGTGCAGATGCCAAGGGCCACCCCAGAGTTGGGTGCTGAGCATCTGCGATAGAACGAGCTCATAGGTGTTTAGCACATGGAGGTTTAGGAGTCATTGCTATGGCAAAACATTCCCAACCTCTAATCTTTGAAAGCCAAAAAAAAAAAAAAAAAAAAAAAAAAGCACATTTTTAAAGGTGTTGTTCTTACCTAGTTTACAGTTGCTATGGAGAAGTTATTGTAAAATTAGTGGCCCTCCATTAACTTTCACAGATATCGCAGCATGATCTAAAAGGACGAGCTTTCCATAAATGGCACCCAAAATGGCACAGGTTAGTGAATTTTCCATCTCTGAAGCTGTTCAAGCAGAGGCTGGAAAGCCACTTATCAGGAACACTGGAGACAGGGCTCAAGTGTCAGCAGAGGGGCCCAACTCTGAAAGAATGCTTTACATTTCTTCTAGCTCCAGGATCCTATGATAGCACTGTAACAAAATCAGCCTTGATATATCAAACACTCCATTTAAAAAAGTCTATGAGTGCATTTAAGAAAATTTCCTTTTGCAGTGCTGAATGAGAAATTTTATTGGTGATTTTTAAAAGAAGTAAGAAAGCTAGTCTATGAAATTGAAGTTCAGAAGCTGAAGACAGAGCTATTGATGGCCTTGGAGATCTTTAGCCATAATTATAATCCCAAAAAGACAAAGGAGTCTGTCATCTCACCCTGGTCTGCACAACCCCACCCATACTTGGGGGGGCACTGAAATGTTCCTCAGCTGGTGTTCATCAGATCAAAGACCTTCAGTCTCTCCTAATCCAAGTTTCCCAATAGCAAAGGAAGCATGTCATCAATGCCCAGGGAAGCACACTTCTCAGGAGGGTAAGCAGCACCTGTCTGCACCGGGTTCCCCTGTTTCATTGCCCCAAGTTCCTCTTCATTGGTCAAGACGATGCATGTGCATGGATCACTGCTCTTACAGAAAGCGAATTCTAAACACAGACGAAATCGCAGATAGGAAAGCGGCATGCACGATACCAAAAGAGTCTGTCTTAATGGGAGCAAAAGGGAGGTCTGCACAAAACAAAATAAAACGGACATCCTGAAGTTTCTCAGTTAGTTAACAATTCATAAATGGCAGAGAATTTTTTACTCTGAAGAAGGTGGTAAACCATTTACACGTATCGTATTGATCAAAAGGTTGCCAACCGCCCATACTTCCTCATGGTATATGGACCGGACAGAAACACCTTGCTTGCTTTGGAGCTCACACTTGACACTGGCATTTTGAGATGACTAGGAAGAGAAGCATTCAATTCGATAAGAAATTCCAAGCAGGCCCACCGTGGAGTCACGTTGCTTATTCCTAACTGGGCCCTTTATTTCTAAAACACTCCTGAAGTTTTGGAATTGAAAACAAACGTCTAGGATTTGCAACAAGCCACACCTGTCCCTCCTGTGCAGCAGGTCAGGTAATCTTCATTTTTACAAACAGCAGCGCAGACCCAGAGAAATGCCCGAGTCCCAGAACGACACAGCACCAAGCTTGGCACAGCTCCCACTGCAGGGCTGCTCTATCTACCTTAGCTTTGCTGCGCCTTCAATTTTGGAAGCAGAATTAATGGCCAGAAATGCTCACTGACTGGACCATCTGATCAGTCCCAATCCTCCCCAACAACAACCATACTGGATAATCATTTAATTGGGCAACGGTTTGTTACACTGTCCCCCTTACCAGTCTTAGCAACACAAGGGCGGAGACTACATCTGCTGTGTGTTGTTCCCTGTTTTATCTCCAGGCTGGCACCTGGTAGGAGTTCAACTCTAGAAGGGGAAGACGCTCTGCCTTTGCCTGTCCTCATGAGCCCTGGCCACTTTCTAGCACCCTCTGATCAGGGCCACTCAGCTGAGAGCAAATGCCCCTGAGAAGTAAGGCCCACCTGCTTTTATAGTCGCTTTGGTCTTTCATTCCTAAGTGTTTACTGCATTACCCTAGCGTGCCAGGTACCCATCCAAGGCTTGAGGACAACAGGTAGATGACGGTCTCCCTCTCAACTGTGCATTTCTAGAGGCCAGAGAGGCCCCGCAGAGGTGACCCTCGAGCTGACATCAGAATGACAAGAGGAGCCAGTCATCAAGTCCGGGGCTGGAGCACGACAGGGCCAGGCCGACGGAGCAGCTAGCATGAAGGACAGGGCTGGCTGGTTCAGGAATGGCAGGAAAATGGATGTGGACCAAGGGAGGGGCTGGCAGGGGGCGGGATGAGGAGAGGGTTTTGCAAAGGGCAGGGACCAGGGGATGTCGGGTCTTGAAGGCCATGGTAAACAGTGGGCGTTTTATTCTAAGCCTGGTGGGAGGCAGTGGGGTGTGTGGCGGGGGAGAACGTGGTCTGATCATGCTCTGAAAAGCAGCTGTACGGAGGAGGGCTTGGAGGAGGCCACGTGGAATCTTCCTGGCTTGGGTCTCAGCAAGGGACCACGGTAGCTTAGATGAACAATGAATGAATGAACAAAGAGAAGACAACAGACTCCAGAAGGAACCAGGGCTCGATCTTGTAGCCTACTTCGAAGAGTGACTGCACTTTAGGGGACGCCCACGTGTTAGCTTCAGGGAGCGCTAAATATAATCCGAAATTCCGTGTTGCTCCACTGACGATCAAGGCAGAAGGGTCTTAAGAAGGGAGGAAAGTGTGAGAGAGGAGAAAACAGCGGGAGAAAAAACATGTTTAAGAAGCAACTGAAGATTTATGATAGTCATTTTTAACTCTTAGACATGAATTATTCTGAAGCACGATCAGTGAACTCACTCCACACAGTGGTTGGAGGATGGCCGGCTCGCTCTATGATATTTTATTGAATCTCCACACTGCTAAATTGGTGGAAATTAAGCTGTTTGTAACTTACTTTACGGCCAAGAGGAATAAATGCGCTTGTGCACGTTAAACAGGCTGATGACCTGTCTTTCAGCGCAACTAGGAGAGCTACACCTGGGACTTTTGCCAGACTCTTTGGGAGAGACTTCCTTTTAGCTTACCACAAGCCCCAGACCCATAATGGTGAATTACACAGGTCTGAGAGCAAGAGGGAAAGTCACCATCACCAGAATGAAAGGATAACGTGAGGGAACTGGGTGCCTTGTGGCTGCATAGTATATGATTCTCTGGGTTTTATACTGCTCCATCCGCAGCCCTCAGAACTCTTAATCCTATTTTCATTGCCCTAGGTAAACTGGGAAATATTTCCTCCTCCCAGACTGCAGTTACTCACACAATAAACAGGTAATAAACATTTTACTGCCCTAAGCAACCTCCTGCCGGGCAGGCAGGCAGAAGAGAAAAGGCTGTGTGTTGAGTAACCCCCTACAGGACAAACTGCGGGGGACAAAGGATGTGAGAGATCCCCTCATACTGCACACCCTCTGCAGCTTCCCGGACAGACCCCGAGCCGGGCTGCCGGCGGCCACATTAGCTGTCCTGGCCGCCTGGATGCTTCTCTGCTTGAGGCTAGCAGGGAAGATTTGATTTCACCAAAAGGTAATTTAGTTGCCATTTCAAAGCTCTGTCGAGCTAAATTAAGGATGAGGAATGAAACTGGAGTTTACAGTCTCCCAGCTTAAACCATGAGCTGTGAGCCTGGAAAGCCAGAAGAAGCAGACCTCAGAAGGTGTTCTGGGGACAAAGTGATTCGGGTTGATTTCTCTTTGATTTCCGGCTTGCAGCTTGTTTTCCAATACGTCTCTGTTTCCTTGTGTTTGTTTATATCTTCCCCTATATCAGACTGAATGTTCTCATGCAACGACTGTGTGAAAAGGACCGTGGTATCCTTTGATGTCCTATTTTTTGACTAAACTGGTTCCCTCAAAGGCCTGTTTACCTTCGGCTTAAAGCATTTTATGGTTCCGGCTGCCTAGGAAACATTTCGGTTTTCTTTCACGCTGAAAATGCAACTTGCAACTGTTAGAAGACTGCACCTTTCCCCCTCTGCGGGAAGTGTTGCTTCTGTTGCTGCCACTGAGCTTATTTATGGGAAATAAAACGTACTTACATAAATATCTCCCCCGCAAAATAGCACGCCAGATCTCACTGTATTAACTCAAGGCTAGTGATAAATGACAATCTTCCTACTTCTGTAGGTTGAAAAAAAATGATTATTTCATAAAGTTACAGTTTCTTAATGTCAACTATACTTAATTTGTGGTACTTGGCTCTAATTTGATCTTGGAATATTAATTTCTGGTGTGTTTGGTGCAGAAGTATTGCAATTGTCTAGCAGGCGCTGGAGTTAGGACCGTACTGCACCTGCCCCAGGGGCTGTGGTCTGGACACAGGCCCCAGAGAGCCCCAACACCCCTTCTGCTCTGCTCGTCTTTTGAACCTTTCTTGGGAGGACTAAGGGAGGGACTCCGCTGAGTAGGGTGCTGTGGATTGGAAAGCACTTTGAAGACACACACAGAGAGACCAGGGAGGTTCACAACTGCAGGCTAGGGCCAGTCCAAGGGGTGGCAGGACTCCGGGCCATTTTTGCAAAGGGTCTCAAGTAGATTGAGGCTTTCTTGAACTATGGCTTGGGTGCCTACTACAAAGATGGACATACACTCAGAGCAGCTAACTTGCCAAGGAGAGTGTTTCGAATCCAAAACATGCTTCGGATGGTAGATCCGGGCACAGAGAGCAGAAAAAAAAAAAAAATTTAAAAATGTTCACGAGACCATCACTAACCACCAGCACTTGCTTATAAAAGGAGAGCACAGGTGGACCCGGGACACAATCCTGGCGGGCTTAAACAGTGTGCAACACGAAGGGCAGGACACTATCTTTTTGTGTACTGGCATGAGACTGTTTTCAGATGTTCACGTCTTACTTTGGCTCTAAAGCTTACAAAGTGACATGTAGAAGACTGGGGAGGACCCGAGGCCAGCAACAGCCATGATTAAAGGACAGAAAAATGGTTCTTGAGTGAGTAAGATGAAAGGAACAGGGCTGTTTATCCTGCAGGAAAAAAAAAAGGTTAAGAGGTGAGAGCAACAAAAATCAAATACAGGAAGGCTTCTGGAAAGGCACCCACCAACTGACAGACAGCAACAAGTGTGAGTCAAAGCTGGGAAACAATATGGATCCTGGACTTAGCGTGTCCAACATGGAATTTCTAGTTCTTTTCCCCTACTCCTGAAAACAAGGGCAGCACCCACGCCCAGTAGAAAGTCCTAGGAATCATTTGCACTTCCTTCCTGTCCCTACCCGCCCCGACCTGCCCCACGCCAGTCCTTCAGCGGATCCACTCAGAACAAAGTGAGCCTGGCCAGCTTCCCACCTCCATCGGCTCCCTCCTTGCCCAAGCCCTTATCATCCCTTGCCTGGACCCACGCCGGGAGGATTCTCTGTCCCTCCTTCCACCCCTCCTTCGCACAGGTGCTTTTCAGAGCATAAATCAAACCATGCTCCCTCCCTGTTCCTACCATCTGACCAACTCCCATCACGCTTAGAATAAATAGCCCACTGCCATCGCCTTCAAGGTGCTACATCCCCTGGTCCCTGCCCTCTGCGCAAGTCTCTCCTCATCCTCTCCTTCTCCCTAGGGCCACAGACTTTCCCCTCTTCCCAAACAAGCTGGCTTGGTTCCATCTTCATGCTAGCTGCTCCCTCAGCCTGGGCCTCTCTTGTCCCAGCTCCTGACTAGATGACTGGCTCCTCTTGTCATTCTGATGTCGGCTCGAGGGTCACCTCTGAAGGGCCTCTCTGGCCACTAGAAATGCGCAGTGTGGGAGGAGGACCCTTATCCACCTGGCTCCCGATGTTGTCCTCAGGCCTTGGATAGGTGCCTATCACACTGGGGTGACGCAGTAAATACTGTTTGCATGAAAGACTAAATGGACTGTAAAAGCAGCTCTCTCTCATGAGAGCTTCAGGTAGAAAAAGCAACAGTTGTGGGTGGTTTATATTGTCACAGACTAGATGATCTTTGGTCCTGGGACCGAGACTCACAGAGCCCTGCCTTCTCCACTGCAGTCCCAAGGAAGAGAGAAACCCAGTAGGGCATTGCCCTGGCATTCTTGGGGCAGGGAATCTGGGGAGAAAACCATGGAGTTGGATCACTTGTCAGGATAAATCGAGGTTTTAATTTCCCTTCTTCTTCGGAAAGAATCACGAGAGGCTGGGCTGTTCCCTTATTCTTCTCGAAAGCTAATCCCTGGCTCTACCTTCTGAAGAATGATAAGGCTCCTGTGGTTCTGAACTCCCTCAGAAAGCACGGAGCCATCCTAAATCTGCCTTTATACCACCTGCTTCAGAGTGGGACCAGATAGGAGTGGGAGTGTCCACCGGCTGGCAGGGCTCCATGGACCTCTGCAGGCCTTATGCACAGTGGCTTACCACTTTGCCCAGGCCCTCGAGGAAGGACAGTGTCTTCTATTTTATATCTGCTCCTTTCCTGAAAGAGCTAAGAGATGGCTTTTGGGGGTTCTATAAACATTCACCATCAGTGGCCTCACAGCCCCTCTCAGAATGCAAAGCAGTCGTAGGTTTGTTATCTTTGGTGCCTTTCAATTCAATTCAAATTTCAATTTCAATTTCAAAGCCCCAAGGTGGCTAAATGACATTGAAGATAATTGAAATAAACTTGGAAACATTATTTTAAAAATAATTTATGGCTCCTACATCCAAAAACCATGGTGGTCCCCATTTTCACTGTTTTTAAGGTTTACAGCTCCGATCTCTCAGCAATGAAGATAGTTCCTAAACACGTTTGAGAAAAGCTATTAACATATCCTTAAATTTCAAAATACAAGTTCATACGTGTTGCCCCCTGGCGGAAGTATTCCTTGGGCTGTGTCTGCACCCTGGGAATTTCCAGTGAACCATATGACCATGGAGTACGAAGACAGCCGGGAACACGGACTGGGTTCTTTATAAATCAATAACCAGAGGAAGGATGAGGGACTGTCGCTTTGGTGATTTCATTTTCAGCCACAGCTGGCCAGATTGCTTATTGGAAAATAAAAGTCATGGCAAATTGAGCTTGACAATAACCAGGCTTGACTACGTGGGCCCCTTCCCCACTCACTGTAATTAGAACGAGTGGAGGAGGGGAGGCTGACAGGCAAGACTGGTCCTTGCTCCGTCACAGATCCATCTTGGTTATTCTGCAGGGCACGAGCCATATGCTGTTCATGTCAGAGTTGTTCGCTGTCAGCTTGCCGATTCCTCTCTTCCTTAGCTCTTCTAGCTGGCCAAGGCACTGCTATTTCTACTTCTAGCTTCTTAGCAGGTTACAGTGTCTAGAGCCACCCTCTCCTATGCAATAAATGCTATGTAAATTAAACAAAGTAGAACATCCTGTTCCTCAGCCACACCAGCCTTTTAGCTGCATGTGCTAGTGGCTACTGTCTTGGGTGGTGCGGACAGAACATCTCTGTCATTCCAGAAAGTTCTGTCAGGCAGCCCCAACCTAGAAAACTCAACTGTTACCAAGAGGGCCGTCCTCCTTTGTTCACAGATCGTGAGGTCGTGGCTTCCTTTGTGGTAAAGAAGGGGACTGGGTCTGGTGCAGATGGAGGATTCTCGGGGTGCTGTGCATGTATGTAGGAAACGGCAGTGCAGATACTATGACCAGGACACCGGCATCCGGAAGCCCGGGATACACTCTGCACAAACCTCACATTTCTCAACAGAAGCACAAAATGGGATACAAAGACACATGGAATGTTTTGCTTTGTATTTTGCTCCTTTCTCGTGGTCACTCACAAGCGATCCTTAACAAACCTGCTTTTTACCATCTGTATGTGTCACATGTCACCTGATGACAAAGAATGACAGAGGCTCTGGTAGTTTCCCTCTGCTCGCCGGACAGTCATCGACTCATCACTGGACCTGTGCTAAACTGCTTGGCGGCACCTCTACCTGTGCCTAAGCAACTGGGTTCCTAGGCCGTTATCCAACAGGCATCACTCTCTGGCATTGCTCTCAATGTGTATTACGCCTTCTGAAAGTCTTAAATTAACCCTCAAAAGTGTTATACATCCTCAGTCAAAAAAAAGTTGGAGGAAAACCCAGAAACGCTCTGCAACACAAAGCAACGTAACCCATCCTTTCCTATTTGGAACAGAATTTATGCAGCCCGACGCAGTTGCTGCTCTTTTAGGACATGCCTAATGAAGGGGAAAGCCTTTATGCCTTCCAATAGCTATAAAAGTGGAAAGTTCTATCATTTGAAAGGTAGGGCCATGCTGTTTAAATTTGGTAAACTTCGTGACTTAATTTTGGTAAACCTCAAAATCCCAATCGTATGACTAGATGGAATTTATGGTAGGAGATTTCTTTGAATGATCTCACAGCATTTCCATACATAAAATCAGACTTGTGCACCCATTACGGCCGTTTTCTCTACTGGCCTCATTTGTTCTCCCGCATTAGGCAGGAATAATTATTGTCCTAATTTCATAGGTGGGCAAACGGAGGACAAAGCAGTAAAAGACTCTGGCTTCACACAGGGCAGTGAAGTGTGGTTTTACTTTCAGGCCACTGAACACAAGCCAAGCGTATTTCACGGTGGGGGCACACGGGCCCCGGTTTTGACACCAGCTACTCCATTCTAGGTGATGTTGCCTCTGGCACCCTAAGGTCGAGGAGATGGACTGAGATGAACAGCATGATGTTACAGATGACCGAGTCTCTTCGTGACGTTTCTTCCATCTGTGTCCTTTGATTAGAACTCACTGCGCTCATCAGTTTGGCCCACAGAAGCTAAATGGCCTGGGTGGAGGCCGGTGTGAGTACTAGAAGGAACTAGAACATGGGATGATGCTATGTATCCCACTGCAGTGGGAAATGCATGGGAGAGGAAAACTGAGAAGACTTGATCATTATGCTTAATCCACAAACCATGATTCGAGCTGTGATTTGTACAAAGATCCCCCATGTGTATTACAGGCTTAATCCACAGGGTGGCGCTACTGGAAGGAAGTGGGGCCTTTAGAAGGTGGGGTCTAGTGGGAAAGTCCTTTAGTCACAGGCCCTGGGAGTGTTCTCTTCTTTGTTTCTTGGCTCAGGAAGTGAGCCCCTTGCTCTTCCACCTGCTCCTGCAATCATGTGCTACCCTTGCAAGAGGCCCAAAGAAAGCAGGCTACCAGATCTTGGACTGAGACGTCCAGAATTGTGACCCCAAATAAACCTTTTCTCTTTCTAAATTAATGCCTCAGATGCTTCACTTAAGTAACGTGAAGCTAGCTCTTACAATTAGTCAAATTGATGTTTTGAAAAATCAGCCAAATTATTTAAAAAAAATAATTTCACTGAGTTTTTTGACCACCTTGGGTAGTTCGGGTGGACATCAGAGACAAAAGTGTTACATCTCGTATCTCTGCAGAAGAGATCTTCTTGGATGGCTCTCATTCAACAGGTTCTTTTAGGAAGAGCTTACACGCAGGAGATGAAGGTGACCTTCCTGGGACTTCCTTCGGTTGGCCAGTCATGAGTGTAAAGTTATTCCAAGAAGCAAGCGCAGGCTGAGATTCCTGACCACAGAGGAGCTGGTCAGAGCCAGCAGTGTGAATGAAGACATGAGGCCCTGCTGTTGACCCCCCTGGCTTCAGGGAGCTGGGACATGTCTGGGGCTCAGCTTTGAAACCAAGTGTCATCAAACATCATTTTTTCCTCTGTCTTTGGACAGGGATTTGAAACAGGGTAGGACCCTATGATTTTATTTGCTGCTGTTTTCTATGCTCCAGATTTGGCATTCGGCTGCCTGTTTTCAGCATTTGGGAACCTCAAGACAGGAGCATCGCAGAAAGCCTCCAGCTGATATGAATCCTTCCCTAGGGCTTGGCATTTAAAAGCTGCAGCTCCAGCTCGCATTTTGAATAAAGAGGGGGGCATGCAGGCTCTCTAAGTACAGTGGTCTTGAAGCACTGAAAAGCCCTTTTGTGCTGTCTAGCCGCAGAGCAGGACAATGAACACAGAGGCGTGTGGCCTGTTGTTCCTATGTAAATGCCACCCGAGGACACAGTCTTCACCAGGCAGATGGCTAATTTCTGTGCTCTAACCTCATTTCTCCTGCGTTCCTGTGCTCCTGTGATGTCCTGCCCCTGGAGTCGGGTCCTAATCGCTGTCAAACACTCAGAGACAAAAGTGGCCTCTACGCATCACTCGGGCAAAGGCTATTGCTGGCTGTGAACCACGGTGGCGGCGGAGGGACACAAACCTCGTGGCGGGGAGAACCTGCCAGGGCTGCCAGGGTTGCTCAGGACCTGCGTTTCTGCTTCCAAATGTCAGGCGGCACGTTTTCCTTTGTTGTCACTGCCAGCCCCCTGACTCAAACGTGCCAAAAGCCCTGTTTCTTTCAGCTGGGGTCCATCTCCCCTTCCTAACTGCTCCTCTCTCGTTCTGACCCTCTCCTGCCATCAGGCAAATCTGGGCAGGGCCAAGAGGGGCCCATTTGTCTCCCTGCAGACTCGGGGGTGCTGGTTAACCTGTGGCCCCTCGGAAGGCTTGCTCTACCGAGCAGACAGGTAATCCTAATAGCCGGGACCCTGCCAGTCAGCGACCGGCCGTCTGATTGGATGCACATTCATCTTCAAATTATGTTGTGTGACAGCCCGGGCTGCTGAACAGCATTTTAACATGCAGATTGACTCCTCGGAGGCTCTTCATTATGCATTTAGCGGTCTGTTTTCAGACTAACCAGCATGTCAGAGAGGCCCTCTCCTTTCTCCAGCTGGGTGGAGGAAATAGCTCACCGACTGTGGGGGAGCTGCGGATATTAAAATGCATATGTTTACTTTCCCGAGCATCCACACATGACATCTTTCCCTGACGGAAGAGAAGAAGACGACGAAGAAGAAGAAAGGGAAGAGAGCCTCGGTTCAGCAATGCAAGGAAAATGGCTCTGCAAAAACAAGGGAGTCTTTGTCGGAGCCAGGAGCGCACAAGGCCAGGCCAGCCTGAGGCCGCCCGGCTGCCCACAAGCCGGCCTGGACGTGCACACAAGCACTCCCTTATCCACGCACTGACTTGCTCCTCTCTTGCACGCATGCACAGCCCGAGGTATTTTAAGCAGAGCACTTTCCAATTTCCTGTTTCTAAAACTGTCTTGCATCTCCAACAGCATTCCAAGCGATCCTGGAGAGACACGGGCTGAATGCGCGGCTCCACGAGGGGTGGCGGGGCGGCGTGGCGGCGTCACGCTGCGGGGCATCCACAGCAACGCTCAGGGGCTTCCTCCCCCTCTCTCCCCTGGGGTGGCTTACTTCCTCTTGCCGCCAGTATTACTGCTATTACACAAGCACCGATGTTTTTATTTTTGTGCGTGTGCACATGTGTGTGTGTGCGCGCAGTATGCATGGATTTCCCCTTTGGCAAGGATTTTTCTCTCTTTCTTAAAAAAGGAACCACATTTGCATTGCTTTTTAAAATTCTTCTCCTCCCACTCAGTCCCCCAACACAGTACTTCCTCCGGTCTTCGCAGGACCACAGGACTCGAACAGCCCGTTCCCTGGACCTTCCCTGTGAACTCTGCCTTGGTAGTCAGCAGCCTCCCCCCATCAGAAGGACTTCCCAGTTAGGGAGGTGGGGGTCCTAGTTCTTCATTTCTTTCTTTTTTGCCACCAGAGAAAGATGCTGGACGGGTTTAGAAGGCTAGCTTGGACACAAACACTCAGGAGACTAGGGTGATATCTCAGAAAAACATTCTTGTAGTGCAGGGGATCGAACCCAGTGCCTCACACATGGCAGGTCAACACTCTACCGCCGAGCCCAGTCCTCAGCCCCCAGGCCGATGCCTCCTGGGGCCACTGTCTGAACAGCAGCCCCTCCTTCCACGCGGGTTCTGGGCCCTGGTATGGAAGACAAGGATGGGGCTTCCATCTTTACGTCAAGCTATTAAACAGCAGAGCTCCTTTTAGTAGGGCTGTGGGCAGAAAGTCAAATGGGAGGCTGAGCTGTCGTCCTAATTCCCCTGAAAGGGCTGCGAGAGAGGAAGAAAATGGCTACTTATGCCTGCCCCGAACTCTGAGTGTTCTGGATGAGTGACTTGGGCAGAAACTGCAGCCTTTTATTTTCTCCTGGAAGATGGAGATCCCCACTGGCAGGAACAGGTTGCTCAAGGTTGCACTGCTGTTGCTGGCTGGTGTCATACCGTGGAGCATTGTTTGGAAAGGTCTCACGAAGCAGGAACAATATGGCTACCCCTTCCCCAAGGCGGCGCACAGAGAGATCGGTCCCCTCCTCCACCTCTCTCTTTGCTAATCTTCTCTTCCCCTGTGCTATAACAAACGAAGGTCTTGATTTTAAAATGCTCCTGAGGGATTTTGGTCCTGGAACTACTCTGTATTTTAAGAGAAGTCTTTGACTCGCAAAGTGGGCAGGGGCAGCTGATGGAAGCCTGCAGGCTTCTCACCCCTGGAAAAGGGCGCCCGTAACTCCAGTGACAACTCCCAACCATGTGTGCCCTGCCACACGGGCCAGGGAGAGCCACTGAACCTCGAGATTCAGTTTGCAGTGGTACACTGGGGATGTTACCGGTTGAGCTGTGCCCCTCCCCATTCAAAGCTCGGAGCCAGTCACCGGCTCTTCAGAATGTGACTGTGTTTGGAAATGCAACTTTTAAAGAGGCAAAGTTAAATGCGGTAATCAGAGTGGCCTCAAGCCAAAAGGATACAAGGTGTACGCCTGCCAATGTGCTTCAAGGGTGGTAAGAAACAGTGCAGGAGGAGAAGAGGGGACGTTGCACAGTATTTGGGGGATTTCAAGCGTCATGTTGTCCCATAGATCTGAGCTCAGATGCCAGTTTCCCAGGGACTAGGTGGAAACTTGGTGCTTTCTGTTGGCAAAATACCCATAAAAGTGCGGATGCTCCTTAGCTTTCGGCACGAGAGGCAGAACTGACATCTTGAACTGGAAAAACGCTGTGAAGGACCTATCTGGCCCTTCAAATAAATCTCTAGATTTTTGTTTGAGCCAATCAATCTGCCCTCCAAGGTGTCAGCCGGTAAGCGACAGATCTGTTGATGTGACCGTGCAGCGGTCGGGGCAGGCGTACTCACGGCAGGGAGCAGGGCTCGGCAGTCCTTAGATCGGGAAAATGGATAACACTGGATTATGTGTTTCAGGGGAGGTTAAAGCCGGGTCAAGGGCCAGGCTGCCGCAGGTACAGTTTCTGAGGGGAGAGCGTGCACGGCACCGACCCCGAGGAACACGTGTTTCTGGCTTGCCTCCTTGCCATCCCCGCTGTCTTGCAGTGGGGACACCCTTGACAGAGCCCCTGCCACACACGGCTCCGGGAAATGCTCCAAGAAAAGCAAATATTCTGGGCAGAACAGAAACAAGTACATGGCTCAGTTGGGTTTGGCCACTGAGCTGTTCAGTTCAGGTTCTTCTTTTGTCTTTTTCTTTTCTTGTGGCACTAAGGAGTGAACTCAGGGCCTTGGCACTGAGCTACATCCCAGCCCTTTTTAAATTAAAAAAAAAAAAATTGAGACAGAGTCTTGATAAGTCAGTAAGATGTCCAAGTGCCCCAGCCTCCCAAGGAGCTGGGATTACAGGTGTGGCCCTTATGCTGTTTAGTTCAGTTCTCTCTGATGGCTGCAAGCAGCTCTGGGCTGAATCTTCTCATCTTGTCACTAGATTGGCCTCGCATCCCACTGGGAACTGCCTTACACTTCACTTCCTCATTCTCAGCTGGTGGACACAAATGTTAATGCAGTTCCGTGCCCCTTAATCAACCACAGGTCCCCTGCCTGGCACAGGGAAGTCTACAACCAAGGAACACCTTATTTCTTTGCTTAATATTTTTTATTTGCTGCATTCACCGAGTGTTGCGTTTTCCTCCACCGGAACCCCAACACCAAGCTGTCCTTTCCTAAGCTATCACTCCTGTTCTGAAAAGTGCGCCTCCTCCATCTTCTTCCAAAGTGCCGTTTTCGAGACAGAGAGCTCATATAAACCCCGAGTCCCACTACTTTTCTAAACTATTTTCAAGTCCCTTTTCTGGGACTTAATATCTCCTAAGACAACCCAAACTGGACACAGAATAGCACTAATGTTTTATCTGTTATCTTAAATTTTCTATATTATTTTTTATTTTAACCCCCCAAGCATCCTATTGGCTTTTTAAATTGCTGCTGCCCCCCAGACAGATATTTTCCCCCAGTTATCAACCATGACTCTTAACTTATTTTACTACGAGTTCAGAGCCTATCAGAGATTATGAGAACTTTAGATTATTTTTCCCAAAGTGCATTATTTTACACTTAACCAAATTAAATTTCAGCTGCTTTCACACTCCCCAGTTCCCCAGTTTGTTTGGCTTTGCCTAAAGTGTCTCCTAGCAATCCTTAATTTTTTATTAGCCATGCCAATTCAAATCCTCCTACTTTAGAGCTTTTGCTCCTTGGCTGTCTCTTCAGGTTCTTGGAAATCAGCGGGTTTAAGGGGCGTGGGATGAAGCATTATTTAGTGCGAGTTCATGTGCAGTGACATGTGAAAGATCCCAACAAGTTAATGAGAACCCTGAAAAGGAGGCTCCAGGGTCAAATTCAACACCAAGGAAACATGGCTGAGCTGAGCCTGAAAGTCTCCCATGCTGTGCGCATTCAGTGGTGACAACTCAGCGGGAGCCCCAGCCCTGTGCTGATCTTCCTCAGCAGCCTCTGGGGGCAGTGGAGGGAGCCCCAGGCTCCTTCTGGTTCCTCTCTGTCCCTGGTGGCTTTTCTTTTAACTGAACGGAAACGGGGAGCAGTTGGCTCATTAAGTGTTTTTCCATGATTATTTCCTGATCTCTTTTTTCAGGGACCAAGGGGGAAGATACACATGCTGCATCCTGTTTCTAGCTTAGTCTTCTCATCTGACGGCCAGTTCTTTCAAAACCTTGCACAGCCTGAAGAGGAACTTGGATGGGATAGAGCGACATTCCCCAATCTTAAAATTATCGCTAAGAATGTGGCTGAGACTGCTTGTTGCCCAGGGATTACCCATTTTGAGCTGGGCCCACTGCTAGCAAGCTAAAAGGTGATAACCCTCAATTTCTTCCGCAAATGGGGATGGCCAGGAAACTGTGTTTTGCCTGATAAACTCTAGTGAAAGTTTGAGTAGGATTACTTGGGAATTTCCCTTGAAGAGAGCATAGCTTCTGTTGCTGCCACAGAAGTTCTACCTGGAACTCACATGTGATGGCTGGAGCTCCAGAAGCTATTATGAACCACAAGGGTTACAACCTAGGGAAGAGAATAGAGAGTTGGCAGAAGCTTGAGTTTTTGCTGACTTGGTGGAGTTGCCTTTGGAGCCCTAGCTGTTCATTTCTGAACATCATCTATGAAAGAAAAATAAATCAATCTGCTTTGGCCACTATTCTGGGGTGAGGTGGGGGAGGGGAGGAGAGGGAGCCTCTACTATTTGCAACTGCATCGATTTTTTACTGACACGGCAAGATTTGGCTTAGTTTCATTTCCTATAACCAAAGCCTTTCAAGCTAGAGAGTGGCCTTTTAGATCATCAAAGTCAATCTTTTCAAACACAGCCCAATTTATTTCATCAGTTGAATGCCTACCATGAAGAACCAAGAGAGGAACTCCAAGCATGCTCTAGAAACAGGAGAGAGCCTCATAACTGATGAAGGGTTAGCTGAGGGGGTCGGGGCCATGAAGGTACAGGACAGGAAGCCTGGGTGGGAGAGCGTTCAGGGTGTCCCGTTACAAGTCTTTATTTGGGTCTGTAAGTACTTTGGAGTTACTGATTTAAGGAGTCACCTTAAGGAGTGACATCTAATTGATTTTTCTTAGGACATTGTTATGGTTTAGATCTAATATCCTCACCAAAGCCTCATGTGTTCAGAAGTGGAAGGGGATGGAGTCATGGGCGCTATGCTCATTAGTGTGTTCACAGCTAAATGTGTTGCTACTGTAGGAGGTAGGGCCCAGTTGGAGTACACTGGTCACTGGGGGTATGCCGTGGGAGGGTGTATCCTGCCCCCAGCACTCTTCTTGCTGGCTAACTTTCTCTTGCTCCACCACACCCTCCTGCCATGATGTTTCTGGCTTGGAGACAGCTGACCATGGACCGAAACAGCAGAAACCTCGAGCCAATCGAAACCTCTCCTCCTTTAAGTTGATTTATACCAGAGAATTCAACAGAAAGTTGACTTACACAGAACTCTTTGAACAGGGTGAATATCAGATATCAGAGAGAATAGTCAGGTTCTCTCAAGGTTTTCTTACAGCCTCCATTAGTGGAAAGGAGGGAGTGCTGCACATGGCATAGAATGGTTTGGACATGTGTCTGAGGAACTGACTTTAAGTGGCTGGGAGTCTTGAGACACTATTGACTAGACTTTGAATATGCTGAGTTAGAGGTTAGAGGTGACGATAATCTCCAACTGCAGGGATGCAGGGTTGCAGTGTAGGCATTCAGACTTGGTCTGGAAGCTGAAAAATTGCAATTATCCAGGTGCCCTAAGGAACTACTACCTCCCTGTAGTTCGAGTACATGTGAAGACGCTGGTGTCCTCTCTAGGCAGATAGCTCTGGAGACACAGCAGGGGCCAGGGAGGGATGGGGGTCACCTACATGGCCCACAGAGTATTCAGCTCTATGCTAGTGACCAACAGAGACAGATTAAAGTCCACAACTGGAATGGACCTGGAAGAGACGGTCAGCAGAGGAGGAGAACAACGCTGAGGAGAACAGCACAAAGTGGCTGCTCTCCGGAGAACACACCATGGCCTTCAGGCCGATGGGAAGGTATTTGGGGAAGAGCGGTAAGAGAGGGAGACAAGAAAAAGTGGCCGGAGCGGGAGGAAGGTGTGAACACCAGGACGCTAGGGATGCAATCATTCCTGAAGGAAGGCCAGCGACTTTCCTGTGGACATGGGATGGGCCTAGAAAGAGCAGGGGATACAGGCTCTGTGGAGCACATTAGGGACCCCAGTACTCCGTCCTCACATGACTGTTGCCACAGGGAATTTACACGAACTCGGTAAACTGCAGTCTCTACATGTGTCATATGAGGCAATAAAAATACAAACTTCCCAGAACTGGGGAAAGGAGAAAACTTCGATAGCACACCTGCATACAGCATCTATTTAATGAATGCAAGTCAAACAAACTTACAACAGTGAAAGGAATAAAATCTCAACAGTATTACTCAGCACCCCAACGTTTATTACCCGAGTAGTCTTTTTTTAATTTGATGTAAGCACAAGGGTACAATACACTTCTTCCACAAACTATAGAAGATGCATGTAATGCATGTCTCATTTAACTGTTTTTAAGTGCACAATTCTGTGGTAGTTATATAGTCACAATATTGTGTACCATCACTACCATTTATCTCAGAAAACTTTCCATTACTTCAAACAGAAACCACACTTCGTAAATAGTACTTCTTTATCACCTCTTCTCTGATCATCTGTATTCTACTTTCTGATTGATGGATTTGCCCCTTCTAGGTTCTTCATATTAGTGGAATTGTGTTTGGTTTCTGTGTGTGTGAGACTTTTTTTTTTTAGCATAATGTTTTTGAGATTCATCCATATTCGTATTGTCACAGGTACCCAAATATCTTCCTTTTTAAAGGCTGAATACTATTCCACTTCATGTATCTAACTAATTTGGATTAGCCATGTCTTGGCTGGTGAAAATGTTGGTTCTTGCAATCTTTGGTCATGGCCTGAATAACTTACATTCAAGTTCCTTAAGCAACTAGTTCTTAACTGAGCCTCCACAGCAACATTCAGAAACCTGCATACAGAATTTTTAATGTTCCCTCTTTTCGTTCTGGGAGTTTTGCAGAAGAAATCATATCATTTAAAAGACCATATTAACAAAATTAAATAAATACTAGATAGATAACTAAGCCTATATTATTATATAATATTAGTTATTAAATGAAGCATAAAGATAATTTAGATAGACATTTGCTTAAAAATCTATTAATCACCTGGGGGTATATTGAATTTAAAAAGTTTTACAATACTAGAATCTTACCCTGATATAAGTTTTAAAAATTTATGAAGTATATTCTTATCCATTATCCTTTTAAATTTCTTTCATGGTACTGGGGATTGAGTACTACCACTAAGCTACATCCTCAGACTTTTTTTATTTCTTATTCTGAGACAGTCTTGCTAAATTGCTCAGGCTCGGCTTAAACTTGAGAGTTTCCTGCCTCAGCCTCCCAGGTAGCTGGGATTATAAGCATGCGGCACCACATCCAGCTCATTCATTATCCTTGAAAAATACACAGCACTTATGTCATTGATTTATACAGCTATAAATAAATTTCCTCTGAAAGATGACAAAAGGAAGCTCGCGCGGGCTAGCTTCCTGCAGGACACCTGCCTGGCATGAGCATGGCCCGGGGTTCTGTCTTCAGCACCCCCGCCCAAACGTTCATTGCATATATTAATTCAGTGCATTTATTTGCCTTTTAAAACTCTTAATTGCAAGCCGATAGTCTCAGCAGCTTTACTTATAACAGAAACGCCTCTCTGGAAAGTTAGCCATTGCACTCTGTTTGGTCACCAAGCACATTATGCCAAAAGCAGTATCGTTCCGCAGCCCTGGGCAACACTTACAGCCCTCCCAGCCCGCGGCGTCCCGGCCATATGTTCGGTATCAGTTGCTCACCAGCACAAGCTATTGTTTCCCAGCCAGCCCCCTGGCATTGTTAGTGTAGATGAAGGTGTCCCTCCCGAGCACCCGCTGGGGACAGATGGACATTGCCACGAGGGAGGCTGGGCCGTGGGCGGGTGGACCGAAGCTCCTCCTGAACTCAGAGACCTAGTCTTTGGGCAGATGCGTGTCGCAGGTTGGAGGTGCGTTCATGCAGACAGTGTGAGGTAAGTGTTGGCTGCTTTGAACGAATTAGTTCAACTGAATGGAGACTGACCGAGTACTTGCTAAATCTCAGGCGCTGTGCTGCGCTCCAAGGGTGCCGTTCTGCTCATGGAGATATGGAGAGAGCAGAATGAAAGCACGGTTACTTCACACACAAAGGACGAGACTCAGGCTCACAGGATGTTACATGTAAAGCGACCCGAGGAGGCATCTGCTGGAATTTCTCTGGTAACAAGGAGCAAACCGTACCGTTTATGCACAGCATATTAAAAACAGTATAGATAGTTCTGGAACCAAGACTTAAACTGTTGCCTGCACAGCAATTCTCGTTGAAAACTAAGACTGAAATTTAATATTAATTTATTTATGTTCTTTATAAGTTAGTATACTCTGAATTTTAAAATTCTCCTGTACTATCTTGCAGTGACACGAGTCAACAGACCGCACAGCTTTTGTGTTCCTGCCTGCATTTTCAGATGCACAAGGTTAAAAATGTCACATACTTCATGCTTATGCATTCGTGGAAGTGACCACCGACTCACGCTATTTACGGGGCAACCCACACAGGGAGACTCAATGTGGCCGTGGGCCTCCCTGTAGAGGATACGTACGCTGTTTGCTGAGCTAAGCCCTGCTTTGTAACAGCCTTCCAGTGTCCCTGTAGGAGCTTTCTCTGCTGACTCTGGGGGCTGTGGGCAAGGCCTCTGCCTGCTTACCAAGGTGTGATCCCAACCCCTGGCCAAGCAGATGCTCACCTAGGTCTTTCAGTCTCAAGCAGGTAGATTCGAGGATGCAGAGTTGGAGGTGGCTCGTGTGGGGGGTAGCACCTTGACAACCCGAATGTCACATCCTGAGTTATCTGTATCCCTGTGCCTTTCCAAGCACGGCTCTCTAGTGTTCTGGAATCTGGGGGTGACCCAACAGCTTTCTTAGACGAATATGTTCTATATGCTGAAGTTTACTCGAGATGATTTCTACTGCTATTTCTAAAGCACCCAACATAGCACGCTAAGTAGAGAGATGCAGATCTTCAGCTCCAGATGGCAGGATGCACAGTCATCTCTAATTTGCTCATTTTAGATTAGCAAACATCTAAAGGTGGGTGTCTGACTATTCTACCTGTAGCACCCATTGGTGATGAACAACCCTCAGAGAAGATTTCATTGTGCACCGAGAAGACATTATTTGCTAATTAGAAGGAAAAAAACAAAAAGAGCACCGCGCATTTTGGCTAGTCATCTTTTGACATTAGCTAGGAAGCTAATGTCAGGAAGTTCTCAGGTACCCAAGGAGCAGTCTCATGTGGATCATCAATACTGATAATCAATGCTGATCAATATCATGCCTGTGTCTTCCTGGCCTTGTTATGATCTGCATTAACTGAATCATCATCAAAGAGATACTACATCATTTTCACTTTATTTGAATGTAATGCATTTTATTTGAAAAATTATAATAATTGTGTTCAGTACTCTAGCTGCTTCGATTTGATTAGCCAGAGCACTGTAGCTCCTTTGAAAGCCAGACAACACACAAGACCATCACCATCCTTGGCCAACCATCCTTGGGTATCGTCCTAGCTTTACCTAGGCAGGGTCTCCTGCTGTCCGACACAGATGATGGCGAGAAGGCAGGGCACTCAGGCAGCAGGTGGGATCATAAAATGAACCCTGGCAATCAGTGGGGTGTGCAGCATCCCAAAGGATCACTCTCACAGGTACCGTGACCAGGCATGAGACACACAGGCACCTTATCAGCCTCGGCCTGGTGCCCGCCCTCCTTTACGTCGAGCCACCCACAAGGCCTCCTTGAGTAGTGTTGTTTCTAGCCACTTTCATATCCACTGTGGCACTTCCTTAAGTGCTCTGCAGTGTGGGCCCCTATGACTTACAGAGGTGGCCTCATAATTTGGCTTCAATTTGGTCTGAAAGGCTCTCTTCTGCTTGTCGGAATGGTTTGTTACTGGGAAAATGCCAACCTCCCTGGCTCCCAGTGTTGGGCCTAGCATGTAGTTGAAGGGGAAAAAATCTGTGTTCCCTGCTGGAAGAGCACATCTGTGTTCCACTCTTGCTCACAGCATTGCCACGTCTCTGTGTCTCTGTGGCGCTGCCCTGGATGATTCTTTTCTTCACGTGGTTTAATAGGCTGGGGTCAGGGGTTAAGAAGTTACCCACTCCGCAGGCTTCTTTTCTGAAGGAAGGTAAGGATGAGTGGCAGTGACACCTAGAAATTCCCAAATAGCTGAAGGTTTCCAGAAAAAAAATCATCTGTCTTACCAATATAGTTATTGCTGCTTTCCAAGTGATGGAGACTGAACTTATATTGCTTCTTCCCCAGGGCTCAGAAAGGGCAGCCACAGAGTTAGGTGCAGAAGTGATGGAAGATTTGCATCACATCTGTCACCTATGTCAACAATCCACCCTGAAACCAGCAAAGCAGGAAACCTGTCGAACTTGACATTTCATGAGTAACAACAATTAAAAAAAAAAAACAAAAAAAAACCTAGCCCAGCAATAATCCTATATAAAGTTAAATTTCATAGACATTTTATTGAAGAAGAAAACAAGGAAATTTGGAAGCCCCTTAAATGTAGACTTCTGGTTGTTTTGTTTTCTAACAAAACCCAAGTATAAGGATGTCGATTACACTTTTCAGTTTTCGAGTCATGGTTTCCGTGTCGTGCATATTGTAGATGAAATTTTGAGTGTGTTTTAGTGAGTGTCAAGGGTGAAATTATCATGGCTTAAAACTCTGAGGCAATTTCCTGTTAAGCTGTCAAATATACTTGGTGACAGAAGTTTCTGGGGGGAGTGTTTAAGGCACGGTAGTTCTTCTGTTCTCTTTTCCAAGAAACAGGAGTGGATGAAATTTTTTAAAAAGTCGTCTTTTCTGGTAAGAAATGGACTCGCCTTTCTTTTCTCCAAAACATAGACATTCCTGGCATCAAGGTGCCAAATCTCCCCACCATGGAGATGCAGTAACTTGAAGGCTGCAAGCAGGGAAGAAGCATCAGTTTTTACAGCCGGCCCTCCTGAGCGAGGCTTTAAGCCAACCTGTTTACTGCTTCCGGCGCTACTGTTGTTGGCAGATAAAATATTTCGAGGAGGTGGCACACACCTATGGTCGGAGCTATTTGGGAGGCTGGGGCAAGAGGATTTCAAGTTCAAAGCCAGCCTGGGCAACGCAGTGACAGCTTGCCTTAAAATAGAATTTTAAAAAGGACTAGGATGTACCTCAGTGGTAGAACACCCTTGGATTCCATCCTCAGGACTGAAAAAGAATATTTGGGAGGATTCTAAGTTTTTCTGGAAGAGGTCCTGGGTGTAGTCCCATGTACGTATGTATACACAGATACACACACAGATTACACAGAAGTTCTGCACAGGCAGACACCCCCACTTCTAACCCCACACATCTGGCTAACTTTGGCAGGGAGAGGGACGGGCAGGGTGATTTTAGGTAGCGTGTGGGCCTCTCTTCCCTGAGCCTCAAAAGCTCATTTCTCATGGGTAGACAACTTGAGGTGAGATTTCAGAGGACAAGAAGACGCAGGGGACTCTGTGATTCCTTGCAGAATACCTTTTGTGTAATTTTTGTGGTAAACAAAGGATTAAGACCGGGCTCTGACCCTGACTTGGATTCGTTCTGCGTTTTAATCCTTGGCTCACACACAGGATGACTATTAGGAGGCTTTAGGAACTGCTGATATCTGCTGGGGCTTTCAAGAGAGAAAAAAACTTTGAAAAAAAAAAAAGATATTTTACGCTTCACATGTCTGACAAGGGTATGTGGGGCCAATTTACAGCAGGGGCTTAATATATTTTTGATGAAAATTGCTGCAATGTGGCACACAGATTAAAGTGAAAACAGCTATTTTGTAATGACAGCAGTAGATTCTGAAATGAGGCCCAGCTGGTACGAAGATCCTACATGGATTTCAAGAGATGTCACCCCCTTCTCAGGCTTTCCATAGTCCTCCGGGCTGGGGGGTCTCATCAAGAGTGTTCCACGGGTGAACAGGGGGCTCCAATCTCCAAACGAATTGGTCTGTTACTGTGGAAAACCTAGCAAAGTGAATGCTGAAAAACCAACCAAATCACCCACACCGCTTTGGGCAGGCCGTGGTGCAGCGCTGCCTACCAGACGGCGGGCACAGCCAACACTGAACGGAACGATGAGCCACACAGCAGAGGCGAGTTCTATTCCTCTCTGCCAGCAACAGTGAAAGGTTAAAGCAGGTATCGTTTTTCAAATGATCACAGATGAAAAGAGAAGCGATGCTAAAGCCAAACATGGTGCGTGAGACGTATCAAAAATGAATGAATGGTGACCTGGTACTTAGATCTTATTTTATACCCGAGCCCTGGACTTGGCACCAGAGAGCCTTGGGTAGGTTACTTAATCTCTGTAAAGTCAGTTTCCTCATCATTAAAGTGGAGTTAACACTTCATAGGATTGTTGTGAGGGCTTTCAGTGATACCGTCCAAGGGCCTGGCCCCATGCAAGGGCCTGTAGGAGACGTCTTGGGATTGCAGCCTTTGATTTGCTCTTTGAATAGAAGGAAATACTCTATTATACTTATGCTATGTGAACCTTAGCTTTACAGTTTATCTTGACCAAAGGTAGCATTATTTAAAAGCAATAAAAAGCATGCCAGATGTGTGTTCATACACATGATGATATTTAAGGTGAGTCCAGGGAGGTGTTGGCCCTGCTCTTGGCCCGTTTGTGCTGTGGGACCGGAGTGGGGCACTGGCCTAGAGGTCAGGAGAGCCAGGTGCGTGGCCGCGGCGAGCGAGGGTTGCTCATAAAGCTAACAACACCACGTGGCACAGAAGAGATGAACTCAGGACATGGCATTGGACAGTCGACCCAGTTTCTCCAAGTCAAAGGAAACTAACAAAACAGGGGAGAGTGTGAGCCCTGCTCCAGACTAGGGAGACCAGCTCAACACCACGTGCTCGGTGGGAAGGGAGTTCCCCGATTTCCAGCAAGACCCATGAGCACACAGAGAGGGGCATACAATTTAGGAATGGCGCAGGTTTTAGGGCTGGAGACTCCATATGAAACTTACAAGACAGCTGGAACTTGCTTTCAAACTACTTCAGCAAGAGGGAAAAAAAAAAAAACGAATAAACAAAATAAGCATGCTCCCATCCCCTCCAAAAAATTTAAAAAAGAAAGAGATGGCAACACTCAAATGTGACAGGTGGACACTGAGCCTGGGCCACCCATAAGGCAACCACACAAAACATTTTTGATACAGTGTTACTACAGAGGAAATTCTGATGTTAAGTGTGGTAATGCCCTTGCGGCTACCTAGAGTCTGCATTTCAAAATTGTAGCGCACATGTATACAATGGGTATCGTAGGGGTGAAGAGATCTCAGGTCTAGTGCTTCACTGAAAATACACTCACCATGTGCACCTACCACACACACACACACGCACACACACACGCACACACGTACACACACCAAGGAAGGGCTGCTCAAAGAAGTATTTCAATATCTTGATAAATAGAATCTAGGCAGAATGACTCTGTAAGTTCATTACATTGGTCTCTATACTTGTTTTCTTTAAGTCTCTTCACAATAAATTTTTAAAAATCACTTGTTCTGCGCTTTAGTGACAAATATTTAAAACAAGTGCGGCGCATTAGGGCGGAGCCCTACGGAACACACACTTTGCGACTCAAAAATGGCTCTCAGCAACACACATGCATGCACGCACAGGGGCCGGGGTCATAGCAGGTCTAGCAGGCATGAGGCGCCGAGATCTATTCCCAGCATAAAAACATAAAGCAAAAGGCTGAACTCAACTCAGTCTAAATAGCTGTAAGGTGACTTTCACCTCTGTGACAATCACAGGGAATCAAATCTGGCCCAAATTTAATATCCAAAGGCCACAGCTGTTTTCAGCCTGACCCCACCAATCGTATGTATGCTCCCGCTGTCACCAGGATCCTCCCTTGTCCTGTGTCACAACCCTCATTATTCAGGAGGGGAAACAGGTCCAGGTCAAGGCCACCAAACACTGCTTCTCCCCAGCGCAGATGGGAGAAGGCCCCGGACCCTGATATTCCACTTCTAAGTTTAGTCCTTGCCCCCTGAAATTAAAATATCAAAACTATTTTGGTGCTGGGCGTGGTGGCACACGCCTGTAATCCCAGCACTTGGGAGGCTGAGGCAGGAGGATCGCTGTGAGTTCGAGACCAGCCTGGGCCACATAGTGAGTTCCAGGTCAGTCTCAACTACATAGTGAGACCCTGTCTCAAAAACCAAAACAAAACAAAACAAAAAAACTATTTTGGGGATTGTACTTCAAAAATAGGGAGAGTTGTTCAACTTAACAGGGATGTACGAACATTTCCTTTCTAACCCTAATCTTCTACCAGGCCCGCGGGTAGCCTTCACCCATTAATCTGGCTAATTTAAATATCTTATCTAATAAGTTCATTTTTTTTCTGATCATGGCCAATTAAAAGCAGCCAAATCTCTTGGCCTGTAAGTAATTAGTTTAGGCAGTTAAAGCATTCTAACCTTATGGGTAAGGTTTTGAGTTTCCTTCCTGAGCTTTCTTCTGTGTTCTGAGGTTGATGTGAATATTCTAACCCAGACAGCCCTACTCTAGATCCTGGTCTCCTACTCTCAAAGACTGGGCCGGAAATTCAAAAGCACGACCTTTATTGCCAAGTAGGGCCATTTTTTGTGTGCAAGTGCTGCACACCATTAAATGACCAACTTCTACCGCCAACTGCTTCCTTGACTTATAACCGTTTCTATTTGTTTGGGACCAACAGTCCTTTAAGTGATTCTTGCACAGGAAAAGATCTTGTTGCTATAAATCAACCCCACGTGACAAACTATGTAATGATGAAGGTAGCTATTCTGCTCTCAAGGTTGGAGTGACTGAACTCAGAGAATAGGTAGACAAATATTCCCAAGTCAAGTGGGTTCTGTGTGTATTAAGGAAAAATGGGTGGCTAATTTTAAACCTTTGGCAGTAAGAAGGAAACTCAAAAATCTGTGGAAGGCAGTTAACTAAATTATTTCTGTCTTCGTAAGGCAGTACTTTATCAAATTTGTTGTTTTGTTTGTTTGATTTTCCATACCAGGAATCAAACTCAGGACCTTGTGCTTGCCAGGCAGGTATGGCACCACTGAGCTAAATCCCCAGCCCATTTTATCAAATTTGTGTAAGGAAAATGGAAAAGTTTATAAATTAGAAATAGAGTTAGACAGGATCAGGGAAAGGATGAAAGCTAGGAAAGAGCTGGACCCTCCACATTTCTTCTGGGTTGAAATAATCCACATCAGAGCCAGGGATTTAACAGAGTGGTGATGCTGCCTGCTTCAGAAGCACAAGGTTCCGAGTTTGATCCCTGGTACCAATATATGTAGATTTGTACACACACACACACACACACACACACACACACACAGAAATAACCCAAATCTGCTGTAGAGACCAAAGGCTGGACTTCAGAGTGAACAGTCCATCCCATATCCAAGGGGGAGGACACAGTGGACTCTACCATTATCTTCTTCTAAAGAGAGGGCTCCCATCAGCCCTGTGACTCATATTTTAACAGATGTAAGTGCGCTTTCATATTTACCTGCTTAGGTTTCAGGAGAAGCAAAAGAAAGGGGAAGGAAAGGGACGATACGAGACCAAATATTTGTAATGTCAGGGAAAATGTGCGAATCTTTGTCTTAAACAAAAAGGGACTGCAAAGGACTGTATTTATTCTGCTCTCATATTAATATTAAAGACTATGTGAGATGTTATTAAGTCTGTGACCAAACTTATGTTCGTTTCAGTAAAGAGCAGAATCAGGTTAATTTTTCAGACCTTCACAGCCCCTATTTTTTATTTTTATTTTTTTTACAGTATTGGTGATTGAACCCAGGGGCACCCCACCAAGCTACACCCCAGCTGTTTTTATTTTTTATTCTGAGACAGAGTCTCACTAAATTGCCCAGGCTGGCCTTGAACTTTCAATGCTCCTGCCTCAGCCTCCTGAGGAGCTGAGATTCTGTGTGTGCACCACTAAGACCTGCAATAACCCATGATTAAAAAAAATATGTTTCATATGCCGGGGGTTTAGCTCAGTGGTTGCGCTGCCTGCCTCGCAAACACAAGGACGTGAGTTTGAACCCCAGTACCGAAAAAAAGTAGTCAGCTAAAAAAATATGTCACATGCATCACCCAAAATACATGTTCTGTGACGTTCCCTGGTGAATGGCGACTGAAGCGGTCAGAACAGGAGAGGTGAGAACAGCAGACCACTTCTGTGTCTAGATTCATTTAATGGCTATCTGGCCCACCTTCTTTAAGAAGGCAAAGAGCTACACAGAAGCCTGTAGAGAGATATAAAGGCCTGTGCATGGGGCTGTCATGAGTGCCTGTGTATTTACTTGATTTGAGGATGATAATAAAGATGCAAAAGAGAGAAATACTGAACATAAAAAAGTTTCTGCTTTAAAAGTTCTGAAGATGAAAGATGGATTGTTTTTGGAGACAAGGTCTCACTATTCCAGGCTGGCCCTGAACTCACTCTGTATGGTCTCAAACTCGCAGGGACCCTCCTGCCTTGGCTTGTTGATTGTTGGGATTACAGGTGTGCACCATCATGCCTAGAGAGGGATTTTCTTAAAAAAAGAGAGCGGGGAAGGGATCTCTTTAGTTGCCACTTAGGCCCTAGCAATGCAGGAGGTGTCTGTCATCCTAAGGTGCTGAACAAAAAAAAGGACCAGAGAGGCGTTTTCACCACAAACTTGTCAGCCTTAATTTCTGAAAGGAAGGTGGGAGGATGGCTCAGAGTACTGCAGGCGAATTTTGGGTAAATACCCATTTGCCCAAAGTGAATAAAAATTTTAGATGACGAGTTGTAAACAACATTGGTTTCATTTATTTTGCAACCAGTAGTCTTGTTGAGGAGAGACAGGGCTGGCAAGCCGTTTTAGCTATCTGCAATGTTTCTGGCCCTTATTTGCAAAATTGGAGGAAATCCTGGCAGAGAGAGAAACATAAAATGGCATTCTGACGTTGGTAATGAGTTGCATCCAGGTAGGGCGATTTCATAGAGATCCAGCGCTGTGTGCGCCAACTGTACATGCCCAGCGCGACTGACTGTGGGTCAAGATGGAACCCACTTAAATCTTGGAAACAATCAGGCCTCTCAGGGCAGGTAGATGTCTACTGTGGAACAGGCTGGTCCCAGTGGCACAGGCCACCTCGCGAACAGAGCTGGGATCATCCCAAGACTTCTTTGAGTGGCCAGGCATGGCTCCCAGAAAGGGCTGCCAGATGAAATACAGGAAACCTAGTTAAATTTTAATGTCAGATGAACACTATACTACACTCACATAGTAAAAACGATTTCGTTATTCATCTGAAGTTCACACTGAACCAGCACCTTGTTTATGTTCATTCTATAACTCTGGTCACCCTCTTCTCAAGAGAAGGTAACTTCTCAAGAGAAGGCAGGATTCAGCCGGCACACCACTGCAGGGAGTGGCAACACTCGTACGAGGGGAGGTGACAGGTGTAATAAGACGCAGAGACAGTAGACTTCTCCCAACACATGGAGGCCAAGTCACATGTCCCAGTGAAGATGACCAGGCAGAGACAACAAGACTTCAGGTGTCGGTTGGCATTCGGCACCCAAGGGAAGCGCAGGGACAGGGCACAGGTGTGTGCACACGCAGGTCTGTTTGTGTCTGAAATCACAGGCAGTCCAGGGCTTTGAAGCAGGAGCAGACTGCTTAGCCCAGTGGGAAAAGGGTCTCAGAGCAAAGAGATGAGGAAGACAGGTGTGCTCCTGTGGACAGTTATCTCCCAAGTCCAGGGTAGGCTGTGATAGGTCTGGGCTCCCTACACACGAGTTCCCCAGGTGCCCTGGAAACCTAGGCAGAATGGGAACAGAGGGACAGATGGACTGTCCCCTTCTGAAAAGGGCTGGGCATGTGATTCAGGGAGTTGTGATCTGATTATTTCTAAACACCGAGGATTCTCTTTCACCGCAGAGGTTCCATTTAAGGGTTGGAAGCGGCACTGTATTACAGCAGATCCCAGACACAAGTGAGTGGCAGGGGAATGCTCCAGCCCCCTGAATCCTGCCCTGCCCTGGAAACGCAGGTGGAGCCCAGGATGGACAGGCGACGATATCCTGCAGCGGGGAACCTCTGGGATGGCACAAGTTGGCCCTTACACTGGTGAGAACCTCCTGCTGGAAGATACTCTCCATTGTTCATGCACACCTCTGCCCAACGTCTGGCTCTGGTTGGATAACTGCAGATGACTGTGGACCTTCTCTCTGTCGTAGGTCCCCATCTATCCCACCCAGCGTTGCATTTGTCCTCCTCTCTGTGACACCTGATGACCTGTTATGCCTTTCACTTTAGCTAACTGATTTTGCTCTTGCTCATTCATTCTTGGAATACTTGCCTGTCTATGTTTTCCTCTACCCACAGTACTGGACTATGGAAATTACAAAGGAGAGAAAGTTGCTATTTTCTGGTTAAAAAAAAAAAAATCACACAAAGAACAACTGTTTTTGGTGGGAGTAGGGCTCCTCAACCCCCCTGCAACAGCAATCTTCTGGGTGAGGCTGCCCCCTCCCTCTTGAGAGATGGACGGAGAGGTGGAAGGGGGAGCAGGGGATCCCCAATGCTGACAGTGAAGTCACCCTCTGTTCATTCATTGTAAAAATGAGGATAATCCATTCCTTCTTAATGGGACACTTGAGAGGATTAAATAAAATGAATATTTAAACATTAAATACAATGTGAGAGTGCCTTGGAAATTGAGCAGCACCTTTTAAATGTAAAATATTATTACCTAAATGACAAAAATGTCTTATAAATAATTTTACTCTATAGCAAATAATGTTAGACAAATACATGTCACCATGAGAAAAATGATATAACTCTTCTTCCTTACGTGTTATAAGCTTAAATTTGTGGCTCTTCCAAGATGCTTAATAATGTGACTGGAGGAACTCTCCATAAAGTTTTAAGACTCATTTCTTTTTTAACTGATACATGTAAGTCATACACATTTATGGGGTACTATGTAACATTTTGATAATACAACCATCAGATCAATTTCAAATGCAGTGTTGCTGGATATAAGATTTAAAATGTTTTTCAACCCATACTGTACAATATCATCCATAAAATGTTATGGATTACTATTTCTTGGGGGAAAAATACTTTATAATAAGTAAAACCAATCTAAAACAGACCCCCAACTATGAGATTCTAAGAGTTACATGTTCTTAGGCAGAGAGTCAGAAAGAGCGTTTCTGTTTTCTTTTATTTGTATTTTGAGATAGGCTCGTGTTGTGTAGTCCAGACTGTCCCTGAACTCACTTTGTAGCCCAGGCTGGCTTTGAACTCACAGTGATCCTCCTGCATTAGCTTCCCTGAGTGCCAGGATTACAGGTGTGTGCCACTGTGCCCAGCTCAGAAAGAGGATTTCTGTAGCAGGTGCCCAGGAGATGTGTAAGCTAACGACCAAGTTTGCTGTTGAAACAGTGGCTAATCAGCACAGGGAGGCTGGCTCTGGGGCAGGACGAGTGTTGGCACACACAGTGTGCAGATGAAGGTTGCTAACACTGCCACCTCCACTGTACTTCCCTTACCTCTGTCTTCCTGGAGTCACGCCAAAAATAGCTCCACTCCCCAGCACTTCAAAAAGTATCTGTGTATGTACACACATGCTCGCTTCATCTCATCTCATCTTTAAAATTCGGTGGGACAGTTCTAATTTCTGCAACTCAAATTTACAGCAGAGGAAACTGAGGCCTGAGTTGAACACACCACCCAGGCTCACACAACTGAGAGTCTGGAGTCAAATTTCACCTTAGGAGCTTGGTTCCAATTCCATACCAGTCCCACCACCCCTGGCTCACACGGGGCAGGCAGGTCCCCTGGGCGTGCGAGGATCTGACTAGTCTTCCCCACACTGTACAGAAAGGTGCGAAAGAGCTAGGGACAAGGAGACATAGCTCCCTGCCCTGGAAGAGCTGGGTGTCCAAGGGCAGAGCCTCTCAGCAGTTTGGGCCTTTGATTTCTCACCCGATGAATGAGAGTGTTAGAGGGGTCCAGTTATTCTCTACTCTTGTTAGGATCTTACAGTTGGCGACCACACTGCTATAGACTGGGTCCCCAAGGCCCAGGCATCAATGTTTGGGTCCCAGCTTGGTGGTCCTTGGAGGTGGTGGAAGTCTTCAGTCACTGGGGGGTGTGCCTTTGAGGGGACTGTGGAACCCTGGTGTCTCTTCTCTTCTCTTTCAGTTTCCAGAGTGATTTTTTGCTCCCCCACTGCAAGCCCAAAGCAACGGGGCCAATGGATCGTGGACTGAAACTTCTAGGAGCCACAATGAACCTTTTTTCTTCAGAAGTCAATCATTTCAGCTATTTGTTATAGCAGCAGAAAGCTGACTAACACATGTGAAATTCAGCTATAAAGTCTCCTCAGAAAAAGGTACACATGGAGATCCACATACAAATGCAGACTCATTAACAATGTCAGGGGATTTGTGGATTCCAGTTAGACCAGATGGCTTGTGCTTGATTTTTCAGTCTACCCTCCACCTCCTCCTTATCTTTTTTCTTCCCCTTCCTTTTCTCCCCTCTTTCTTTTACTTTAGAAATGAGGTCTCACTAAGTTGCTATGGCACCTCAAATTCTTGGGCTCAAGTGATCCTCTTGCCTCAGCCTCCCAAATAGCTGGCACTGCAGGCACATGCCATCATGCCTGGTTTCCTATCTATCTATCTATCTATCTATCTATCTATCTATCTATCTATCTCTATATATCTATATCCTCTTTGTACAAGCACATTAACTTATGTATGCTTATACACTCATATGCATGTTTAAGTAGGACACTAAAATATTCACTTTTGTAGCAGAAAAGTCTACATGTTGGAAAAACCAAAAGAAAAGTGTACTGAGCTAAGACCTAAAACTTGACTTAACAGAAAAGTATAACATTAGAAGTAGGAAATAATGTGTCAAGAGCACTGCCATTCAGTATGACAAATAATAATTTGTTTACACATGAATTTAGTATAGGAATGCCCAATGATGAATGTAACTGCACAGTATACCTAAAAAGTACCAATAAACTTAATGAAAAAAAAAGAATTTAGTATAGGAATGAAGTTTATAAGTTTATTTTTCATTTACTCAATGACTAAGAGTAGGCATATTGGTAGTGACAGTCACTGATGGCAGTAGAATAGCACTTGGGCATTTGTCTGAGAAAAAATACCTTAAAATGAGTTAATTTAATCCAATTAATTTTCAGGTGAAAATTATTTAATTACTAATGACTTCTATCTTGTTAGGTTCTGTTGGGTTTTCACATAGTCTAACCCCAATTTAGCTAATCAAGACCTTCTTTTTAAAAATGCCACTTTGCAATGATTTCAGAAACAGAAATAATTAAACACTTGCATTACCCGAGAATAACTTTAATAAGAAATGAATAGAAACTATATGAAGAAAATTAGGAAATCATAAAAAAGACCTGACTGAATGGAGATACATTTCATTTCAGAATGGAAAGACTGGATATTGTAAAGATGTTGATTCATTCCAAATTATTCTGTTCATTTAATGTAATTTAAATCAACATTCCAGAGGGGTTTATTTGGGAATTTAATGGAATTGTTTATATTTATTTTGTAAAAATTAACAGAAATGCCACTAAGCAAACTAAAGAAAAGCAATGTGAGATATTAAAAAATCTACTCATTGCCATAAAAGTGGAAAATTGTGCCTGTGTGGAAGAACTGGAAAAGAAATTATAGTCCAGAAAGAGAAGTTAAGAATAATTACTTTTTAAAAATATAGAGAAAGGATTATAACTATTTGAAGTTCTATACTTCATAAGTACACCAACATACATTTTTGAAAACACATGAATAACTCTAAAAATAATGAGCTCCCAATATCACCTAAAAAGTAAAAATGATTTTGGTATAAAGAAAGTCTTTAAGTGGAAGGCCCCAAGTTCAATCCCCAGTACCAAAAAAAAGAAAGAAAGAAAGATAGAAAGAAAGAAAGAAAGAAAGAAAGTCTTCATAGGTATAAAATATCTAGATATTACAAAGAAGCTGATAGCCTTTATCACATAAAAATTTTAAACAGCACATAGAGTCTTAAAAATTGGCTAACAGCCAGGGATTTAGCTCAGCAGTTTGGTGGCCTGCCTCGCAAGTGCAAGGACCCAAGTTCAATCCCTGGTACCAAAAAAAAAAAAATAACAAAAAACAAAAAACAAAAAATGGCTAACAGATGAAAAACAAAGAAAAAATATTTGCCAAAATTGTAAATTTATGCTATATGTGTTTTTTTAAAGAAGACATTCTATTTTTTATTTTATTTTTCATTTTAATTTTTTTGCTATGGGGAATCAAACTTGGGACCTTGTGCTTGTGAAGCAGGTGGCGGAACCACTGAGCTAAATCCCCAGCCCAAGACATTCTATTCTAAATACTGGGCAATAGGCCTGAATAGAAGACAATTTATGATGAAAAATAGAGTTTAGCCAGTATTTCTTAAAAATATGTTAAATCTCACTAACAATCCTATAGATGCACATCAAAATTTCAAGGTTTCATTCATAATGAAAAGTTTTAAAGTCATATTTATTTATTTATTTATTTATTTTTGAGACAGGGTCTCACTATGTAGTTGAGACTGACCTCGAACATCACTATGTAGCCCAGGCTGGTCTTGAACTCACAGCGATGCTCCTGCCTCAGCCTCCCGAGTGCTGGGATTACAGGTGTGCACCACCATGCCCAGCTCTAAAGTCATAATTTTTAAAGCTAGAAACACTAGTAACTAGTGTAGTTAGAGAACTCATTCACATGGCTGGTATAAATTGATAAGGTCTTCCTGGAAACCAATTATGCAACTCATATCAAGACTCTAAACAGTTGTTAATAGCTTCTAACCCAGCAATCCCTCTTCTAAGAATCTATGTAACGAAAACAATTAGAAATTCCACACAAGATTTGTTTAGAAGGATGTTCATAAACAAAAAAAAGTAAACAACTAAAATGTTCAACAAGAGGGGACAGATTAAATCTTAAATAATTTATGGTATAGCCATACCAGTGGAAATTATACAGGCATGAAAAATCATGTTTTATACATAATGTTTAATAACAGAGAAAAATCTCAGTAAGTGAAAAGTATAAGCTACAAAAGTAGATGCGAATGATTTGATGCTGTATAAATCCAGACCTTCTTATGAGTCTTAGTGACTGGAATGAATCATTTTCAGATGATACTTGAGAAATAATCTTGGACGGTATGGTTATGTATGATTTAAAAACATATGTCTATTTTTCAAATTTCTAAAATAAACAGATTTTTAGGATTAAAATATCATGCAAAAAGCAATTTGTTAAAAGTTCACCACAGTAGTTTAGACAGATAATATATATTAGATGGGGAATGAGATTCGACGTCTTACCACCAGCTTCCACTCTTGTTTTTGCCACTTATTTGCTCTACAGCTTTAACCAAGACATGTTTGCTAATCTTTGGTTTCTTTAGCTTAAAAATAGCATCTGAGAAGGCCTGGTCGGTGGAAAGCTGCCTTGCAAACTGTAAACTACCATACAAATCTAAGGGTATTTTCAGGAGCTTCTGTGTGTGTTTAGAACTCCCACCTCAATGGACTTTGCAGATTTAAGAAATCTGAGAAGCGTAACTGTGTACCTGCTTCCCTCTGCACAGGACCCGTCTGTCGAGGTCATGGTACGTATACATATGGGCCTGTGATAACTGGCTTCATAGCCAAGGGGGGAATGGTCAGTTCCATCTACGGTCATGGGGGAGGGCAGGTAAGAGAAAGATCCACGTATGGATGGCCTGAGCTGAGACTTCACAGACGCCTCAAAGGAGCATGCACGTACCCCAAACACTCAGAGCCTCAGAGGCAGAAGTGATGGAGTTTGGCACGCCCAGTCTTACACCTGGGTACACCAGGAGGAACGTGGTTTTGCCAACACTACTCTCTGTTAAGTTAGCTCATTGGTGTCCAACTGGAAAATAAATAAAAAGGCTGACATTAGTATTAAGGTGACAAAAGAGCGACGGGGCTCAGGGGATATGGGTATGTGACACATAAATGATGAAGACGCAGTATGAGTTTGATGTGTTTTCTTAGCAACAAAACAAAACTGCTGTGAAATTTAGCTTACCACGTACCATGTCTGAGGTTAGCACTGATTCACAGCAAGGGCTATGCTGGAATTAGGGCTGAAGGGTGGAGTGAAGAGAGGTTACTTAGATCTAGCTCTTCCTTCCCCCACTGTCTTCTCTACTCGTAGGCTGAGGACAGTTAGAACCTGCAGTGTCAAGAGGGACCAGCCATTCACTCGGCAGAGAAGCCAGGCAAGTTTCCTGACTTTCCAAGTTGCAATCGTAACACAACACGGAATTCTACTCATCTGAGCTCCATTCATGTATTCATCCACCCATCCATTCATTCTTCACACAGCTGTGTGTGCGCCCAGGGGGCCCCACCAATATCTCTGGTGGCCTCAGTACTTTCAGTGAACATCCATCAACGTACAAGTGAAGGGAACATCATGGGCCTGTGGCCAACTGCTGCAGGCACCACACCACTTCTAAGCCCTGTTATTTGATTATCACCGCCGTTATTGGCCACAGAGGGGAAGGGATATTATAGCTTTGTGGCTTTTGAGAGTTCAGTCCTGAGTGAACTGCCAAGCCTCAGCAGCAGCTCCCAGATCACAGGATGGGGGATTTTTATGACCACATCTCAGCTCTACCCAGAAACAGCAAAAAGAAGGAAGGAGGTGTCATACTATAGAATGCACAGCAATGGATAAGCCCCACCGAGCCAAATCGTAACCACGCCCCTTCTCACCCTGCGGTCTTTCCCTCCCACTTCTCCTGTCAAATCTTCCTATATCCCTCCCAAATTGCTCCTCCAGAAGAATCTAAATTGGCTTAACCTCAAAGAGAAGGAAACACAAAACTGTTTATTATATTCTGTATCACGCTTTAAAAAAATATGGCTTATGGAGTCCACTCCAGTGCGAGAGCCGTGAGAAGAGGGGTGTGCATGTACGTGTGTGCACACATATGTAGGATGAGCACATGTGTGAGTGTGCACACGTGGGTGTGAGAGAGACAGAGAGAGGAAGACAAAGAGAGCGGGAGAGACAGAGAGGGGGAGGGGGGAGGAAGAGAGATGGAGGGAGGGAGGAGCAGGCAGGGAGAGGAGAATGGCGTTGTGTGACGCCCTCCCGCTCCTCCCCGGAGCAGAGCCCAGTGGCTCTCTTCTCTCAGAGCAATTACTACAAATGATTTATGTGGCCAGTCAAGAGGGCCTGCCAGGGTTCTTATTTCATCTCCAGAAAAAGGAACTCTGCTGGAATGTTATCAGGGAGCTTGGGATTAAACTGACAGCTGCCTTTTGTTTCCCGTGAAAAGGCTTCTCTGGACTGTGGCGCTCGGCTTCCACGCGGAGCCACAACTCCCATCAGCAGAGCCCGGCTAGCAAGGGGCCACAAGGGAAGGGGAAACGCTGTTCAGCGGGGAGGGCCGGGTTTCTTCCCTTCCCTGCTCTCTTTATCTCGGGAGGATGTGCTCTTCCCCGCTGATTTCGGGAGGCAGCCAGCTCTGGCAGGACTGCAATCCGGTCTCTTCTTTCACTGTTCAGAGACAACCACAGTCCCACACCTCGGCCCTCTGTAACCAAGCTCTTGCTGCTGGCAGAGGAGAACAAGGGCCCCTTGCTGGGTACGGTGGGGAACTGTGATTGAGAGCCTGGCTCCTGCTTAGCTGGCACGTGAAAAGGGCGGGATGCAAAATATACCATCCTGTGGGCAGGCAGGGCACCCATGGACATGAAAACACAGAAAGTGCATGATTTTCCCCATCTGACACCCAATTCCAACTGTGGGGTTTTCCTAAGTCCTCAGCTGGAGGTTTGGCTGGCCACTGCCTCCCTGTGAAGGGAGCAAGGGTTTAAAGAAATGCAGATCATACACACACACACACACACACACACACACACACACACACACACGAGTGATGTTCCAATGACTGCATCCTAAAGCTGTGTAGTTAACAGTAAATACAAATTAAGAAAAAATCTCAAGGGATCAAAAGAAGAATATGATAAAAAGAAGTTGGGGTAGAAAGATTATTATAAAGGGAAAGGATATAAATGAAGATTGAGGATTACAATAAAAGACATGGACTGTAAAATCGTCCTTATGGTCTTATATTTTCTAGGTCTTATATTCAGACGTTCTGTACTAAAAGTGCACTTTTGGCTTCTGATTTCCAAATTTCATCTTTACTAATGCTTTACTAAGAGATACTTCTTGCCTAAAATTTCTCCAAAGCAAAGTTAATTATCAAGCCACAGATGTCTAGTTAGGTGTCTACAGCATAGACTGATGCTGTGGTGTATTCTGACCACAGAGGGATCTAGGATGGATTCAGACAGTCCCTGGTTCCATAGAAAGGAATTAGCATTTATGGAGTAAGTGACATAGTTGTTAAATATTTTCTCCTTTATTCCTCACTGTGTATCTGTGAGGCAGGCATTTTTTTCTTGTGTTACGGATAGGTTTATGGATGTCAGGTGAGGTTAAGTAAGTTGTTGCCCAGTGTGGCAGAAACCTTTAGCTGCCTAGCTGACGATCCTTTCTCTTTCTTCATCAGAATCAGGATTGTTTCCCAGGAGGCATTTGCCAGCCTTCTTTGCAGCTGGAGGTGATGGTCTGGCCAATCAGAAGTCTGCAGAAGCCTGGGAATTTGCAAGTGGCCACACCCCTTTCTCCTGCTGGTTTCTTCTTTCTCCCTGCATGGAGTAGAGACCTCGGGCTGGCTGTGAGACACCATCTTGCGACCTTCACATAAGAACCTGAAGCTAAAAGCTATGAACTGGCGTAGACAGACAGGAGGAGAAGGGAAATATCTGGCATCATGGGTCAGTTGCATTTCCTTTCATCTGCCTGTCTCTGGCTTCCGACTGCATGAGGAAAACGAGATGTCTTTTAGTGTAGAGCTCTCTGTATACAGACAGCTAGGATCTGAATTGACACCCTCCTACGGGGCAGAGCTGGGATCTGAACCTACGTCTAACCTCTCTACTGGCCTCCGCCCTGCTATGGTCCTACCTTGAGTTTGCAGAGAGCCAACACAGAAATGCCTGGGACAAGGGGATGATCTCTTGGGCCTCACACAGATTTAGGGGTTGAATAGTTCCAGTTATTTAGGCTAGACCATGGTGCATTTTTTCAGGGGATTCAGATGCAGACTTAGCCTAAATGTAAATATTCTGGGATGAGGCATATAGCAGCTAGTCTAGACAGTTTTATTTTGATGCATGGAGAAATAGGGTATTTTTTAGAAGCAAAGTGTCTTTTCATAAATTACAGTTAAACACAGAATATTGAATGCATGTTTGTCGCTTTTTCTATTTTACCCATTCAAACTCCACAAAATGACAATAGAGATTTTTTACAAAAAAAAAAAAAATTCCATAGAGAGCAGAAAGGAAAGGGGCAAGAGCAAATATGAGCTATCAACACAACTCTGGAAATGAGGAAGTAGATGTATGAGTGCTAATTTAGCAGGGAAGTAAATGCTGCAATCTAAACTTACAATGGAGAAAAACCAAGAGAAGTAAGCCAAAGCATGCTAAGAATCCTAAAGCTCAGGAACTGGAGGGGCTGGAGATTCTAGGTACCTCTGGTAATGGGCACAATATGTGGTCAAGAAGCAGGAAGACTCAGTCCAAGGAGCACCAGATTCTTCTTCCTCATCCTGCGCATGGTCACACAATAACAGGCTGAGCATCCCTCACCCCAAATTCTGAATTCCAAAACGCTCCAAAGCTTGCAACTTTTTCAGTAGCAGCATAACACCACAGGTAGGAGATTCCACGCTTGACCTCGTGTGACTGGTCAGTCAAAACAAGGACACATTAAAAATACTGTACGAAATCTACATCAGTTCCGTGTTTAATCTTGGGTCTCATTCCCAGGATATCTCATTATGTATGCACAAATATCCTAAAATCGGAGATAAGTCCCAAATCTGAAACACTTCTGGTCTTAAACAATTTGGATAAGCAATAGACGGATGCTCTTGGCTTTAGGAACACCGGCAGACCGTCTCGTAGCTCCTCGGTAGAAGACTAGTAGGCTCCTCTGGGAAATTAACCAACCTATGAGAGATGACTAATAGATCTTGGATTCCCATGGCCGCCAGACTAATGATCACCACTTGAGAGTCCTCACAATAAACACAGGGCTCCGAGTTAGACTGCGAATACCTCACTCTGTGAATGTATAGACAAACATCACCAGAAATTTGAGCAGTCTCCAACACAAAATGCAGAAATGGAAAAGATAAAATAGAGAAAAAGACAATGGAAAAACATTTCAAAAAAAAATCATTAACAAATTATTTGAACAGTTAAGAAAACTGGACTTATGAATTAAGAACAAGATGTTATATAAATAAACATTTAGAAAATTTAAACTTGTATGAATTGGGAATATGGTAGCAGAAATAATATTAAACTAATGGGTGGGAAGATATGATAAAAATCTTTGAAAAAGTCAAAAAAAAATTGAAAAAGAGGCAAAATGGGAGACTATCAAATAGGAATGAGTCCAAGAGGTAAAACATCCAAATAGTAAGAGTTCCATAATACAAGGAGAGAAACCAGATTGAAAGGGCCTAGAAAATTCTTTGAACAATGAGTTCATAAAGGGCCACCAGGTATAGCATGGTGAAATCTCAGAGAGTCAAGAATGAAGAACAGATCCAAACAGTTTCCCAAAGCTGGGAATTAGAATGGCAGTGTACTTTTTGACAGCAACCCTGAAGGCCAGAAGGAAATGAAGGAAATCCTACAGAATTCCCTCTGAAAATTATTTGCAACCCGGAATATGACATCCAATCAAATGCAAGAAAAGAATAAATCTATTTTCATACTTGCACAGCCTCAAAAATGTGCATCTTGTACTTTTTCTCAGAAAGGGATTAGAGAATACATTTCACTACAGCGGGCCCTAAGCCAAGCCAGGGAAGACTTGGAATCTACCGACCAGGAGTGCAGCCCAGGAATAAGTACACTGCAGGCTGAGGGTGCCCATACTGCAGAAGTCTCAGCACTGATCCCAATGTGAGCTGAAAGATAAAGAACTCCAGGGATAATTCCAAGAAGAAAAAGAAGCATATTTCCTATCACATGTTTGCAGTGAGCTGAGAAAGATCCCTTCCAGTGAAGATTCTGTGAATGATTTAAGGACAGGAGCAGAGAAAATTGAACAAACAAACAAACACAGAAATATAACCAATAACTTCAGGCAGAAGTTAAAGTTGTATGCAGCAGAAATGTCATCCAAGTCCACCACTGGTCTCTTTCCTAGCTGCATACACACAGAGACACACAAATTAAGTACAATCTCGCCGAAAGTGATGATATAACAATAACTAGGAAGGTACAGGGAGAGGAAGCAGAATCTTTATCTTCCTTGCTAGGGAGTCAGTAGGTAGTACTGAAGACAAGAATCAAGAAATAACTTTTCTAAACACATTTTTAGAAGTGCAGAGGTTCGTATTAGAAGATACCTGGCTCGTACTAGAAGACAGAGTAAGTTTTGGAGAAAAGAAATTGGGATGGAGGGGGGGTGGGGCAGGACCGATGTTTTATCACACAAGTTTTACAGAACTTTGTGACCTCTCAAATTATGTGACTGTATTGCTTGGATAAAGACATTGATTGAAGAAGGAAAAGCCAACTAGTTACCCTTGAACACCTACCCAGGATGAAGACAAGGAGGTGTGTCTGCAGGCACCTGTGAACATATCTCACATGGGAACTTTGCAATTCTTATAGCACTGCTCCTTACAAATCTCTGCCCACGGTTGTTTGAGTCTTACTTGGGGCTATTGTGTAGATATGGCCACACTGTGATTCACAAAATTTGGGGGTATAGCTCTCACAGCTTAGAGTGGGTACAAACCCCTATGATGTGGCTAGCCAAGCAGATGATGTACTTTCTAGGGCTCAGAGTGGCTCCAAGTTTCCTGAAGACCAACTGAACCCACACTTGCATCTGAGTTCTGTGACTCCCTCCTTTGGATTCTTACCGAAATAGTCCGGCAACTGACCTTCCTTCAATTAGTAATGTGGGTAGGGCCAGAAGTGATGGAGCGACCTGGGTGACAAAGATGAAGGAAAACATCTACAGAGAGTTCTGTATGCGACTCCCATGGCTATATGATGCATAGAAAAGGGGGTGTCATTAGGAGTTAGAATCTAATGGGGCAATATTAGATGAATGCAAACTTGGATTTAGAACACTTGAGCACCAAAATGTAATTTTGATGAAAGGAAACTAAAATTCTGGCTGAGCAAGACAGACTGAGAAGCCAGAAAACTCTACTTACAAATGAAAGACAAATAGGTTCTGTTCTGGAACTTCTTGACCATGTATTCTCTCTAGAAGCATGGCTTACAAATTCAACAATAAGGAAAGGTAAGATCTGTTCATTAAAAGAAAACTCTTTTGAGGATAGAATCATTCCCTTGACTACAGGTAGGTACAGGCTGTCATATGACAACAGCCAACGTTAACTGAGGGCTTATTATGCATTAGACCCAGTTTTATGGTCTCTTATGAATACTGGCTTTGAACAATATTCACAGCAATCCTGTGAGATACGTTCTGTGATATATGTATGAGAGGTTAAAAATCTCCATTTTATAAAAGAAGAGAAAGTTGAGACCCAAAGAAATGAATTAGCTCAAGAATACAGCTTATAAGTGGCAGAGTGGAATTCAAATCGAAGGCATCCTGAACCCAAGGCTCTTAAAATATCTACCTCTATAGATTATAAAAATAAATAATTAGCAGCATGCAGGGGTAGGAAAAGATATTTTGCATCCACGGAGTAGTTATCAAAGGCAATACTATGATATTGTATTTGCTACTAGCTTACTATACACTCTAGGTCAGGCTTCCAGAGATCAACTGGGATGAAGTTAAAAGTTTCTGTTCAACACTGAAGTCTTCTCTGAAGATGAGTTTGAGAAATCAGACCTGGGCTCCCTCCCTCACCTACAATTAATGTATCTTAGATCTCAAGAGATAACAGCAGCTCAGAGCACAACACAGCCATGAGAAAGATGACAATGAGCATAATAAATAATATTTCTAAGGCTCGAACCCTTGTGCACTTGGAAAAAGAAACGACTCAGTGCACCCAGGGGTGGAGATATCTCATCTGGGTACATTTCACCTCAATCCCAACATCATTCTTTGAAGACTGCAAGCTCTGAGACCTAGAAATGGCGTGCGTGTGTGTGTGTGTGTGTGTGTGTGTGTGTGTGTGTGTGTGTGTAGATGCCAGGATAAAAATAGAGATGTTGATTGCATTGTTACAAATTCAGTTGAGCTCAGACAGCCCCAGCCTGGCGAGTCAACAGCAGTGACAAGAAGACAGAAAAGAAAAGAGCACACTGCTCCGCAGAGCTGCGCAGAGGGGATGCAGCTGGCCACATCAGTAGCTTCACGCCACAGCGTTGAGACTGTGGTGCGAGTTGAAAAACAAACAAGTGGAAAGTGTCCAGGGATAAACTGGGCTCGAATCGATGAGCAGCAGTGCGCTGACCCTCCGGTTAAGAAAAAAAAAAAAAGCTGCCTTTTGTAAGAATCCAGCTGTGGGGGATGGGGCTGCAAAAAAACACGGGCGCTTAGAGGCCCAACTCACACTGTTCAAACAGAGTATTGTTTTCTCTGGGGCATAAGGCTTACCGTGATACCAGACCCGTCACCATGGCAGCGGTGGGGGAGGGAGGGAGGCGGGAGAAACAGATGGGGGTCACCTAGGTCCTCATTCTCATGCAAGGGCCCTCCCTGCCCGCCCCTTTCCCCTAGAGGACGGGAGCTGCACCTTCTCCCAGGACCAGCCTGGTTCAGCTGAAAGTGTCTTCCCCAGCGCTCGCAAGCTCTGTGTGGGGCTTTCCTTTCTAGTTAGTAGCAGCTTTCCCACTGAAATAACCACCCTTTGTTTGGCTGGGAAAGTTGAAAGCAGAAAAACCTAGTTTTCCATACTCTCAAAGTTTATCTTTGCTTATTCCCAAACTATACAGCTTTACAGGTTAAAAATATAGAGCCACACGGATGTAATAAAATGAATGGACGCATGTGAATCTGTCGTCACCAAATGTTAAATTTATGTCACTATTAGAAGGAATGAGGCGATCCTTTAGCATCGTAAGAATTACTGTAACGCTCTTCCGCTTCCTGGCCTGTGTATAACACTCCTGGGCCAGTCTTTCTGAAACATAACCTCTCCCTTTCAAGGGGGTTCCAACACGGTGAGCCTGGAAATCAAGATCTGCCATAGCTGTCCTCATCCCTCTTTTATCTTGCAAAAGCTTCCATGTCCTTGGGAAGACAGAACAGGTACAATGAATGAATGAATAACAAGATGGGCAAATAAATATTTAAAAAACTCCCTTTCTTCTCCATTTTTGGTGTATGTGTTAATTTCCCCCCCTGACTTTTACCTGTGCGATTTCTATCAATGTCTAGTCATACCTCTAAAGTACCTTAAACCTGGTATCAGTCTGATCCAAAGGAAACGTGTGACTTCCAGCCTGTCTCTCAGGGACTGGAAACACTACTGTCGATCTTATTTGACAAGCCAAAAACCTGGGCTCAGTCCTGCCACATCCCTCTCTCTCTGTCCCATTTCAAAGTATCATCAAAGCGCTTTCCCTGGAGCTCCCCCCACTCAATACCTCGCATGTATTGAGCACTGGTTCACTTCCATCTGTCTCCATATTCTATTACTGCCTCCTATCAGCTTTCAATTTCGGAGACTGAAGTCATTTCCAAATAAGTCTCCCCATGTCAACCCCTTTGCATCAGTTGTGTGGTCTGAAGGAGGCTTTCAAAATGCAAATGGGATTTTATCACCTTTCTGCTGATAACTCTTCACTGGCTTCATGCCACTCTTAGGACAGTGGGCAGAATCCTTCCCAGAGCCCTGAAGCAGTCTGACTCCTCCACCCAGCCACCTTTTCTCAGGCTCTTTGCACTGGCCAGTGAGCCTTGCTACTCTGCTGCTCTACCCTGTCCCTGTTCTACCTCGCTTGCTGGTATAGTGGTTCTCCAAATTCAGGGTCCATCACAGGACCCTAGAAGGCTTACTGAAACCTGGAACACACAGTGGAACATTCCCCTGTCATACAAATGAATAAATCCTGTCATTTGCAGCAACATGGATGGAAGGGGAGGACATTATGTTAAATGAAACAAATCAGGCACAGACACAAATATTGCATAGTCCCCATTGTATGTGGAAGCTAAAGAGTTGGTCTCAAAGACACAGGTGATGCGACAGTGGTCATCAGAGCCTAGGAAGGGCCTGGGCGGAGGAGAGATAGGGGAGGATAGCTCACGGGACTTCTAATGTTCTATGGGACAGTAGGACAACTAAGGTTGACAAGAATTAACTGAACATTTCAAAACAGCTAGTGGAGAGAATATTCTCTTTTCTTCCCCCCAGTACCGGGGACCAAACTCAGGACCTTGTGCTTGCAAGGCAGGTGCGGCACCACTGAGCTAAATCCCCAGCAGCTGAATATTCTCAACACAAAGCCATGATAAATGTTTGAGATGATAGATTCCCCAATTATCTTAATCTGATCATTCCACATGTATACATGTATTGAAATGTAATGCTCTACCACATAAATATGTACAATTAGTATGGGCCAATTAAAAAATAAGAATGTAAAAAAAAAAAAAAGAAAAGGAAATGAAGGTGAATAGATTTCTCAGACTTACACAAACAAACAAACCATCATGCTAGGCGCCACTCCCAGAGTCTCTGCTGTAGGGGGTTTGAGAGGGATCTGATTATTTGTAATTCTAACAAGTCCCTGGTTTCTGCTGCTGGCCATGAGTATGAAAATTTGAGACTTGCTGCCCTAAGAACCTGCTATGAGTTTCCTGGACCTGTGAGAAACCTTCCCTGCCTGGCCCCTCCCTCCCTCAGCTAGCTGAGATATGTTCATGGCCCTCCATATGTTTCTGTCACAGCACTGCCCTTCTTAGGGGCTGTAATTATGCATGTATGTAATTATTTCATTAATGTCTGTCTCTGCAGTTAGACTCATTGACATGAGGTTAGGGACTATTTCGGTTTTCTCTCCCCAGTGTCTGTTGAGTTCCTGGCACATAGTGTGTATTCATAAATAGTTGTTAAAGCAGGACTATTTTAGAGGTTCCCTAGAATAGGGAAATCATTGAACGCGACTGAATACCAATGATAGCTGGAGAAACTGTGAGAGAACCAGAGCAATTGTTACAAGAAGGACTAGTATGTGAAATCCAATTTCTTTTGTTGGGACGATCAAGTGGGATACGCATGGAAATAAATTTGTGTTATGGCTAGAATGTAGCACAGACTAAAAATCTTAGCTATTATAATAGATTGGTATTACAATAACCTTTGCAATCTGAGTCTTTTAGAGTCATTCTGACTTCAAATAATCTGTCCTAAGGTCACATTTCTTGACAGTTTTTTGTTTTTTTTTTTGGTACCAGGAATCCAACTTGGGCCTTGTTCTTGCGAGGTAGCGGCAGAACCACTAAACTAAATCCCCAGCCTTCTGGACAGTTTTTGTCTGGAAAATACCTGACACTCATAATTTAAAGGAGGAGAGGTTTAACTTGGCTCGTGGTTTTAGGGGATTCAGTCCACGGTCAGCTGGCTCCAAAGCAGAAGGGCAGAAGGGCTACTTAGTTCACAGTGGCTGGGAACGGTGTCAAAGAGGAACAGGCAAAGAAGCAGAGATAGTACCTGAGGTCACGCCTCCGTGACCCATCCGGACACACCCAAAAATGTGCTCTATTAATCCTGTAGGTGTCTGTGAAGCCAGGCAGGTTGACAATTAAGCTTTACTGTCTCATGCTGCATCAAGTCATATTCAACTAACATATTGTGTATGACTCAAAGCAGCCAGCATTTATTAAGCACCTACTGTATGAAGTCATTGGGTTTGTCATCAGAGTTATACGGGGATAAATAACAATCTGATGGGGGGAGAGAATGTATAGCAAAAATGAACATTAAATTAAAGCACCTATAGGGCTGGGGATTTAGCTCAGTGGTTCGGTGGCCTGCTTCGCAAGCGCAAGGACCAGAGTTTGATCCCCGGTACCACAAAAAAAAAAAAAAAATTAAATTAAAGCACCTATAGGGCTGAGGATTTAGCTCAGTGGTTCGGTGGCCTGCTTCGCAAGCGCAAGGACCAGAGTTTGATCCCCGGTACCACAAAAAAAAAAAAAAAATTAAATTAAAGCACCTATAGGGCTGAGGATTTAGCTCAGTGGTTCGGTGGCCTGCTTCGCAAGCGCAAGGACCAGAGTTTGATCCCCGGTACCACAAAAAAAAAAAAAAAATTAAATTAAAGCACCTATAGGGCTGAGGATTTAGCTCAGTGGTTCGGTGGCCTGCTTCGCAAGCGCAAGGACCAGAGTTTGATCCCCGGTACCACAAAAAAAAAAAAAAAATTAAATTAAAGCACCTATAGGGCTGAGGATTTAGCTCAGTGGTTCGGTGGCCTGCTTCGCAAGCGCAAGGACCAGAGTTTGATCCCCGGTACCACAAAAAAAAAAAAAAAATTAAATTAAAGCACCTATAGGGCTGAGGATTTAGCTCAGTGGTTCGGTGGCCTGCTTCGCAAGCGCAAGGACCAGAGTTTGATCCCCGGTACCACAAAAAAAAAAAAAAAAAAAAAAATTAAATTAAAGCACCTATAAAAACCTGTGATAATGCCAGGCATGATGGCATATGGCCATAGCCCCAGTAATTGAGAGGCTGAGGCAGGAGGATCGCTGTGAGATCAAGGCCCATCTGAACTACAAAGCAAGACCTTCTCTCTAGAATCAAGTCTATGAGTATGGAAAGAGTGAATAGTTTCTGTCTGAGGTGGTTAGGCGTGGAAGGCGGATAGCAGTATCAATATGCAGAGAAAAGCAGCGGAGTATTTCAGACGGGTGCAAGCAGAGGGAACGATGGGCTGAGTCTCCAACTCCTCCAGTGTGTGGGTTACGCAGGGAAAGAGAAATGCGTAGTGTGCCTGAGCAGTGAGAGATGCTACGCGAGGGACAGGGAGCTGCAAAGGGAGCTGCAGACTATGTATACTTGTGAATGTAAGGCTGAAAGGCATTCTGCCCCATCAATACTGTGGTTCCAGTTGTGGGCGCCTCAGTACCTCGTCATTCTGTTCTCAGGTCTGGCTTAGGGAAGACAGAGCAATGTCTACAATCGTTTGAGTGGGTAGATGGCCAAGGCCAGCCCTCAGCTTTTTTTTTTTTTTTTTTTTTTAGCACTGAAGACCGAACCCAGGACTTTGTGCATATTTGGTGAGTGCTCTACCACTGGACTACATCCCCAGCTCTTATTTATTTTGAGGCAAGGTCTCACTAAGTTACCCTCAAACCAGTGATACTCTTGCCTCAGACTCCCAAGTAGCCAGGATTACAGGTGTGTGGCACTGTGCCTGGCTTCAACTTGCTTCCTCCTAATTACAGGGCATCCTCTTCTAATTGGACCATACTGCCAGTTGGTAAGTGGTCACAGGCAGTTAGGACATTATTTTCTCAATACTCAAAGATTCTCAGATATGATTATGAAAACAAGATAAAAAAAAAAAACCCTAGGTGTAAATAGGTAGCTTTCCTTAAATGCTTGACTCAGATCTTTCTCCAAACTAATCCTAACCAAGTTTGAAGACTGTTTTTGTCTCACCTTGAGTGTTGACATTTTATACTTTTGATCCAAAGTCCTTCTAGGACATATATGGCTCTTACTCATAGCTGTTTTCTCACACGCTAAATATAATATGTTCCTGTAATGTTAAGACATTGTTTTGATGACGTGGATTTCTTGTTTAGTCAATGGGGCTCTGCTCTGCATGGGAACCCCCAAGCTTCCTCCCCACTTCTGATCCCTAGTACATAGAAATCCTTCAGCCACACGACTGCCACGAGGTGGCATGGCATATCTGCCCCCATGACTGTGATATACATGTCCCATGTGCCACTCATCTGATCAGATAAAAACTTGTCAGCCAGTTCACCAACTTGTTTCAGCATCTTGGCAATGAACCAACTCTTACACAACTCGCATACACCCTCTGCTTTTCTTTGAAAGAGACTGCTTCTGAAGAGCCGTGTAACCACAAAACTTATACCTTTTACTGGAATATAACTTGGTAAAATATGTTTTAAGGCCAAGAAGAAAATATTAAAGAAACAAAGTAGTTTCAAAGCCTGATCTTCACCTATCCTGTAATTTCATTGGGAAATTAGGCTGATGAGAAAAACCGCCACATTTTCCCTAGGTTATTTCTTTAAAATCTTACTCCAGAAGTAATTGTGAAAACAAATACTTACTTTCCATTTCACTAAGCCAAAAATCCAGTCTCAAGTTGTTTACATCTTTACTCTCTTAAAAAGATTGAGATAAAGAACATATTTCCAACATGGCTTCGGTTTCTGTTTTCCTGCTTTGTAAATCCTAATTAGCCCCCAATAAATGTAATTTTCTTTGTTTTTTTAAAAATAAAACATTAGGCACACATGTAGTTTTTTATTCTATCTTTTACCATGCATTATATCACAGATTCCATTTCATTAAAGACTTTTAAAATAAGACTTGAATAGCAGCGGAATGTACCATAACTTAATCACTTGTCTACTTTCAGTTATCTAAGTCTACCCAATTTTCACTATAAATAATGCTATTGTGAACATCCTTACATATATGTCTGTTTCCTCTCCCTCTCTGTCTCCGTCTCCATCTCTCTCAGCAGTACTAAACAGAGGGATTTTGCACTGAGCTATATCCCTAGACCTTTTCTATTTTGAGATAGAGTTTTGCTAATGTGCTAAGTTACCTGGCTGGATTTGAATTTGCCAGTCCTCCTGTTTCAGTCTCCCAGAGTGCTGGGATTATAGGTGTGCACTTTATAGGAAAATTTTTTTAAAGTGTAGCCTCACTAGGTTAGGGGATGGGAGTACTTTGAGGACCTCTCCATATACTTCTATAACTTGTCCTATGGCCGTTTCTCATGCCAAAGGTTTGGTGACACAGCTTGAAGGTTCTTGTGAGAAAAATCTGCTGTTAATTGACTGGAAGCTGCTACATCTATTATCAGAATTAACTCACTGCTATCATTTTAAGAATGGGTGATTCTGTCTACATGTATGGATCATGGAGTTCCAGTTTAATAAGATGAATTCTTTATTGCCCAGGCTGTAAAACGTGTACTAAGCAACAAGCTAATCTAGGCAAGAAGGGCCCACTGCAAGCTATGTCTTTCTGCCACAGACTGACTGGAACAGAAGAGGCCAAAAGTAGGAGAAGAGATGGGGAACTTAGCCTGGGCACTGCTGTTTTTTTGAGTTCAGAAGCTGACCACAATTTGGTGACTGGATAACTGGGGGCCAAGCTCATTTTTTTTCTGATTTACGTTAATGTGGAACATCATGTTTATATATTCAAAAGATGTGTGGGGATTAAGTGAGATAAAACTCTCATCCCAGTGAAATGAAGGCATCCAGAAGTATTTACTTTTGAAAAGTATTAATTCCATGCGCAGGACTACCTACGGGAATTTCATTATTTAGGGAGTTAGTTGAAACCACGTATTGGTGCCCAAAAGTTTGTAACGTTCACACAGTTTTAAAGCTCTTTTTGTTGGTGAGGAAATCAAGTCAGGGTCATGATCATCAGGACCATCTTCCCCATCAGGACCACCATTACTGTCGACATCGCCATGACATCATCATCAGGGCCACCGTTACTATCATCTTCATCACCACCACGATCTTCACCATCACCACCAACATCATCAACATCATCATCATGGTGATGAGGCAGAAGACAAATAAGGAAGCAGGGGCCTTAAAGACAAGTGCTTCACCTTCCTTAAACCACCGACAAACGATTCCTTGTCAATCAGCTCAGCCGGATTTTAAACCTGTACCTGATGGTGTTGTGATGTTGAGTCCGGGAAAACAGCATGGCCACTGGCAGAAAGCTTACACGATGAACCACTGAGAGAGGCAGAAAAGGACCCCAGAACTCTCGTTGGGAATCCTGAAGTGAACCGGGACAGTGAAGAGAAACTCTCCACCCTCAAGACAGGACCTACAGTTGTCCCTCACCTGCCCTCCAATCCTGCACCCTTCCATGAAACTCATGCAGCAAAGAGATGGGCCTGCAGCTCTCTGTCTACCTGCAAGTGCCAGCCTCACCCCTGGGGCCTCCAGCAGGCTACTGGGTCTGCACGGAAGGGAGTAGGCGATTGCAGCTCCCAGCCAGCCTCCTGCCCGGGGTCTCCACTCCACTCTCCCTCACCTGCTCTATGCTTTCTTTCCATAGCGCTCAGGCGGACATGCTATATCATTTACCCTTATTGATTCCATTTAACGTCCGCTAGAATGTAAGCTGCACAAGGGAGAAGGTCTTTATCTTCTCCATCCACCGATGTATTTTAAGCACCGACAACAGTGGCTGGCACCCAACAAGGACTCAATAAATAATTTGTTTAATGAATGGATGTTTGCTAGCCTTTCCAATTTAGATTCTAGTTAAGCAACTGATAAGTCTACAGGCCCAAACCTGCTCATCGGTTTGAAATATTTACCCCACCGCTCGCCCCTCAGGCTCAATGCTGTTCCTGATATCTGCAATGCAGTCGGCACTGACGCCCGGCAATCACTGTCACTGGGTAAAATCGAGGAGGAAGTGAAATACTTACTGAAGCAGAAATTCCGGAGGTCAGAGGTCAGTAGCCTGGGTTGTTGTCACTTAACTAATGCTGTCCACTGACACATCACCCCCACCTTGCTATTTATTTCAGAAGCAAAGCAAGCCAGTGGATGATTTTTGGTCTGGGATTCAAGTATATCTGTAATTTTTGTCGTATCTTCATATTTCTTATACCGCCACTAAGTACAAATGGGAAAAATCCTGGCTTCACTGCCTTGGTTTCCAGTGTGTGTTTGAGAGTAGGCTCTAAAGCGTGTGAGAGAACAGAGAATAAAAATCAAAAGCACGCCGAAGCTGGGAATCTCTCAGCTTCTCCTCATCGCTGAGAGGTATAATGAGGGCAAATACATCATTTTTCACCTAAACTAGGACAACCAGCACAAACCGGGGCGGACTATCTTGGGCAGATGATTTAGATGGTTGTCTTGCATCTCATCAGCCTCCATCACCCTAGAAGATGGGGAAGGGCTGGCAACCACTAGTGTGTCTGAGCCGTCACAGGCTCTGGGGTTTGCGCCCTACACAGAATGGTGAGGGTCACCGACGTTGATCAAAACATCCCTTCTGCCAATCTGCACTCATTTCGCTAGGTTGCAAGTATTGGGCAAGAATGTTCAATAATTGACCTAACAAATTAATCTACTCCTCCACCCATTTGTTTCCGACTCTTCAGCTTGACAAGATCAGATAGCAGACCTTGGTAGCCAGATCTGTCTACTCCCCACCCCTGCTAGCCCACATACCCCTCTACCCCATCCCGGCCCCTGCTTTTCAGTTCTTGCAGTACAATCAGAGGAAGTGGAAAAGGGCCTGATTTTCCTACAGTCTGAAAAGGTACAGTTTTCAACATCATTAGCAGTTCATCTTCTCAAACCTCAGGGCAACCCCTAGGCAGCCCCTCCTGAATCCCCTCCCCCTCCTCTTATCAAGTTAATGAACCCTATGAAGACAGAGGAAGATGAGGTAGAAGACAGTGGCTTAAGAGCAGTGTGATGCAATTCCCTCCCTCCTTAAAAAAAAAAAAAAAGAAAAGAAAAAGAAAGAAGAATGAGGACAGAAAAATCAGAATTTCTTTCTCTTAGAACTGGAAGAGGAAAGGAGGCTGGTGCTGGGGGGTGGCTGTGATTGTCTCCTAGTTCCCTGAAGGAGGAGGTGTCTATTCACTTTCTCTGACTGAAACGTTTGCACATTAAAAAGGCAATGTTCCTTTGTGGCAGGACTTGTCAGGACTATATCTTCTACCTGTCGGAGCCCAGCACAGGATAAGGACTCCAGGTTAAGGATAAAGCAACTTCCTGCGACCTTCCTCCTCACCTTTTTGTATGATAGTTTCCTCATCACAAAGAGTATCCAGGAGGCCAGGGTGAGGTTTCTGTGATACTGTGCTTTTGTGCACCATGCTGGCGGCTGGCAGAGGGCTGATCGCGCCCTGTGGCCAAGGGCAGCCACAGGATGGGGGCTGCTGCCTGCTGCCAGCCACAGAGCACGAGGCAGTGGGCGCCCTCAGAGCCTCGCTACTCCCCGTATCCAGAGAGGCAATTTTCATCTCGAGGTACAAAACACATCAACATCTCTCATCACGTCACTGACCTAAATATAGACAATGACTTCAAGGAAGAGGAGAGGAAAAAAAAAAAGTTGCACATTCTTTTATACCTGCAAATGCTGCAGAGCTCTTCAAACAAGCAGCTGGCAATGAGGAACAATAGGTAGCCAGTCAGATGTGAAGGGAGAGGAGAGGAGAGATGGCTGTTCTAGAATGATCGCTGTGATAAGGCCGTTACAGTGTCTCAGCTTAACATCAATCCTCATTTGTAACCTGGGGTTGAGACAGCAGCGCTTGGGGAGCGGTTCTGTGTCCCTTGCCAGCTTTTCCTTGAGAGCCTTGTGGGAGGAAGGAGGTATCCATCATAGATCTTCCTGGCTGAGCTGCGCTGCTCTCTTTCCTGGGTAGGGCTGGCCTCTGATTCAGAGAGAAGGGCACACACTTGACTGAGAAGCCATTTCTTTCCCACCCAGGAAGAGGGACAGGAGGGTCTTTGTTCCTGAACAGCCTTCTCAGCAGCCACTTCTGGCCACCCACTTGTGCATCCTACCAGGCCTCTTCTCTTCTTCTGCAAAGCCAAGTGAAGGGTGCTGGCTCCCTGGCTGTGCCACAAAAGGGTCAGAAAGGTCACTTCTCCCTCCCAGGAGGAATTCAGAACTGGCCAGAGTACTTCAAAGCCAGGAGGAATTCAGAACTGGCCAGAGTACTTCAAAGCCATGTTCCTAAGAGTGCTTACCTTCTTATTAGCTTGAGAATGATTTACCTGCTGGGTGAGTGGAAGGACCTTAAGAGAAGGTTTTATGAGCACGAATCCCCCGTGCATTTAGAGACCTTGGGAAATATACTGAACAAAACATTAAGCCCAGACAGCTCGGTGGTGCCAGCAATTAGGACACAATTGTGGGTGCTCCACAGCTGAGGAAAAGTCACGTGTCTCCCACGTATTTCTCACGCTCTTCCTGTTCTCTCAGACAACTATCTGCATAAGAACAAGTGTCAGAGCCTCCCTGAGTGTAACGTAATTGCCTGCTGTTAGGGAAGCAGTGAGCCACTCCAGATTTAAGCTGTCCAGAACTCCTTCATTTAGGGTGAAACAAACTCCCCGTGTGCTAGGGAAGTGTCTACAAATGCAGCCATCGGTGCTTCTTCAGAGAACACGTTTCTGGTCCTTGCGGAAACATAGTACATTATCACGAGAGTCCCATTCCTCGGAAAAATAACAAAGGAGGATAATGGAAAGAACACCAAAGACACAAAAGATAACTAAGCCCAGGCAGGGTCACAAATGGAATCAAAACAGTGCAAGGATCCCAGTTAGAGTGGAGGTCAAGAAGGTAAGACAGGTCTCAAGTGAAAAACAGTCCAGCAACCTGGGCGGCTGAGGCAGGTGGATCACAAGTCTGAGCCCAGCCTGGGCAAATTAATGATGAGACCCTGTCTCAAAATAAAAAATAAAAATCAGGCTGGGGAGGTAGCTCAGTGGTGAAGGCCCTGAATTTCAGTCCCCGATACTGGGTAAAAAACAAACCAAACCAAAAGAAACCAACCAAACCAAACCAAATGAAACCAACCGACAATGAGGAAAACATTTTGGCTAAGGCAGAGATGTGGCTCACCAGGGTGAGGAGAATATACAACGTGCTGGGCAGGGCACCTTGGTAGCTGCCCTGGTGCCATGACCCTCCCCCTTTGGCATAACTGCACCTCCGGAAGTGAGATGAACTCAGAACACGGAAGAGAGGGAGCTGTACATTTTCAGAAATAAAGACACCCTCAGAGGGCAACAGAAACGATGGCTCTGGATTCGATGCCAGTCTAAGGTGGCCACATGAGCACAGGAATCTGTGAAATGGACAGGCTGCCCAGCTACACCCCTCACCAGCCAGGCCTGACTGCTGATGGGGCCGAGAAAGGAACTGGGCGTGGGGCGGAGGCGAAGGGACCAGCAGAGCCTGACAGCACTTTGCTTACCCTGGGTTTCAGCTTCCAGACACAGACCCTTGAAATAGACTCTGTGGAACAGGTGGATGCAATTAAAAATTACAAAGAGGGGAGGGGGATAATCTGGTCGGGAAAAAATACGGCCACAGTCATTACTTTCTAATCCAATATCTTTGTTAATTAAGCATTTTCCAACCTACGACGAGAATACTACTAGTAATCTAATACTGCAGTCCTCATTACTAATAAAACATATTTATGAAACGGGAATATAATGTGCCTATTTCCAAAATGTGGTTATAAATGACTTACTCTAAGCTACAATGTAAAGTGGTTTGAAAATTAGTCTTTAATAAAGAATTGATGAGGATGATGACTGCTGAAAATAATTTTATTTGGTAAGATTATTTGGTTTCTGCTGTGGCAATCTGAGCTGAGGTGACTGCCTCAAAAATTATTGCAAGTGACTAATACAGGAAATTTAATCGATGATAAATACAGTGGTAGTATGTCAACTCTGCTTTTTTTTTTCTTTTTTTCTTTTTGGTGCTGGGGATCGAACTCAATCCTTGCACTTGCGAGGCAGGCAGTGGAACCGCTGAGCTAAACCCCCGGCCCTAGTATGTCAACTCTTGAAAAAGTGAGCATGTAATTGAGGAATTCAGTGTCATCTTCTCACTGCTAATTAGACAGCACTCAGTCATGGTGTTGTCAGGGTGTCCTTTGTCAGGCACATCTGCACATAGTAGGATTTAAAAAGTGAGTGAATGAACACCTATACTTAGTCCTCAATGTGGGTTCCTGTGTACAATGATGCTTAATCGTATAGCCACTAACATTTAGGAAAAAAATTGTAATATAGTTTAGGCTAGAGCCATAATAGCATTTGTAAGTTAGTCAAGTGGATTTACAGCATGGTCCAGAAAGGCTGGATGCTAGCCTGAGTATTTTAGAAGGAATAATTAATAATAATAATAATAATAATAATAATAATAATAATAATTGAATCCAACCAACCAAACAAACAAAAACCTCACTTCTCTTTTTAATGGTGTCACTATGCTCATAGGCCAGGTTCCCTTGACTAGAGCAAAGCACGTGACATTCCTTCATTGGCCGTCCCCCTGAACAAAGAGTTAAGTGGTCCTGTAGACAGGCACAGATATCATGTGCTCGTAGAATCCTTCCAAAATTCTAGGCTTCGTCCTAGATTGTAGAACTCCAGGGAACGAAAAGACCCTGACCACCAAGGAGTTGAAAGCCTCGTGAGGCCAAACAAACGAAGGAGCAGCTGAGTGGAGTATGAGAAATGCACGCGGCACAGTGCCACTGGGGAGTGGTGCTTCACGGAGATGAAGGCTGAAGTCGGCTAGGGAGGGCTTTGCCGGAGCAGGGACTCTGTCTGTGTGGACATATTTTTAATGGTAATGAATGAATCGTCTTTATTTAATGAGGAAAATATAACAAAAGTGAAACAAAAACATGAGGCATGTTGGCAGCATGTGCAGGTTATGAGGTGGAAGCCCTCAGCTGTGGCTCTCCCTGGGGACCCTGACTTCAGGCTTAGGGAAAAGGTGAGTGGGTTAAGCACTAAAGGAGTAGAAGTTTTCAGGTCAAACCAAGTGTCGCCAAGAGCTTCCAAGCAGAGAAACAGGCCTCGAGATGACATGAAGAATCTGAGTCTGAATATTCTGTGCAAATCCCGCAGGATGTACGGCGGAGGGGAAGATGGGGCCATGCAGGGCGACAGCGGGCAGGGACACAGTCCTATGACAAACTGAGGGTCTGGTCGCTCCTGTGCAGTGATGGTCAACTCTGCAGGAATTCTGATTTTCCATTTGTATTAGTGATTTGTGTCCTGGCATTGTAAGTAGGAAGAATGACAATTACAAGAAAAAAAAATCAATCTGAGCAGGGAGAGAAAGATAAGTATTCATGTCCCCTCTATAAAGTCACAAACACGAACTTCTCTTAATACCGTGCTAGCAAAAATTTGCCAGTACATGATCTATGTTAAAGGAAGTGAAGGTCTGTAATTGGTTCAAGTCCCTGTAGGTGGCAGATGAGTTGTGATAATTTTCATTGACCCCGGCATTGGTCAAATGACATTTGGAATTTTTATACAGATCTGAAAAAAAATTTTTTTTTTCAAAAGATATGGGACTCTGAGTATGTTGGAAAGAGGACAGTCTTTGTGATCGAGGGTCAGGTAATGACGCTACTAGAAGGGATAACAGAAAGAAGTAGCAATGGTTGAGCTGGACAGGAGAAGAGGGAGAATAACGAAAGCTTTACCTGGCCCTCTGAGGTTGCTTTGAACAAAGACGCGCTCTGTGTTACCGGTCAGCCAAAAGCAACGAAGGGCTTCAAATCATTCCGTATCCAAAAAGGGAGAGTAGATGGCAAGCAAGGATGTGCCGGGGATTTGAGACCCTGGGGAGGTGAAACTAGACCACGCTGACGGTCTTTCCCCTCTAAATGCTCCACATGGCAGGACATCGTGGCTATCTCAGGCATCCATCATTTCAAAGACACCCCTGCTCCCTTTTAGTTTACCTCTCTGGAAATCTAGCTCATGTTAAAATAACCAACGAATATTTTTGCCCAGTTTATCATCAGTTTTTGAGGCGGATCAAAGAAGAGGACACGCTGCTATCATGTCTCCTTGAAGAGATGTCCAACCCTCTCCCGGGGACAACCACTGACCTCTTCTGAAATCGGGGCTTGAGCCCAACTGGCATCAATTAGGAAGCAGGAATCATTCAGAACTACACTAACGACACAAACCATGGAGCTTATAAAGTACCTTGAGGATACAAAGGATTCTTTTGAGTGGCAAAACTACAATGACAAAAGCAACAAGGAGAGAGTGCTTAGGGTTTGGCAGCTGAACTGTGTGGAGATGGACCAAGGCACAATCACTGCCACCAAAACTCTGCAGTGATCAGGGGAGGTTTCCATTTTCATAAGCCAGGGACGACCAACGAGGTCATGGTAAGGAGACTTCTAATTATTTGTTGCTAAAGCAGTGCAAGTATCAATTTCATACACCAGAGATTGAGTTCTACCTGTTATTTATCATAAAATCCGCAGGGTAAAAATTAGCAATAGACTGCTGCTTCTAAATTTTTAATGATTCGTTTTAAAAGCCCAAATGAAGATCTTTGGATATGTTTTGGGAAGCAGAATCAACACTTAAAATCTAAAATTAAAAAAAAAAGGAATTAGTGGAACATTTTAGGATTCATTGATACCAAGTATCAAATTCAAACCTGCAGTCCCAATTACAGTCTTTAACTTTTGATGCTCTTGTGTTACTATATATTTCGTTTCGCCATCTGCTCTGTTTAATGATACAGTTGTGTTATGTAGCAATATTTTCTATCCCTGACCAAGGTCATTCCAGTGACCAAGGTGACAACCAAGAGTATTTTTCTTCTGACAAAGATACCAAATCTATACACAAACTGCAGTGCAATCTTAGACCGTGGAGAACACCTTCTCCGTGTGACTAAAGTTGAAGTTGGGCGTGTGTAGCCAGAAGAAAAAAAAAATCCGTCAAAGCAAACATGATATCTGGGGGAACAAAGGCAGGGCCATCACAATGACTTGGTTCCCCTATACTGTAATGGGGAACGTGTTCCTCAAGATATGTGGGGGGCTTGAAGGAGAACCTGCAGGTACTTCCTGCATTTGTTTTCTATTTTCCACACCTTCCTTCCCTCGCTGCTGATGGACTTTGTGTTTCCCATTCTTTCCTCTGGTTTTGATCTACCAGTAGGACTTCTGCCAGTCATCTTTTCTTTGGTACTGGGGATCGAACTGGGGACCTTGAGCTTTTGAGTTAGGCAGTGGAACCACTGAGCTAAATCCCTGGCGGCCCTCTGCCAGTCATCTTCTTCTTCTTCTTCTTCTTCTCCTTCTTCCCCTTCTTCCCCTCCTTCCTCCTCCTCCTCTTGCTTCCTCCTCCTCTTCCTTCCTCCTCCTCCTTTTGCCCTTTTCGCCCTTTTGCCCTTCTGCCTGTTTTTGCTGGTCTTCTGCTGGTTCCTATGACCTTCAATAAACATACCTACTTACTGCTTACTACAAGGTGTATACTTGGCAATTCTCTTATTGTACACAAGAACCTGAAGAACTGTTTTGGCCCCTTTGAAGGTAACACTTTAACAATTTCACCTTTAATTTCCCATTTTCTTATTCATACCACTATTCCTCCTCTTCCTCCTCCTCCTCCTCCTCCTTCTTCTTTTTTTGTTGTGTTGTGTTTTTTTGAGACAGGGTCTCACTATGTCGTTGAGAATGACCTGGAACTCACTATGTAGCCCAGGCTGGTCTCGATCCTCCTGCCTCAGCCTCCCGAGTGCTGGGATTACAGGCGTGCGCCACCATGTCCGGCTTCAGTCATCTTCTTAGCAAACTCTCAGCCACAACAGTTAAGAGGTTCAAAAAAAAATTTTTTTAAAGAAACGGATAACCTTCATATTACCATAATATCTGCACAAGAGTGAAGGTCCACCTGATCATGTGATCCGCGTAAACAGGTGACCTTAAAGGTATCTGGGCAGTAAATTTGTGTTCTGACATTTGTGTATATCATCTTTCAGGGACCACTATGGGTTGTTCCTCTTAAATTTTGAATAATAATCTTTGAAGAAGAGAGATAGCACACACTGCCTTTATTTCTAGTTAAGAAAAACAACAGGCCAGAGAGCATAACGGTAACGTATGATTTTGCTGCTGTATTATCATCCGGTAATAAGTGCAACGTGAAACTGCCAATTATCTCATAAGAGAGGTATCACCTCTTCTGTTGTGAAAGGCTCCATCAATAACTGGGTTCAGCTCTCTCATTCTCCCCTGAGCCACCGGCAGCTTCCCGTAGCAGAAGTGAGCCAGGGACACACAGAGGAAAGCAAACACAGTCAACACACAAACGCTCAAGCCAGCTCGGCCTCTGGCCTGGGCACAGAGAAGGGTCAAGGCAAAAGGAAGAGGGAGGGGCAGGGGCCTGGCCTGGAGTGAGCCGCAGGTCACACGCACGCGCAGCTTGGCAGCAAACTCAGTTTACAAAGAGACATCTGTTCCATTACTCTGATGCACTGTGGCTAATTACATCCTGGCCCGTCTGTGAAATGACAGCCACTTATTCTCCAGTGAACCGTAAGATCTGTACATGTTCAATGTGGGGAGTGGGAGAGCAGAGGTGTGGAGGCTGGGGT
>NW_022900950.1:67417820-67419336 GCF_012274545.1 Fukomys damarensis | reverse complement strand
TGCAGCCAAGGGGAAAGAGAGAAGGCAGGAGAGACGTGGGAGAGGGCTCTTCTGGGGTGAGACAAGCTCCAGCCAAGTGGAAGGACAGGATGGGAGTCGGGGGCCTCAAGTTTAAGACGAGAGAATGTGCAGCTCGCAGCTGTTGCTTTTCCTCCCTACTCAACGACTTGGCCGCCTGAAGTTTTCCATCATCTGCTCCAGGGCTGCAGCTTGGGGACAGCAGACTCTCCCATTTGCTGCAGTCTCCAGGGGCCTATGGAGAGGCAGTAGGTGGGGGCCAGGGTGCGGCCATGACGGCAGGGGTGGGGTTCTTTCTTTGGGAGAAGCATGCTTGTATCTCTTCTGACCTGGGGCCCAGCATTTGCATCAAGCCTCCTTGATAGATTGTGGGTAGGGGTTTGGCTTCCTGAAGAGTACCAAGAAGTCTACACTAAGCTTTAAAACTATTCTTATAAACACCAAATCCTTTTAAGAGGAAAAATAATCAGCAGAAGAAGCCTGGGAGGAAAAAAAAAAAAAAAAAGATGCGCCACCCTGCTTTCAGCTTATATTAAAACTTTATCCTAACAAAAATCCCAAATCACTTATGTAACTCCGTGACAGAAACAAGGGAAACAGAAACGGGAAATACAGAGTGGCGCCATTTTGAAATGAGACTTCAATTCGCTGTGGGAGTTAACAGGAGACTCATCTTCATTCTCACACAGAAGCTTCTGCCTGGAACTTTGCACACTTCTATTAGAATCTGGATTAGACACAACTGGTGTGATCATGGGCTTCTGCTGCGGTCCAACTCCCACCTTTCTTCCTCTTGGTCGAACACCCACAGTGTCTGTGTATCCCGAGGCCAGAGGCAGACCCGGTGGCTCTGTGGAGGGCAGGTTTTCCTGTAGCTCTCGCTGGTTCCCATCATGCCACACATTCAGCGTCTGCTCTTGGGAGCCGGGCCGCCAACCGTCTCTGCGGTCCCAGGATCCCCGTGGCCAGCCCTTAAAACAGTGCTTTGCAAACTTGCAGATGAAAGCAAATTTCTGATCCAGCAGGGGCTGAGCCCTTCTAGCAAGCTCCACAGGAATGCTATGGGGCCTCACTCCTGCCAGGAGTGTTTAGGGGGGCTCCTGCGAAGGAGGGGCAGGGCAGAAGGGGCAGAGACCCGTGACCATGAGCACTACATTTAATTGCTCTCAGAGTTTCACTAATTTTGAGTCAAAGTAATTTCAAGGACTCCGTATTAACTACAGAGATGTCATAAAATGGATAAAAGGGTGACCACCCCTCTGGGAGAAGAGGAAGGGGAGCTCAAGTACAGTTAAGAGTTAGGGCATGAAGCATGAACTAGACCCTAATTTTTTATGTACCCCAAGAAGTTGATATTGTACAGTTCACGCAGGGAAGGGAATCTTAAAGGAGTCCTCCCTGGTAAAGGGAACTGAACCCAGGGCCTTTGCACTGAGCTACATCCCAACTCACTCTCTCTCTCTCTCTCTCTCTCTCTCTCTCTCTCTCTCTCTCTCTC
>NW_022900950.1:67402327-67417758 GCF_012274545.1 Fukomys damarensis | reverse complement strand
TAATTTTTAAAATTTTTTATTGTTTTGTTTTTGTCGTACTGGGGATTGAACTCAGGCCATTGCGCTTGCAAGGCAGGCTGCAGAACCACTGAGCCAAATCCCCGGCCCCTCTCTCTATGTTTTTAATTTTGAGAGAGTCTCGATAACTTTCCCTGGTTGGCCTTGAACTTGGTGACCCTCGTGCCTCAGGCTTCAGCTCTTGGGTTTTAACACACTTTCTTCCAATACGTATCCTGATGGCCGAGGAAGCAATGACTCTGGACTCGTAGAGTGGGGAACACAACCAGGGACACTCCTTACTTCAGATGAATGTTCTTGCATGGTCATTCGGGTTCAACTAAAACGAGTGCAAATTTCTATCGAGTCAAATTTTCGCTAGGTTAATAAGCTGAAGCAGAGACGGCCCTGTGTGCCCAGTGTGTAAAGCGCCCTGAGTTGTGCACACCTTCCTCTTTCTGTCCTGTGTTGGCAATGACTGAGTTCTCAGCTTAGACCACAGTGCACCTGTTATAATGCTGCCCGTACCCAGTCTTCAGTGAATGCCAGGAATGGACTCAAGACACCTGAGTCCAGCTTTCATTTATTACTCGAGGTTTCCTGAGTCTGATTGTATTTTGGGTCTTTCAGACCCCGAACCCGTGTTTTTCTGTGAACCAGAGAAGTATGACTAGTCTGCTGCTGTGTTTCAAAGTCCATTCCGCAGTGGGTAGCAACCTACAGACAGTTCTGAGAAGATTACACAGACCGGGAAAATAGTTTTAAGGGTGACAGGTGCCTAGGGAGCCTCTAACATGATCTCTCCAATTTACCAGTTTTACTCAGTGACCTGTGGTTGCCGAGACAAACGAGGAACTGGAGTCTGAGCTTCTTGGCTTGAACCCATCCCGCCCACCTCTGGCTTGAGAGCTTTCCTCATCATGTACTGCTGCCTCTCCTTCAAAGGGGAATACAACTTTTCCAAAGCGGCCCTTAACTTCCTACCTATATTATTTCACTTAAGATAATGACTGTGGTGCAAAAAAGCAGCAAGTCTAAATGCAAAGATTATGAGGAAAAGGTCCAATAGGATGAAAAAGGGAGTAATTTCTAGTTCAGAGAGCTGATCTTCAGGAACACATTTTAATGCTCACCCATGAAGGGGTAAAGGGGCCTTGGGACAGGGCCTGGGGGGCGCATGCAGGCGAGGGCATTAAGTGGGCTCTGCAGGGGAAAGCAGATTACACAGAAACTTGCCAGGGATGCCAGGAAGGTCGGGGTCTCGGCGGGCCTTGGGGCTCTCCTGGGGTGAGAGGCTGGGGACTCACCACCCCATCTTTCACTCCTCTGGTAGTTTCTACAGATAAACCGTGCTGTAAAGTGCAGAAATAACAGATACACAAACAGACAAATCCGAGCAGGGGCCCAAAGGGGCCCTAGAGACCAGACAGCCTCCCCAACCAATCTGCTTCGCTCTCTGCCAACTCATCCCTAGTGGAGAAAGCCAGAAGGGGCAGCTGGAAGAGACACAGCCACGCAATACAAACCACAGGCTCAGATTAGGGTTACGGGAGCAAGAGGTAACTGGGGATAGGAAACCCTCGGAGGGTTGTTAGGAGAACTGTTTCCAGTTCAAAACAACCAAGCTGATTATCTTTATTCACTTACCAACTTCTGCTGTTTTAAAGACACATTTAGGGGTGGTCAGATTACCAATTAAAAATGGAATACCACCGTGCCTGCATGCGAGCCCCTGGAGTTTTAGCAGCATGCTGGGGCTCGACTTTGAGGATATGGAAAGGGGCCCTTCTCAGCTTCCTAGCACCTGTGTCTTCCTCCGAAGGCCCAGAAATGCCGGCGAGCACGAGCCAAAATTATTCTTGATGGACTCCATCGCTGCACCCACTTACCAAACAATATTGTTGTTACGACTACGTGGTGATTTCTCTAAGAAGGTATGAGGTGATAACAGGCTTTCATCTGCTGCAGTGACCAAGTCCAACACAACCCAACACCACCACTATGGCGAGCACAGCTCAGCTCTCAGATGGGGCGAGGGAAGGCATTTTCCCCTATATCACATTTATTTTATAATGCTATTAATTATAAGGCTAATTAAAAACCAGTTTGGCTGAATAAATAAAGGGTATTGTAGAGTGCCATAGATGAAAAGAATGGAAGAGAAGCTCTTGAGAGATCTGACCATGTTAGATTGTCCTGCAAGGAAAAGCAGGTCTGGAGCAGCAAAGAGAGGGTTTGGGATCCATTTTCTGAGATCATGAATACTAGGGTAACACAAGGTAGTGGGAGGCTGCCATGTACATGCCATTTAACAAGTCTCCCTCCCTACTCTTTTTTTTTCTTTTTTTTTTGGTACCAGGGATTGAACTCTGGCCCTTGTGCTTTTGAGGCAGTTAGTGGAACCACTGAGCCAAATCCCGGCCCTCTCTCTACTCTTTTTGTTTTTTGTTTTGTTGTTGTTGTTTTTTTTTTTTTGCTTTGTTTTTTGAGACAGGGTCTTCTTATGTAGTTGAGACTGAACTGGAACTCACTATGTAGCCCAGGCTGCTCTCAAACTCACAACGATCCTCCTGCCTCAGCCTCCCAAGTGCTGGGATTACAGGCATGCGCCACCATGCCTGGCTTCTACTCTTAATAGTGACGTTAGCATGCATGTGAATCTACTGTTCCTTTCCGGCCAGACATTCAATTTTTAGCTTTCTTTTTATAAAAAAAAAATATTAACTTTCTTTTTTGGTTTATGTCTTAAAAACCTGCATTTCAGTAGTGCTTCCCCACTTTATGGATATTTCTTTTCTCCTGAAGTATTCCCACCTATCTTGTGATCTTGTCGAGCCTTACTTGGAGGAGGACAGGAACCCTCAGCTGTTGCTCAGTTCATCTTTAGTTTTTCCACCCCTTTGTGGAAAAAAATGAATCCTAAGAATAGTAAAACGTCTTTCTGAGAAATGGAAATTCTCGAAATTCTGGAATGAAAAAGCTTTCATCCATTCTTCTACTCGTTTCACTTTTCCATTCTTTCTCTTGTACGTGGACCTACTGTCTAAATTTGCTTTAGGAAAAGTAGTGCTATGTATGTTCAGGGCAAGACACTGCTCCGCACATTCTAGTTCCTTTCAACCTCGGACAGAAAATGCATCATTATCACCATCATCGTTATTATCGCTCTTATAATTACTACTAAACACCTCACTGTCACTTTCGGAGCCTCCCCACAGAGCCAAAGCGTGGTGTGCTGCTCTCTTCCTTGGCTTATGTAAACCTGCCTGGCCCCTTGGCACAGTGACCGCGATGCGGTACTGAACAGATTTCTCAAGCTTTCTCTTCTGACCTTTGGGTAAAGTCATTTGAAAACATTTACCCTAAAAAAATTCAGGGGCACTGAGCTGAGTGCTGGGTGTAGCTGAAAAGTCATAATGGCATAACTTTCCGGAAGCCAGGTGGCTCACACACCTGCAAGTCTGATGTGTGGATGCCCTCTGCCATCCAGAACCCGCTGGCATCCTTCCTTGTCAGCCTGGCCTGTGATCGGCGCCCCTGCCCCTCCCTGCTCCCCACTGGGAACGGTATGAGTCGAAGAGCACCAGACACAGGTACTAGATTCTCTGTAGGCCGAGAAAGTTCACTGCTGTCTACTGTCACATAAATCAGATCCTCTAAGAGCAAAGGGGTCAGGGGCTCAAGTCCTCTTGAGACACCTTCTTCCGCAGAACAGGGAGCTGTGAATCCTCGGCACACTACCCACACTTGTCGAATCCAACAGCCATAGATTAGCTTACCTTCTGCCCCACAGCACCTCCCCACCCTTGTCCCTCAGACCAGTTGTTAATTTCCGTTCCCTTTCGATAAGGGAGGGTCTTCCGGTGCATTTCCTTTACACCTCCCTGACAAGGAGTGCAGCTTGGACGCGGATAGGCAGTGTGTGCACACACCCGGCAGGTGTTTTTCTGTTCCCACCCTACATTGTTTGTTGAAATAAATATGGAAATAAGGCTGAGCAAGACAGCCAAGCCAGCCAAACTGAGATAAATTCATCACTCATGGGCTCTCAAGGGAAGGGAACCGTGCATTTTTTTCTAAACGATTATTTCTGAAGCACTGAAGGAATGGCTGTATCACTAATGAGGCCCGTACGCCATGGCTGCTGATTATAAATGACCTGCAGAGAGACAAGGAGACGGTGGACAGGAAGGGGAGCTGTGGGAGGAGCTGGGGAAGGCAGCTGCTGGTGGACGATGCTGCCATCGGTGCTGGGCAGTGGGGATGGACCCCCAGAATCTATGTCCCTGCCTTTCTGACCCAGAAACACACCCTCAGAAGAGCAGGTGACCGAGTCTCCATGAGTCCAGGTGGATGGAAAGCTGTCAAAAGCCTACCAAAGAGAGAACAGCGTCTCTGTCTGAGTCCTTACTTCACCACCGATACCCTTCTCTTCTGCAAGCGGAAGTTCTCGGCAGGAGACCAGGATCTGCAGAAGATCTGGAGGGGTCTGCAGTGACACACAGGCCAGCAGAGATGACACTGAATGGTATCCCAGCGCCTGGACTGCAGGTCCTCCCAGATGGCCACACACTGGACACAGGGCAAAAAGATGCAGGCAGAATCCCAGTTCACATGTGGGGTGGGAGCTGCAGCATGGCAACAGTGAGTGGCAGGCCAGGAGAACTACATGGCATGCATGAATGAGACATCATTGTGCTTCAGTTGAGGAAGCCACGAAAGATGCTGACAAACCCATCAGAGCTTTGTGACTCAGTGGCACTGCGATTTCATAGGACGGGCTCTCAGACAATGCTCAAGGACCTCCTGGCATGACCTGGCAGGAATCATTTAGACAGTTGGGCATGGTGGTGTGCACTTGTAATCTCAGCACTCTGGGAGGCTGAGGCAGAAGGATCACAAGTTTGAGTTCAGCCTGGGCATCTTAGTGACTTAGCAAGACCTTGTCTCAAAATTTAAAAAGGAGGGTGGGCTGGGTATGTAGCTCAATGTGAAGGCCCTGGGTTCCATCCCAGTACTGTAAAAAAAAAAAATTCAGATAGAACACACTGTACAATATCACCAGCAGCAGCTAGAAAAGGCCTGGCAGGGATAATCTTGGCCAATGAAGTGACCGAGTCCCTGAGGGCAGGGGAAGAGTGATGGTTGCTTCTTCAAGTGGGTGTGCTGCTCTAGCCAGGGCACAAATTCCTGATATTGACGTCCTCACGGGAAGCGGAGGTGGGAAGGGGCTTCTGTAGCCTGTCAAAGCAGGAGGCCCGGGAGGCCTTGGCAGGGAATGAAATCTGATGGTGACATGTGGCAGTGCCAGAGGCTGCAGGACTTATGGCTATGGCATCCTGGTCGTGCTGCAGAAGCAGCTTCTCCTGGGTCACATGCCTCTTCTGCTCATGGACACAGAATCATGGGTGGCAAGTGAAGGCCTGGGCTTCAGCTTTCAAAGTGATGACACTATCGCTGTCCCCAGCTAGCAGCAACTGGTTCCAGCAGCTGCAAGATGAACTGAAGACTCTGCACTGTCAACCCCATTGCCTAAGCGTCCAAAGGGAAAACGACACTGGGAACAAACACTGTGGCTTCAAGCATGACACCGAATTTGTCCAGGCAAAGCTCATGAAATAGGAGAAAGAAGGACATAAAGGACTAATTATAAAGTTCCACTCAGTTTACTTCCGCTTTTCAGCCTTGCTGCTCTAGGAAGAAACACACATGCTTTCAACTCCCTCTGGACAACAAAGAGCCACATGTCATCAAAGAAAAAAGCAAGAAGCAGCAGGCCCCAACCTTCTTCTTCATCACTGGAGCGAATGCTGCGGCCAGATCTCTCTTCCTTTCTCATCGTCTCCGTGGAAGGTCAAAGAATAAACAGGGGTTCTCAAATAATCACAACAAAGGAAAGAATGAAAAGCCACTGTTTCCAGATGCAAGCTCCTAGCTTCCTGCTTCCACCAGGGGAGCAGAGAGAATCCACAGATGCTGCCTCTCTCCGGTGGCTGCCACTCTCTAATGAATGTGACCCCCGGCTGCAGCTCTAAAAGGGTGCAGCCGCGTGTCAATGTAAACAGCTAAACCCAGTGTCATGTCAAGTGGTAACAAGGCCACTGCTGGTTTTTTACAAGCACTGTGCACTTAGCAGATAAAAATGAGCATCCTATCGCTGGCCTCCACAAGTCACACTTATCAACAGTGAGAAGAAACAATGCTTTGTTTGACAGGTGTTGCTTGGTGGCAGTGATAGGAAGTTAAATTTCTTCCAGGCTGCCCATTAGCATGATGAAAGGGCCGGTAACAGCTGCATTCACGAAATCTTTCTGCATGTGTCGGCTGGGAAGCAGCACCAAGTGTCCTGATGTTCCCTCCAATAAAGAGAACTAATTACCTTCCACAGCGGCCACCTGGGCTAGAGACGACCCATGTCAGGAAAGGGCTCTGACAAACACATTTGTTTGTCCAGGACCAAGACCATGGCCAGCAACCTTCATTCTTCCTGGTATCAGAGTGCCGACACATGCACACAAGATCAATAAAAGGTCTAAGGTTCGCCGCAGGCTGGGGGCAGTACCTGCACACAAAGCATCCCCAGGGAGGGCGCGGGCTTCCAGCAGTGGCAGCAGATGATGTATTTTGAGTTCACACCGGGTACCGCCCCGCCTGCCTGTGCACCAGGACCGGAAGCTGGGTCGAAGTTCTCCTTTGAAGAAAGTTGAGAGGTCCGAAGGACGTCAAACCAGAAAGGGGAATTTAAAAGAAAGGAAGGGTTGCTTTTTTGATGAGAAATACCTGTGTTATAATAAAAGAACTTTTTAGCAGATAAACGTGTTGACATTTCCATCCCATCATTTGAGGTAGGCATCGCTGCATGCACACGCGCACACACGCACACTGTACTAAGGCCGAGGAAACTGAGTTTTAAGATGTCTGAACTTGCCCAGAGCCACCCTACAGAGGCTGGACTCACACCTTGACGCTGCGACTTTACAGTCCTTGCTCATTCCATTCAGAGCTTCTCAGGGTCACTGTGAGCACCGACCCTGCAAGAAGCTGGGTGTTCTGTTTTTGGAGAGATTGGAGTACTTTTCTCAAGCTGCTGGGCCTTGTCGGAAGCTTTCAGGAAGTCTGGGGTCCATCAGGGAAGTTTTAATGCAGCAAACAAGCGTGACTCTGTTTACTGGCCGTTTATGCTTCTATCAACCTCTTTGCCCTCCACGAGGTCAGACTGCACCCATAACTAACGGCACCCGTTCCTCCCCAGGTCTGTGCACTGATTCCATAATAGTGCTTTGCCAACCACCTTGCTTCCCAGCCCAACTCCTCCGTCTGCTGTCGAGCTCAGCGCGCCGCGAGAAGGACATGCCATGGAGCTTTTGCCCAGGGGCGAGTAGGGGACTAAAATGTGCCTGCTCTGTCTGTGCGCTCACATTTCAGACACACGCCGGATGGTAACTTGCTAACACAGGTTTTGGTTCACTGCTCAACCTCAGTACCGGGAAGGACGATGTTGGAAAAATGAACTAAAATGGCATTTTGTAGAACTGTCAGGTCTTCATGATCCACATTTAAGGACACTGCAAGACTAAAACCAAAAATCTGATTAGCTGAAATGCGTCATAATTTAATCTTGTTCCTGTGTTCATCTTCTCAGTCCACCAAATCTTTTGTCGGAAAGAAGTTTATAGCTATGTACTGGGGTCACGCAGCATGACAATACCTGAGTGTTTTGGAGCCCTGTCATGAAACAGCTGCTGTTTCCAGGTTAGCAGCCCGGCCATTACTGACCTGCTTGGTATGGTACCATCCTAATCTGTAGCCCAGCTTCCGTTTCAAGACATGAGCCCTTTCCCTTCCTGAGATAGCTCTCTTTGGGCCCGACGAAGTGAGCTCCTGTGCATGGTGTCACAGCCACGAAGAAAAACCCCACCCAACAAAGGAAAAGGCTCTGCCCACAGGGCCCTGGGGAGGTGCCATTTCATCTTCTCTTGCACTGCGCTGACATTTTTAAATTATAATGATTCCATATCCCAAATGAGTCCTAAGAACATTCTGAATCAGCTAATTAATAAATCAATTGCTCTTCAGGATGGCATTTATCAAATTCACAACTAATATGTGCAGTGAGGTTAGAATGGAAGTCTGCAGCTGCTGTATCGCTGGCTCTAGGAGGACCTGTTTATGAAGAATCTAGCATGTTTGAAACCCTTCACCACACCCTGGCTGCAAGCTAAGCACCTGTAAGTATCTCTGCAGTCTCTCTGGATCCACCAGGGCCCCGGTTAATCACCAGAGGCAGTATCTTATGGACTAATGAGTAGCTGCTAAAGACGGAAGAAGGAGCAGCCCTCCTAATCAAACACTCAGCAGTCCATATGGTGGTGGTAATTGAAACATCCTTCTGGTCACACCGTTGAACGAAGGTTAGAACCAATTAGATGCCACTGTTTAGATGTGGGTAGCATTCTGGTGTCTTTATCTTGCTCATTAGGCACAGGGATGACATGGGGGTCGACAATAGCAAGCTGCCATACTTCTTTGCAAAGAGTGGACCATTAATGAATTCTTCAATTCCTTAAGACCTGGTAGTTTTTTTTCTACACATTTCAGAACCACTGCCAATGCAAATCAGTTGTGACGACGAGGCTGTGAGAGCAGCGTGTACTGCTCTTAATTGTCTACTTGGCCGGTGTCTTTCTCGGTTATAGATGGAACCCTCCTCACCATTACAGCCACGTCGCTCTTCTCCATGTGCTGTGGAGGGGCTGGTGTGGACAGTGTGGACAAGAGAGAGGAATGGTAGGCAAACAGCCCAGGTGTGCCGTGCATCCATAGTGGAACAAAGTTGGACCAGAAGACAAGACAGCAGAGAGACTGGGGGCTTGGGGAGTGCAGAGGCAGAGCCGTTGTTCTGAGACCAAAGGATTGAGCACAAGCCTGCCACTGACTGGCTCAGACTCCAGCTCCCACTCTTCGCCCTGTTTTTCTTTTATCACTAGTATGGTTTTCCTAGTGGAGAGGACTTCTTTTTTTGAAAAAGATAACAGGCCGTGAACTCTGCAGTCAAATAGTCACTCAAGCCCAATGGCTCTGCAAATTACTTAGGCAGAATCGAAGCTCGAGGGTAGAAATCAATTATAGGGTCTGTGTGTGGGGACTTGGAAATGGCACATCGTCCAACAGAAAGCACATGCCAAAGGAGGAAGAGACGGGAAGGGGGCATTGAGGATGGCGGCGGGTGAGGGGGGTAGGATCAGACACATCGCTGTATTAGGTGTGTACAGAGAAAGCACACCGCACAGAGATGGGAAAGTCTGTATGAACTAAGAACGAAGATAGAAGAATTTTCATTCAAGTTGAGGGTGTGTGCAACAGGCCAAACTGGCAGAGATAGCCAGGTAGGGACTGAAGTCAGAGAAATTAAATAAATGCAAAGAAATCCCATTTTGCTGGCTGGGTTTGTTTCTGAACAGATGTCAGAAAGCACCAATCCTGCCTGTATTCTTTTCACGGCTGTACGGAGATCTCACATAGTGAGTGACTGCAGGAGTTAGACTGGCTGGAGACCAAGGCAAAGCAGGAAGCTACTTTGAGTAACATTTTACTCATCGCAGTGTTTTTGGATTTGAAACAGATTCTTACCTTATCTGAACTAAAGCATTTCATAGGATACGATTTCTTATTTTCCCTCTTGTGGTCCCATTTATACATCTACGGAGAGTGGTACATATGATCGTGCTCTTGGCACTGCTGTCTCTGTATGCCCAATATTATGATAATTTTGAAATACAAACTGAATGAATACATAGGTAGGTCATTTTCAAAATGATTTTTTATTTGCTCAACAGATTGAATCTGTGCAGTAGTAAAATTACAGTTGGTTAAGTAAATCTTGAGTCCGAGTAAGGTTTATCAGGGTAATGCTAATCTTTAACCCCTTAGTCTAGAATATATTTTTAAGAGTGGGAGGAAATTCCAACATCTATATCAACAGAGAACTCACAGAGTTTGAAATGCTCCTAGCACACTTCCTTGCAGTTATTTATGACAGCTTGACAGTGACAAAAAAATTAGGAGCCGAAATGCTTTCTCCTCCGATCTGCGGATGCCTGTTTATGCCAACTGGATTGATCATTTTGTGCCTTAATTTCCCTTCCTGCAGTTTGCCGGAAGCCTTATCGAGTACACCATGGATTCTAACAAGCTAGCACTGCAACTTATTTTTAGTTTACTAGTCATGCTCTGTCGCCAAACTATGCATTTTTATGTGTAAGGGAAAGAGTTTAAGAAAGAAATGATCTACTAGGAACAGTTTAAATATTATTTCACATTTAAAGATGTGTTTAAAACTAGTCATCAGTTTATATGACTTCTGGTGGCAGATGGGCTTTTTTTTTTTTTTTAAAGAAAAAGGCTTTAAAACATAGCTCTGCATAAACACTGTTGCTTCTGGCCTTCTCTATATTCAAACATATCTACTGTAGAGCTTTATCAGGATATCCTGTATTTGAGAAAATCAAGGTGAGTCATTTTGACGTTGTGGAGGGAAATGGTGTGATTTTGCGCTGTGAGGCCACCAGTCATGTCACAGTCAGCTCTCTGGTAAGCAGAGGGGTAGGATGGGGAGGGGAGCACAGACAGTATAATGACACTGGATGGGTTTGCTTTTTCTCACATCATTCAGTCAGATTTTCAGATTCACTCTTAGGATTTTGAGAATCTATGAAAAGGCCAGACCAAGACAGGATGATGGAACTGGGTCTACCTGACTCGCAAATGGCGCCCCCTGCACCACTTGACAATCTTTCTTCTCTCCCTCTCTCCCCCGCTTCTTCCTTCCCCCATTATTCAGATTACAGAACACGCGCACATTGTTTTTGTCTTTTTCTTCGGGGACAGTACATCCTACTGTTAGTCCAGGCAAGTGTGAAAGTTGGGTGCAGCGGGCAGAGTGTTGAGAACAAGTTCACTCCCTGATTCAATCTATTGAGCAAATCATAAAAATGTTTTTCAACGTCCTGAAGAGCCATAGGAAAGCACAGTGCTAGCCAGGCTTGGTGGTGCAGGCCTGTAACCTCAGCGCACGAGAAGGCTGAGCAGCTTGGAAACTTGGCGACCTCATGTGAATTTGTCGGGGTGGTGGGGGCTGGGAAAGTAGTTTGGGGTCAAGGCCCTGGGTTTAATCTTCATACTAGGAAGCGGGGAAAAGGAAGGAAGACAGAAAGAAAAGTGCTTATTTTATAGGCATTTCTATGCATACCTGACACTCTGCAGGACTTGTGACAACTCAGGTCATGGGGGATGCCGATTCTGGGCCTCTGCAGAAAGTCTTTTCAATATGACTTAGAGAGCTGGGAACTGATTACGAGGCAGAGTACAGTGGCCGCGCTGGGAAGCTGATTGCAGTGGTGAGCAGGAACAATTAAACACAGGAGGGAGAATCTTCAAAAAATACTTTCTACCCGTGCCCTGTTGCTTATCACCACACTCAGAAATGGAAGAAAACATCCTTCACCTGACGATTGTGACAAGAGAGGAAGGTGCTGCTTTACTGTGACCAAGGGCTCCCTTGAAAAGCAAAGTTAATCTGGAGGAATGAAGGGCTGAGTGGTGAGCTAAGGTCACAAAGCACAGGACCCTCGTAACCAGAGAGCTGTCCACAAGGGACATGGGAAGAAATAGAATTGCGGATATTGTGTTTGTTTATTTGGTGGTAGATTTGATCTGGGCAGGGAGTATTACAGGGCTCTCCAATCTCATCTGTTTGATCTATTTTTCTCTTAAGCATGTGTGCTTAGTAAATTATATATTGTAAGCGACCCTGGGGTGTGCAATCCCATCTCTTTTAATACACTGTTCCACTCTGACAAGTTGCGTCAGTGGCGTGGAATAATCCTCTGCAATTGAGAAAAGAAGCCCCCAATTTCTAAGTTTTTAAACCATTAGTGGCTGATCAGTTGCAACAAATATGCTGCCACTGCGGCTGCTGCACCTAATGATTGAATTTTAAATATTCATGATGGCTGGCTGTCTGTGTGCTCACAGAGAGAGAGAGAGAGAGAGAGAGAGAGAGAGAGAGAGAGAGAGAGAGAGAGGGGCTGGAGCTGTATGTGGCAGATACTTTTGGTCAGATATTTCAGCCATTAAAACTTGTTCTGTTGTATAGACCCAGGGGCATTGGTGTGTGAGGTATATTCAGCTCCGCATGCAGCAGTGGTCAAACAGGCAGAATCCACCCCTCAGAAGTAGCCCTCTTAGTGACTGAAAAAAATTCAGCAATTCTGGCAGTGGTTGTTTTGGGCATTGTCATGTTCAGCGATTTAAATTTTCTTAAATTTGCTTGTTTGTACTAAAAAAAACCCAAAAAACAAAACAAAACAAAAAACTCCCCATAAATTATTTTGGTACTGACTTGTTTGTTTTATAAATCCCAAGTTCATAAGCAAAATAATATTACAATAAAATGACCAATTAGAAATTTCTTATTTGAGAAAAATGCACTGCTTCCATATATGAACTCAAAAGAAGTTTTGTCTAAGCTTCAGCTCGGAAATAGGTGAGAAATAAGATCTGCTTTTCCTCTAAGACAAGAAAGGCCAGTCAATTATTGGAGGAAATTCAACACAGAGGGTTCTGTGGTCAGAGGAGACACGTGCTTCATGTTAAGAAATTATACCAAATGTATTCTCCGGCAACTATTTGTGGCTCAGATTATAAACAACTGAGAGAAACAAAAAACTGAAACAAGAAATGCCCCCAGCTTTTGTCCTCTAGGACGAGCTGCTGTGTCTTTCTCGTCTGTCTGTTTTCCTTGCAGCTCAGCATCCCCACGGCCCCTCTCCCCCTTTCCTGGTAGTGCTCTTCCTGCCGCACACGTAAACACCACCAAATCATACTGCTTCTGGATCGCTTTTTCAGACGGACTCATACTTAGTAGTAGAGACAATTATCCGAATCACAGAAAAAGGGCAAAATAAGAAACAGGTATTACAGAGAGCAAAAGCAGACATACTTGACGTGTTCTGTGTGAACAGAAACTTAGGTTTTTCTAAAATAGGAGGCTGTGAGCTCTTGGGACTGAAGACTCAGTGACTTAAGTAGCTAAAAGGAAAACTATATTAACTACTTGTCTAACACTGGTCCCCAGGAATTTCCAGTAGAGAAGGATTACAGCAAACACATGAGAAGGGCCCATATTCTGCATGTATAAGAGATGCAGGGGGAAATAAGACACGATCTGACCTTCTAGCTGATCAACAGGCTAAACTGTGCCTCTGGGCTTGACTCTTGCGATGCGAGTGGTTTTTGTTCAGGGGAAGGGGAAGCAACAGGGATGGGTAGTGGTGAAGGCAAAAGGAAAGAAGAATTTTATATTTTGAGTTTGGAAATTCCCTGTACTAAAACAATATTGGACCTGAAGATGTGTTCACCCAGACGAAACACACTGCACATGGGCCACTGAGATTTTTAACTTGTCACCTATGCTCTCCCCAATCAAAAGATCCATGTGCAGCTCTTCTGTGGTTTGGTGTGTATCCTTGAAATGTTTCATACAATTCTAAAGAGCCATCCTTCTATAATTGTTTCAATAATATTTGATCCATTTACAGACATTGCAGAGAAAACCATCTCCTAAGAAAACATGCCTTGGTGTGCTACCCAGGAAAAAAGCACACACTCGGGCCTGTATGCCGCATACGCTAGTGTTTTAAGACCTATATGATATGTACAGATGAACAGTACTGGTCCTGTTAACCATCTTCTCAGTTGGCTTAAAATTCTTACTTGCCCAATTTCCAATTTTATATAGAGTCTGCATATTTCCTGCCTTTAGACCCTCTCTACACCTTATATACTTCGTTAGCTGTCCTACACCTGGTATCAGACTTTTTTTTTTACAAAGCAAGTCCTATTTATGGTTTATGATTCTGTGTAAGGAGATATAAGCCTTTAAACAATAGCCAAAACATTTTTTAAAAGACACTTTGAAGCCAGTGTTACTGTCAGCTCTCTCTGCCCATCCAGTTACTCTTGCGATGTAGAATTAAGGTTACTGTAAATCCTGATTTTCCTGGACCTTTCTGTCTATGGTAGTTTTCTGGTGACTTTTTTTGGTTAGTGTCCCCTTTCACATTCCAAAGTGTCTTGGTTTGAATGATGAGTTAGAAGGTCTTTTTATGTGAAGGTGGATATAAGTAGATGTTAATAAAGAAAATATAAAATCAGATGGTCTATCCAAGGCTTTCTGCGATACTGTCGACATCTAGCACCAATACAAACCTCAAATTCAGATAATTTTGTTGGTTCCAAAAGGACCTTTGAGAGTAAAACTTCCGATGTGCATATATACCTATGTTCAAACAGAAAGAGAACTATTTACGGAGGAAGACGAAGAAAAGAGAAAGCATTCCACCAACATGTGCATATGGCTGACCCTGGAGATAATACACTGCTCCAGAAAAGTAGGCAATTATGCTAATTGTACATGATTTTAAAAAGAGGTTCAATATTCATGTTGTTAGCAGCTCAGATCCCAGTATTTTCTGTCAGCGTGTTTCCCTTTCATACAATGGCCCTCTGGGTGCCTTGTCTCTGAGGGTACTGGTGGTTCTGTAATCTTACAGACTCCCCATTGCCTGATCAGAGCCAGGAAACAGAGGCTAGCTTTCTCAGATATGGAAGGCAACAATCTGCCTTCTCTTGGGTGCTGCTTATCTATGGCGTAGTCCTCTATGGACTTGCATTGACTGTTTGACAGGAAAGGTTTAAGATGCCACTGTCTCCTTCTGGACTTTTTGAGACTTTTTAAAGGAAATGGAAATGGAGCTTCCTTTGGCTTTGAAATTCCATTTTCTCTTACCAATGCCAAGGCCGTAGACCTGGAGCTTGGAGAGACTATGGAAGAAAAGGAGCAGAAAGAGACTGAGCAACCTAACTGTATGATAAACATAGAATGTTATCAGTCCTTTTCTCCTCTCAAATTCTGGCAACCAACATACAGTTCACTGCTTCCGTTTTCCAATAGTAAGTCTTGCTTATACTTGGCAACATGGGGCTGAGAGAATGAGATAGAATCAGGGGCATATCAGCTCAGGCATCTGAGCAGGAAGTTGATTTTGTGTTTGGAGCTTTAGGACCCTCTGGAGGAGGGATTATTGCAAAGGAAATAGGAAACCTGGTCATGCCTGTACACTGTGATCACTGTGGCTTCTAGGCAGAAGTGTGTCCTCACACTGAAATAATGGCCACGTGTGAGTGGCTGATTATTCAAGAAGAATAAAGGGACATTCCCACATGAAACTGAACCTAGAGATCTCTTGAATGGTCACTGATAGGAGATGAGACGTGAAAGTTGCCCTCTGTTAGGCAGCTATCTACCACTATAAAAATACTTTAATAATCAACTTACAGAGAAAATTTTTTTTTTTTTTTTTTTTTTTTTTTTT
>NW_022900950.1:67378794-67402147 GCF_012274545.1 Fukomys damarensis | reverse complement strand
TTTTTTTTTTTTTTTTTGCTTATTGTTTTAGAGGTTTCAGCCCCTGACTGGTTGACCCTGTTGCTTTGGAAGAGACAACATCATGGCGGGAATGTGTGTTGAAGCAAACCACTTGCCTCAGAGCCAAGAAGCAAGGGAAGGTGAGGAGGGGCCTGGGTTCCAAGATCCCTGTCAAGGGCATGACTGCAATGACTTAAATCCTCCCACTAAGCCCCACCTCTTGAAGGTTCCACTACCTCTCAATAGTGCCAAGCTGGGGACCAAGCTTCACAGGGGCCTTTGTGAGCCAAACTATAGCAACCCTTAAGTCTTTACAGTTGGTGACCAACACAAGCCAAGGACTTCATGAATCTGAGTACCATGGGGCATGCTGCTAATTTCTTTGTTTATTTATTTTTTGGTACTGCGGATTGAACTCAGGACCTTGTGCTTGTGAGGCAGGCAGCAGAACCACTAAGCTAAATCCCCGCTACTAATTTCAGTTGGAGTAGGACTGGCCACCCAGCAATCCCTGCCCTGGTTCTATCAGTTATGTCACAGGCTGGACAATTTGCAAAGAACAAAACAGACTTACAGATTTACCACCTACAGGGATACACATTTTGGAATTATGAAAAAAGCATTTGAGAACATTTATTCTATATTGCTATAGATCATTTAATCAAGTTCTGTACATGATCACTATGGTATTGAACAAAACTTGATGAAAACTTGCAAGGCGTAATTCTTCATAATCTCTATAAATCAATGGACGCCTACGTCATGTTCACAGACTAAAATGTAAAAGATGCAGACAACGTCACAGGTCCAAAGAAGCGTAAAACCTATCAGCTGCTTAGTTTCTACTCCCAGTGCTCACCAAATTTCAGAGGACGGGGTCTTTTTAGTCATTTGGTAGCTTTCTTCTTTTGGGACTGCCAGTAATTCATTCAGGAGCTTCTTCTTTGCCAGAGTGAAACATTCAGGTTCGTTTTCTCTGCTCTCCTCAGACTCCGCCATGAAGAGGTAGAAAGGGCACTTTAGGTTCATCTCTCTGCCCTTCATCTGCTGGGGGAATTTGGGCAAGTCTTGTGCCCGCTCTGAGGGGCCTCAATTTTCTTTTTCATTTTCTCATTTATAAAAAGTATGTAAAAATCACCTGCAGCTGGGAATGCACAGCACACAAGTTATTGTTGTCCTCTTCTGTTACAGATGAAGCATCGACCACACAGAGAACTGTTCCCGGAACCACAAAGCAATTCCCATGACAACTTTGGTGAGACCTGGCACCTAAGCTCCCCAAGGAATTGAGTACCTTCTCCTTTTTGGTTACCCTTTCCATACAAATGAGGGATGCGCTTCTAATCTGTATTTAAAGTTTCATCAAGTTAAACTGGTACTGTCAAAAAGCTGCTCCTTTTCTCCTTGTAAAAGTGTGTCCCCTTCTGAAAAATGGCAAAAATCCAACTAATTAGGTAAATCACCTGGATGAGGGTGCACATATGTTCCAGGGCCAGAACTGACAATTCTTATATTCTCAAATGAACCAGGTGAAAATGGGCCAGGGCAGGGGTGCTGCAGGTGCGTTAGTTGGGTGTGATGGGGGACAGAGGCTCGAATATTGCTTTGAAGATTAACGGAGATGGCCTAGAGGTCCCCAGAACACACAATTTTGGAGGTTCAGTCATAAGAACATAAGACTCTTCCACTGGGAGGCTGAAGCAGGAGGATCGCAAGTTCAAGGTCTGTTGTGGAACTTAGTGAGACCCTGTACCTCCAAAACGAAAATATACTTCAGGAGGCAAATGACCCTGGTCATCATCCTGCTTGATCTCCTAGAGGGGCCAAGGATAGCATGTGACGCCTGTTTATCTTCCTGCATCCATCTTTAGGTGCACCAGTCAGAAAGCCAGGCGTGGTGGCACGCTTGTAATCCCAGCATTCGGGAGGCTGAGGCAGGAGGATCGCTGTGAGTTCGAGACCAACTACATAGTGAGCTCCAGGTCAGTCTCAACTATATAGTGAGACCAAAAAAACAAACAACAACAAAAAAGTCACAAGAGAACTGCAGCACCCCCCCCCCATATGGTGTTTGGGAGTTATTTCCAATGCCCACAAAGTCTGGCTCAGTGTCCAGGATACAGTACGTGTTCAGGAAATATCAGTTTCCTTAGTCCCAGTGAGAAAAATGAAGCCCGGAGAAGAAGACATCCTCAAGGCTCTAGTTAATGGCAAAACAGGGCCCACAAACATAACCACTTAGCGTCCATAGATCTGCCAACCTGTGCTAGTTCTGTCGCCCAGGGTATCCAGGGACCACCTCTGTTAATGGACTGGCTGTGCCACCACATTCCTCTTGGTCTACAGAATCAGGGATGCTAAATAACAGCAGACAGAACCACGCCTCCCTATCCGGCATCAAGGAAGCTGCAGATCCTTTGGTTCAAGAGTGGTGACATCAGAGCATAACCACGGTCCCCAGGCCAGGGGACCTCTGTCTTACAGGTGGTCCCCTCCACACCCAGGGCCACTCACAGAGCTGCATGCCGGGAGGGCTGGGGCCTGCTCCTTGTTGCAGAGCACGCCGGTGGGCCACCTCCCAGTGTGTCCTACAGTACCACAGCTGTCAGACAAACTGCCCGGAAGAGGCCTGCTGTGTCGCTGGATGAGTCGTGACAGCCCTTGGACTCCTGACTCATGGTGATCATTTTCGACCCCCCTCCACAGCCTGCCTCCACCTGCCTCTAAGCCATCTATGTGCTATCACCCACAGCCAGCTTCTTTAATCACTAACCTTGATCTACATTCAATCTAAATCAGTGGACTTGAATCTGGGGACAGCCTGCATCTCGGGCCCTGACTCCCACCGCTGCAGATGGGCAGGTTTCCACCAGAGGACAGACTGGGGAGCGAGGTGAGTGTCGTATATTAAGCAATCCGTCCTCCCTGTATTTGAACATGATCTTCGTCCCATGCTCCATGCAGGTGGGTAATAAATCCCTGGGTCTGACACTGCTGCGGGTCTGAGAGAATGAAGCCGCTGCGGAATAAAAAGCATTTCAGGCAAACAGATGAAATGACGTCAGAATAAAAGTTTATCAATGTGTATATTATGGAAAAGAAATCTGTCCAAGTAAAATGGCTTCGGGATGTTTTACCATTAAAGCAAGTTTTAAATGATCCCTCTATTTTTCGCCCTGTCTTCCAACACATGTAGCTGATTTATCATCCGAGTAGCATATCGACATGCATTGAGGATGGTTCTTTGCTTCATGTTTCCAAGAGATTTGAGGTTTTTAGGTTTAAAAAACACCGGGGTATTTATAAGGAGTGGGAAAATATTTCCAAAAAGATGTCGGATGAATCCTAAAATATTGCTGTGCCTCCCTTTGCTTTACAAAGTGCTTTTAGATTCTTTATCTCAAACATCCCAAGTTTGCTTTTGCTTTGAGAGCAGGAAACTAGTTCAGGTCTGAGGAGATTGTGTTACAAACTGCTTCTTTCTGAGTTTTAATTTTCATATGGCAGCAAAATTTTTATGAGTCTACAGGAAAACAAAATAAACTCATTACGAAGAAATTATTGTAGGCTTTCTTATAAAAATTCCTTGCAAACATTGTTGTATTCCAGGTGTAGGCTCTGGAAAAGTCCAAGTCACACTTTTACACTGTGCAGGTCTCACTTCTCCCGGGGGTTTGCTGTGAACTCACTCGGTCCCCACTGTCCATACCGTGTCCTTCTGGCTTCCACAAGCTCCATGGTTACCAGCATCCCAGCTCATTCACACTACTCTGCCACTTTTTATTTGCTGAGGGAAACATCAATGTCTGGTCTCTATCAAGGCACTTGGTAGACGCTCAGTACGTAGGGAATGAATGGAAAGAAAAACCTGCTGGAAATAGGTAACTTATGGGAAGTGCATTGTGCAGACTGGATACCTGCTAGTGTTGTCAAGGGATATTCTTAAGCAGTAAGACGACTATGACTCTGTGTGTGTGTGTGTGTGTGTGTGTGTGTGTGTGTGTGTGTGTGTGTGTTACTGGAGACTGAATTTAGGGCCTTTACTTTGAGCTATATCCCCAATCCTCTATTTTTTATTTTGAGACAGGGTCTCCTCAGTCACTAAGTTGCCCAGGCTGGGCTTGAATTTTCAATCCTCCTACCTCAGCCTCCCACAAGGCTGGAATTACAGGTGTGTGCCACTATGCACAGCTAAGATGACTATAACTTGTATCATTTAGGAAGTCAAATTCAAAAGGGGGCAGAGGAAGGGAGTCAGGAGAAGGGTCCTCATCCTGGAAAAAGGACAATACAAAGACCTGCAATTTTGGCAACCAGGTGGACCCAAGCAGCAATCACCTTTAACTCTCCCCTCCAGCTTTGAGCAGTTCTCTGGGTGGAAAGATTCCGGGAAGGCAGAACGAGCAGGGAGGGCTGAGACAGTCATGCACCAGTGACCAGAAAGCAGGTGAACGGCCTCACCCTCATATGTTATGCCCATGTCCACTATGGGCTGTAGGAAAGCCTCTTGTCCAAGTTCTAGGAAGCTGAGAAATGCAGCTGGACCCTAAGCCACACATCAGCCTTGGAAAGCTTGGACTTTCCAGAACACCTGCAGTCTCTCACCTCTGAACTCTGATCCTGTGCAGGGTACCACAGAGTTCTGCTGCCCCTTTCCCCCACCAAAAGAAAGTAAGTCAACAATCAAAATCTTTGCTAATGTTGAAGAAGATAATTTATAGCTCTTAGGAAATGGCAACTAATAAACCATATCTGAATGTTATTTTGTCGCATTAAAAGATGCTTAAGGCAACGATAAGTCTAGGCACACAGAGGAGGGAAAACTGTACCAGTTTCAATGTAGTTCTGAATTTTAAATTCTAGTAGGGAAAGAAATGAAGGAAACGCCCCCTAAAAGAAACAGGAACACAACATAAAAGATCATTAGTTAGAATAGGCATAATGAAGTTGTGTGATTTTAAGCAAACAAACAAACAAACAAAAAAATGGAACCCAAAGCAAACAGGAAGCACAAATACTGATGACATTAAACACCACAAAGAGGACTAGGGAGTCAGCTTAACCTCTGCCACTGATTTACTGCTGGCTGAGGCAGGAAGAGGTTTAGAAGAGATTAAGAAAGATACACATACAGCAGGTCTGCTCCACACATCCAGCCAGTGGAAGGTCTGTTTGTGAGCGAGAGGGCTCAGGTCAGCCGCACGGGGCAAAGCCAGGGCACAGCAAGGAAGGAGTGTGTGCCTGGACCACGAGGGGGTCCCATCATGGCCTCCCAGCCAACCGGAAAAAAATTGGTTATCACCAGACTCGTGTTTGTCTGGATTGTCCCATCGGTGTACAATAAACCAATGCATGGATTGTGAGTTTTCTTGCTATCGTTTTGATCACAGAATTTCAGAGATTCGACAATACAGAGCATCAAGTCAATCACTCATTAGTCATGTGGCCCTCTGGCCTAGGGTCACCTCTAGTGACCAGGACCTCAATTCCTCCTGAAGAAGTTCTTACCATCCTTGGAACAGCTCTGACTATTAGTGAATTCTTCCCAAGACTGAGCCAAAATCTCTTTCTGAAATATCCACCTTTGGCCCTTGGGTAGAAAATAAATCCAAAATGTCTACAATATGAGAACCTTTCAAATATTAGAAAATGCCATTATGTACTACCCAGGTCTTCTCTACTTCAGGCAAAATACACTCAGTTCTTTTATGCTTTCATTGTGTGATTTAAAATTTTCTCACCAACACAGCTACTTTCTCCTGAACTCAATACAGCTTCTCAAGCTCTCCCTTAAAGTGTGGCATTTATTGGGCATCTGCCACCTAATGTGGTCTGACAAGCAACAGCCACAACAGTCCATGTCCACTTCTGAGCTACTGCACCTTTCTAAAAGGTGGCCTCAGCATCTCCTACACTTACTGAGTTCCGTCACGTGTGAGCTGTGTAATGCACTGATTTTAATACTGAGAACCCGCACCATGCATAAGCACTTTCTGTTACACCCAAGGCAGACAGGAAGTGATGTAACATCTAAAGTCGCACAGTAACTGGCTACCCTCTCACTGGTTTCTGCCATACTTAATTTTAATAAATATGCCTCACATTCCAAATCGTGAAGATCTTTTTTGATCTGCACTCTTTCCTTCAGTGTACTGTATTCACAATTCCTCCCGGCCCTGTGTCATACCCAACTCGATAAATGTACTCTTTATCACTTTAGACAGGTCATTCATACCATTTTTTTTTAAATCACTGCATGACAATGGTTGGGTTGCCTGATGACTCTTGGCATTTTTTTTGCAATGCCAATGGAAATTATTCCACTTAGTCAAATTATGAGACTTCATTTAAAAATGAATTCATTGTTAGTTCACTGAATGCCAAGACCATGTCACATGCTTCTTCGCATCCCACACAGCTAGTAAATGTGCAGTAAAATCACTGAAAGGAATACTGTGTTCTGAGACACGAAGCCCTCGGGGGGAGGGCACAGAGTGGGGTGCCCATGCCTCCAGTGGTTTTGGGGTACAGTAACCGCTTCCCGCTGTGGACTATGCTATCAGTACCTTCCACAACTCAGTGGCCCTGGTGGGCACGTCCAGGATGTCGTGCCTTCCTGACGGGGGACCTAGCTGGATCCCGAGGCAGCTGCAAAACAGGCCACACTTGCATGCAATGAACCAGCACTGCGTAAGAGGTCACCTACGGTAAGGGCTCCGAGATGAGACGTCCGTCCACCCTGAAGAAGACCGGACGCTGGGGACAGAGGTGGGCGTATCCCTCACCTCGGAGGTCACGAGGGCACCACCTCCGGAAGTGTGGTGGCAACACACCTTCCCACCTGAACCCCCTCGAGGCCTCAGGACGGCAGGGTACGCCACGTCCTCAGGATGCACTCCCAAGGAAGCATCTCTGCTTTCCTCCTCGAGCTTTACCCTTGCCCTGACGTCGGAGGTCCTCTACTCTGCTTCTCGAAGTACTGGGGATGGGACTGAACCCGGGAACTCGCGTTGTGCCGCATCTCCAAACCTGCTATGTTGAGATTGGGTCTCCCTAAGTTGCCCGGGCTGACCTTGAAGTTGTGATCCTCCTGCTTCAGTACCGTCCTTCTACTAGATTTTAAATAAAACTACCTTGAAGTGCCTGCAATAAAGAACTCTGAAAATAGGATCAGCTTCAGAAATAATAACAGGGTAGTTACTAAGTGCCAGGAACGGTGTGAACGGATTTATAGACATTCTGTCATTTGATAGTTGCAACGATTTTATGAGAAATAAAATAGAATTATTCTGTTCCCAAGTGGTTCAGTCAGAGAAGTTCATCACCTTGCTTGGCTTGGAGTGACCCGGGAGCCAAACCTTGACCCAGCCTGCTTTAACACACACCCTGCTAAACACACTGAGACAGACCCGGCCTCGCCCTAGTGGCAACTGGCAGGGCTGCAGGGGCGAGGGTCAGAGCAGCTCAGTGTCCAGGCAGGGTCTGCTCCGTGGTCCCCAGGGGGAGTGGCTCCCTGCCTGGCCTCAGCAGAAGGACTCAACTGTGCCTGCACGGCCTGGGCCACCTGGATGCCACTACTTCTGCCACTGCTGGGCCTTGAGGAGAACGCTTCATTTGTTATTTAAGAATAACAAGTCATAGGAGAAGGATGATCATTGATCAACAAAAATTTCAAAACCCACAGGCCCCGCGCTGGGAGCTGCTCACTACCCTGGGGCGGCAGAACTCGGGAACGTGGCAGTGGGGACAGGTCACCTCCACCAGGAGCTAGGACACATCTGCCACCAGCACCGTTCTGCAGTTTCCTGAGTAGTCTGGGAAGTGTCTGGGCAAGGAGTTTTTCTGGGCTTGCTCTGGAAGTTTCCGGCAGGAACATCCTATGTGTGCAGCTGGTGGCTGCAGGAGGGCAGTTCCAGGAAGGTGTCCCAGTGGGACACACATTCTCCTCCTCGCCGCAGTCATGCTAACCTCCTTCTCTTACAAAATCAACCCCGAGGGAACGTCTTCCTCTGCTCAGTGGGAACCTGAGGAGAGCCGGGTGTATCTGTTCCCTTTGACCACGGTCCTGTTGTCACCTGGTCAGTGGCTGGGTCGGTTAGAACTTCATCAGGCTGTGTCTGCTAGGGCACTCAAGCCTTTGAGATTTTTAGGGAGACTGTGAGGAGTAAACCCATATTGAGCTACATCCCCAGCCCTTTTTATTTGTTTGTCTTTACAGACAGGGTCTCACTAAGTTCTTAGGCTGGCTTCAAACTTACAATCCTCCTGCCTCAGCCCCCTGAGTATCTGGGATTACAGGCACGTGCCACAATGCTTGGGTTCTAGCCTTTTGAGTACACCTGCTTCTATATACATATACTGACAGAGACATCTATAAACACATAAGATATGCATATTATATAAAATTACCTGAAATCCTAAGTGAGACCTTCCTTTTTCCTGGTGGAGTTAAAACCACAAGGCAATCCACATGTTATTTTCCAGCCCTGGACTCTTTGACAGCTCTGCAGCAGTGCCTGGTGGCCACCCTCAGACATCAGGACACGGCTCCTGCCTAGCTATCCTCATGCCTCTCAGAGAGCTTCTTTCTTGTCTCTCTTGCTCCCTGCTTGCGCTGTACTTGCCTAGGCTTTTCTCCTCCCTGTGCAAATCCTCCTGGTATGAAACTCTCCACTTCTGGCAGTCCTTGGCTCCTTGTTATCTTCCTCCCACCTTGTGCCTCCACCTGAGATCCCAACCAGACTATCACAGGAGAGCCTCCTTACCACTGTCCCACTGTGTCCAGGGCCACGCGTGCTGCAGCTCACCGGCCATACAACAACCAAGCAGAAAAGACACCACAGATACCTCATTACAGATCGGGACGTGAAACCCAGAGAGGCTTAGATAATAGCCTGGAAGTCCAAGTTGGCTGAGGTGGCTCTTCCTGCTGCCATCCTGGGGCAGACTCCCCTGTGAACATCGGTCAGGCCCCCATACAGCTGCTTCTCTGTCTACTGCTGACTCCAGACAGTCCCCATCTGGTCACACTCAATGTGCCCACACATGCTTTGATGCCCTGCATCCTCCGGCCTTGCTCTTGACCACTCCGGCTACATGTGATTTGAATTCCCCAGATGTATGCTAGGTGAGGGCGGATATGTCACTTAACTCTCACCATATCTTCACCTAGAGCACACACCTGGCAAAGAGGAGGTCTTCCAGAATGAATGAACCAGTAAACAGGTAAGTCATGCCAATGAAAATGTGTGTAAGAAGAAAGGCACTAGGCTACAATAAGACTCTGGAGACCCAGATCTTCATGGCAGTACTCAGGAGAAAAGCTTGGGATTTGAAGTAGTGCTGACCTGATAGCTGATGCCGGGTACAGCCCCGGAGCCAACAGGCCAGTAAGCCTGAAAGATCCAGGCCATTGTGTGGATCACACATGAATCCCCTGATTTGTCTGCTCATTACACTAATCTCCACTTCCTACTCTAGTAGTCTTACTTAGGCATACCTGAGTTTGACTTTACTGGTGCGAATAAAATCTTGCATTCTAAATTCCTGAAGACCAAAACTTAACTATGTGCTCTCACTCTCTTCTGACAAATGCCATTGTCTTAGTTCCCTTTCCATTTGCTGGGGGGGGGGCGGGATCTGGCACAAACAAATTAAAGGAGAAAAGTTTGATTTTCATTTACAGTTTCAGTCCATGACCCATTGGCTCCAAGGCAGAAACATCATGGCAGAGGAAGGTCGCTCACCTCATGGTTGAGGTGAGGGTTAGAAAGAGCACAAGAGAAGATACACCCTTCAAAGGCAGCCACAGAGCACCGCCTCCTGCAGGCGGGACTCACCTCCTCATAGCCCATTCAGCTGTGAGCTCGTCAGTGGGTCAACCCACTCATGATCCAGTCATCTTTCTGAGCACGACTGCAGGGGGGCGGGCTCAATACGTGTGTCTTTGGAGGACCCTTCACATTTAAACCTTAATAGCCACCAATATGTTTGGGACCCAACTTGAGTGGGGCTGAAAGACCCTCAAGGAATCGGAAGCTGATTGAAAATAGAACAGGGACAAGGGGAAAAAATGAGAACCAAGAAGTGTCATGTGAAGGTACAGGATCCCAGTAATGAATGTAACTGTATTGTAGACCTAGATTGTACCAATAAACTCAATAAAAAAAAAAAAGAAAAGAAATGTTACATAGGAAAAAAGAAAATAGAGTTACTTGTGGGCAAATGTATTTTTAGGATGATAATGCAAAGTTGTGTCTTGATTGTTGCTACAAAGCTTGCTGCTACTGATGTGCTTCCCTCTTAATCACTCAAATGTTTTATTTCTAAAACAAAGGATTTGTGAAATGGAGACAAATTATACTGTTGAAATATCATCAGAGTTTTCTTGAATTCTGCAAAGTATGTTTGGGCAAAACTGAAAATGTTTTCATCTTCAAGCAACTGTCCTTTTTCAGTCTAGCTAAACATTCAATGAATTGCTTCAGTTTGATTTTTCCTAGAGAGTTAATTTTTTCTCTGTAGAGAATGAAAATAATGAAGCATGTTCCCTCCTGCAGGGGCCAAGGGCCTGCACCCACCAGGAAGAGGGGCCGTGCAGGGTCAGGATGGAGCCAGGTGGCCTTGGGAAGAAATCAGCCCCAGCTCCTGCTTTTAGCCTCCCACCCACCCTTCTTTTGCCTTCCCCATCTCTTGTCTGAATTACAGAGCCCTCTGGTCACTGTGAAAGCAGCTTTATTTTCATTCTGGAACTAAACACAAGAATGGATTGGCCCTGGATCCAAGAATGGATTGGCCCTGCTTCTGACCTCCTCTTTTTTCATGAGCCTCTCTTCTCTTTCGTGACTCTTCCCCACTCACTCTTTTCCTCCCCAAACAAACCCAGCAGTCTTAAGGATGCTGCTTTAACTTCCTCCCCAAGTCTTCCTTCATCTCTTAAGTTGTTTCCTGATTGGGGCCCCCTCTGAGTATTCCCACCCCAGACACGCAGCCTTCAAGGACAAGGAGAAAAACTTTCACCGCATCAGCCCATGCTCTTAATACCTGGAGCCCCAAGTTCCCCTCCCAGAGACCCTCCAGTTGGCCTCTCCAAGTCTGTCCACTGTCCACTCAGTGCACATTGAGGCCCAGAAAGTGGCCACAGAAGTGCAGATGGAGGTGTGAGTGAGTGTCATCCAGGTGTGGGAAGTCCCTGGGGCACAGCACAGAGCCAAGGATGGACAGAGAATTGGAGTGGAGGGTGTGTGTGTGTGTGTGTGTGTGTGTGTCCAGGGCATCCATGCTGCAAAATCCCCAGAAGGCAAGGATGTTGCATTCAAACCTGGCCTTTGCTGTTGCTAGGAAGGTGCTTGTGTACTCCCCGTGCTCAGCTGATAGAACGTATAATCCTTTTTTAGCTCGATGTATCTTCAATGTAAGGCCTACATTTGTTCTCATGCCTCGGACCCCAAAATATCAGGGATGAGTCTGGTCTGTCTCTTCCCACCCAACAACTGTCCTGCAGATCTGCTATGCTGAATTCCAATGCCATTTGGGCGGTGAATACAAAACAGAATGTGGACCTTGTTGTGCTTGGGATCCCCCTCTTCGTCGCACCACCTTTACTCTTCACCTCCGGCCACTGACAAGGCGCAGTGGTCCATCTGCAAACCAGGAAGAGAAGCTGCCACATGTCCCTCAGAGAGGTCTTCATGCAGCTTGGTGCTCTGGGGTCTGACGGTGCGCAGGACGAAATCTGTCTTGCTGATTTGTGCCTCTTCCTCACTGTGTTGTTTCCCTCTTTTCTGAAGTGTATTTCAGAGAGGGAGAAAGAGAGGGAGGGAGGGAAGGAGGGAGGGGCTGTGATGGAAGGTGGCCAAGCAAAGATGAGGGGTGGAGGAGCAGTCGGCAACTGCAGTTTGACGCTAATGATTTGTGTACAATTCAAGGTCAGGGAATGATATGTGAGGCTTGCGCGCCCACCCACACAAGCATACACAATTTAGTACTTGATTATATCAGCATAGAGCGCTAATACTCTCATACTGCCGCGTTCACTTGCCTCTCCAATTAGAAGGAAAACGTGGAGGGCAGGGACCACATGTTAAGCTCCTTTTGTTCCCCGAAACACCTACCACCTTATTAGGCACATAATAGGCATTTGATAAATATGTTTTGTTAAGAGAGGCCTGCCTCAGTTAATGAAATAAACGTCTTCTTGAAATGTTCGGAATAAAGTGGGGCTCTGTAAATGGAATCTGATTTTAATGACACGAGGAAGGTTGCAATGGGAATCGTGTGGTAAATCCTTTTATAAAAGCCGATGATCATTCCATTTGGGTTGTTGTATATATTTTTCACACTCTTGGACCTAAACCAGGGAATTTCAACCTGGGCCTCTGCGAATCCCCTGTCACAGCATCCACATTTGGTTTGGGAATGTGCATTTTTTTTCTGGTGAATTTGCTGGAGCTTTCATTGTATTCTCAAAGGGATGTGCTACTTCCAAAAGAGAAAAAAGTTAAAACTCGTGGGCTAGAGGGTGCCACAGAAGTTCACAAAATGCTCTAGGAAAATAATTCACCAAGTTTGGCAAGGGCAAAATAACAATCAAAGCTAACATTTGTTGAGCCTCCGCTACATACCAAACACTTGGCATTTATTGCACTTAATGTCCCTGCGAGGTTAGCATTGTCATCTCATTGTGACGATGAAGAAATGAGCGGTTCACCCCAGGCACACAGTTATTAGCCATCCAACAACGTGAGATCTGAACCAGGGATCTGCCTGCCCCCAAATTCCGAAGTTTTCAGTAAAATGGTTTCTGCATCTCTAATGTCCTACCTAAAATAATGATGATAATGATAATCATAAATCAATTAACAGGAGATCCTCAGGGGAAAAGTTAAAAAAAAAATACATGAAGGGCTTGGGAGGTAGCTCAGTGGTAGAGCCCTGGCCGAACATCGCAAGGTTGAGTCCCATCTCCTGCACTGAGGGGAAAGAACAGAAAAAGGAAATATATTAAATCCAAGCACAGAGACAACTCAGTAAAGACCATACATGAAGGGCTAGTGTTCTAGCCCAGATCTCTCCATTGCTCATTGCTTCTCACTGACTTTCCCGGTCCAAGGACATGGCCTAACCGCCCTGTGACACACGCGAAAACCAGAAGGTGGTCCTGGTGTCCCTGCACCATCACCATTCTGGAGACGAATTCCTTTCCTTCACATTTCTCAAGAGAGAAGTCCAATCCTTCAAGCATTTATAAAGCATGTACTTCCTATTTAGGGTTATGTTAATACTATGTGAAAAGGTGTGTGTGTGTGTGTGTTGTGTTGAGCAACTGTACTTTTTAACCCAAATGTTGGGTATTGTTTCTGACCATTCAATTATACTTTGGGCTACTGTATTTGGGAAAATGGTGATTGTATAGTCAATGGTGCAAACTGTAAAAACAACACCCAGCTCAATACTCAAGGGCAACTGCCTGCAAATGTAGCAGGAACTCAGGGACCACACAGTTAACACTGAGCATGTGAGCATGAGGGTGGCCACAGGATCATTCAAGATTCATTTGACATTATGAATTCATTCCATTTAGCTACTCAGCTTGAAACTAGGAGAGTAAATTAATATGTGAAAGGGCTGTTAGCTCCTTGAAAGAAAGTAACATTGAAATTCAGGTTTAATATGTAACCGGAAAGGCAGTTTTGCACAAAGGGAAGGAAATCCTGGACCCTGAATTCAAAGGATTCGGGGTTCAAATCTCTACTCCACACTAGCTGCATCCCCATAAGTGGAAAAAAAAATCACTTGATCTTTCCAAGTCAGTCTTCTCACATGAAGTGCAGTTAAATTATCTTTATAAGCTTTGAGAAGAGTAAATGAGGAAATATTTGGAGAGTATATATTCACTCCAAAAAACAGTAGGATTGGGCCAAGGATTTAGCTCAGTGGTTCTTCCACCTGCCTCGCAAACACAAGGACCCGAGTTCAATCCCTGGTACCAAAAAACAAAACAAACAAAACAGTCAGATTTTGTTTGTGTAACTTCATGTCTAAAGAAAGTATGCAAAAATAATAGATTGATAAATTCTCTCTCTAAAAATCCAAACAGAATAAAGAATACAAACAAATTCTTCTCCATGCAGGATCACGTGGAGATTGAAAAGAAGTCCTTACAGTAAAAGCTCACAGGAAAAGAATTCTCAATAAGCATTTTCCTGTGCATACGTTTATCTAAATTTCCTTCCCAATTTTATTTATCACAGTTGACATTTTATTGCTTAAAATAACCTCATGCGATCCAGAGGGAGTAGCAGAAATGGGTGTGGTGCTCTCAGATGCACTATGGTCTTTCTTCCACGTCAACGCTGACATGAATTATGTGGATGTCATATTTGTGTGGGAAGTGTGGCAAAGGCCACATTCACTGCAGAGTTTGATCGGTATGTTCCAAGTCCTGCCTCCACAGTCATTTCGCATATGTGAGACAAAATTCTTGAACAAAAAAAATCCCAATGTTCAGAAGAAATGAGACGCCAAGTGGCAGAATGAGTGTCCACCATACTGCGAGACCCACCCATCCTGCCCAGCCGATAAGCAGCCATTTAGTTTCACTGAGTTGAGGACCTATGTTTTCAAGGACCACAGGAAGCCAGCTTTCTAAAAGCAATACAATTTTTGTTTTTAATATGCAGTGTCCTTCAGTGAAAATGACAAGGAGGTTGCAGTAACATTAGGACGCTGCAGATGAGAACTCTATCCAGAAATAAAAGTGAAAAGACCCAGGAAGCTGGATAAGGTGACTGTAAAAATATCTGTATAGTCAGGCGCAGTGGCTCAGGCTCGAAGTCCGAGCACTCTGGGAGGCTGAGGCAGGGGGTTCCCAGCCCAGCCTAGGCAACTTAGTGACTTAGCAATATCTTGTCCCAGAAACAAAACACAAAACAACAACAAAACAAAATCAGTCAACCAACCAAACAAACCAAAAGGGCGGGGGATGCAGCTCAGTAGAAAGGCACTGGGTTCAATTCCCAGTACTGCCAAAAACAACCACAATCTGTTTATGTTCTTGCCAAAATGATGCTAGAAGTATTGATTTTTTTTTCAGATTGCTTCTCCATGATTCAAAGGCTTACAGACCAGTAATACATCAGCACCCATTTAAACAACCAAACCAAGTGCCACTCCCCTAACTGCTAACAAAAGTATATGGCATTCATTAAAATACACAGACACATATATGCGCGCGCGCGCACACACACACACACACACACACACACACACACACACACACCAAAGAAGGAAAGGCGAGGAGATAAGACACAGAAAAGCACTGCAACTTGTTTTGGCCACCTATTGCATTCTACAAGATCAAAAATGGTTCAGAGGTGAACAGGCCACTGCCCGGGCAAAGGCAGCAAACCAAAAGAGGTGGGCTGTGATCTTCACCAGCTTTCCCAGGCCTTTTCATCCTGTGTCAACACTGAGGCACATCTGCCTCGTGCCTAGGGTCTCACATTTTGATTCACACAGCCTTTGCTTTGGTCCCTAGTTCTGTGCTCACTGCATGTCCACGAACACACCACTCAACTGCATCTGCCCAAGGTCCAAGATGATTCAGAGATGAAATGGTACAGGCTTTGGCATGCAGGGTGTTCCATACTTCACTTTGGATTGGAGCTTCTCAACCTCGGCACTATTGACATTTTGAGCTGAACAACTCTCCTCTGAACATCTGGCAGCATCTCTGGTCCCCACCCATTAGATAGATGCCAGCAGCATTTCCAGATGTTGCCAAATGTCCAATGGAGATGGGGGTGGTGGGGGACAAAGGTCATTTGTGGTCAAAGATCATTGCTTTGGAACAAGCTTTTAGAAGTATTCTGCATAGCCCCATTCTTCTTGATGCACACAAGCATGCAGGGTATACAAAGCTCTAGAGGAGAAAGAAATTATGTGACTCCCAGGGTCTTAGTTTCTTCATTCTGAGGCCATTTATTTCAAGATTCTCTCTTATTCTAAATTCTGGCTCTGAAATTCTGTTTCTATCTTTTTCATTTCACCAAGGACTTAAAATGATTTCTGCCTATAAAGCAACTTGCTCAAGTAATACTTCCTAAACTAGAAAAAGGGGAAAATAAATTGATTTATAATTCAGTAGAATTTAATTGAATTTATAATTAAATTAGAACTAACTGAGGTTGACATGATGGTGATAAGTGAGTTTCTGGATATTTTTCAAGTGCACGCACCTGAGTCCAGACACAAATATACATACACACTCATACATATGTCTCGTGTGTGCATCACTTTGCACAATCACTACTACTTATTTACAGACCTAGTGCTAGACTTTCTCTATCAGAGCATAATTTTTTTCCCTCATGTCCAACATCCATCAGAAGTGGTTCAATAAATCACGCATTCTCAGCGACCACAAAGATGGAGATGAACTTAGCATCCATACTTCTGCTCTTTTATTCCTCCCGAGGACAGTGACTTCAACTGACTGTCCGTCCACCTGATGAGCCACACAGTGTTAAAAATAATCCTCCTCGGTCAGTTCTCCCTGTACACTAAGCAATGGGCACCCGTGGTGTTTCCAGTTCAAGGTTTGGCAGTCAAATTTGACTCCTGTCTCTCTCTCATGCTCCGTGTCTGCTCACGGTCACTTCCGCCATCTCTGCCTTCCTCTTTGGATCTATTGCCAGGGTCCTAATTATTTTGTTCCGGGGTAGGAGGCTGTTTGCTAGCATCTCTCCTGCCAATCACTTTGATCAAGATAGATCCCTCCGCTCTCCAGAGATCTACGGTGACAACCCACTGCCTCTCCCATCACAAGTCAGATCTTAATCATGGACTCGGAGGGCCTCCTCTGAGCCTTCTGGTTTGTTGCTCCTCCGTCTGTGCTCTGACTTCTTGTCACCCTCCACAGCAATGTCCTGTCGCTGTCACTCTAAGTAAAGGAAATCAGAGCACAGGAGTGATGCCCTTTAAAAGGATCATAACCAGAACAGGAGTGAATTACCCTTTGCTTATACTCCAGTCACCAGGTGTAGCTGTTTACTATCTCACTAGGGTGTACTTTTTCAGTTACAGATTACTACAAATACTTCTGTACTTTGGTTTCAAAACATGTTTGCATATTTACCATACCAGATAACATGTTTTTTATTTTTGGTACTGGGGAACTCGGGACCTTGCGTGGCAGGCAGTGGAACCACTGAACTAAATCCCCAGGCCAGATAACATGATTTTTTTTTCCCTCCCTTTGGCATTGGGAATTGAACCCAGGCCTTCATTCATATTAGGCAAGTGCTCTACCACTCAGCTACCGCCCCACAGATACATTTATGCTATTAGGAAGTCAAACTTGAGCACTGATTTCCTTGCCGTAACATCTCTCATCCAGGCACACGCATTGACTTAATCCGAGAGATTAGCCAGATTTCTCAGCTCAAATATGTGCAAAGGAAGAGCCCTTGAATTTAATCATTGTAACTTGGAAAACATGTCTTATATCAAATATAATGCGAATTTGTAATCTGTTACTGTTTAAAATTTAAATTTTAAAACAAACAAACAAAAAAAGCTTTTGGGCTGGGGATTTAGCTCAGTGCTTCCGCCACCTGCCTCGCAAGCACAAGGTCCAGAGTTCGATCCCTGATACCAAAAAAAAAAAAGGCTTTTGCTGAAGGATAAACTTCTTAAGGGTGGGGAGCAGGCCTTTTGCTTCCCTGTGATGCTCACAGTGATGGGAACCTAGCTTTGTGTGCAGCTGGTCCTGGATAAATGTTGCTAGGTGATTTACACTGGAAGGGGAAATGGAAGGAAAAGCCTGAAGACTCTGGATTTGCGTGCATGCGTCTTGCTGCGAATCACACAAGCGTGGGAGAGATGACTAAGAGGGTAGCATGGGATGATGAGGGCTTCGGCCGGAAATAGCAGAAACAGGAAGTGACTTTGCAAAGGGATTAAAGGCAGCACCCAGCTTGTGACTCGCCGGGCGGAACCAGGAATAGAAATGATACAGGCCTTGAAATGAAAAGATGAAGGAATGGATTCTTAAAGCAGAAAGGGAAAGGCCTGGGTTCAGAGCGAACAAGACAATGACTCTGATGCTAAGGTCCTCTGAAATGCTATTTTCTATCATAAATAAAAACAAAGGCTTCACATTAACCACAAATGTTGTATCACGTCTCTGCTGTGAGCACAGCTTTGACACCAGGACTGGGAATGCTAAGAAATATCCGGTGTGTTTGGGGCCCGTGACTTGCTCCCTCCACTACCCCAGCTCACTCACCATCAGGGCCCTGCATCTGCTCCTTCCACCACCTCTGTTCTTCCTGCTCCAAGCCTTCCCCACCAACACCACGGAAGCACTTTAGGAAGTGTGGAAAGCCATTCATGACAGCTGGGCGTGGTGGCCCCCGCCTGCAATCCTAGCACTGTGGAGGCTGAGACAGGAAGATCATGAGTTCAAGCCCAGCTTTGGCAATTCTCACACAGCTAGACCCTGCCTCAAAATAAAAAATAGAGAAAGAGCTGGGAGTGGAGCTCAGCGTGGAAGCCATCTAAGTAATGGCATTATGAAGAAGCAAAGGTGTGTGACTTGGATGCTTTATCATGAGAGGCACTGTGGCTTTGCTCTGCTGAAGTCATCCAGTCAGGGGCGGCCACCTCCTTGTCCTGAGGACATGCAAGTCACCCTAGGAGAGGTCCACATGGCAGCAATGGAAGCTTCCAGCCATGGCACTGAATGGGAAGCAGGTCCTCCACCTGGGGCCAGCCTTCGGATGATGCACTCTACCAGGGCCCCAGAGTCAGAACGGTCCCTCTGCACCACCCCTCGGAGGATGCCTGCAGCACTGTGGTAGCACACGTGACACGCAGCTGCCAAGTTTTGGGTGTAATTCATTACACAACAACATCTTCTAAATAATAGATTTTTTTTTCCAAGAGAACCCTTCTTTATTTTGGAGGCAAGTTTTCAAAGTTGTACTAGGCCTGGTGACACACACCTATAATCTTAGCTTCTCAAGAGGCCAAGGCAGGAGGATCACAAGTTCAAGGCCAGCCTAAGCAAAATAAACTTGAATGAACTTGTTGCAAAATAAAAAATGAAAATGGAGTTCTCTGAATTCAATACCCAGTCACACACACACACACACACACACACACACACACCCCTAATGAAGTACCTCCTTATATGTAAATAGCCCCAAGATTTAAAAAAATATATTTTAAGGTTAAAAAGTATTCATTATTTTGGAATATTTGTTTACCTGTTTTTAATACAAAGTTTTGATGTTATAAATGTTCAAGTGCTTTAAATCTGGCCTTCCCTTTTAACTGCTGATTTTAATAAAGACAAATGATTTTTCTAATCTCACGAGTTTCCAAAATATGTAGAGCATTTGTAAAGGCCTTGAAGAGTGTACAGACCTCTTAAGATGCAGAGCTGACTGATTGTCTTTGAGGCATTTTTCTCATTTCAAATCACTCAACATAAATAAAACAGGTGGCATTTGCATACTAAAATTTGATAAGTTTTTAAAATGTTAAACAGACACAAATGTAAAGGGAACAGTCCCATAAAGCCAAATGAAAAGACTTTTTTCAGGGTCTCGCTGTGCAGTTCAGCCTCACCTTGAACTAACTACGTAGCCCAGGTGGGCCTCCAACTCACTGTGATCCTCCTGACTCAGCATCCTGAGCTCTGGGATTACAGGCGTGGTCCACCATGCCTGGCAAGAAAACTTTATCAGCAGTGAAACTTTCTAACAATAAATTTAAAAAGAGATGCTCTTACCATTTTGTTTGCAGTCCTTGCCCATAAATTTTTCACATATAGATGATACTATGCTTCTTCTAGAATCTCTTCTTTTTGAATGCTCAATGCCTAGCTGCAGGTATAGAATAAATGTCTGCTGAGTGAGGGAATGAATCTGGCCTCCAGGAAAACTGAAGCAGTTATACTCTGCTAGCAGATCAAAAGGACATGAACGGCATATGGAATGATTAATGCTTTTAATTACACGTAAAGACCCACACGGTACCTGCTACTGCTGTACTGCTATTTGAAACACGTACATTAATACACAGAGTTGCCTGAATGGCTATCATCATGGTCCCTTCCTAGATGAAACATCAAGCTCAGACAGGTCTTGTAAGTAAGGAAATCTTTGGGGTTGGGATGGTTCAGAGCTGACTCCCGACCCCCGCCTTGGCCACCTCCCTGGCCCGCAGTCCTTTCCTGCCTCACCAGCATCCCTGAATCAGGAAGGTAGGGTAGCGGAAATCCTGCGAGGGCTGCCTTGCGGGTGTTTGGGGGAATTGTTTATTCACGAGTTTCTCTCACTAGACTGCCAATTTAACACTCTGCCAACTGGCCAATTACTCACGTTGGTGGGGAGCTAAGTGGGTGCTTCGCCAGCTGCACACCTTTCTTTCTCAACATAATTAATGAAGCTCATCAAAACCCTAGAAAACAAGCCCACAGCACCGGCTCCTCTGATTGACGGGTTAATCGGGGTCAGGTGTTCCTGACCTGCCACAGGATGTTTATCTTGGCCCTGGGGCTGCTCACAAATGGTAGATGCTGACAGTACGCTGTGTTCCTTCTTTGATAAGCAGCCATCTTACTGGCTGCACAAATGGCCTCAGCACGGCCTGAAGGCACTGGGCCTTTTAATGACATGGCGATGCCTACTGGGTGTAGGATGCCCTACAGGGCTCCTTGGCTGGGTGGAGGTGCTGGGAAGCTGGATCCACCCCATCCATTTGGGATCATAGAGATTTTCAAGGTGAGGGAAGGAGTCAGAGGCTCACAGTCACCGAACAGTTTCCGCTCCGCTTCACCTTGGGTCCTGCCTACTGCCTTTCTGAAGACCGGGCAGGATTTCTGGTTGTGGTAGCTCTAGGTCAGGCTGTCCAGGGTGTCGCACGTGAAAGGTGGCTGGGCTGGGCGGGACATGGCATGTGGGGTGTATCCTCGGCACATCTGGGTATCCAAGACGTGGTCTGGGAAGAAGGGTGAACGGTGTCCCCTGAATATGTTCCACATTGATTACATCTTCATATAACCGTATTTTTAGTCTATTGGATTAAGTAAAAATGTATTAGAGTTCATTTCACCCGTTTCTTTTTACCTTGTGTGACACGGCTCATAAATCTCTGAAAATGACACGGTTCGCATCTGTGGATCGCACTCTTTTATTGGAAGATGCAGCCCTGGAGTTTGGAAAATCTCAAACTGTCCCTGAGCGGAGAGGGATCCAAAGGCCAAAGCATTTCCCAAGTCTTGTCTCGCGGCTTTCTCTGTCACATGAACGAAAATTTGACTCACGGGTGATATGGAAGCTAGCATTATCGACTGCTCAGGCTACGCTGCGCTCAGATGGGAGTCGCCTTCATTCTCCTGGGCTTTCAGTCATGCTTGAGCCCCAAGCTCTGCAGGACAGGCTCGGACTCGCCCAGTCTGAGCACAGTGTGACACTCTTGACTGCACGGAACTGAGCACCTGACTCTGCTCTGTGTGTGGCGGCTTTTGGGGGATGATCCCGTGGGCCCACAGCTGCTATCTGTGGTGATGCAGAGTGTGCCCAGCATGAAGCAGGCAGAGGGGCTGAAAAAAGGGCTCCCATCACAGCAGGGCCTGGGCTGCGGCACATCTGCTCCAAACAGGTCCCCCTTTGCATCGCTGGCTTGCATTAGCTCGCACTGAAGGGCTCCTGGCTTAACAAGCCCATTAACACATCCTTCGTATGGACCAGAGAAAGCCCAGATACACCCCAAACATCTCAGCCCTAAAAGCAATCATGGTTCCTACTATTTACTAGTGAGCACTATTTACTACTCACTAACCAGTCAGGACAGTGAATTGGGAACCTCAGCAACACAAAAGGCCCTTTGATTCTTTACATACTAGGTCACAGGCAGCAGCAGTCTGGTGTCTAGGAACAAGAGTCCATAGAAAAATGCTCAGGAACCAAGCTATGATAGAAGAAGGAGACATTTTATTTTTCAGAGTTTTGTAACTTCTAGAAAAGCCCATAGCTGCCATGAATAGTTAGTGAATCGTGACATGATAAATTTTAAAGCTTGCAACGCTGCTCCTCTCACACACTTCACTAAGGAGAGCTCTCTTCAGACGACAGTCATGATCAAGTGAATTTTTATAATAAGAATATTAAGCAAAGAGAACACATGATGGAGGCAGTTAATACCCTCGAGAACGAAAACAACCACTTTCATGATTATATGAATTTGTGGAAAAAGTAAACACTTGTGAAAACAAAAAGCCCTGCCATAAATTGCAGGAGTAGCTATGTGGGGCTCCACGTAGCACAAACTAAAAAATACCACCGCGAGCTTGCTTCACACCTTTGGCTGAGTGGGGAAAAGCACCTGAACAAATAGGAAACATACGTCAGAAGAATGAGACAACCAACAAGGTAAATACCAAACGTTTGAATTGCTTCTAAGAACAAATAAGATTCCATGCTTTAGATCTATATGTGAGGTGATCACGATCTCTCGGAAACCCTCACTTAGATCAGAAACATTTGCGTTATTTCTCTCCCATCTTGCCATATATTCAAGCACTAAATTCTGCTACTTTTTCCTCTGTCACTGCTTCTGGTTTCCCTTACATGTTAATGACCGAGCCCAAATAGAGATTTTTACTTTCTCACTTGAAATGGCACAGGCCCTTCGCTGTCCTCCCATCTGATCTAACCCGACTTCTCGTCCTGAGCCTGGCTGTAATCTGCACTGTCCACTTTGGTAAGAACCCACTGCCTCCCCCGGAGTGTTCCCTACCCGCCTCCCACCCCGCTCCTACTCATTCCTGGTCTATCTCGAAGCCTACTTCTCCTCTGGAATCTGCTTTTTGCCTACTCCAGGCTGGCCTGATCCTCACCTGGCTTTCTGATGAGCTCCTGAACGTAGAATTTAGTAAGGTGAAACTTAACTACTCTGTGACTTAACCTATGTACCTCCTTCCTCAGCAGACTGTACAGCTCTGGACATTCTAGTTGATAGGATTTTTTTTCTCTTTTTAATCCATATTTAGAACTCTAGGAGTGAACACACACAGGGAGGGTATAATTGATCATGTTTCACAACTTTCCACACTTGTGGGTCAGGCCCTTAGCCTATTCTATTTGCAAATGCAACACATACTCATCATGGTGGTGCTGGTGAGATCCAGAAAGGCCCAGGGTGAAGAAGAATGAACCTTAAAAGAAGGGAAGTAGACTGGAATTGGGCATCTGGCCAAACTGATACCCTCTCACAGCCTAGGAACTCCTGGGCAAGTTACCTAGATGCCATCTTTTTTTTTTTTTTTTTTTTTTTTTTTTTG
>NW_022900950.1:67369737-67378216 GCF_012274545.1 Fukomys damarensis | reverse complement strand
TTTTTTTTTTTTTTGGTACTGAGGATGGAATTTGGGACCTTTCGTTTACAAGGCAGGTGGTGGCACCTCTGAGCTAAATCCCTGACATAGACACCATCATCAGGGCATAAAACGCAGAGCAGTGGCCCTAAGGAGGCCTGGGAGCAGTCTCGCTCTGTAAGGGGAGCCAGGTAAGCCTCCCGTTGCCTTGAATGCATACACTCCATTCACGACAGCCTCTCCTCCTACAGGTCTGGAGGAAAGCGGCTCAGCCTCACAAGGCCGTGTGCCCTTAGCAGGCCCTGAAGTAGAAAGATGGGCAATGGATCCTTTCTTGGAGAGGTGAGGGAAACTCTACCCTCCACTGTGTTGGAAATAGGGAAGGGAAAGCAGTGGAGCATGCACTGCCTTGCCCTACTGAGAAAATCAACAAGACAGAACTGCTATAATTAAACATATATAAATATTGAGCAACTTGTAAACAAAGGCTGCTCTAACTGCAGTTCTGGTACCATCCAGTGTGCCATTTCTCCATAATGACATGGTCCTGGTGGCGGCTGTCGGGGAGACACGCTGCTTATTAAAATGCATGTTTCCAGGCCCCATCCCAGACCGACTGATTTGGCAGTGCATTCTGATTACCTGCATCTCGAACGATTTCCCCAGGTGATCCTCAGGCCCATGGATGTCTCAGCACTGCTGCCTGATGGCTATAAGCTCTCTCCGTAAACAAAACTATTCGCATCCCACAAAACCTTTAAAGAGTATTCTCACAGGGGGCCAATTAAAACCTCCTTCTTCCACAGTACTGTTGTAAAACTAATTCCTTTCCGAAAATTTTGCCTTTTCCGCGGTTTTCTCTGAGCCTCGTGTTTCTTAGACCCTGAAAGAATAGCAACCAGGATTTTCAGAATCTGCCAGAATGTGTAGGAAATGATTTATTTGACTCATCGGCAGGAGCATCTCCCTGATTATCTGCACCTTTGCAGTGCTTCTGCCCACCCATTTCCTCAGCTGGGAGGGCTTGGATCCCATCAGCGACTAGTGTTCTACCAGTGATTCACCTTGCACCGTTGTCAGGTCCTGCTGGCTTAGGCATGGAATCCAAATTGTTTTGATAATCAACGTTTTGAAGACCCTAAAAAAAGAGACTCAACTTCTAGAATCATAAAATCTTGCCCTAAAATGCCATGATGACCACGTTGTCTCTACTGTCCTTTTGAATACATGTATCTAAGATGAGGAAACTTTACGTTGGGAGCATTTTACACTATGGAAGCCAGAAAGGATGGAAACAATAGTATGAAATGTGCTAATCAATGTAAATATCAATATTGGAAAATATTCAATACTTCCACTACCAGAGGCTGCAGGAACCTCTGGTAGAAAGAACATGGCTTTCTCCAATGCCTCAGTATGGTGACAAGCAGGGAATAAAAGATTAACAGTCAAGAACAAAGAAGAGAGGAAATGGCAATAGCAATTTGGAAGATGTCAACAAAATTTTGGAGGATGACAATCAGATGACCCTAGCAGCTCAGAGAAAGCTGAACCTAATTCTGCAGTAGGGGGAGCCAGAAAGCAGGCTAGCGGGCAAAGAACTCCACAAAGATTTAGGGCTCAGAGGCACCTCTGAGAGCCAGCGTGGGAGGTGAGGTGTAAAAAGGAACGGGCTGAAGATCTGTATCATTCATTGGGGAGGTGATAGCCTCCCCCAGATGGACAGGGGAAGGCCTGCGACTCTGAGGAGCAGAAGCCACCAGAATCCAGAATCCTGGATCCCAGAGTGGGCAGAGGAACGAGAGAGTTTAAATGAAAGTCTCCGTAGTCTTATTGAAATCAATCCTCACCAGCACCACGACCTACCAGTTCCCTTCCCTGTTCAGCCTGGAAAGCCAGCACCCAGATTTCCAACCCTCTGACACAAAACTGAAGGAATCTCTTCTCTCTGGCCTCCAGGAAGAGCCATCTACACACACTGACTAAGGAACCGGCGGGCTCTGACCTAACCCCACAAGAGCAATGCTCTATACTCCACAAGTCCTGTCCAAGCACGCACAGCAACGACTGAGATGTCCTTCCTGTGCCTCGTTCTAAACACATGTCTGAGAAAAGCTTCTAATGTGAAAGAAGGGAAGGAAGGAAGGAAGGTAGGAAGGAAGGCAGGAAGGACAAAATAAGTGTACAGAAAAGGGTGCTTGGGAGAAATAGACACAGCAGAGAGCACAAGAAAATGGAAAATGGAAAAGGAATGAAAACCAGAGAAGAACCAAGGAGTTTCAATACACAATGAGTAGAGGTTTTAGAAAGTTAAAAAAAAAAAAGAGAGAGAGAGAGAGAGGAAAGAATAAGTGATCTAAAAAATTACAAGATCTTACAAACATATAATACTGAATTTATACAATATCAAATATTTTTGAAACAATGAAATATGTAATTTGGTAAAGTACTTGAGCTTCGCCCTATTTCCTATTTATCACTCTTCTTTCTGCTCTTTGTTTATATATATTTTATGTTTCTCATAAAAGAGAAACCATGTGATATTTGAGCTTGTGTGTCTGACATATTTCATTTAACATTATGTTCTACAGTTCCATCTATTTACCTATGAATACCTCAATTTTTTCTTTATGCAACAAAGATTTAAAGATAAAGTTCAGAGTACTGGATAGGGTATAATGAATTAAAAAGAGCTACAACAAAAATTCTTATCATGAAATCTTAGGGGGAAAGACAGAAGATTCAAAGAATCTCTTAGAGTAAAGACAAGAATATTTTTGATCTCCAGCACTGGGGGGAAAGATGGGAGGAAAAGATGGAGGGAGGGAGAGAAAGAGAGAGAGAGAGAGAGAGAACAAGAGGGAGACAGGGAGGGAGGGAGGGACAGGTCACACCTGTAATGTGAAGGATACAAACGCCACTGGATTTCTCAATACTGTGAAAGTCATAATCATGATAAAACATCTTTAAAACAGAGTATGTTTCCTAAACTATTTTTCTGTAATAGGGTACACTGTCAATCAAAAATATAAAGACATTTTCAAAAATGGTTTCCATATAAACAGTCTCCTGTGTATCCTTGGGTAAGAAACTGTAAGAATGTGCTCCACCAGTTTGAGGGAATGATCCAAAAAGAGGACAGGTCAAGAAAATGGACAAGGCGGTGCCGAAATGGGGACGCTGGAGGCTGACGTCAGCTACGGGCAGGTGTAAGGAGGCTGTGGCTGGGCTTAGGCCGCAGGGCAGGACAACTGCAGGAGAGAAGCAGACGGAAGCAGCAGAGTCCAAGCTCCAGGAATGACAAATACAGGAAGGAAGGAAGAAGGGCAGGAGGGAAGAGAGAAAAGGAGGGAAGGAAAGAGAGACAGAGAAAAGGAAAAGAAGCATGAGAAAAAATAGATTTTGGGGGGTACGTCTGATGATACGGAACATTTTACAGGGTCAGAAAAGTTTGAGGATGGGTTGAAGAGAAATCACTACTTTAAGAAGGAGGCAATTATTCACTCTGAAAAGTTGTTCAGGGAAGGAAATGCAATCATAGTTTGCTACATGGCTAAACAAGGAAGCACTGTGCAAAAATACTCGTGTCCATACGATGTACTTTAAATCACAACTGGCGACAGAGCTGCTGTACTGAGGGTACAGGAAGAGAAAGAGAGACCGGGGATGGGACAGGGCTGGGAGTATTTGTGAGGAGGGACTGGAAGGGAGCCAGGACAGAGCCGAATACCTGAGAAACTGAGAAAGAGCAGTTCATGGAGATGGATGAGAAAGCAACTTAACACGCTGGAGCGGTTGCCTTTGGGAAGCAGAAACTAAGAGCAGAACGCGTGGAGGGGGATGGCTGTGCGGCTTCCTCTCACACACTTTGCGGTGCCGTTTGACTCTCCGAACCGTGTGTGTGCGTTCCGTGGATAAAGTAAGCAGCCTGTATTTTAAGGACGCTGAGCAAAGGAGCTTTGGGCGTTTCAGGTTAAGGAAAAATGAATGTTCAAAGATTCTGTGATAGTGGGAGGTTTGTTTTCCATAGAGATTTTTATGGCTGAAAAGCTCATAGTAATATACGTTCGAATTCTGGTAAAATGAAATTGAAAGGGGAAAATACCATAGTATCACACATCTACACAGCCACAACAGGAGACACACACAAAGAGCAAAACAGCGGAGCAGTCTATGATTTATCTGGCCCTATGATCGCAAGAAAAAGTTTGCATCATATTCTGGAAATTCTTCACTCTTCACTGGATCATATCAGAGTCCCTCTTGGGCCCTGGGTAGACTCGTGACCTTCCTTGGCCTTTGGTTTACTTCTCTCATAGTTGCTCCATTGTTTTCTGTTTGCCTGCTGAGAAATCTCATTGTTGTCCCACAGGTTCAAGATAACCAGGTCCTATCAAAGGATTCTTTTTAGACTTGCTTTTCTAGTTTTTCTATTTGGCTCAAAAGCCACTTCTTGTCATTTGTTGAATACTTCCTTCAGTATTCGGGGGCCGAATTTTAATAATTTCTAGCTAATGGTTTATTACACATCCTTACGTTTAAGACACAGTTTTAGGCACAGTACAAAATTAGCTCCAATAGGAAGGGAGGGAGAGAGGGACAGAGGAAGAGAGAAAATCTTGTCCTTAAGCAGTAAGATAAGGAAAATAGACTGCTTACAAAACTAAGCAGTAAGTTATGACTATTTCACCACAGAAAGACACATTTAAAAAATTATGGAGCAATCAAAGTGGTCCAACGCATGATTAATAGATCTTCAAAGTTGAAAGAAAAAAAAAAAGGAAAAGAAAAGGGAGAAGTCAAAGACATAACATACCCCAGAAAAGACTTAAGAACTTACAATTCAGAAACATTACTGATACTTTGATAGTCATGATTTTAGCTCAAGTTTTACAGGAATTGGGAGAAGATGGTAAAAGAGTGAAAGAGGAATGTGGAGAGAGAGGAAAAGTGTGGGAGGTTTTTGAACTGTCTGCTAAAGCAGAGATTTATAACTACAGTAAAAAATGTAAATAACAGGAAATAATGATATAGCATCAATCCAACTGGTCAATGATTTGACTTAGAATTTAAAAAAAAAGAAACAGCAAAGTTTATTTTTTTTAAATAGAGTATCCTTTCTTTAAAAAAGAATTTTTTCCTGATGGTAGAATTAACATATCCATATGATTAAAAAATTAAGAATATTCAGTAAAATACAAAGTGCAAAGCAATAATTTCAACTTTTCCAATCAGAAATACAATTCCTAACATTTAAGATATCCAGTATTTTCTACACATATTAAAAAGCACAATTTGGATTGTGTCATGTAAGTGATCTGCTTATTTTATTCATAGTAGGAGCCGTCACGTGATTAATTATGCACGGATATTAACATTTTCATGTATATTATTTATTTTTCCAAAAACATTTACCTTAGTTCCAAGTTTTTACTGTCATAAGTAACACCATGAACATAATTTTGGTAAATTCTATGCTTATGAGGAGCAATATGTAAATTCTGAGAAGCGGAATTATGAGATAAAACGTTCACTATTTTGAAAGATCTTTTTTTGTTTCTATTTTGGTTCTTTCTTTTCTTGAACTATCTATAAAATAAGTGCATTTCTATGAGAAATGGAACTTTCTATAAGTGTCTCAAATAAATAACATCTGTATAACACAACTTTGTTGAAATAAATGTCTCTAATATTCTCCTATGAAACCTGAGTGTTGGTCTTGGTCTTTGAAGTTGAGCAGAATAAAGTGAATTTTCACTAGCAATGGCAGAAACAAAATGGAATTCTATTCTGTATATGGCCCGCAATTCATGCTAGTATTTTGCAATGTACCTGCCTATAGTGTAGCTAATTATTCTGAGACCTGTGTAAATACTACTCCACAATCAGATAAAAACTGGAAATAAATGGTATGTTTGCAGAAAGATATTCACATGTCTATTATGTATTTTTGAAGCACGTTTTGAATGTTAGCGAGTTAATACTGTATTTAAAAGCACGCTTTTACCTCATGGTGGCTTATGAGGTTAAGACATGATTATTCTCTTTTTTTAAAATTTAATTTATTGGTACATTCTAGGTAGACAGTACAGCTACATTCATTACTGGGATCTTGTACCTTTACATGCCATGTCTTGGTTCTCATTTTTCCCCTTGTCCCCACCCTCCCTTCACCCCCTCCTCCCCTCCCCCCCTTCAAACACTTTAATTCCATTTTTACATTTTCTCATATTTTTTTCCTTTTCCCTTATTCCCCTTTCCCTATTCTTCTCACTGTCCCTACACCTTTGGTCCTTTTCTTAAAAAAAAACATTTTCTCATATTTTTCCTTTTCCCTTATTCCCCTTTCCCTATTCTTCTCACTGTCCCTACACCTTTGGTCCTTTTCTTCCTATTTGCTAACTGTCCCATTAAGGACATGACTATTCTACTGAGAACTCACCAAGCAAGCTTCTGTCCACTCTGGAAGTACGAAGGGGAGAGCAGAGGAGCACACAGACTTAATCCGGCAAGTCCCCACTGTTGGTTCTTCCCCTGCCCACGCCCATCAAAACTTGCCCTCTGCAGCTAACAGCTTAGCGACTCAGGGTTAGACGAGCACAAGGACCGGAAATGAACATCTTGACTAGTCACTTTCCAGCGGACACAGGAATTTAGTCCCAACCTAGCACATTTCCAGAGACAGGGAGGGTGGTCACGGCATGGTACCCCATGGCCGCAGAGGCTGGGAGTTGGAATGAATCATCTGGTTTTTGGCTTGGAGGATGTACTGGTGAAAAAGGCAGTGACTGTAGCAGCACAGTTTCTATTAAGATTAACAACAGATCATTTTGACAGCCTGTGAGCTCATCAACCTTGTGATGCGTCTGGATTACCACAAACACCCCTGTGTGTTGCTTCGATCTTGCCTACTTCAGAGCTTAGTCTTGAAGGGCATCACATGTCGAATTTTTCAGTGTTCTATATGTGTGTATACACACATAATTATTTACATATATATGCACAGATAATGAAACCAACATAAAACAGAAGAGTTCCCATGTCGGTGATGTTTTCCCACCAGCTACTGACTGCAGCTGATGAAAAGCAAGCTGCCTTTTTATTCACACAGACAGGATCTCTGCTGAACTGCTGGCGTGTGCAGACAAGAAGCCACTGTGAGGTTGGAGCTGGAAGGCTGTGAAGGACAAGAATGAAGCCACGGAGCCCAGGCCTGTCTCTGCAGGCCGGCACTGCCTCAGCCCTGAGCTTCCTTTAAGATTTAGGGGGCGCATCTGGGCACGTCAGGAGCTAGAGACACAAACAACCATGGAATGAGGCCAGATCTGCCTGCTGAATTCCTAGTGCATCCAGCTGTGGACACACATCCAACCACTGGCTTCGACACAGAGGCCTCTAGAGCAGACTTCTGCAAAATCTCCAACTAGAATACCCATGTCTGCATTCTGAAAGGGGTTGGGCACAGAACAGCAACGCTCATGAACTCGTGTGTTGGGAAAGCCACACCAAAGGTGCATTTCCTCACTCCTTTAACCGCGGTTAAAGGAGCCATGGTTGTAGCCACTCGTCAGACTGACAGCCAAACGCTTATGAGGAGTATTTTGCTCACCAAGTTGTGCCTATACATTTCTGCCAAGCATCACACAAACAGCCCAATGCTCCTAAACCTGGCTGTCACAAAGGAAGACAGTGGGAAAGAGGTGATTCTATTTTGATATTTACCTAAGCTATGTTCACCATCAACCTACCTGAAAGAGAGCTGGATAAACTGGACAGTCCTACTGTATTCTCAAGTAACTAGAATGAAAGAGCCACAGACTGTTGCTAGTTATCTAGCAGCAACTGTTTAGGTGTCGAATGGTCCTGCAAAATCTACCTTCTGCTTCACTTGGAAAATATGAAAAACTCTCTTACAGTTGAACACCAAGAATCCAAACATCCCATCTTTTATAACTCAGTAAAGAGCTGAAAGTTGCTCAGGGCCTCGTAAAACAGTTCTAGGTAGCCCCAAATGTCCCTGCCTTCCTGCTCCCCTCAAGTCTAGGACAGAAGGACCCAGAGGTGGCATTATGTTTGGTCCTGTGACCTCTGCTGCCTGCCTGCTTCCGAGTGAGAATTTGGTATGATTTTTGGTTTCTTATCTGCATCTGGAAAGAGCAGGTTCGATTCGCAGGCATTCAAGTGAAGCAAGTTTATCTAGCTATCATTTTTCTACCTCTTAGAAAAAAGGGGAAAGATACGCAAGGATGGCAATCGCCTGTAAGGAGGATTTCTGCAGGTAATCAGAGCCCACGCGGACATCCGGAAAGGCATCGCGAGAAGTGTGTGGGGCACGTTCACACTTACCTGACTGTGGGATGGGAGCGCAGTGTAGGCCATGGGCTGACTCATTACTCCCTTCTGCTTCATGAGAAGCATGCGCTTCTGGTCCTCGCTCAGGTGCGCTCGCGGGGCTTGGAGCTGTGGCGGTGGCGGCGGCTGCTGCTGGGCGGGTGGCTGG
>NW_022900950.1:67347604-67369693 GCF_012274545.1 Fukomys damarensis | reverse complement strand
GCTGTTGCTGTTGCGGCTGCTGCTGCGGCTGGATATATGACATCAGGGGGTTTTTGCTGGGGTTGGCCATTGGGGGTGTCATCCTCTGACTCAAGTCTGCATTAAAATGCGTCAGAGGTTTAGTGTTGCCATACGTGAGAATATTGTGCTGTTTGTTTAAGGAGTTTGTACCCAAGTTATTTGGCTGCTGATTGATCATATTCATGTGATTCTGGGAGAGGTAGTTACTCATTGTCGTCTTCTGCAGATTGTTTGCCATCGGAGGCACTATAGGGTTTTGGTTGTTAAAGGCCTGGGGGTACATCATTGGGCTATTTGGTTTTTCTGCAGTGAAAGCTGCTCCATATGGACTCGATGGGGGCCCTAAGGGAGACCAACTTGAAGTCTGGTTTGAATGTTGCTGCTGCTGCTGCTGCTGCTGCTGCTGCTGCTGCTGCTGCTGCTGTTGCTGCTGCTGCTTTTGCATGAGTTTGGCTCGTTGCTGCTGCTGCGCGGCCATCTGTTTGAGCTGTTCTGCTGGAGACATGTCAGAGCTGGGCACAGACACAGGGCCTGAGCCCGAACTGGCCACTGTCACCGCGGCTGCATTAAGGAGATAACCGTTGCCAGGCCGAGGTGGAGCTTGGGCCTGCGTGTGGGCTTGGTTTGGAGTTTGAGGGGACTGGACAGCACAATTCGCTGGTGAGCTGGCAGGGTTGGGAGCTGCAGGAGTGCTAGCCACAGAAGGTAAGCTCGTGGCCGTGGCCACAGTAGAAAAGGGAGGGCCGGAAGACGAAGGCCTGGCCTGGGGCGAACCCAGGGAGACGTGTGCAAAAGGCGAGTGAGAGGGGTCGCTCTTCACGCTCGTGCTCTCCTGGGAGAGAGGGGTCTCTGTGGCTGGCTGCGAGAATTCCGGCTCCTTCTTCTCTTCGAAGTCTTCATTGAACAGGTCCTGTATGTCGTCTTCAGGAACTGTGTTGGCCAGCTCGTCTATTAATTCTTGCCACTCTTGGTCATTCAGGTTGATGTCTGAGAACAGTTTGTTCTGATTGGAAAGAGATGTTTCTGATGTGTCTATGCAGGCAGGGTCATCGAGAGGTTCCTGTTTGAGGTCCTTGCTCTGCAGGATGGTGAAGCTGTCCTCGAGGTCGCTGCAGCCGTTGACAGGAAGCTTAAGATCAGGGAGCCTACCGTTCTTGCTCAGATCTTCTAGAAGCCCAGGGGTATGAGTTCCGCTATTCTGCAAGGGCAGAGAAGGCTTCAGGTCAAGTTGGTGAAGAGGAGAAGTGCAAGGCAGTGGCAGGTTGTTGGGCAAACTGTTGGTGGCTTCCATCCCGGCAGGCAGGTCCTTTCGAATTCTCTTGCTAGTGGGAGAAAAACTCCCATCACAGGCACCATTCTGCTGGTCTCCATTAAGAGGGGATCGTGCACCTTCCAACTTCCTTTTCACAGTCTCCTGTAGCTGGGAAAGAAACAAGAAAGAGGAGGATTCACTTTTCTTCAAGTCATATCTTATTTTTATAAGTATTTTGATGTACACGGTGTCATGCTAACTTTTAAATGCTTTAGAATACAGGTACTGTACTAATTTCAAAATCAGGCAACACTACAATTCAAGTTCTACAGGAAAAGGCTTATCTAACAACAAAGCCTGGAGGGCTAAGAGAGAAGGCGAACGGAATAGTGGAGGGTAGGAAACAAAAGAAAAGATCAGTGGGCAAAATGAGTTACCACTTTCCAAATGAATGCTAGACATGAGACTTGGACCAAAATGGATCATACTCAAGAAAGATGTTAATATCAATCTTAAATTCTCACCACACTTTGAGAACATCAAGAAATTAAACCAACAATATTTTGAAGAACACTAAAAAACCTTTAGGAGAAAATATAGAATGGAGCCTGCTTACTGAATAGCATACAACTAAAGACTAATTTTAAACATAACCCCAAACTTCCTTTCAGTTCTTATTTTACCTCACTTTAGCACCAGTTTATTCAGTCATCCACTTCCTTGTAAAAGCGAATTTCCATTGGCTTTCATGATATCACATTTTTTTTTTTTTTGGATTTCCTCCTTTTTCTTCATCTGCTCTTTCTCTATCATTTATGTATTCTTTGTTTGCCCTAAATGACAAGATTCTTCGATGTTTTGTCTTGAGTTTTTTTGTTTTTTTCCTTCTGTTCACTCTATGCTTCTTAGATAACTGCATCCATTAAAGGGCTTCAGCCATCTCCTCTAAGATGATGGTCTCCAAAAAATACACCCAGCGCAATCTTCTCTGTTGAGCTCTGTTAACTCCAAGGATCTCCTCTTGGATAATCATCGGCATTTAAACTCCAACACGTCTCAACATGACCTCCTTATCATGTGCTACGCACTCATGTTCCCCTTCTCACTCTCTAACCAATACCCAAGACAGAAACGAGAGCATTTTACAAACACCTTGCACATCACCAACCTCCACATACCTCCCTCTACATCACCCCACTGTGCTACTCATGCCTGTCCACACTGCCACTCTCCAAGGCGAGGGGACCGCTGCCCCTTGTTGGATTTTAGAAGCACTCTTTCCTCTGTCACTTTTATTCCTTGTTTTTTTTTTCCCGTCATGTAGTCTTCACATTACCGTCTTTTTTAAAGACATGGATTGTCCTTCATGTTTATAATCCTGCAGTGATTCCCATTGTTTTTGGATTAAAATCCAAACTGGCTCCTGACAAAATCACTTGGCTACTGCTCATCTTTCCACCTCTCTACTCAGCACCCTCCACCACCCTTTCCTCACCTATAGCACAGCCCTGTCTTCTCTCCTGGAAATCTTTCAGTTCCTCAGCATTGCCAAGCTTGCTTCTGCCTCCAGGGCATCATACACCTCGTTTTCTTTCTACTCCTTTTCCCCCTCCCCCTTCCTTCATTAATAGTTGCCTACTTTTCAGGTCAGATCTCCTTACTGCAGCAAAATTTCCATCTATCCTTTCCCCACTCCATCCATGACAGATTCCGGTCTTGACCCACCTCCTGGGATGGGTATACTGGGATAAGTTTTTCCAGTCAATCTATATCTCCTTGTCCTTGGCTATTGTCACATTCTGAGCAATGGTTTAAGAGCCTGTTTAGCAAGCTGCAAGAATGTGGGGCCTGTGGCTGAGCCATGTGCTGTAGATTGCAGTACGGCACCCACTGCCTAGGTTCTTAGCAATGTTTAATAAATAACTGTGCAACTCATAGGGTCTAAGAGTAGGCGAACTCTTACTCTAGAGCAGGCGAACCTTTTAGAGCGTTCAATGATTCAAACACCTGACGGGCCATAGGTTCGCCATCACTGCCTAGGGAGCATCACACCCACATTCAGATATCTGGCTAAGAAAAGTTTTGCTACCTTAATCTTAGCTCTTGTTAGGCTGGGACAAGATGATTGGAATTTCAAGAGTTTGAAGCCAGTCTGGCCTAATAGCAAGACCTTGTCACAAACAAGCTAACAAACCAACCAACCTAATTCTTTTGCCGTGGTCTCCCCTTCTGAGAGAGCTTGGCATGCAGCGGGTGCTGGGGAGATGCTTGCGGAGTGACCAGCTGGGTGAGAAGGGTTCAGCAGCCTCGCACAGGTGAAGACAGAAGTGCAGTCGTGCAGGGTGGGGAGGAAGGCACAGCAGCCCTTCCACCTCTGCACTCCCCAGTTCTTGGCAAAGGTGCTGGCTTGTGCAGCATAGAGGCTGTAGGGCACAGGAGCAGGATTTCCTCTGATGTCCCACCCACATCTGGAGCTGCTTGGCTCTTGGGGAGCCCCAAGTATAGAGAAGCCAACCTGGAGAAGGTGTGGCGAGTTTCAGGAAGGGTCATTTTCTTTTTTAAAGGAAGGGTCATTTTATTTCTGTGCGGCTTCTCAGAAGCTGAGAAATCCATTTTCAAAGTGAGCAAAGTAGAAAAGGTCCCTGGGTGAGAAATCCAGTCCCATCCATATGCCTAAGTCTCACATTTTTAATCACAAATCAGACCCCATCTCAATCACTAGGCAGAGGCTCCCGAACTGCTGAACATGGGGCCCAAACTGGAACACTGTGGAATTTGACTTCAAAGACAATACTGGTTCAATCCATCACCTTAGGCAGATGCTGCTAGAAAACGATGTTTCTTATGGAACAAACCGGAAAACCACGGTTCTGATCACAGCTACAGCAGATACTTGAACGTACACAGGTCCAAATACAATGGCAAGTTCGAACATCACAGCTCCAAGGCCTTAATAAGACAAGGCTTGGGACATCTCCTGAAGAGATGTGAAGCTTCCGAAAATCATCACGTGCCTTACAAATGAATTTGACTTTACTTTGCAAATCACAGGTCTGTGGTTCTGTTCTGGGTCATGGAATGGATGGCACAGGACAAAGAAATAAAGACAACCCCACTGTTCCCTGTAAAATGGTGGTGGCCAAAATGATGGAGACAGACAGGTCTGGCTGGGAATCCAGTTTGCCTCTTACCATCGAGGGAAGAGAGGGACAGGGGAAGAGACTGCAGTATCACAGAAACAGAAGCAAGGCTCCAGAGTTCAAATGCCTGGGCTCAGACTTAACTCCCCCTACGCGAGAGTTAACCCAGATAAACACTGTCTGGTACTTAATAAATGGGGGTCCCAATACGCTCCATTAGAAAAGAAGCCACACAAAAGACAGTGATTTTTCTGTTGTGCTTACCTCTGGGTCCCCAGGTATTCACAGTTTAGCTTAATAAATATCTGTAAATTTTGGGAAATTGACATAACCTGTCCTAAGTCTCCATTTCCTCCTCTGCAAAATGGCCTAATAACACCAGCTCATAGAATTATTGTGGGGTTGTATTTAAATGAAACAATGTAGAAAGTCCTTCGTATCAAACCTGGTATCCAGTAAGGGCCCACTAAGCCTTAACTTTCCTATTTTTGAAATTCAGTGATACAAACAGTCACAACTGCAGCCGAGAAAGAATGCCTCCTGGATCTTCAAAACACAAACAGGTAGAATGATAATATTTCTGCTCCCTAGCCGGCAAAACCCTAATGTTTTCCAAGCATCTGGTGTAGCTTTTTAAATATGAACAACAAAAATCAAATTTGCAATTCAAGCCCAAGTCCAAGTGCTAATGCATTCATGTCCTAGATTGTGGAACAGCAGAGGCTAGGCTGTCGAGGCTCAAATCAAATCCATTTTCAGCGAGTGTACCCTTTCCCTGAGGGTCCACATCAGCCACTGCTGGCTCCTTTTAACCCGAATCTTTATATATACATATACACATGCGCGCACACACGCACACACACACACACACATTTATATATACATATATATTTCATGTATCAGCATTTTGGAGAGTAAGAACAACACCGTTAAGACGCTACGCTACGCTATGGTTTCTGTGTTTTGTTTTGTCATATCCAAAATAGCAGAAGAATCTTCACATCCCTTCGGTCTTACCATCCTTTCTTCTATGGAAAGGTGATCTGAGAGCCCAATTCTCTCTTTATGTCCCTCATGGGAGGCAGATGGAGAGTGGGCAGGAAGACATCAAACTATGTTCAGGGAGCCTAATCGCAGGCAGTGAGCGTAGAGAAATGGCCCGGAGAGGACTCAGGTCATCCACAGTCCAAACAGCCTATCCTGCTGAGTCCTGGGGCCCTCTTCTTCCCAAAGCTGGAAGCCTCCTGTTCTGACTGTGCCTTTATGGCAGAGTCATGGAAACCCTTCTGAGCGGCAGCCCCTCGCTCCTGTATTACATTACTATGTACAAATGTTTTCTTCTGTTAGGGGAAGCTGCGATGCTAGGAGCTGAGGTGCCATTATCCAGGGCCAGGGCCTGTGATAGTGTGGGCCACTATCAGGTATCACTTCTTCTGCAGGAAACAATTCATCCTCCGTAGTGGCTCTAGCACTAGTCTCTGGTCTACAGTGTGGCTTGATGGCTAGTTTGTGTTCCCGTGAAACTGTGCTGTGTGTGTTTGTGTGTATACGCAAGCATGTGTTACACCCACTTCAGTAGTTAAAAGAATAGCTGTGCCTTTGGAGTCACAAAGCACTTTCACACAGGATCCTATTTTATCCTCATAGCAATGTGGGGCTGGGGGTTGTACAGCGAAAGGGGCACGTTTTGGAGGAGGAATGGGCACGTATGGTTGATGCCCAGGACAAGGATGCGCACGGCTGAGTGGAGCCTCATTTCTAGATCACTGAGGTATCCCAGGGCCACACTGTACATGACGAAGAGATCCTTTCTTGAGACTTTTGGCAGTGTTAGCAGGTTCAAAGAAATTCTCACTACCCTGTCCTTGATTTTGGATGAAATCGGGCAAGGTTACAGAGCTTGGAAATGAAGTTGATAATAATGTTAATATCACTAGCAAAGACTTTAAGGCAAAAGACATTGGAATAAGCCATCCCATTCCTTGTCTCCTACTTGTACTGATTTTGAGGGGGTGGTTTTATTAAAACCATCTTCCAGAGGAGGGATTTTAAGCATAGGGAGATGAAGTAGTGTCTGAGATCACAGAGCTGGTGCCACAGACAGGTGACTAAACCACGGTTCAAATTCAAACTGAGGTCTGACTTCACAGCCTGTTTGCACTCCCGTCCAGGGCTGGGCTGAGCACAGTTGTGCTTTCACTGCCCACACCCAGTCAAGCCCTCCTCAGCTTGACCTCTTCCCCGCTGCGACTCGTCCTTCTTGCTAACACCCACCATCTCCGGGTGTTCAGCTATACAGCTGTGTTGCTTTGCAGCAGTTACATTCTGAGGAGTTTATGAAGATCGTAGGGTCCTGAAACTGAAATGGTTTCGACGTCACTAGGTGATGTAATCTCACGGGACCACTTCTGGTGATGTTGTCCATCACTGGTGGACACGAGTGGCTCGCAATTATTTACTTACTTAATTATTCGTAGTTCCCAGGTCATCCTGGGTTTGTTTTCCCTCTGAGCCTCTGCATGTGATATCCCCTTGTGCACCTCCTTCACCGGACCACTGTACTTGGCAGTTCACGTTAGGCATCACCTTTCTAGAGTCTCTCTGGACAGCCCCTCTTCACGAGCCCTCACCCGGGGGGGGTAGCCCTCTCCCTGCCTCGCAGTGTAGTGCAGGTTGCACTGTACATCAGCTTTCCTTGTCCTTCATGTGTGAATGCATGAAGGTCAAACAGAGGTCTCAGACAGCCACACTGAATTTGTATCACTGATCCTCAAAGCAAGCACTTTAAAATAAGTGGGTTTTTTTTTCCAGTGAATGTACAATTTCTTTGGTTATATTAAAATACTGGAAATAAGCCAGCTTAATATTTTTAAGGACCCCGAGGGCCCATGGAATCCACATTGGAAACCACTAGAGAACATATAAAGTGATTTGTGAAAAAGAAAACTGGAACGGAAATCTAGAGGCTTTAAGGGACACAAGGTCATATGTTTTCACAGGGTTGTGAGCCCCCAAGGCTGGAACTTTCCATAGCTGCCCTTCACATTTTCACACAGCGGCGGCAAGTGGTTTTCTGCCATCCCAGCACCCCCTCCCAGCACAAATGTGGGCACTTCTTTCCCAGCTGTTGGAAACATAACATTCCCAAGACTTGAGGATGAGTTTGACTCTAAGCCACACAGGCTTGCACTGATTTAGAAGCTCAAAGTGAGCGTTTTGGTCATTTTGATCTGCTCTGCTTGAATTAGAAGATGATGCGCTAGAATCAATTTTTTACAAGGTTATTCTCTTTTTTATTCTATCAGCAGATAATGAGCCTACAGATACATGGATGGATTTGGCTCACTTTTTAAAATGTATTTGATGAGTGACCCAGAATATTCATGTGTTAATGTTCTCATCAGTAGGATATGAGTAGTGTGCAAAAACAATTCTAGTGCTGTCTCCTAGAGTTAAGCACTTCTACGAAGAGTCTTCTGAGGGTTACTTAGAAGCTGGACTTACTTTGGTGATTTTCCAACTCTAATGGGAGTAGGTACCTGGAAAGCCGTTAGTAATGCATATGTCTTGGTCCCACCGCTAGAATGTGACTTAACAGCCTCCAGTGGGGTCCAGATTGAGATGCAGGAGAGGGACACAGGTAGCTAAAGAAATGCAATGAACCCCTCGGATTCTTCTGAGGTGGTCTAGGATCTCTTGCTCTTAGATATTCTTATGCACACTAATAATTCTGTTGTACTCTGATATTCTAACATTGGCAGTTTGATTTTTAAAAATACATACAAAACCCTAATGTCTACGTAGAGTATTCCTGAGTTGGCTGGCGGCACTCTGGGATGTGTCATAAGCAGAACTATGAAACAATGGTCTACACTCGGATTTTTCAAACGACATAAGATTGTCACTTCTATAGAAAATGGCTGGGTTTCCTTAACATTTTTCATGATACTATTTTAGGTTGGGCTGGAGGCACATGCCTGTAATCTCAGCACTCAGGAGGCTGAGGCAGGAGGATTGCCAGGAGTCTGGGCCAGCTAGGGCTACACAGTAAGTTCAAGGCCAGCCTGAGCTATATAACAAGATCTGTCTCAAAAAAAGAAAAATAAATTAGGTTTTTCCAGAACACAATATCCCAGACCACATCTCACTCTCCATATTACATTTTAACTTTCATTCAATGGATCGGGGGTGGAGAGGCCATATGCCCGTGTGCCAGTCACCATGCCAGGGGCTGAGGGGTCAACCCATTCCCAAGGACACGACCATGCCTGAAAGTGAACACCAGCCAGGATTGACAAAAATTGAGTATATTCGAGGGCCAGGCATTTAGCTCAGTGGTTCTGCCGCCTGCCTCACAAGTGCAAGGACCTGAGTTTGATCCCCAGTACAAAAAAAAGAGAGAGAGAGAGGAAGAAAGAAAGAACAAAAAAATTAAGTATATTTGTTTTAAAGAGTGAGCACGCAGAAATAAACAACTTATCCCAGTTCCCTTTTCAACCTCATATACTCAAACACTATTTTACAGAGAAAGCAATTTTACTACATATGAATTGCAAATTTTATATTAATATATAAACCACCTATATATTCAGTCTGTCTGTCTATGTATCCATGCACGCTGTCATCCATCCATCCACTCTGTTGCCATAAAAACTCTGCTTGTGACCACCCCAGGATGTAGCTTCCTGAGACCTGGCCAGTGGGAAGTACTGGGTGTCTGGACGGAATGTCAGGAAGGAAATCTCCGGGAAGAAGAGGGCCATCTTTAGAGCAGCTTCACCCTCTTAGTGAGCCCCAGCAACATCGACTGAAAAGCCCCAAAGAGGGGCCCTGGAGCCCCTCAGCCCTGGGAAGCAGGACCACGCGGAACATTTTGACCCACTTTGAGGAAATATTTAGAAATGACCATGCTCTTTTTGTTTTTCTGCCATGAATCAGACTGAAAACTATTTTCCAGTAGTCTTGGGTGTACACAAAGCCAGGGAGGGGCACCTCCTACTGGACCCTGGAACACGGAGGCTCCCCCAAGTCCAGTTGTGAGGTGCTGCAGCAAGATTCTTATTTACTCCTTAAAACATTTTAAAACATTTTTCTTTATTTTTTATTTATTGAGGGAAAGAAAGCTTCTGTTTAAGAGACAGAAGGGGGACCAGAAAGTGCGTTGCCCGCTCACCCCACTTCTCCAAGATGTTTTATACAGCAAAGCCATGTGGCGAGGTGGGTACAAAGTGGGACAAAACTGTAAGACCCAATGGAAAATTACAAGGTGGGCATGAGGTGGGGCAAAACCATGACCAACCAATGAGATGACAAGTACAGTCAGTCACCTACGTAATATTGATTAAATGGGGTTTAAGGAGGGAGCAAGTCACATAGCAAGCATACAAAGATTTTCAGTAAGGGTGGGGGTCAGGGATATTTTCTGGAAAGGCTGGGTTAAGACCTTAGCCCCCCACCAGGTGATTGATACCTATTTAGATAAACCTTTCTCTTTATGGCTGAAGTTTTACATATATTTTTACCCTTTAACTATGCCTAGACATATAATAAGTACCAACAGAATGCCCAACAACACACAACAACAACAACAACCACAACAACCAAAACAGCAGTGTCAGACAGAGCCCTCATTTAGAAACTTTCAGTCCTAAAAATCCCTTCAAAACTTCCCATTTCCAAATACACAAATGTACATACAGGCTCTTGGCTACCTCCCAATCAAATGAATAAATTACATTTTCATCACAAGTCACATGAGTCTTGTGTACTCTTTCTATCTGAAATTAAAAGGCTTTCTACAAGCTCTACACATGCGATTTAAATTGATGCATTAACTAAACGATTAGCTGCCCATTCACATCAAGTCTCTTATCTCTACAAATGCCAAGGCTGTGCGGTTTTCAAATCTCTTCACATGGTTTCCAGTAGAAAACTCAAGATTCTAAGTTCCTGTCAGAGAATTTGATTTACCACTTTGTAAATGTCTCAATGTAATTGTCATGTATTCTTTTTGTTTTGTTTTGTTTTGGTACTGGGGATGGAACTTGGGACCTTGTGCTTTCGAGGTAGGGGGCAGAACCACTGAGCTAAATCCCCAGCCCTAATGTCATGTATTCTAATTAGCTGCAAACCGAGAATGTGCTGGACATCAAGCTAAGTGCTTTACATGCATTACCTCTGTTAACCCTCATGAAAACTTATGAAGGATGAAGAACGTGTTCAGAGAGGACAGGAAATCTTTCCCAGAGCACAAAGCAGAGCCCCATCCCATTTCCTCTGCCTCTCCACTCTGTGCCCTCTTCTTTGCTATTCTGTGTCTGATGTTTTCTGTCCCAACCAGACTTCCGTAATTCTTGCTTAGAGAAATTATGCAGAAGTGTCTTGGGATCTGTGACGCGCCAGTCTGAAGAGGATGTGCTCATGTCTTCGAGTCAGAGCTGCCCGATTCACAGAAAAGCATCGCGCTCCTCCACAAGGAAAAACATTACCAGCAAATTTAGCATGTGTCTGAGCAGTGAGGACAGCAGTTGCCCTGAAACGTGGATAGCCAGCAGCTGTGTAGCCAGTGGCAGTGTCCTTTACACAATAGCTTTCTGCAGGAAAAGCTCCTCAGAGATGATAGCTGCTGACAGAATTCTACACTCTGAACCCTGAAGTCCTCTGTCTTCTCATCTACCCAAACACATACATTGCGTTTATTTATAAGGGCAAGAGACAATCTCCTTAGGACTATCTCCCGGTATCTCTTGCTAGAAGTCACACACGCATTTTCCATTCAAACACGCTTGTCCACATGACCTCATGTTACAATCTAAAATTTCTAATGGGATTTTACTTAGGGCTGTAAAGAAATGACAGTGAAAAGGTAGGTAAGGAAGCAGGAGAAAACCATAAGGGAGGGAGAGGGCAAAGGAAAAGATCAGACCTCATCTGCATCCTTCACAGCTGGAGACTCATACCAGCCGGGCAGCCCTAAGAGCAGGGATGTTAGGATGAGGCAGGAGGCTCGATTTGTTTTCTGAGAGGAGGGAGACAGAGGAAGAGAAATGTTTCAAGGAGGCACAGAATTTTTCTCTCCCCTGGGTAGGAATCAAGGATATTTTTATTTCACTGTTTACTCAGAATGTCCTTTTTTTTTTTTCAATGAGAATTTCTCACTTTTGTTTTCAGCCCCTTTTAGGAGATCAGTTTTTCTCCACAGCGTTGAATTTGCTGCACGAGCTGATGGAGTACAAATAGCCCAGTGCTCCCAGATGTGATGCTCCTTGGGAATAAAACCCCAGAGCATGTTTCTTTCCCTTTGGAAAGCAAAAGTATGGAAATAAGACGTCCTGGTCTATAAAAATCTGCCTGCTTCTCTCTCTCTCAGAGATCAGATTCTGCATTTCCCAGTGAGTTGCTGTTTGCATGAACAGCTCCCTCCTGGAAGAGAATCCCCCACTTCTCCTTTCTCTCTCACACACACTGCAAGGGAGCAGACAGAACACAAGTCTTGTTTCCAGATAACACCTGACTCCAAGCCTCCATTTCATAGCAAATTTCTACGCCAAAACTTAAGGCCAAGCTCTTGCCTTCCTTCACCAGCAAAGCACTGTCTTCTTCGCCTGGTTTTAGATCAACTTTATTCACCGCAGGAGACAAGCGGGAAGGAGAGGACTTTCCTTTCCAGCATCAATCACCAAGGGGAGGATGCCTGCATGTGGACACACACATCCTCTACAGGCAGACACAGAGGTGACTGAACATGCTCTGAAAATTTTCACGGGGCAGCACTGCGCACCACACATTCGATCCATGAACAACAGAGCTTTCTGTGTGGGGAGAAGCTGCTCAGCTTCATCCCAACAGCTGAAATTCATTACTCCAAAGAAATTAGACCAAGGCCCTGTTGTTATAGCAACAGCCCGAGTCATTTACACAGCTTCTTCCCGGCAACCTCACTCTGACTTCTGTGGGCAGCAATTTCAATTATGTATGGGGAGTGACCAAGCCGGAGCCTGGGTGGACTCTTTATTAGCCTTTAAGATGTGGAAGCCTGAATTCTCTATGACCAATCTCTTTAGTGCATCTTCAGTCTTCAGTGCATCTACAGAGTTTCCCTGTCAGGCAAAAAGCCTTTGGAGCCAATGTTTTCATCTCCTACACAGGAACTGGACATGTGATCACTGACTTGTGTGATCACTGCACCAGGAGGTAAGTGACACATCCAGACCTAGGGGACACCTATTATGTGACTCCCACAGACTCAGATGCTGTATGGAGCCCAGAGCCCCTCATCCTTACCTGTGCCAGTAGGTGTCCCCAAGGTACAGCCACTCAAAGAATGGGGGCTTTCACCAAGGCTAACCAAGGATTGGCCATTTTGGGGCAGGGATTTCCAGTGATGCCACACAGTGAACTGGAAGTGAGTTTATTACTTCAGTGTTCCATCCCTTCACTCTTGGGGTGTGGGTTTTCCATATTAATAGCTCATTCCAACATCTGAAGACAGCAATCACTTCCGAATTCCCCTTTCTTGATGAAAAGCATACACTCCCAAATCTTTATGGCAAACAACTTTCCGCAGGAATTCTGCGACAGAGTATCCCACACTCTCCCTGAAGGTACACAAAGGTGGTAAAAGTCTAGGAGGCCAGGGCCAGACATCATGACCAGTGTTAGAGCTGAACATGACCCCACTGCCTCCCAATTCATATGCTGATAACCTAACTTCCATTTTCTCAGAATGTGACTATATGCGGAGAGTTTTTAATGACATAAGTCAGTTAAAATGAGGTCATCTTGTGGGTCCTAATCGGTATGACTGGTGTTCCTACAGCAAGGGGACATTAGGATATGAACACTTACATAGGGATCACTGTATGAGGACACAGGAAGAAGATGACCATCTGTCAGCCAAGGAGAGTCTTGGTTTGTGCAGCTGTAACAAAATACCTGAGACTGGGTAATTTATAAAGAACAGAGGTTTATTGTTCACAGCTCTGGAGACTGGGAAGTCCAAGATCAAAGTGCTGGCAGGGTCAGTGGGAGCACAGCCCTGTTCCTCATGTATAGCGCCATCTAGGGGTCCTTGAGTGGTAGAAGAGCAAACGGGAAGTCTCACCTAGTTTCCACTTGCCATTTTATAAAGCTGTAATCCACTCAGGAAGATGGACCCCTCCCCCTGATTTAATTACTTCTCCAAAGGTCCCACCTGAGAATACCACCACCTGGAGATTAAGTTTCAATTGAATGCTGAGGACATTCAAACCATAGCAATGCCTCAGGAGAAACCAACTCCGCTGACACCTTCATCTTGGACTCCAGACCTATAAGGGAATACATTTCTGCTGTGTAGCTCATCCAGCCTGTGGCACTTTGTTATGGCAGCCTTGGAAAACTAATAACACTAATAATTTCATTTAAACCTCTCTCGTCTTCTCAAGTGTTTTATACAATTTAGTTGATTGTTTTCCCTGGTACTAGGGATTGAACCCAAGATCTTCACATAGAACTAGATCCTTATCCCTTTATTTCATTTGAAATTTTGTGACAGGGTCTCACTAAGCTGCTAAATTGCTCAGGCTGGGCCTGAACTTGCAATCCGCCTGCCTCAGCCTCCCAGAGTGCTCAGACTACAGGCATGTACCACCACATCCATCTTTAGTAACTATTCAAAAGGAATATTTTGCACAAGATTGTTCATGCTTTGACTCAGCTAAGTGAACTCTTAGGGGTGCTGATTCTATGACAGGCACTGGGGCCACTAGTCAATAACCGTCTCTGACTTCAAGAGTCTTCAGGATGGAGGGGAAAGGAAAGCAGATAGGAAGTCAGACCAGCGCAGCTGGCGGCAGCACTTGTATCGTGGAACCACAGAGGAGGACGTGTCGCTTCATGCCCAGGCAGTGAAGCTTCTAGGAGGGCCAGATACACAAGCTAAGTCTTCGGGGATTCAAATTCGGGTGGGGTGGGGTGGGGACAGTCCAGGCAGAGGGAATACAAACACAGCCTTTGGCCAGAGAAGAAAGAAGAGTGTTTGTAAGCGAAACCATGAGCGGTTGCATCTGCTTGAGCCAGGGTATCAAGTGGAAGTGTGGAGAAACGGGCCTGGAGACATCAGAGCTGCACAGATCATGAAGAGCTGGAAGGCCACGCAAGGACACTCACACTCCATCCAGAGAACTTTCGGAGACCTGGAGGAGAAACAGTTACTTGTGGGGCTACCTCCTCACTTCCTAATAAAAATGGCGGTAACTGGGTACAGAGGAGAAAAGCTTGAAATGACTGTACTAGTCACCGGGACTGCTATAACAAGACAGCTGCTGCAGTCTGCACAGGGAGTGTCCCCCAAGGCCATGCGTTAAAGGCTTTGGCCCCGAGTATGCTACTGGGAGGTGTGGAACGTTTGCTGGCAGCCTGAATGGGACAAAGTTAGGGCCCCTTCCACACTTTTTTGCTTCCCACCATAAGGTAAGCAGCTTTTCTGCCACACCCTCCTGCCACATAGGCCCAGCGAAGCTGGGCTGAGTGACCAAGGGTTAAAATCTCTGAAACCATGAGCCAAGACAAACCCTTCCTTCCTTTAAGTTGATTAGTTCAGGGGTCTGTCACAGAGGTGGAAAGCTGACAGACACAGGGGTGAAAGTCACAGAAGCAGATTTCCTTACAGTTCTGGAGGTCAGAAATCTCAGCTAAGGTCAGCAGGGTTGGCTTAGCTGAGGCCTCTCTCCTTGGCTTGCAGATGGCTGTGCTCTCCCCCTGTTCTCACACAGCCTTTCCTCTGTGACCTCACATCCCCTGACTGTCTCTTGTCCAAATTTCCTCTTCTTATAGGATGAGATAGCATATTGGGTAAGTGCTCACCTCACTTGCATAGTTTTAACTTAAAATTCACCCATCTTCAAATACTGTTACATTCAGACGTACTGGGGATTGGGACTGTTAACCTGGGGGGTCGACACGGGGAGTGGGCACAATTCAGCCCATAACTTGATCCAAGTCACTCCTGCGCAGCATGGGCAAGTGGCCAAAGCCACCCTTCACCTGCAAATCGGCAGGGCACAGACTTGGCTTTCAGGCAACTAGTTCAACAATTGCTATTTGATCCAGAGTTTAACAGTGTTTTATTATTATTATTAACAGTGCCTCTCTTCCAAATGCAAAATCAATGTCACATTCACTCCGGAACTTCTTCACTCTTTGCCAAACCTCAGGGTAGGCAGAAGTGAGCCTGCTGTAACTTCAGGAGACTCTGAATAGTAAATGCTCATTTCCCTGGCCCTGAGTTACTGTCACTGTACAGCGACTGTCCACCTGACCTCACAGAGACACGCAGAGGGAAACTGAGTCAGAAACAAGGGCCACAACAGAAATCAGAGGAAGAACAAGAGACAACAGTCAGCATTCCCTGATCCAGCCCAGTGCCCTGCATGATAAATCACTTTGCTGCTAATAGGTTCAGAGTTTGTCAACTTTCTGTTCCAACTGTGGTACACTGTAAATGTTCTGTAAAACCGTAGAGTCAAAGCTATGTATTTCAGTGCTTTTATCTTTCTTACCTAGCCATCCAGATATTATTGATGTAGTTTCCATTAGAATGCTACAGTAAAGTTTGCATAATATTCTCTGTAAACTACCTACTCGTGTGTGGTTATGGCTCTCTGAAACTCCCCTGGGACATGATGTTTTCTGTACCCTGGCCTCAGTTCTGAAGTAAAATTTCTTTTTGTACCAACAGATGACTGCAGAGATATTCCTGAAGTTATGTGAATGGAAAAGAAAGGAGGATTTTTACTGAAATGAATATGGTGTTACCTTTTGTCCAATCAAACACCACAAATCAAAAAGAGCTGAACATGAAGGCACCCAGCAAGGCAGAGTAATAGATTTCACTGAAGACTGCCCACACTGCCAGATTTAACTAAATGAGGTTTGCATTCACATGCTTATCAGTATTTAAAAATACCCTGAGTGTACACAACAGAAAATGTCAGGAACTTGAAAAGCAAAAATATGCATGTGGCGTTTTCCAAATCTCTCTAAAGCATAGCAACTAAACAAACTTAATTATGTGATCAGGCAGCACTTACTTAACCTCTCCGGACCTCTGTTTCCTCAATTATAAAACGAGAGGGTTGGACCACATGATCTCCAGTTTGTTCCAGCTCTTTCTTTATTTGGACCCTGGATTCAAATCAATAGCTTACTTTCAGAATCACCCTGGAAGGCACTGTTAAGTCAAATGGGCAGCCAGACTTGGCAGGTAGTTACTGAGTAACCAAGATCTCTGTTTTACATCAGAGAGCAAGAACTCATTACCCTCTTCTGTAAAGCCTTGTTGCCTTAAGTACATTTGAAAGAGAAATTACTCTTGAATCTTAATCACAATTATCTTTAAAAAACCAAAAGAAACCAACTGAATACCAAGTGTGTAAATTAATGACTGTTTCAAAGAACTTTCTACCTTCTGATGGTGTAGGCGGTGTCAGGAACTGAGCTGGGAGCAGAGGATGCACATGTCGCTGTTCTCATTCTATTCCTAAGCATCTAACTGCAAGTGTCCCTCCCCTGGGTAACATCTGTCTGAATAGACGATGTTGCATCCTGTTCTAGCGACCACAGTATGGACTTCGCTAACTTGCACAACTGTGCATGGCCCCTCCACCATGAATCATTTTAAACAAATGGCCTCCAATGACACGAAGGACCTGAGAGCGTCAGTGTGCTAGTTAGTTACTGGACCAGGTTACAAGAAGGAGCTGTCCTACTTCCTGAGCACCCTCTCCTGCAGGTGTCTCCCAGATGAGGCAGCTGGCATGTGGACCTGGCACAGGTTCACAGACAGGGCCCGGGCCCTTGGATCCCCTCTCTCCTGGCTAAGCTATGCATTCGGCAGAAGTCATTTGCTCTGCTGCCATTTCTGCCTTGGACAGAGTCATCTCCAAAGACCCTCACGGCCCTAGCAGCCTCAAACGTTATGATCTCTGTGAATTCAGTAACAGATTAATTTGGGTATAGTTGGAAGATGTACCAATAACATTTTTGGTGACCTCTCACGGCAAGAAAACTGCCTGGTGATAGAATCTTTTCAAAATATGTAACTAGTTCCTACATTTGAAAGAACAAAAAAGACCGTGTCTAGTGTCATTCCTATGTATTGTTTAGTAAAGTCTGATTAGTTTGATTCCTGCTAATTTTGTCTTTACCTGTAATTTGGCAAAGGGCCAACCCAACATTTGTCCTTATGTACAAAATAAAAAAAAAATAATAAAAAGAGCTTCCTATGTAAAAGAATAGCCAGAATAAAGATCACAAGGGGAATGCCTAACCTACTTAAGACAGAAATGAGCCTCAAGGATGCAAGAGACTCAAATTTAAATAAACAATTGATACATGTACTATGAATTCTTCTCATATATTAGAATAGGTCCCCAAGGATGCTTATTTACTAACAGTTTGATATAGTCTAGTTTGAATTGCAGTTCCTTTTAAATATATCACAAGCAGTATATATTTACTACTATACTTCAATTCAGATTTTTCTCAATTCAGGGAGCTGTTTGCTCAAATTAGTTTAAATTAGGGAGAGTCTATTGTATTCATAAACCCTTCATCTAAATGGCAGAAATGATGGCTGCAACATTTGTCTTAGGTTTGTTGGAACTCAGCAGCTTAACTTGTAGTTTGAGATTCATAAGGGAACGAACATGGAATGATTAATGGCCATTACTGATTTCTTACAGCTGTAACTTATCAGAATATGTATACTCTAATACTGTACCCATGGTAATTATCTCATTACTATGAAGTGTCACAGAAATGCATTATGCGAAGTACGTGTTGAATCGCATTTAGTAATTTATTTTATGCTTAAAACCCAGAAGCTTCATGTCCTCTAATGGTTGCAGGTTTTGTGTGAGAGTCAGGCACTCTGGCTGGGGTTCTTGGGAGGCTTTGGTCCTGCTGATCACTCCTTGAAGTTTCTCTACACCTCCTAAGATATTCACGTGTGACCACTGCCACATCACATGGAAAGGTTTGGGCAGATTAAATCTATAAAACAGCTGGTCTCCTCAGAAAAGACATTAAGGGAATGACTCAGCCTGCTGCAGTGAGGACCTCTCTCACTGTGGGACGATTTAATGAACAGATACACATAATGCTCGACATTTCTATGAAGGTTTTCATGCGAGCATCTCAATACCCTTAAAAGAAATGCATGGCAACAATTATCAGGCACCTGGGAAGTATCGGAGAGGCCGAAGCCCATGTGGCTGGTGTTCACGGGCCATGGTGCATCCCAGGATGGCCATCCTATACACCGGAGCATGAAGCCTTGGACATTACCTGATGTCTGCTTGAGTTGCCCATCCGTGCACACAAGGTGGGCCAAACAACAGCAGAAATTCCCTAAGATGAATGCGTAAGTTGAAAATGTACCCTGTTAATTAGCTGAGAGGACTCAACAAAGAGACAAACAGTATCTGGGAGCCATGAAAAAAAAATCATCAAGAAAGTAGGACAAAACAAACACAAGAATAACTTGTGGTCGTGTGTGCAATGTCAGCTGCAACTTTGAAATGAGAACTGGGAGACTATTAGATTAGCGTCAGAATAATGTCCTGGACTCTATGACAGGGTTCTTCCTGGACACGCAGCAACATCTTGTTAGAAATGAGAAACTCCCTGATGGGGGGCAGCTTTTCCTGGTTTACCAACCCTCAGAACAATGGTGATAGATCCTTCTGAGAAGCTAGGATGTTCTACATCTGCACACCTGGTACACACGCACACACTGAATTCTGGTAAAATGCTGATAACAAAAATTTACCATCTCAAGCATTTTTAAGTGGACAGATTAATGGTACTAAATGCATTAACAGTGTTGCACAACCTTTTCCACCATTCACTTCCAGGATTCTTTTCATCTTGAAATACTGATACTGTATTAAACCACCCCCCAGCCCCTCTCCAGCCTTAGGCCAGTGTTCCATTTCTGCCTCTATGAATTCAACTATTCTACTTATCTCATGCAACCGGAATCACAAAATATTTGCCTTCTGTGACTGGGATAGTTCACCTAGTACATGTCCTTAAGGTTCATTCGTGTTCATCCACGTAGATCAGAGTTCTCTTCCTTTTTAAGGCTGAATCATATTGCACCACACGCTGCTACAATCTAGATATCTGTGTCTTCTCTGAAATTCCTGTGTTAAAATGCTGACTGCCAAGGGAATGGAAATAAACAGTGGGGCCTTAGGAGGTGATTAGGTTACATATGGGGACACAGCAAGAAGACTGCTGTTTATGAGCCAGGAAGCAGGCAGGGAACCTACTGGCGCCGTGTACTTGGACCTCTAGCCTCCAGAACGTTGAGAAATACATTTCTATCATTTACAGTATTCCCTTACAGCAGCCAAAGCAGTCTGAATCATGGATAGTCCACATTTTTCCTCTCCATCTGCCTCCTGATGTTGCCCCCACATCCTATTCATTATGAATAATGCTGCTAATGAATGTGGGGCACAGATACCTCTCTGAGACCCCATTTCAATTCTTTTGGGTGTAGACCAAGCAGTGGAATGTCTGGGTCCTACAGTAATGCCAGTTGTAGGGTTTTTAAGGAGCTGACGCCCTGTCCTCCACAGCAGCTGTGTTACTGTGCACTCCTCCCGAGATGCTTGCTTTGGAGATGATGAAGACTGGCACATCAAGGCCATCAAAGAAAGGTTAAAAGACGAACTTGGGGGGTGGGGAGAGGCAGCGAGATGGAACTAGTGGGGAGTACATTTGGCTCCAATAGTTTGCTTTTTCTCAGTAACCTTGACACAAGGTTATCTCCTCTGGGGAAGAGCACTGCTGGGGAGGAAAACACAAGGGCTCCCAAGATAGAAGAGAATGAAGCTTTGGTGGGATTGATCCATTGCAAGAGAAGAGGGAAATTTGTTTGAGGGCTCCAAGGGGAGGTGTAGCCTTGATGTGCGCGGAACTGAGTTCCTTGCAAAAATGATACGTTGATCTCCTAACCCTGAGAATGTGATATGGTGGGAGGAATTGCGGTCTTTCCAATGAAAGGAGTTAGGATGAGGTCATGTTGTACAGTGGTAGCATTCACTCTACACATCTTGTAGCGTCTCCTAAGGACACGTGCAGGTACAGAGACACACAAAGAGAACATCTCCTGTGACAACAGCAGCAGTGACTGATGCTGCCACCAAGGAGTGCCACAGGCTGCTGGCAAATCACTGGGAATTGGGAAGAGGCAAGGAAGAACTCTGTGCAGAGTGTGAGAGGCAGCAGGGCCCTGCTGACACCTTGATTTCAAACTTCTGGCACCCAGGACTGCAAGATAATCAACTTTTAGTTTTCTTAGCTACCTCGTCTGTGGGCCTTTGTGATGGAAGCCCTGGGAGCTAATACAGTTACAGAGCATAAATCTGCAGCAGGCCAAGGTCATCTCATGCGGAGGCCAAAATGAGTATTTCCAAATTGCTGTGCGTCTCACCTATGAGCAATATGCTTTCCGACACACTGTAATAATACAGGCAATAAATAAGTCAACGTAATATATATTTTGAATTGTGGTCCTTACTCAAAGGGTTTCTTTTTTTCTCACTGTCTTTTCCAGGTAGAAGTGGAACATGCATATAAACACACTAAATTGTGTGCATCTAAGATCCAGGAAGAGGAAAAACAAATCTCAGAACAGGAAGTACGCGGAGTCAATGTGTGCAAGCAGTTCCTTGGTGCTGTCTTCATCGGGAGGATCTTCAGGATTTTATATCACCTACATTTGTCCCCTAGATCATTTTTTTTTTCTGGCTTTTAAGCCTGAGCATGGCTTTTGCTTCACCTGCAAAAGTCTAACCCTAACCCTAACCTTAAACCTAACCTTTCAAATTTTTAAAAATGTTAAATATATCCGCTTTCATTGACCATCGTCTCTATCCTAAGCACCAATGATTTTTGTCTGTTTATTTGTCCTTTGGGTTTTTTGGTGCTGGAGACTGAACCCAAGGCCTCACCCAGGTTCTACCACGGAGCCACATCCCTCACCTACCAACGATTTGGGGGAAAATGGCACTACAATTATTTTCTGACTTTTACATGTGAGTCTCATGGGGAAAAAAGTCCGTGTTAAGGAGATGAGTGCAAATAGATGAAGTCATTTAGGAAGAGCTCTTTCGTTCTGAGCTCCTAGGTGACTCGGAAGTGGATGTGTCATGGCTATGAAGGCCAAAGAGCCCAGGGACACGTGGGGCCAGTGCTGCCACTGACTTCAGTAGAGACAAGGGCTGAAACCCAGTGCAAGGTCGTGACAGAGGCGTCTGGGGCGCACCTGGCAGGCAGCTGCTGATATGGAGGCCATGTGGGTTATTTGGTTAAGCAGAATAACCTTGAGCACTTGCCAAGTCAAAACACAAGTCATAAAAACAAGCAGAAAGCCTTTCCCTTGCTGCCTGGTTATTCTTTCTCTTTCAAACAAACTCCTTGCTTTTGTTAAACTTCTCCTATATCCTAGTAAAAGGGGAGGAAAAGAGCTGTGAACTGCAGCTACAAAGAAAAGCCCCCCCAAAATCCATATACAGTGCCATATTTCTTCGTAAGAAAACATCTAGTAACAAATTCTTTCCCTCCACCCTCTTTCCCACAGCCTCTCACATTAAAAAAAAAAAAAAAAAAAAAAAAAAAAAA
>NW_022900950.1:67340118-67347413 GCF_012274545.1 Fukomys damarensis | reverse complement strand
AAAAAAAAAAAAAAAAAAAAAAAAAAAAAAAGCATTTAGGCTTTGGCTTTTCATGAAAGGCATATAGTAAAAGTATCACTGTTCCAAAATTCCAAAGCAATTTCACAATCATAATGAAATGAGGGAGGACATGGTTTTGTTAAGGTCTTAAAAACCATCACCCCATGTTGCTGTGTGGAAAAATCTTTATAAATTATGAAGGACTTCACAAAAATTAGTTCATTCATTCACTAGACACTCACGAAGTGTCATTTATGCACCAGGCCCTGTGCGAAAAGCAGCGGCTGCAAAGATGAATAAGGTGCGGTCTGCAGGGCCAGCTAGCAACAGAGGGAGACAGGTATTATTATTATTCATTATAATGCAGCTGGGCTTCCCATGCCCATGCCTAACTCCAGCCCCAGGAACCTTGATTTTAATTCACAAAGAACCATATTGTGGGGAGAAAAAAGCCCTGAAAATGACCGTCGTAAATCCTGTAAAGGTGGCAGGTCTCTCCAGAAATAGAGCTGCGCTCTGAGCTGAGACCTCCCCTGAACCAAGGGCAGCGAAAAACAGACCCAGCAAGATGCTTACCCAAACAGTACTGAACCGAATCGAACCGCAGCAAGCATCTGCAACTCCAGAGTGAAATTCAAAACTGACTGGGAGAGACAATTATAGAGAGGATAAAATCAATTAAAAAGGAAAATGAAACAAGTTGGCATAGAGTCAAAAAGCATCTCTCTCTGTGTCTCTCTCTCTCTCTCTGTCTTTTCCCTCAGAATTGCCCCAGAGAATATCAGCTGAAGAAAGATATTTGAGGTTTCATAGACAAAAGGATCTGAGCCTGGAATTGATAACCCAGTGTCCACAAGTTTGGGGTTTAATTCAGAGGAGTCAACTCAAATATCCAAACTCAGCTTTTCCTATGTGATTTTTATGCTAGCTTAAAACCAGTGGCTGAGGAGAAAGTACTTATACAGTAAATCTAAAATCATTCAATTACCTTAAGTCAACTGGGAGGCTTATATTTACTGAAATAGGCATTTGGCTCCCATAGTACAAAGACATGCAAATGACTCCCATGTTGCCAAATCATTCTGGATAGTTTACGACTGGGCTGGCGGATGTTGGAGGAGCATGGGGAAAGGACTGAGAGTTTGATCAGGAAAATGCCACATTCGTCAGCCGGCAACAGCAGCATGTTAGCACAACCTCCTGAATTAACTGTTAGGCGTACGTCAGCTCACAGGAAGGGAAAAAAACAACCCTTCTCTGGAAACAGATTCATCCTGCAAAATCATCCAAGTTAATTTCCTTCAGTTAATTAAGTCAGCTTCCTTATTAGCAAAGGGAGATGACCAAGGCTAGTCTATAGCTAATGACTCACAGGATGACGGGGTTAGCAAGCCCTACCTCTATTTTTAAACTTAACTTTCAGGCCCTTGTAGAACCTGAATAGGCAGAACATGTCCTACTCCAGGTTTATTTCTGTTTCTACAATTGTTTAACCAAGGCTCATCTCAGAAATGCCCATGTAAAGTACCACCAAGGTCGACTAATGCTGAATTTCTGCCCTGCTCCATTTCAGAGGCATGCGTGTGTCTGTGCCCAAGGTACCAAATATCCAGTGTCCCTTGCGAGGCTGGGGAGCAAGGAGCATTTCGGGTATCTTCTGACTGCCCAGGGACAAGCACCTCACATGGATGGACATCCCTAACCTCTTCCTTATCTTAAGCAAATGGGGTGAGAGGGGTGGGAATGGGGACCCTCTGGAATCACTGGGATCCAGGTCAACACCAGAATAAGCCTGATAGTAGGATGAGACCCAAGTTACTTGGCTCAGGCTGATCCCAACCATCTTGGCTCTCCTCAAAGTTACCATCAGGCAGCAACCATTCTCTTTGCATCCATTCCGTGCCAGGAAAATCCAAAAACTTTCCTTTTCATTCCCACATGAATGCATGGGGTAGATGAACGGACATCATCTATACAACTGAGGAAAGTGTGGCTCTGGGAGATTAAAGAAATGGCCTAAAGTCACCCAGCTACAGCAAAGGAGTTGGGATTTAAATTCTAAAGCCTGTGCTTTCCTGTTGCTACCTCTCCACTTGTGAGTGGAACACATTTCTCATTCTCAAGCTGTTCCTTAGCATGGCTCCTCAGCGAGAGAGGAAACAAGGAAAGGCGTCCTCAAAATCGCTTTCCTTACTCCGAGGTCAGGAGGCACAGAAAGTAGTATGGTCTGAAAGCAGATTTCTTCTAAGGGCTAAAGAAAGTTCTTTTAGCTGGTCTCAAAACAGTTCTGTAGCTGTTGGAGTTACTAATGTCTAACTACTTAGTGGCAACTAACCCAACCCTAGCAAGATTCTGAAGACAGTGACATTGGTGACAGCATGTCACCCATGTGGGCCACACTGATGATCACCTTCCAGGGAAACTATCACAGAGACACCAACACAAGCACACATCTAGGAACTCAATCTGCTCCTAAGCCTGTGGAATGCTATTCTCTACCTAACCTTGATCTCAGCCCTTAAAAGATCAGAAGGCCATCAACCATACTTCATTTCTGGAGCTGCAAAATCCCACACTATGCTGGCATCATCTCTACCCAGGCCTTCCTCATTCTCTTACTGATAAACTTCATTTGCCTCCTGTTATTGTTTATATCTTAAATGTTCCCCTGAAGCCCAGAAGTTGAAGGCTTGCCCATCAGCCTGTGGTGCTACTGGAAGGAGGTGAGACCTCTAGTGGGGCCTAGAGGGAGGAAGTGAGGTCACTGGAGGATGTGCCCTTAAAGGGATATTGGGATTCCCAGCTCTCTCTCTCTCTCTCTCAATTTCCTGGCCACCATGAGGTAAGCAGCTTTGTACTACTATACATTCCTGCCCTGGTGTGCTGCCTCTCCACAGAACCAAGTGGAAAAGGCCAAGCAACCATGGACTGACACTTCTGAAACCATGAGCCAAAATAAATTCTTCCTCTTTTAAATTGACTTTTCTCAGATTATTTTGGGACAGCACTGGAAAGCTGATAAAATGACCCCTAAGTGACACAGGAAAAATACAGCCAAATTCAGAATATGGTTGAAGGACTACATGGGGTCCCAGAAGCAAATGTACCAACCAATAGCAATTGAAGATCTTTTATAATTGTCCTCTTTCATGAGTAATTTTATAGTAATCTGAACAGATTTTCAAGGTGGTGTTCTTTATCCTCCTGCACGAATACTATCATAAAGTAAAGTATAGGTAATCCAGATAGTTTCAAATGACAGAACTAAGTGTTCTACAGTACTGATGTGGCTGACTTTTTAAATTGAAAGATTTACATAGAAATGTGTTTTAAGAGCTTAGAGAGCTCTGAAAACTTGTATGTCAAGTTTTGTGGGGATCTTTTTCAGAACAGAGGATCAAAGCTTTTGTCAGACTTAGGGTGGCCCACGACTTTCCATAAGCTTGAGAATCACTTTCCCACTTGTTGGCAGTAACAGTAAGCTTTGGGGGTCTACCTGTACAGCTTCACATTTAAGACATGAAAACCTGTCTTAGGAACAGCATTGGTTCCCTTGGTTTGAACTGTGTGCTTTGCAGGTGCAGGTGGCATTAATGAGGGTATGTTCTCCACATCCAGGGTGAACACACATGTTCCACACGGATGGCAGCTGGAGGGCTGGGCTGTGTCTGCTGGTCTCATTCTCACCAGGCAGCCGGGCACCAAGAGGCAAAGAAATAGGTGACGTGAGAGACAGATGCAGCAGCTGAGGCTCTCGAGCTGGAGAAAGGGAGGAGATGGGGAGCAGGGAGGACAATGCTCCTCTTGAGTGACTACTGTTAGGTAGGAAAAAAAATTAGATTTAATCTATGTAGCTGCAGAACACCGAACTAAGATCAACGGCGTCAAGTAAGGGGAGAAAGAACTCAGCCCCTGTCTCAGGAGGAACTTTCACAAAACGATTAGAGAGATTCAAAACAGAAAGGGCTGCCCTGTGAGGCTAATGAGCTTCCTGCCCCTCGAAGTTTTCCTACCCAGGCTGCACGTTCATCTGTCAGGGGTTTGTAAAAGGGATTCTTCCCCGGGTGGAAGGTGGGAGCACATGACTCCCACAATTCCTTCTAATTCTATGATCAGTCTATTAAGGTTTTACAACTCTTATTAAGATTTACAGTCAGAGACCGACGCACATCTTCTTTACTTTGTAGAACAGGGACCAGAGGCAAATCACTTCACACAGGCAACAATCGCTCTTATAAAGTTTGCATGTGGCTGCTGCATCTTCTTGGCCAGGGACCATGCTTCCCACCCATCTCCTTCTGAGCCGCTACTGTGCCCACCGGAGTCCACCTCTCCCTCCTCCCTGCCCTGGACTCTTGCAACACCCACCTTGACTCCCCCATACCCCTGTCAATCTATTTTCTTTGACTATCCAGAGTAATCAACATTATTCAGATCATTGCCTTTTTGCTTAAAATCCTCCTCCTTTCTCTTCAAGTCACACTGGCACCATGGCCTACGATAGCTTGGGGACCCAAGCCTATTTCACACAGTCCTCTCCTCTGTGCCATGACCCTCTGGCACCCTGGCCTCTCTTTGGCCCTTTTCCTCCTCTACATCTGCACCCACAGCTCTCCCCGGGCAGCCGTGCTTCTCCCAGCTCCTGGCCCAGGCTGAGCGTCCCCTTCAGACTTCAGCTGATCTCCCTCCCTACACAGCCTGCCCTGGTCTCAGGAGCTCCTCCTCAGAGGGCTCTACTGCACTGCTGTGTTTAACTTCTTCTCACCACTTGGCACAGGGCCGAATCTCCTGGCTTATTAGTCTTCCCTTGGCATAGTCTTCTTCCCTACTGAGAACAGCTCACTGGGGACAAGGACCTTGGCTGTGTTGTTCATTTGTGGCTGTCTCCAGGGTCTAGCAGAGGGCCCGACGTGTAACTGTAAGTATTGTTGGAATGAGTGAATAAACAAATGAGTGGCGTCATGAAAAGTCTGTGGAGAACAGAAGGTGTACCGGGGCTGACCATGACCTTTATCACGACTGTTTACTTGGTGCCTCTTTCCCTTGCCTGCCAGAGTACTGTGCACACCCCAGGCCCTTAGAAGGATTTTGCATTGAATCCCAAGAGGCTCACAAGCATAATGTGAAGCCAAAGATTAGAGATAGCAGTTTCTCCCCATGGAGAAAGACTGAGTTTCCTCCTACACACAGCGGGGTAATGAAAATCCTTCTCCAGGTCCTCCGATCCAGGACAATGTGTCCTTTTCTGCTCTGAGGTCTCTCAGAAAAAAACAAACAAACCTGGCGATGAGGAAAAAGAGGCACTGGGATAGGTTACTGAGGAGGTGAGACAAACTCCTTCTCTGGAGATCTTTAAAAACGGAGCAGCCATCTGGGAGGATTTAGATGTGGTCCCCACTGAAGAGCGAGGGCTGAGGGAAGGGGATCAAGGGTCTCTGAGTCCCATCTCAGCCTCGATTTTCTGATATTTCATTTTAGAGATTTTTTTCCCATGACAAAAGCCTGAAAGGAGCAAGAAATTCACTTTTTCCTTTTAACGGAAAGTTAAATCCCATTTTACTTTGAACTGTAATTCTGCTGTCGCACCAGCCTTCTCTCTAAAATGGGCAATTTGGATGTCATTGATTTTTTGGTTATGTAGAAAGTCTGGATGAAAGTTAACTTCCAACCCCTCCTTCCTAGGAAAGAAGGCAAAGGGATTTAAGATGGGAGAATTTCAACCCTGGGAAGTGACAACCCTGGGGAGTCCAAATCTACCAAGGCCCTGAGAAGGATGGAGCCGAGGACCCTGCAGGCTGTGGTGTGTCACCCAGTGGGGAGCTGTTGTGACGGACACAGAGTGAAGCCCTGTGGGTCTAATGTACCGCCTCTAACTGTTGGTTCTTAATTATTTTACTTGTTTTTTTAAAAAATGGGATTGAACTTGGTAACGTCAACATGTAAACAACACACAATCTATTTGTCTAATACACGGCAATGACAGCAACCGAGCTTGGCTTTGGTCTCAGGGCTTTTCGTGTGTGGTGTTGAGGGTGGGACCCAGAGCCTCACACATACCAGGCAAGCACTCTGCAATGGAGCCACACTCCAGCCCTTGTCACTGAAAGCTACTTGTGTTCCTTTAAAAAAAATAAAAATAAAAACTTGAGTCACTGGTCATTATTATGTTATGGACAACAATGCTTATAATGAACATTTAAAGATAAATTGTTCCATAACCATTACCGACTTTAAATTGGACAAATAACGACTCATACAAGTACCGCTGAGAAACAAAGTCACTAAGGCTCTTTGATAGCGTGGCCTCTATACTAAAGGTAGTAAGATTCAGCTGAGTGTGTATTAAAGCAGATATTCTGGGGTGTAGCTCTGTGGCAGAGTGCTCGCCTGACACGTGTGAGGCTCTGGGAACCATCCTCAGCACTACAAAACTTTTCTGGCCTGTTCTGCAAGTTAGCGCATAACCTGTATTTTAGTGGAGCATTGCGTTAAGAGTCAGGACAAAAGTGTGACGTAAAGGTCTCCACAAACCATGCTTGAAAACTGCCCATCATTTTTATATGACGTTAATCTAGTGCCTGTGCTTCTCCATTTGCTTACTGGTCCCAGGGTGCTCGTGAATGCCCGCGGGGCAGCCCTTCTGTGTGTGTGTGTGTGTGCACGCGTGTGTACACCCATTTGTGTCAGAATTGGAACCTAGTGCCAGAGAGTCACAGAAAGAAAATTCTAAGAGAGAAATAAAAACCAAAAGGCAGACATTCTGAGAAATTCTCAGAAAACTTTGACAGAAATCACCTTCACAGGTCTTCACGATAACAAGATCTGCTTGGGGTTGCACGTTGGCAACTCCCATTTCCCCACTATTTGCCGCTCCCTGCTGCTTGCTAACGGGAGGAGGATACACATTCATCCAGGGCCGATGGAAACACTTCATTCTGTGGACACAGTTGTCTTCAGGGACACTGCCATTTTTACAGATGGCTCTAACTCTTGTCCCATGAGGCCGCCGTCCCAGTGCTGCAGTCCCTGGGTGCCACCTGCGCAAGGGAGGTGCAGAAGAAGAGGGTGGGCTGGTGCCAGGGAGCTGTGGCTGAGGGAGGCTATACCGGCGCACAACCTTGACTGATGGGGCCCAGCAAGGTCAGGCCTGAAGAGGGAGCCCTAGACACCCCATCTGCTCTAGAATCTTCCCTTTGGGGCCGGGGATTTACCTCAGTGGTTCCGCCGCCTGCCTCACAAGCACAAGGACCCAAGTTTGATCCCGGTACCAAAAAAAAAAAAAAAAAAAAAAAAAT
>NW_022900950.1:67330736-67339835 GCF_012274545.1 Fukomys damarensis | reverse complement strand
AGCCAATCCAGTCCAGCAAGAACGAGTGAGAACACAGCCCTTCCATTCACACTGTCTGAAACTCCCAGCCCCTTTGGAACCGGGGGCTCTGCCCTGAAATACGCAGCCTTTTTATGTTACTATTTTTAAAAATTTGAAATAGGTTCTCAAGTTCCCCAGGCTGGACTCAGACTTGTGGTCCTCCGGCCCTCAGCCTTCTAGAACCCCGGTTTTCTTTACTCCACACTTGCCTGGCTCTCCTCACCTTACACCCCTGTGGCTGATCCCAAAGAACCTCCAGGAGCTCCAGCAAAGTCAGCCCACCAGTGACACGCAGAGAAATCTCGGTCTGCATGGCAAGACCTTCCACCCCGCCCTGCCACTCACTCCCAGGCCCTCGCTTAAACTCCCCGGTATTTTCCCAGCTTCTGCTCAGCCCTCTTCTCTCTTCGGTCCACTGCCAGCTGCCACCCTGGAAGGCTGGTCACTTTGTATTTACAAAACACAGTTTTCGGTCTCCCTGCCTCTCCCGGGTGGCTCACTATCACTCCTGTGGGGTTTTCTCGCAGCCTTCTCTCGCAAATTCAATACCACCACTCTCGCTGCAAAACAAGCTGGGGAGCTTGTTGGGGCTTGCATAGAAAAGGCAGGGGCTGCTCTCCCGAAGCCGGCCCCCTGGCATCACGCCGACCTACGGGGAGATTGCAATTCTAACACAATGAGATACTAATGAGCTTTGCACATGCTCCTCGCCACAATGCTTCCCTCCCTGTCCACGCCCTCTTCTGCGAACCCAGAGAGAATGGGCTCCGTCTCTGACCCCGACTCCTCTCTTCCCCTAGAGCTACCTTCGCCAGGCCCAGCGCGGGGAGCCCCTGCTCACCTCAAGCTGCCACCACTGCGAGCACCAAATGAGCTGGCACCGCCTTGTTTCCTGGCCTAATGGATGCTTGTTTAAACACTGGAGCTGTTTGCATTGCTGCGGCTCACTGCATGTTAAACACAGTCCTCTGAAACCCTATGCCAATCCAATAAAGGTATCAGCAGTTGAGTGTGGGGAGGCAATTACTATAAGGTCCCAAGTGTGCCTTCTAAGCTCTAGGAAGGAAAATTTGATCGAACAACTAAAAGGAAAATCTGATTCGGCTCAGCGTCACGTGGAGGACACAAGGCTTAACCGCAGCCGGGTCTGTGGAGGGCAGAGGGAAATCAATCCACAATCCAGGGAGAGCAGCGCACACTGTTCAGAGGGCTTTACGCCAGCCTGTTAGAAATACTGTCTCTTGTGCTCGTGAGAGACACCCGCGTGTCTGCTCCGTTTTGCTGCTTGCTTGCTTTGTAATTCCAAGGGGTGCACTTATTTATTTTTTTAATGACACACTGCCGTCTTTCTGAACACCCTCTACTTTCTCACCTTTAATTCCTTAAGCACTCTTATTTTAAAAAGTGGCTTTTCTTGTGCAAGATCATTACCATATCAAAGGCGATAAGACAGAGAGCAAAAATGACAGGGGGTAACACACAGGCAGGTAGAAGGCAGGTCTGCTTCACAGAGATCCTGGGTCTCTAACCTCAATGATACCAGTCGATAACGAAATGGGTTGGTTTTTTGCCTTAGCTAGGTCTGAAAATTCAGGGGAATTAAGCACAAGATTTACATTTATTACTTCACCCAAGAAATATTGTTTTTGTTTTTGTTTTGTTGCTGGGGATCGAACTCAGGACCTTTCACTTGCAAGGCAGGCACGGCCCCACTGAGCTAAGTCCCTGGGCCTTACCCAAGAAATAAAAAGTTTTGGAAAAGTTCTGGAAATGTAGAGGTACAGGGCTTTGATTTTTCTTCTTTAGTATTTTCGAATATGCTTGAAAATGGCCCACTTTTGCGAGAAAACCTGAGCCAGCAAGGGGCGTGTCTGGCAACGCCAAGAAATGCTTTCCACACTGCTGGCTGGGGCACCGTCCACTCACCAGGAATCCCGCCCCATCTCGGCCCATTCCCAAGGTTCCCGGCACTGGGCACACGGCCAGGCTGTCAGCAGTCGCCAGCAGTGGCTCCAATCGGATGGGCGTGAAGGTGAAGCTGTGACCTCAACGGGTTTGGGGCCAGCGTGCTGGGGGCCTGCGACCTCACGCGCTCCGCCACGCCTGACGCTGAGAGGGGTGGGAACTCTGCCCATGATAGGCTCGAACTGGGACCAGCTCACCCACCGAGTCCTGACACTGGCCTTTGGGTTATTCGCTGAACCTGCTTTTCCAAAACACACACGCACGCGCGTGCCCCTTAATATTTTAAAGGGCAGCCTTAATGTGTGTACTACGTACGTGTGTACAGTGTGCACAGTGGTTCCTCAGTTCGATGACGCAAGGCGAAAAATCTGGTTTGCAAACAGAAGCGTCTGGCAACATTTTGTTTTTGTTTGGGTGATGAACACGATGCTGGGCATATTTCCCACATGAACTTCAGTGCGGCCATCTTTCCCGGAATCACGGAGCGAATTAAGTTTGTGAACGGAGATATCACTGTCACAGACTACCTTAAAATAGTAGCATGTACGTGTACATGCTAATGCACACACACACGTGTATACTATGATTACGCCTTTTAATCAAACACAGAGGCAATTTTTAAAGATTTTAAACTTTTGTGATAAAAGCCTTCTAAAATCACCTGGATATAGGGGGTGAAGGGAGGCAGGGACAAGGGGAAAAAATGAGAACCAAGACCTATCCTGTAAAGGTACAGGATCCCGATGATGAATGTAACTGTACTGTATCCCTAAAATGTACCAAAAAACTCAATGAGGAAAAAAAAAACACCTGGATGCTTCTTTGGTTTATTAGAAGGCAGATAATTAACTTTTTTGATAACTCATGGGCTGCTAAGTTACTGACCCTGTTATTGGTTATGGCAGCTGTTTGTCAAAATAAAAGAAAGGCTAGTTATTTAATTACCATCTACCTTTATTAAGAAGGAAGGGAACCTTGCAAGATATGAAAGAAAAATATGTCTGTGAGACTCTCTTATGCCTGTTTCGAGATGGAACATGGCTGTATTTTCTGAGTCTTAAAGTCTGCAGGCCGGATCTGCTTGTCAATAATGCATGAGCTCTCCCATCTCCACTCAGCAGAAACAGCACATTTTATTTTTTTTTCTTCCCAGTGTGTGACATATCATCATAAAAAAGTGTTCCTGACCTCAAACTACTTCAACCTATTTCCTTTTTCTCAACCCACAGGTAGAAAGCCACAAAATCTTTATGCCCCTGTAATGCCATTCCAACGCAGGCACAGCAGATGAACTGCAATAAAATCACAGGAAATAATTCTATTTCAGCGGTGGAAAAGTGTGATGAAAGAAGATATTTTGCTAATAGACGCTGGGTTTTCCCCTTACTTTAATTGCATTTTTGCATGTGCATTAATAGCAATCTTAAAATATACCCAGAACTATCTCCGAAAAAAATGACCTTTCATAATAATGACATAAAATTTTCTTCTCTTTTCTCGTTTATAACACACGAAGCTCCTCTCTCCGTGTGAACACCCCGAAATTTTTTATCCTGGATTGAGAAAGAGACTCTCAAGGGTCTCAACACTACGAAGGAAACAACACTGAAGTCAGGTATACTAAGAGGGATTTTCCTCCTCCAGCAAATGATACTGAACGGAGAGCCAAATGTTCGTTGTTTCATGCCCAGATGTTTCTTCTAAGAGGCGTGAGCTCACACTCTGAAATCTCACCTGGACACAGTTGGGAAAACTTTTCTTCCCAGAACTCAGGAAACTAGTCTTATTATTTATTCGCTTACTTACTACCTTCTCTGGGAAGAGTTGCTGCGATCTCATTTTGGTATCTGCTCACATCATCGTTTTCTGAGGACCAAAAAAAAAAAACAACTGCTGGAATGCTTTGTTAGGAATAAAACCCGAGGCCCTTGATGACAAGCAAACTCAAATTCGGGTTAACTCTTGGAAGAATTCTGGTTCAGCGACCTTCCCTTAAGTTTTCCTACAGTGCTTGGAGTCACATGGGTCATCAGTAAAACATGATTTCAGCATCCTTTAGAAGAATTCAAACTTCAGAGCAGAAAGTGATTTTGACACTGAAGCAAAAGCATACATTAAATTTTGGGCCCTTTGGCAAAACATTTCATTTGGGCCCTTTGGCCCCTTTTCCGTTAACCACCCCAGGACAGGGCCTCCAGCTCATGCAGAGGGATCAGAGAGAGAGTGGCTGCGTCTTTGCAATTTGGATAAGATAAAGCAGCTGAAAACAAGGCACACGCTCCAGCCATCAAGAGGAGGAGCTGGGGTTGGTTGGCAGTGTTACCTTCATCCTCACCACCGATGAATGTCTAATTTCAGGGGGCTGTCTGGTTCAGATCAAGTCGAGAGAGGCTTTGTTATATTCTGTTTTTCTGTGCACTGACTGGTTTATTGGAAAGGCGAATGCACAGAGGATGAAGGAAGTATCGGCCCAGTCATCTTGGACTAGGACTCCTGAGGACCTGGTGAAACACAATGAGGGGGCGGGGCACGAGCAGGAGCACAGATGCAAAGAGGCAGGTCCTGGTCCTGCTCACAGGACTTCCAGGAGCGGGAGAACAGCCTGCCGGCTGCTTCTGTCTTTCCTGACCCCCCAGAAAAAGGTTTTAGGCCTGGGCCATCGCAGCTATAGATCCTGGAACAAGAGGAACCGTGAGAGGCAGCACATGGAAAGGAGTATTGAGTAGAAAGAATAAAAAATGAAAGAGGAACCGAGAGGCAGCACATGGAAAGGAGTATTGAGTAGAAAGAATAAAAAATGACATCTGACTGCTGGGCTTTCTTTAAAGATAGTTTGGATCCTCTCTGGTTAAAAAAGTACGGACAATATCAGTGACTAATAGCCTCCCTTAATTTTTTGGGGGGGACACAGAAAAGCTGCAAAAATAGCACAAAACTCTTTTTATCCTTTATGACACTTCCTTTAAAGCTAATGTCCTACATAACCATAGTTTAATTATCAAGAACAGGAGATTACCATTTGTACAAAATTATTAATTAAGCCGCAGACCTTACTAGAATTTCACCCTTCCCCTCCTGTCATTTTGTTTCAGGATCCTATTCAGGATGATCTCCTACTGTATTTAGTTGTTATTCATTTTCTTATCTGTAACAATGTCTCAGTTCTTCCCTACCTTGCTTGGTTTGGACATTGTTCAAGAGAAATGATCAAAATGATTTCATAGATGTCCCACAGTTTGGGTTTGTCCAGTGTCTTTTCACAACTTTCTTGAATAAAAATATGCATTTTAGCAAGAATACAATAATATTCTGTGTCTTTCTCTGTGCAGTGTATCAAGGGGTTTGTGACGTCACTATGTCTTTTATTAGTGATGTTTTCCTGGATCATTCCATTAGGTGGATGTGTGCTGATCACTCCACTGTACAGTTACTGCATTTCATTTTGCAGCAAATAAGTATCTGCAGGCAGATATGGTGAGACTAGGCAAATCTGGTTTCTCCTCTAACCTACTAATTTTAGCATCCATCCGAGATTCCTGTCTGCAACAGTTATCACTATGGTGTCTGTCCAATGGTGAGTCTGTCTCCTGCTTGCCTTCAATATTTACCATCTGTGGTTCCACTTAAAGAGCTCTCCCTTCTCTCCTATTCACATAAGTACAGAATTCTGGATATGTGTTTTATTCCGTGGGTTATAATCCAGTGCTATCATTCTTACTTTTGCTGCTCAAATTGTCCTGGCTTTGGGCACCAGGAACACATTTATGTTGATTCTTGTGTTCTTCTGGAAGTCCTGTCAGGGGGAATCTCCTCGTTTATTGGCACTATAAGATGTTCCAGGGTCATTTTGTGGTTTACCTGCCTGGGCCTTGGAATCAGCTGCCTTTGTCCAAAATGGTTTGGCTTCTTTTATTGGACAGCAGAGTCTAGAAACAAGATCCAGGGGCTAAGTGAGCTTTTTGATACTGGGCTGTCATTGTTTCTAGGCCTTCACAGAAGACGGAGCTTGGCAACGTATTATCTTAGTTACTTTTTTGTTGCTGGGCCAAAATATCCAACACCCAAGTTAGAGGAGGAAAGGTTTATTTCAGCTCAAGTTTGTAGAGGTTTCTGTCCACAGTTAACTGGCTCCATGGCAGAAGGCAGCAAGTCTTCCTTTCCCTCTTTATTCCATGCAGGCTACAAGCCTATTGGTTGGTGCCACTCACACCCAGGTGGGTCTTCTGTCTTCCATAAACCCATTCAGCCACACACAGAACTATACTAATCCTATCAGGGGACTAATCCAGTTGTCAGGTTCCTGAAATCTATATTCACACACCCTAGCTCCACCCTCCTTTGAAAAGCCCCACCTATGAGCACATGAGGCTTTAGGAGGACATATCAATATAAGCCATAGTATGTATGTACTCTGACCCACTAAAACACATACACCCATATTTCTGTATCTCTCTGTGTGTATATGTGTATGAGTTTATAGTGATACTGATTCCAGTCCGATATCACAGGGCTTATTTGAGCCTTCCCCTTTCCTAAGTAGTAGCTTTTTTCTATATCAACTCAATAGTTATAATAACCTGTTTTTAACTTTAAAGATGGCTATGTTCAATAGCTGCAAAGCCATTCATTGCTTAGTTTGAAAATGGTTTGGTGCATGTGCATTTAGTGAATATTAATGTACCATGTTTAAGGCCATGTACTCCGGAAGAGCTCTGGATGGAACGTGGATAGATCTCAGGCCCTGCCCTGTGCTGGTTTATGCTCCACCAGGAAACACAAGAATACTGCAGTAAGTAAGGAGTGTTAGGAAAACAAACTGATGTGGGCATGCAGAAGAAGGAGAAGAAATAAGAAAAGGCTTTTTAATTGGGGGAGGGGGCTCTTTAAAGATCTTTAAGGGTGCACAGGGTTTGAATATTGCAGACTAGAGGAAAGTATTCCGGGAAAGGGGACACCTGATTGAAGGTGCCAAGGGCAACAAAAGTAAGACAAGGCACACACAGGAGACAGGAGAGTCAGGAAAGGAAGGTGAGCTTCCTGGGCTGGCTCACAGCTGCACCCAGAGGTGGCTGTGGCGGATTTGAGCTTCACTGGATGGGCCACAGGCAGCTCCTGAGTCTGTGAATAAAGAAGTGACCTGCCACTGTGACAAAATGGGACCCAGAATGGAGTGGCAATTTCAGGGAAAGGGAGGATCTCAGGAGGAGAGAAACTAAAATAGTTTAGGGGTCAGGGAGGGCCTGTATTGGAGGCAAGGACAAGAGTGGAGAGGAAGGGGAGATATTCATGCATCGTCAATAACATCTGACAACAAATTTGATAAGCAGACTAAGGGAATAGTCAGAGGTTAACTTCAGCATTTCAGGGGATATTAAAGCTGAGTCTAAAACTAGGAGATTATCAAGATGACAGGAAGGTGCCCAACAACCCCCAAATGAAGACTGTGATAGATGATCACTTCGCTCACAACTATTTTAGTGCTGGGTTGTGAGTGGACAGAAAGGGAGAGAAAAGCCAGATTTTATATCAAACAATACTGTTACTGTCAGTAGCAATGCTGTATCTCCAGTAGGGTAGATAACTACACTAAAAAGCAAAATGAAATTTCTAGATGGTGATGAAATTTAATTTACCCATGGTGGTGGTTAGCCAGTGCCACTGATAATCCCCACTTAGAGGTATTTTCTTTGAAGCTAGATAGTTAGCACTCTCTAAACTAGAAATTGCCCACATTTTATCCATTATGTCTCGGAGGCTATTAAGCAGAGCCATATAACCTCAGTCACCAGGGAGTTTTATAACACAGAGGTTAGAATGAAACCATCACAGCAATTCCATTAATGTTGTATCACTATTCACATGCAACAGTTTATCCCATGGAACAGCTTAAACTCAAATATACTGGCATCTACAACCGTGATAATATTTATTAGTGCATAATATACAAGCATAGGCTGGGCTTATTGGAGATTATTTGTATTTCGGGTTCAAGAAGCAACTATAGGTCAGTACTGTTGTCCCACAGTTTCTATTTAGGATGCTCTTACTGGGCACACAAGAAAAGGGCTGAGTTTGTTCATCTGTTTTGCAAGATGCTAGACCACTCAATTACGTCACAGGGTGATGGAAGGGACAGAAGTGGGGGACCAGCTCAAGCCACTTTCCTTCTGTTAGGCTGAGAAGAGGGTTGGAGCTGTAGATTCATGAGCTGTCAGGAAGTGTGTCAAAGATGCCCAGCCTTGCCCCAGCCAAGCACCCACCATCATCTCCTCCTCCTTCCTCATCCCTTAGGTGAACAAGCTTCAAGCCTCATCTTAGACCAAGTGTTCCCCTAACCCCAAAGCTCTAACAGGACAAACGTGCTAAAAACCATTCCTCAAACAGACACTCTTTCCAGCAAAATACAGAGAATTTCAATCTCCAGAAAAGATGAAAAGATAACTTAATTATGTGCTTCAAGGTATGAACATACTATGGGGAAGATAGGAGTCAACTATTTTCTTTCTTCAGAGGAGTTAAAAGGGTCACACTGAAGATGTTTGTGATCTACAGAGGTTGGTCAAAATACATGTCGAATATTTAAGTTTTAGACATGTCAGTAAAGATAAATTTCCACTAACCACACTCAAAATACTCCCCTTTATTTTGAACACTTATCCTATTGTTCTTGTCTCTTTCTGAAGCAGATCTGGAACTCTTTTATGAGTGTTTTTACAAGATGTGCTCAACAATATATGAATGCTGTTGCCCAGTGCCATCCAACAGAGAAGCAGGCTCACAAGGACATGATGGTGTGCCCTCATCCACCCCATTCAGTGGATCTGGCACCCATGTAACTGCTGGCTCTTCCTCAAAGTCAAAATGGTCATGAATTGACTCGGGACATCCAGGCAGTCGTGACAGCACAGCTAAAGACACTCACAAAAGAGTACTTCCAGAACTGCCTCACAAACTGGCAGGAACGATGGGCTAAGTGTGTTTGAAGTGAAGGGGAGTATTGCAAGGGCAATTAATCTTTTTTGCCTAGTGTTCCCCATTTGGAATGGCACATAATAATAGAACATTATAAAATTTTTCTCTTCAAATTCTTTTTTTTTTTTTTTTTTTTGTTTT
>NW_022900950.1:67325046-67330665 GCF_012274545.1 Fukomys damarensis | reverse complement strand
TTTTTTTTTTTTTTTTTTTTTGGTATCAAGGATCAAACTCAGGTCCTTGCACGTGCAAGGCAGGCAGCGGAATCACTGAGCTAAATCCCTAGCCCTTCTCTTGAAATCCTTGTTCCTTGAAATTTTTCTAGGTAACACATATGAATTTCATGCAAAAAATTAAAAAAATTGCAACCTTTAGCATAAATGGGTTAATGGCAAGGTGGCTTTTATTGTAAAACATTTAAAAGTAATATAGTCACTGTATTTTTAAAAAATCACAACTCATCCATAAAGGAAGTCTTTGTGACCATAATTCTTGTTCACTGCTTTTATGTGACCACTGGAGTTCTTTCCAGGTAGGGTTTGTGGGCCTGACTTCAAACACTGAGCTCAGATGTGTGACGAAGAAGGCAGTCCATGGGCCTTGTTAGTACGAAGACGGACTGAGGATGTGAAGACGGAAAGGAACAGCCCGTGGCACTCAGGAGCTCAGGAGTTTACAGATGCGAAGCAGTAATTCCTCCAGGAAAGCAGATCCTCCATTTCAAAGCTGCCATATTTAAAAAACATGTCCTTGGGGGCTGGGCGCCGTGGCACACATGTCTGTAATCCTAGAATTCTGGGAGGCTGATGCGGGAGGATGGCAAATTCGAGCCCAGACTGGGTAACACAGTGAGACCGGCTCAAAATTTGGAGATGGGGGATGGGTGGACTGAGAATAACCCAGTGTGAAGGCCCTGGTTCAACCCTTAGTACTGCAAAACAAAGCCTTATAAATGAAGGGAAGCAGGTCTGAGGGGTCAATTGCAAATTAGTAGTACTGCAACACAGTAGCGAGGAAGATTAGAAGAAAAACTGAAGAGTGAAGGTGCGTCTCCACCCGCCTGTGCCACCCCTCTTGCGAGACACTCCTTCGGGCGGCCACTGGGGCTGCAGGTCCTCTCTTCTTGGCCCCTTTGAACTTATTTATGGAATCATTACATGTTAGAGCGTTGGTTTCTTAGGCTATCATGTTCCGAGTGCTGGATTTTTAAAAATAAGTTTCTAATTATGAAGTTGAAGTCTCTAGCAATTTCCCATCTCCTGCCTCCCGCGTGTGCCCCCCTGGCACACTCTCATTGGACAAGAGCTGCGGTAGCCTGGGCGATCTGTCCTCTTGCACTAAAATTAACCAGTGTGCTTCAAACACTTCTAGATGCCTTTGCCTTTTCTTCTTACACTGTACTGCCCAGGTTGGCAGACACATATCAAATGCCTGTGTTGTTTTAGATAATAGCTAATTAGGTTTTTAATGCTTTAATATCATGTCCTATACTGGAATGTGTCCCCAGGCCTCTTGTAATGTTTTCTGCTAAAGTTCCCGATCCTGGTGGGGGCTAATGGGCTGTGTTCTCTTCACCTCCTGCCCAACCTCTTCAGGATGCCCACCAACTCTCCCACATAGCTTTCTTCAGAAGGGCATGTTTCTGGTGGTGTATGCCTGTATTCCCAGCTACTCAGGAAGCTGAGGCAGGAGGACTGCAATTTCAAGCACAGCCTGGGCAACTTAGTATGACTCTATCTCAGAATAATACAAAGGCGCCAAAGATGTAGCTCAGCGCTCCCTGATTAGCGGGGTGGCAGGGGAGGGCAGAATCCTGTTTCTGGAATCACTTTTTGAAGAGCAAACAGAACTTTTGAAATAATTTCCTCATTTGAATAATAATTTCTGCTGGCCTTTCTATTATGCAAGGAAATTATCATGTGAATAAAATGTGCTCAATTTTATTTCTTATAACACTAACTTTGTCCTAGTCTCAGATTTTTACTGCTTGATGTACATATTAGTTTCTTGGTGATTTATAAGTTTTGGTTATCTTGGAATTTTCTTGCTGTCTCTAACTGGAAACGAAGGCATGTCATCATGTGAGAAAAAGATTACAAAATACTTTAAGAGAAATTAAGTCTCACTGATCTCAAGATTAGGTAGTACCTGAAGCTAAGGGTGATAAAATATTGCTTAGTTAATGTGGACTAGGAGTCAGTTAAGTGCTTTAATAAATAGATAAGGCTTATTTGTAATTAGCACATTGATTGTTTACATATAAATGAGTGCTTCTGAAGTGCGGAAGGGTCACAGGAGGGAGCCGTTCAGGAGTTTAAAATATCTCCTTACAGATCATCTATTCCAGCATTCATAGACATGGTCTTTGAACCAACTCTCCGCTGGGCCAAGGAAATACCAACTGCAAAGCTAAAATCACCACGAATTCCAAGTACGGGTAACTAATGACCTTTACTTCTAGAAAAATGTCAACCGGAGCCCCTGCGAAGTGGCTCACCTGACAGGTAATTGAAAAAATACTACGATACACATAGGCCTAGCTTCCTTCCACTCTTGCCCCAGTAAATTCCCACTGCTCCATTTTAAGGGAAATGACCGAGTTCCACAACTTTGGTTCGGCAGGCCGCCTCCCTTCTGATTGCAGCTGATTAAAACCAGCAATGAACACCCCAGCCAGGAAAAGCCTCTGTATGCAACAAGTTGCTGGAAACATAGGTTTGGTCCTTCGATTCCTGACACTCTAAAATTTATTTGGAACCCTGAGAAATGGATGCAGGTAGCAATGGCACTAGAAGAGAGGCCAAGACAGAGACCCAGAAGCAAGGCCAAGGGGTGGGGTGGGCCCCTTGTGAAAAACAACAGAGGAGGAAATTATTATTGGGAAACAGATGTTTAGAGAGGAAGGAAGGGATGAAGGAAGGAGGAGGGAAGGACAGAGGGGGAAGGAAAGGGTTGGAAGGAGGAAGGGAAGAAAGAAAGGAAAGAAAGGAGGAAGAGAAAAAAGAGAAAGAGGGAGAAACGAAGGGAGAAGCGGAACGGAGGGAGAGAAGAAGACCAGAGAGAGACAGGCATAGACACACTACTACAACAGTTGACAGACTGACCACGGAGCTCAGGAGGATGGGCTTTGTCCCAGGGAGTCCCCTGCTGGCTTTTCTCACTCAAGCCCAGCCCATGAAACCTCTTTGTCTTCCGAAGCAAACTGAATGTGTCCTTGCTGCCTCTAACCGGCACCAGGGATGGAGTGCAGGGCCCCAGGGTGTCTTCCCACAGGACTAGGGGAAGGGGCTCTGAGGTGGGGCTGAGATGGACGGCACCGGGGCACACTGGACCAATGTAGAGCGAAACCTTCCTTCGAACACTCAGGAATTTCTGTATTTTCCCAGCAACAGGACCATGAAAGAAGGCCCGCACCTTAGAGGTACAGAAAGCTGATGCCAGCGACAATGAGAAGCAGGTCCCCACTCTGGTATTCTTGGACAGGAGGGCTTCTGCCTGCTGAATATGTAATCCAATTTCGCCCATCAAACTTCCGGTCTCCTAAGTGTTCACTAGCAGGCAGCTCACGACCCAGAACCGTCTGCCTCCCAGCTCAGCCTGGGGCCGAGTGTGCAAACAGGCTCCGCAGGGAGGAGGGTAGCAGGAGAGCGGGCCGTGACCACGTGTGCATGAGTGCGTGTGCCAGTGAAGATGGGTGAGCGTGCCTGTGTGTAATGTGTGTGAGTCTGTGTGGGTGTGTGGACTGCGTGTGCGTGCTCACCGGTAACCGTCTGTGAGTACGCGTGTATGTGTGAAGGAGGGTCGACGAGTGTGACTGTGTGACTCTGGGTGCATGTGAATGCGTGCAAGTGTGGGACCACGTGAGCGTGTGCACAGTGTCTGTGAGTGTGGACGGGTGTGAACACGTGCGTGTGTGAACACGGGAGCGTGGGTGCCTTGTCTGCGGGTGTGAATGTGTGAGCGCGGTGTCTGGGAGTGTGAGTGTGTGTGAGTGCGGGACTGGGCGGGTGTGCGCCGAGAAGGGGGAAGGAGGGAGGGCTGAGGGAGAATCGAAGGAGAGGCTGAGAGAACGCGCGCGGCCCTCCCCTCCCTCAGCCGGAAGCACAGATGCGCCCCGACAGTGGCGTCACCGCCATGGGCCTGCAGCCAGCGCGCTCTGCTCCCCATCACCTTCCCCACGGGGAGCCTTCCAGACCTGGTCCTCGGCTCCCGTGTCCACCTCCCGCCGAAGACAAACAGGAACCACGTGGTGTTCTCCGCTCTGGTTTGAAAGACTGTGCGGCTCAGGGAGCCGGCTCCCCTGGGGAGGAGCCTGCAGAGGGTGGGGACACCCCGACGCACCTGTCCGAGCCTCTCCCCTCAGTCATGGACCATGGACGGACGGGGTGGGGTGTGTGTTGGCTGCAGCTTCCCTAAATCTCTGCCCTAACAATACTTTGCACATAGAGGGAGTGCAGGATTCGTGATCTGCTGAGAGAAAATAACCCCCAGGCATCTAGTAATTTTCTGCTTGTTGAATCTTGTGCCTGGTTTGTTTCAACAAAGCCAGGTTTCCTTAGCATCTCCCAGCCCCATCTTCGGAACAGGCACTTTCATGAGAGTGTAACATGTTTAGCACAAGATCTCTGCTTTGCCAGCTACTTAATGTCCTGGGCAACATACTGCTGCCAATATCCACTCAATTAGAAGGCATTAATCATCCATTTACTGCTCTCTGCTCCTGCCCATCACCCACTTCCTCAGCATGACACAGAGGGCTGCTGATGCCTCTTGTAACGCAGCCTCCCAGGCAGAAGCGGTTACATGGCAACCGTAAAGATCCCTCTCTCTCTCTTTTTGGACTGATATTCTATTAATCCTTACAAGTTTATTAGTTCTGACTCACGACAATCCATCTGCAGTAAGCGCAATAAATGATGCTTGGAAATTAATGCCCACATTTCAGCAGAGGAGGCTTTACATATTAAATTATCTTTAAAGTTATAAATAAGTAACATACATGAAATAGATTTGAGCAATAAACATACATTTGGCAAACGATACACTGAAAGTTTAATATTCAGCAGGCTGGACCTATTTCGGCAATATCTTGTTAATAGACTCTCCATTCCGTGCGTTGCTTCTTTTCCCTGGTAAAGTCATAAATCCATCATACCAAATACTGGGGTCGTTTCTTTCTTAGAAAAAAGTAGGGCATCCTTTAACATTTATTCTCAATGGTTCAGAGTTTCTAGGTTGTTTCTGGCTTGTTGTTGGCAGTCTTTTGTTTTTCTTAAAATGTAAAATTTTATACTTTGTTACTTCATTTTCGCCAGCTGTCTTGATGTATATTTGACAAGTAATGATTGTATACATTTAAGGTGCACAGTGTGATGTTTCGATATATGTATAGTTGCAAAATGAACACAACATAATCAACACATCCATGCTCTCAAATAGTTACTGTTTTTTGTGCTTATAGGGAAAAGCATTAATAACTAGTCTTCCAGCAGTTTTCAGGTACACAACGTAGTATTACTGACCACAGTTTGCATGCTGTACAGTACATCTCCAGAGTTCATCTATCCCGCATAACTGAAGCTCTACACACTTTGACCATCTCCTTATTTCCCCAGCCCCAGCCCCTGGCCACCACTATTCTACTCCCTGCTTTTGAGTCTGGCTTTTTTAGATTCCAAATATGAGGAAGATCATGGTTTGATCTCAAGCATTTTTGCCTGTGTCTGGCTTAATTCACTTAGCACAATGTCCTTCAATTTCATCCATGCTCTTGAAAATAACAGGATTGCCATTATTTAAAATGCTGAACATAT
>NW_022900950.1:67305914-67324864 GCF_012274545.1 Fukomys damarensis | reverse complement strand
ACACACACATATACATATATATATATAATACATCACACACACACACACACATATATATATTCCATATTTTAAATCCAGTTTTAAAAATCGATTCAACATTCAGTGGACACTTAAATGGATCCTATTTCTTGGCTGTTGTGAACAGCTCTACAATGAACATGGGGCACAGATGTCTCTCTGAGATATTGACTTCAAATCCCTTGGATATATACTCAGAAGTGGGATAGATGGATCATATGGTAGTTCTATTTTTGTTTTTATAAAGACCCTCCATGCTATTTTCCATAACAGCTATACTAATTTACATTGCCACCAATGATGTTTCAAAAGAATAATCCAAAAGTTTTCTGAGCTATTTCTGTTTGCTCTCAACCTTTCCCCTCAATCCCTCAACAAAGCCACTCAAACAGCTTTTAAAAAATTATCCACCGTAAGGGAGTCTTGTTTAAACTGTGGTTCAGCAGAGTTTTACAAACACCAACTCCACTGAAAAAACCAAAGGGTGGTTTTAGGAGCCAGAAGGAGGTGTTCATGCGTGCGTGTGTGCAGATGTATGTGGGGAGAATTAAGTTTTTACTAGGTGTCAAACAACTGTATTGCATTATCATCCAAGAATAAATCAGAAATCATTTATTTTTAGATGTTTCTTAAAGAAAATGAGAAACTACAGTCCTATTTGTTAACTTGTGCTTCTGACTAACTCAATCCTTTAAAAGTTATACTCAAATTAAAAGATTTTTTTAGTTATAGTCTTCTGTCAGGACTGAATTAAGTCTGTATAATTTCATCAAGTTTTACTCTTCATGGAAATGTAATTATTGAACTCTTGTTTCCTATATCTGAATCCTTTATTCATTATTAACCTCACTTATAGCTTTAATGTACAACAACAAAATGCCATAAGATTCATGTCAGTGGTAATTTAAAGTGAATGAAGGGTTAATGATGAAGGTCTGGTACAGTCGCCTGGTTATAAATTCACATACATGAAGTAGATTTAAGCAATAAAATATATTCAGGTAATGTGATCTATCAAGGGGCACTTTTATTAACCTCAGCAGTGACAAAAGCTGGAACTCCCTTTCTGCCGATCACGGCTCCTGTATATCTGGCCCCTTCCTAACGTGCCTATCCTTCCCACGCCTCTGCACCCGATGAGCTTTCTGCTTACAAATGCAGGAGCAGCACATCCATAAATTACATCGCACCTTCCTGCCTCTCCGCAATTCCTCCAGACTTCTGGACCTCAGAAACCAGACAGATCAAGATGCACAGACTTCCACTCGATGTCCCTGCTGGGTTTCCAGCCCTGATTTAGTGGCCGTCTGCCAGGTGAAGGCCTGGCTTTGATACCACGCGCTCACAGCTCCTCGCATTTCCCTGCCTCCCACGCTGACACGCACACACTCACATCCCTCCCGAGTCTGATCACCAAAGACCAAGGGTGGCCCCCAGTGCTGAGAGAATTCAGAATACGGGCAATGACTGCATTCTGAAATGATAAAAGCAAGCTGGAACAGCCCTTCGTTTGGGGTAGATGCTCAGTCCTGGAGATGAGGGCCCCGTAGGGCAACAATGGCAAGCCCTGCGCATCTGGATCGCAGACTGTCTCACAAGAGGGAGAGACCCCAGTGACAGTCTAGCCCAAGTGCATCAGTCTGAGGAAAAGAACACTAAGACATAATCACAAGGGATTTGCTCAAGGTCACAAAGCCAGTCTACTGCAAGCTAAGGCCCAGAGTAGGGTCTCCTATCAGTTAGTAAGGCTTCTTCTGCTAACTCTATCCAGGCATATATGAGATGACCCAAAAATCTGATGGTTCTCTAACCCATACACCCATACTGCATTAGCTCCTGCCATCCCACAACAGTCACGAAATAAGGGCACAGTTTCACTGACCTCAAAGTTACACAATGCATCCAGACGAATGTCCGAATTGAAACAAAAAAATGGATGATCTGACTTAATCCAGGGTATCTCTTTAATAAATATGCTTTTAAGATATATGTATGTATTCTAAAAAAAAATGAGACTCATTTTTAACAACCAGTAGTATTCACAGGGCCTACCCAGTGCAGAACACCTTTGGAGATTCGAAAACCCAATAAATATAACGTGGTGTAATCTCTTGTCTTTCCCAGGCACAATTCCAGGAATTACCTCTAATATCCGCAGCATAAATGTGGTTAACCACGGGTTAGTTCCCAGGCATCCTTCCCAGTCTCTACCCCGAGGACACTGGGTTCCCATTCAAGTCTGTAGTCTGTGAACGGCTTTACTGTCCACTCTGGGGAGCTCACAACTGGGTACGGAGGACCCATGGCTGTGTCCCTGGCTCCTCCTAACTCTCCACTGCCCACATCTCGCCTGATACCACCCTTCAATGGCTACAGGCGTTCCTTCTTTTTTCACTGCCCCAGACTGGGCTGAGGTCTCCCTACTGCTTGTATTAACTGTTACCCTGAAAGCCTTCTAACTATTCTCGTCTCTGTTCACTCCTGACAGAGGCATCCACATGACAGGGCACAACTGTGTCATTAAGTTCATCAGAACTCTTGCCAGGCTCCCTATAACTGAACAAAATTCAAATTTCTTTGCTTGACATTCTAGGTTCTCCCAAGGATGGCTCGGTCTGTTTTATCGCCTTTGGCCACCTTTTCGGCATACTTGAGGGTCCTGCCAGGTACCCTGTGCCTCCTCACCTCAGTGTCTAAAACGCCCTCTTCACTCATCCTCACTCTCCCACTGCCCCCGGACAAAGCTCTTTGTCTTCAAGGCCCAATGAAAAGCATTATGCTCTGTTATTCCTCCCAGAATCTCCCAGTTAAAATGTAGTCTCTTCTCTCCTGCGCTTTCTCAGCACCTTGTTAACATATTCAATCGCATCTGTCGATACATTGTTGTATTTTTTTTTCTCCAAACAATTATCAATTCCTTGAGGGCAAGGAACTCTCCTGTATCTCCAAACAAGGTACAAAGTAGAATGAGCCTTTGGTGTAACAGGCTCTCAATAAATACTGGCTGGAATGAATTTCGTATCTGTACATATGTTAGCACTCTAATTTTCCAAGCTGTCACAGCTCTTTTGCATTGTTTCAAAAAAAATTTTTAGATGCTTTCTTCTAATCTTCCTTCATCCACTGCTAATACTGCTTGTGGCTGCTTCATTTAACTTGCCAGGAACAGCCTTCACTTATATTTGGGCAGCTTGTTTTTCTCCACATTTATCCTACATAATCCATGTCATATCTGTGCAACATCTAAAGATTTGTGAGGGCATCAGGTGTCAAGACTGATTAGAGTCTGCACTCATTCACTCTCTGGCTATGTGACTGAGCAAGGCACGTAACAGCTTTGTCTTGGTTCCTTCAGCTGTAGAAAGGGCTCACAGTTCTTCAATTCTGAGACCATTACTGTGGCAGTTACACAGGTAAACCATCTGGCATAGCCAAGACAGTCAATGAATACCATAGCTCATGGTTTCTTTTAGACCAGGGCAAAGAAAGTCATCGGATAAAGGAAGCAAACTTTCTGAAACTTACTAGCTACTTCAGGAAGGAGTCCTACATTCATCTTTCAAAGCTCACTCTACTTGGGGACCCACTTGATTTATCCCCAGCACACTAAATACCTACACGTGGACAGCAACACTTATCTCTCTGGACAAAAGCAACCCAGCATCCAGCACCCTTTAAGAGCACAACACAATCACAGTCTATGCTGCCATGTTCCCACGCATGGAGATACAGCACCAGGAAATTGCTGTTCTTTCAGATTTACTCACATGTCTGGGAGCTGGCTCAATTCTCAGACTTTGTTATTAATAATACTGTCCTGTAATCTAGGTTAAATATAGATCATGAATAATGCGGATGAATGCATTGTATCTCACATTTGTGTTAGTTAATTTCACAATCATAAATTAAGATGGTCTCCAACCTTACTATGTAGATTTGGGCTAGTGGTTCATTATGATGACTTAATACTCTCTTAGTTTTCATAAAAAGCATGCTGGCTTTTTAATTTTTGTTTTCTATTTCTAGATTTTGCTGTATACTATTGGCTACATATGCTGCCTGGATCACAAAATTTGGTAATAAATTATGTTTATACTATCTTTGAAAATTATTTTCCAAGAGAAAAATGTTAAGTTTAAGTTATTATATGTGTTTAGCACTTGTGTTCACTAGAGTATTACAAAGATTCTGAAAAATGATCCACTGACTCTTGAATGTGTATCACCTTAGGTTTCTGAAACACAGTCATCAACATGCAGAGGTAGGCTGATGCCTAGGTATAAAGGTTTCAGTAATACTCATATTTTAAAAGAAGTTTTCTCCTAAAGTGTCATTTTGTAGCCCGATTTTCATGCATCAAACTAGGATGCTAGTTAATAACCTTAATTTGTTGCTGCTGTTAGTTTGGTATTGGCATCTCTTTTGGAAGGTTGGAGGAGTATTCTGGGAGCAGTAAGAATGATGTCATCACCAGGTATCAACTAAAATATGCGCCCCCATCTGTGTGCATGTGCAGGCAGGGAAGCGAGCATGTACCGTGTGCATGTGTGCACGATCAGGTAGTCGGTACAAATGAAACTTTGCTAGGAGCAAGACAGAGAACGACGATTAGCACCCTAATGCGCCAATCAATGCGCTCTTATAGATCAGTTTGATTACATAAAACTGAATGAATCACAAGGCCCTCGAACATTAGCAACCTCCCACATCACGACAATGAACCATAACATCAAGGAGAACAGAAACCCAGAGGACTTCATTACATTCACTTTTTTTCAGGGCTGGGTGTTGAATCCAGGGCCGCATGCATTCTGGCTATCACTGTGCTGTATCCGCAGCCCCTCATCACGTTCTCTAGCAGCCACGTACCTAGCGCTAATGCAGTGTCATTTGATGTCACAATACAAAGGCTGACGAACCTAGAGCTGAAATCTTGCTATTTCCCATCCCCTGCCCTTCTCTAAGTGTGCTGTGGCCTGGAACTCCTTGTGATTACTGAAGCAAGTTCTCTGTGATTAATCAGGACATAACACTGTCCAATCCAGGGCCACCATCGCGCAGGGATACAGCATATGGTCCCTGGGCCCTCTTGGTCTTGGTCTATCTCTTTCATAAATCACTCATCAGAAAGATGATTTAAGTCACCCTTCAAGAAGATACAACTTCATTATTTTTTCTTACCAAAGCATGCTCTTGTTGTAATACTGCTAGCCCTAATTCTTATAGTTTTCGACATGAGGAAGGTCCATAGCGTATGAGTAAACTATATCAAACACACACGGGACAGTGACATGAGAACACGGAATCATGCTCTGTTCATTTGACCCCCTAAAGTTCAATAAAGCAGATATCTGTGACACAGACACAGAAGATTTTCAGCTTGACAGGTTAATTTGGGCAACATTTTTGCACTGTTGCATTTGAACAACCATCATAACTCAAAACAATTGATATTAAAATTTTGCCAAGATGAAATGTTTATATAAATGTGTTTGGATCTTTATGTGTTTACATAAGAATTTTCAACAAATATATAAAATCAAGATTTAGTTGATGTGTATATGAGAAATGGGGTGCTAACAAAATGTAAAAGAATGCCTCCTTTAAATAAAACAGATTCTTCCCAAATGGAAAACTTAAAATGCTAGGTTGTTTCTTACAGTGCCTCCTCTCTCCAATCATGTAACTTAGAAAAGCAGCTTCTCTTCTAGGAAAAGGAAAAAAAGGATGTAATCTGTACAGCACAGAGATGTGAAAGGAGACCAAAGAGTAAAGAAGACCCACAACTGCTGGGGACCAGAGATGAGCTGGGGTGAGGGCACTAGTTTCCGGCCTCCCTTATTTGCCTGAACTATAGAGGAAAGATGAACTTCCCTGCTTTTTAAAGTTTAGGCTTTCAATTAAGGCGGACCTATTCCAAAGCAAACGACTCTTCCTTTTCCTGCAGGTTATTTGAATTATCATTTTATTTGCTTCTGGTGAATTTGGACCTTTAATGACTTCCAGCAATGCACTGATGTGACAGCACCTAAACCTTATATTTTTTAGCGGGGCATGGTGGTGCATGCCTGTAATCCCAGCACTTGGGAGGCTGAGGCAGGAGGGTCACTGTGAGTTCGAGACCAGCCTGAGCTACATAGTGAGTTCCAGGGCAGTCTCAACTACATAGTGAGACCCTGTCTCATAAAAAAAATAAAAAGACATTTTAAAAAAAGAGATTTACCCTTCACTGTGAAAATCTCATACTTAGCTGTAGGTATTGATGAATGCTGGACATTATTTCCTCTTTTTAAATGTCCAAATAGTCATCTCAGTACTAAAATCAAACCACAGACAAGGTGGTGCCTCCCATAACACTATTCTTTCAGATATAAATTACAGTCAGAATCTGAATCGTACAAGGACATTTAAATGTCAACAGATCATTGTATTTCCTTTAGGCTCATACATTTTTGTTTCACTGATTTTAAACAGCCTGCTACAGGACAGATATTTAACAAATGTTTGTCCAACGCCTATTTTTTCACAATTAATCTGTAGTTACTGAAAGGTTTAATTCCTGCAGGCTACAATTTTGCCAACACAGTTTCATCTACCTACTCAGGTATGTCACGTTAAGCGCTTGTTCAGATGGTGGATTTTAATAAGTCACTGTATAAAACAAACAAAGGTGGAAGGTTGCTGCTTGGGAAGTAATCGCAGTACTAAGGAGCCAGTGCATTAATAAGTGTATATGTGTTGCACACCTCCTCGGTTCTGATTAATTACATTCTATTTTAGCACCAGACATCTCCTAATGAGAAAATGTTAAGTTTGCACAAATGGTGTGATGGTAGAATCAGACTGGAAAATACCAATAAACCTTGGGAACATTCTCCCCCAAAAATATGAGCTTCTAGATGGTTTTTACCTTCCTTAGTTCCATCTTGACTTCTTTTGAATGAATCACTCAGTGTACATAACACTCATAACACTGAAAATTTACTATGTACAAGGTGTGGCAAACTCTTACATTTCAATGCTGATGATAATATAGGCACCAGCTTCATCATCGTGGTCTTTGAAAGAAAGCGTGTTTATTAATGATCTCAGCCAACCATCCGAGCTGATTCTTTCAGACTCAGGGAATGTGGGCTTGAGCGAATTTTCATGCTTGATATAAAGACTTCAGGCTAGAACCAAACACTTTCAGTCTGTGTAATGAGTCTGACAATGTGAGTAATCTCAGTGCCATAATTTTTAGATGCTAAACACACAGGTACATGTAGAAACACAATAGTAGTCCCTGAATAGTCAAGAATAACTATACTACAAACAGAACTGTTAACTCTGGGGGTAGAGGATTTTTTTAAAGTACAAGTTTCCATGCTGGAAAAATTTATTTCCAGAAGAATAACTAGTGAGTTATTTAAGTAAAATCTTTCTAAATAGCCCAGGTGACAGCCCTGGTTTTATCAAAGCAAATAAATACTATAAAGTAATAAGGGAAAGGTGAAACAGATTAATTAAACATGCTCCGAGGACCAGAGAGGTTACCAGTTCATTGGAAGTTGATACTATACTTCTTAAAGTGACCTTACATCACTCCTACTCCTGGTTCAAAAGGAAAACAAAAATAGCACCCAAAATTCTCCAGCACACACACACACACACACACACACACACACACACACACCACACACTTTACCGAAGCAAGGTTTGCAACATGCTATAATTAAACTCACATCCTGACAGTAAAAATATGAAGTTTTACTCTAAATATAGAAGACTCTCCATTGTGCAACCTTTGTTGTTTTTTTAACACTAGCCGTTGAAACGGTAGTGTCTCCTTTGCATTAAAAAAAAAATCACTCTGAAAATACACAGAGTAGACATGAAAATTGCACTGCCTTAATTCTGATCTCAGTTGAGATTTTCTTACAAATCTCTAGTACATTTTATCCCCACCTCATCTTTCCTACAGTAGCTCTAAACTACTATATATAAATGGCATTTTCCACCTTGCGTTTGTGGTTGTGAAGCGATGTTTGCTACATGGGCATGGATAGACAGCTAAGGCCCCATTCCTATGCCTCATCATTATACCAGAGCTACCCCAATCTCCTCCAGAGATGACATTTATTCACCAGAAAGAAAGCTCCACATACAAGTCAGCCATCAGGAATGCAGGCAAGTCCTGCTCTGCGTAATGCCAAAATACTGACATGAAAATTACAATTTCTTAACACATGGGACTGAATGCAGTACTATTCAATAAAAGAATTATAGATTCAACAGCAGCTCAGCTTATGCATTATGAGACCCCTACATGTCCCTAACAGGAAGTAGGGCTGATTTCAAGTCATAGACCTTAAGGGAGAACATTCAGGGCAGTGTTTAGGGTTCTGTATTTCTGCTTCCTGAAATCTATCTACCTGCTGTGCCTCTGGAACAAGTAAACCTCTCTCAGCCACAGTGTCCTCAAGTGGAGAATAGGATGACTGCAGAAGGCATTTGGTTAGATTATTTTGAAGACTACATGTGATGGTGCATATCACATACAACACCGTGCCTGGCACATGGAAGGAACCCAGTAAACTAGGTCTACTATTATTTTGAAATTAGGATTCCTGATAAGAACAGATACTACACTTGATCTTAGCCAAAAGGCCGAGAAGCGACGAAATTAGGATTCCTAGGACAATTCAGTTACCATTTACACCAGAAAGTCAAGCATGGGGGTACCCAAAAACAAAATCCCACTTAGGAAAAAAAACCCAACAATTTCCAAAGACAGATGAGATGTACAGGAAGCAAGTACACTCCTCAACACCCTGCTTCCCCTACACTTCATGTGGCTGTTAAGAACAATTGATGGGCCTCCAGAGAAAATATTTCAGCTTTCAAGTAACTGCTTAGAAAAGGACTAAAAACTATATTTAACTGCCTCTCAGGCAATTAGACCATGACCATCACCACATCTGCTATTTGCGCATCAGGAAACTGCTTCCAAGACATTTAACATTCATAGGTGTATTAGCTCATTATTAATACCCTAGAAGTTCTTCACGGTGCACTATGGCGCAGCACTTGATACGACGAGGTTCCACCATGCTTTTGATTCATCTAAGAGGAGTGTGAGCGCCTGTCCCAAAGGATGAGACTAGAAAGATGTCTCAAACGTACAGAATTAAAGTAAAGTTCCAGCGTAAAACGTATTTCCCAGCGAACACTTAGGTGGTGCTGGGTGTAGACAATCGCACATTTTAAGGTAGTGAATCTTCATAAGCGCCTTATGACACTAATCCCCATAGTCCAAGTGAGGAACCTGAGGCACAGTTAGGTCATATAGTACCAGAGCTGGGATTTGAACCCACGCAGCTTCTTCCCAGGGCAAAAACTTTTTTTCCCTGTGGCCACGCAGCCTCTATGCCTTACTGACACACTTTTTAAAAAAGTACAGAAGGGGCGTAGAAATTAATTACTCTCAGGCTTTTGCCATAAAATAGAGGCACGTCAGGACTGGAACTGCCGCTGTCCCAGGGCTCGGTTGGTGGCACTGCCATTCCTCTGACACCGTGATAAAAAAGACTACTTCCGCTGAATGCCCATTAGATCAGAGATGACGTTATGTACAATGTATCACAAGAGAACTGGCAGCCCTGGCACAGGGACACCTGGCTCCTAACTTTTATTCGAAAGACATCCCTGAGACCCGTGGAAATCTGGATATGACTTTTCACTCGCAAACATACAAATACAAATTAATTTACATGAAATTTGTCAAACTAGAGAGCCTGAAGATGGCAATGTTCTTAAAAAGAGTCATTCTCACTAGATGGTCCAACTGCCTGAGGGGCTGTCTCCTTGCCTTTGATCTCCCTGAATTCCCACAGGCTGATTCACTTCATGTGTCAACTAAGCTAGGCTACGGCGCCCATGTGTTTGGCCTAACACCATCTAGTTTTTAAACTCGCTTGCCCCTGACATCAGTGGACTCTGAGTAAAGCACAGGACTCTCCAGAACGTGGGCGGGCCTGAGTCAGCTGAGGGCCAGAAGACAAGCCTGAGCTTTCCCAAAGAGGCATGATTCTGTCTTCAGAGACATCATAGAAAGCCTGCCTGGTTTCCAGCCTGCAGATTTTGCACTCAGACTGCAATAATTATGTTTATCTGAATTTCCAGCTTGCCAGCCTGCTGCACAGATTTTGGACTTGGCAAGTCCCATCATCAAATGAACCAATTCTTTAAAATCTCTCTCATCTCCTCCCTCTGTTTCTCTCCCTGTCTCCCCAGGATCTATGGTGAGTAGGCAGATTCCAGGCGGTAGGACTGTCAAAGCTGAAACATCTTGTATCTACTCTCTAATGTCCATTAAGTACTCTTTAATGTCCCATAAAGTAACAGCAGACTCAATTGTGCTAGGGACTTCCAGGTGTTTTGCAAGCTGTGGGTTGAACTGCTCTTGCTCTTTCCTTCTTCTCTTCCTCCTCTTCTTCTTTCTCTTCCTTTTTTTTTTTTTTTTTTTTGAGGGGTGGTGGTGGTATTAGGGATTGAACCTATGGCCTCACAGATGCTAAGCAAGTGTTCTACCTCTGAGCTACATCCCAAATCCTTTTTATTTTATTTTGAGATCAGGTCTTACTACGTTGCCTAGGCTGGACTCAAATGTACCATCCCCCTGCCTCAGCCACCTCGGTAGCTGGGATCACAGGTGTGTACCTCCACATGCAGCTGAGAGCCGGGAGAGGAGCTCCGTGTGTTCAGTTTTGAATGTGCTGATTTGTCTCTGGAGGACCCGGGTCCCTCCCTGCATGCTGCACCTCCCTCCTCTCACCCTTCACACTTGAGGTTCTCAGTAGCGAATCCTGTAGATGAAGCCTCCGCCCTGTATCTTTTATCTGAAAAGATGGAGCCCTCACTTACTTTAACAGCAAGCTTTCTGGAGCTGTGTGACATGCTGGCTCTGGTTGGCTGTGGTTAATTCTGACCCACATGCCCTCTGTGAAAGGCTGTGGTTTGACAGGCTGCAAAACCCCCTATCCTGGTCCGTGGATGTCCCAAACGGGGCCTTGGAGAGCCTTGGCCACCCTGCTCAGAGTGGCCCAGCCCAGCCCCGCTCTGTGGTCCTGGCATCGCCTCTGCCACCAAGGGTTGTGGTGCCAATCTGAGCCAGCCCGAAGGCGCTTCACAGCTGGTACTTTGGTAACCTCTTCCTCCCAAGAGCCCTGAGAGTAACTTCACTGCTCGAGTGGCTGCCAACTCCTCCATGCATGTGGGTTTGCTGGTTACAATCTCATTTTGCTTACTGGAGACTCTCAAATTGCGACATCTTCTGTTGCAGTTCCCAAAAAAGAGGCGTTCAGAAAGATCTCGACATGCAGAGCCTCCTCTTCTTCCCTGCCTCCTTCTTCCTCCCAGTCCTACTCAAACCGCAAAGCCCTTTGTACAGGGCAAGCGCTGGGAGCCGGCGATATGTCTCACCAGGAAAATCCACCACTGCCCAGAGCTGTTTTCCTTGTGGCTTCTGCAGTAGCAGACCGGCTGCTGCCAGTGTTTACAGTCAGCAATGCTGACTGTGCTGACACGGAGAAGAGCGACCGCAGAGCCGGTACAAAGCAGCGGGGAAGGGAAAACAGATGCGGAAATGCCCACGGGGTGCGGGGCCTCCATCCTTCCTGCTTCCTGGGCCCTTGGCACCGTCACAGGTTGGCCGGTACAGGCTGCACGGCGGGCTGCAGGACACGTTTCTATTTCTGACACCACACTGGCCAGCCAAGGCGGAAGGATCCATTCCCTCTGCAGTGACACTAGTTTCCTGCCCTGCTGCCTGCTCATTTGAAGAGAGAAGGAAGGAAAGGGTCAGGCTGCCACATTCTCATGCAGCTTTATAAACTTCTCCCTGGCCAACATTAACTTCACAAAAGTTTTCTTTTTAAATTTTTTAAATTGCTGATTTGTGTTTATTCATTTTTCTCTCCTGTAGCAAAGGAAAGTTTGGTAAGGCAAAAAAAAAAAAAAAAAAAGGTGCCAGAAAACTTCTGGGTAGCAAGTCGAGGATTCACAGGAGGAGGAGCAGAAAGAGAAGTGAGGAGTGAGAAGTCTTAAATTAAAGCTTGAAAGGGATTATGATAACATGGTTATCATGTTTTATAAGCAGTCTGGGAACTGTGGGTTCTGGGATCCCTCTGTTCTGTGCCCTGCTTAGGTTAAAGAATAGAGGAGTGATTTACTTTGAGGTGGTTCAGGAAATGAAGTGATCGGGTAGGAAGGTGTCTTGCTGATTGCAGGCTCAGCTCTGTGACTTGGGCTCACACATAAGCAGGGACAAAAGTTGAACTGGCTACTCGGCCTCTGCGTAGAGCAGTGCTTTTTCCAACTACAGTGTACAGCTCATACCTGTGGTATGAAAGTCCTACTGTCCCCTCATGGGCCAAGAAGAAAACAAGATCCCACTTACTGTAATTAAAAGCAAGCCAGGTGCATTTGGGGATGATGAGTGTGGCAGAAATGGCTTGCTCCTTTGCACCGCCAAAGAAGTGTGCGTGCCCTTCCAACAGGTGGATCTGATGTTGGTACGTGGTTGCCCAGCAAAGGACCACATTTCCCTGCTCCCCTTGCACCAAGAAGGGGACACAGGATTCAATTCTTGCCAAGAAGAATGTGGAAAGAAATGATGGCTGCCATTTGGAAGCTTGGCCTATAAAAACTTCCAGCAAGATTCCCAAGGATTATCCAGGCTCTCTCTTTTCCACCCACCAGTTGGAAGCCAAAGACTCCAAGAACCACAGAGGAGATACAAGAGGAAGGAGTTGGCTACCTGTCCAAAAATGCTTACTTTGGGCCACTGCATGAACGAAATAAACTGATATGGCAAACTACCAAGGATTCCAGGGTCTCTCTATCACAAAAGTAACTTTAACTGCACAAAATCAGTAAGTAGTGTCAGGAGAAAATCATCAATTAGACACAATGACATAAGCATTAAACATGGTATCTACCATCTGTATTTTTTAGAAAAACACATGCACACATGCATTTATATATACCGAGAGGTCACTGGGGGAAACAAGAAAATGGTACCCAGGTTGCATTTGGAGGAAGAAACTGGGAGACAAGAAGAAAGGGGTGCGAAAGACATTTTCTTTCACTGAATACTGTATATTGTTTGGAACTTGTACCATGAGGCCTCAGTACCCACTTAAAAGTTACAAGTGAAAAATACAAATTCTGAAAGAATCCAGGTTTCAGACCACCAGGAGAATGCTTTCAGACACAAAAGGTCTCCAGAGTCCTTTTTGAAAGCCAATGGTACAAAGTGTTGACATTTAAAAATGCATAAAACTGTACTTCTGTGGAAAACTCAAGGGATGGGTAGAAGTCGCTGTCATGGCTGCAGTGAGACTGAGTTCACTGAGGAGAAGGAGAAACTCCTCCTCTTTGAGACCTTCCTTCCGGTGGCAGCAGGAGGCTGCTCAGGTGGGTTCCAAAATGTGTGCACCTTGGTGACTAGCAGGCCTGGGGAAGAAGGATTCCGGGGCCTCTCCCCTGAAATTCTAGGTCAGTAGTTCTGAGGTAAAAGCTAGGAAACAAAACTATTAATAAGTGTCTGGAGACTCTCATGCTCCAGTCTGCGTGGGAAGCCCTGTTCTCATGTGTCTCACCTGTCACCTTGGGTAGGTTGCTTCGCTTTCCCCCTTTATGGCCTCGGAACACAGACCAAGACATTTATGATTTATGAAACCCAAACACGTCTGCTGAGACTACAGCGATGCCCATGAAAACATCCGATCCCCTATGAAATGACTTTATATCCGAGTGCCAGTTAGGGTCATAATTGCTGTTGCTCACATGTGTATTCTGAAGTGCTATTTTATGTTTTAGAATTCATTTCATCCAAAATACTTGATTTAAAAAGAAAAGGGAGTGGAGAACACGACCGTGCTTCTATGGAAAGCTTTTGCATGGATTTCTGCTGTGCTGCTAGGTGTGCAGCAGGGAGCTCACACTGGCGGACCCTCTACTTGTGACAAGTGCAGCTGTTTCCAGGAGAGCGGGGCAGAAGCCAGGAAGAGAGTACTTCCGGTGTCCATTGCTGCCACCAATGGCCCTCAGACATGTCCTGAAGGACATCCAGGCAGCGCTGGTCCGGGACGGAAGAGTCTTCAGAGCATGGCTGGATGTAAGAAGTATCTGTGGAAGTCTAGGCCAACCCTGCGCCCTTTTATATCCTGCTCAGTCTGCAGATCCCATCCCTTATCTCTGAATATGCTAAAATCTTTCAGACCAAAGAGCCAACCAAACTCTATCCTCTATGGAACCTAAGAGCCAAGTGGTTTCGGTCCCTGGCTGCGAGTTTTCTCTATCTCAATTAACTAGAGAGAGGGGCAGGAAGTATACAGTGTCTATTCCTGGGAAATAACCTGAGTTGTTTACTAATAAAGCTTTAAAATGACTCAGCAAGTTCTTAAAATGCTTTAAGAGCAAACCCTGATATTTTCTAACGAATGACTGAAGATCACTACCATTTTTTAATCTGAAAGCTTCTCTGTAAAACCGTTAAATTTAAGTCATACATTTTTTGTTTGTCTTTTGGAGAAAACCCCACGTTTTATCACAAAAAGGGTAAGGTTACTAAGATCTACTGGGATTATAATTATTTCTTGTTTTCTTTTGACAACCATCTCATATATCGAATACTATTTAAATTTGCTTTGTGTCTTCCACCATTCTCAAATGAAATGTCCTGGTTGCAGTATTTCTGAAGAAGTTGCTTAATTCCTAATGAGTCCCCTGTAGTCTCTAGTTACCTTTAAATGCACCACCCAAAGGCCTGCCATAGAGATTTCTGAGTGTGAGGGCTAACATGATTGTCACTTGATTGGCCTGGGGGACGTATAGAAAATTTGTAAAGCACACTTCTAGGTGGGTCGTGGTTGTGTGACCTTGGGGACTGTACCTGGTCCCTGGCCCCTTCCTCTCTGGTACTCTTCCCTGTGCTCTAGCTCTTGGCTGCCATGAAGTGAGGAGTAGTATTACTTCACCATGCCCTTCTGCCATCTTGTTTCTGTCTTGGAGCTGGCCAATCATGGACCAAAACCCTGACATCACAGCCAACATCAGTACAGGTGCTGGGTATTTTGATTTGGCAATGGGAAAGGTGACTAACTCACTTGGGCTCGTTGTGGCTGGCTCCTTTCTGAGGCTTCCCAGGCTCCCATGTGGTTAAATGGAGGCCATGTCACTAGTCCTGGCCTGTTCTCTTCTCCATACTCCCTTCCCCTGCAAGAGCAAACTTGGGAGGACACGTGGAATGGCAGTGTCACAACATGGGGGAGCTCTGGCCAGCCTGGATCCCTGAGTGAGTCGTGTGGAGCAGAACCTCCTCCCAAGACCCTGAGTCAGAAACAGGGCAGGGGCTTTCGGTGTTTAAAGTCAACAGAACCAAAGAGAGTCAGGGATGTGGACCTTCCTACAGGACAACCTTGCCCTTAACTAATGAACACAAAGCACTGGTCTGAAATCTCTGCGTTTCAGTCACAATATCAGACTTTCTATCTACACAACTGGTAGATAAGCCACCCAATCCTCCTGAGCTCCACGTTTTTTGAGTGTAAAATGAGGATGATGAATTTTGGCATGTCCACCATTCACAGATAGGAGAGGAGCAAATGAGTTTTCCTGGAAGTGTTTTGAAATCTGTAAATCACACCTCTAGATGGAAAAGGCTTGCAGAGCTGTGGCGTGGTTACGGCTGGAGAGTGGCAGGGTCTAAGTGGGACTGCTTATTTGGGGTCATTTACTAGAACTCACTGCGGCATAGTTTTAAAAAAGCCAATCAGCACATACCATGACAGATCAAATTCTGATACTACGTGGAGAATAAGGCACCTTAAAAATGTCAGGATAGCCAAACGGTTTCCAAAGCCTTGCTTCCAGCAGGCAAACTCAGCTATATGCCTTTGGCATCAAAAGAAAGGAAAAGCAGAGGCCCCGAAAGAAAGGCCTGGCAAGAAGCCCTTCATTCCTCCCTCAGCCTGGGGGTGGGGGGCAGAGATGGGGCACTGCTTCGGACTCCAGCCCAGCACAGGGGTGCGATGTATTTGCCTTTCCACTCACAGGGAAACAGTTTCTCCAGAGGAAACAAACAGAAGAAGGGTCCTCCACACAGCAGGGGTCTAGAAGCAGGCCGTGGACCTGTAATCCCACTGTTGCCCAAGAAGTACCAAGGCATTGACATCTATACCAGGGCAAGGACTTCCTGATCCCCCAGCCTGGCTATGTTGCCCCAGCTGCCTCCCTTCCAGATAGTAACCGTGGACTTTTTCTGAGTACTTACTAAAATGCCAAGCACTGACATTTTATGTATCAAAAAACGGAAGCACAGCAAGGCTAAATAACATGTCTGAGGTCACAAAGTAGGAATCTGCCAGAATCAGGAGTTAGGTGCAGACAGTCTAACCCTAGACACTGTATTCTTTTTAATCTATCTATCTATCCTCACTGTGTAATTCAGGCTGGCCTCAAACTTGTAATCCTCTCGCCTCAGCCTCCCAAGTGCTGGGTATGCACCATGCTTATGCCCTGCCCAGAAGTGGTGTTCTTTTTTTGGGGGGGTACCTGGGATTGAACTCGGGTCCTTGCGCTTGCAAGGCAGGCCACCAAACCGCTGAGCTAAATCTCGGGCCCCAGAAGCGGTGTTCTTAACAACTGCATTTATAAGGGAGGAAATGAAAAGCATGAGAAGAAAATCAGGAGCTATTCTTTCACTTGCTGCATACCTTGCAATGGGCTTCAGATATATTAGTAAATCACTTCATCCTCATGTTTATCCTAACACGATTGGTCTTCTTACCCCATTTCACAGGTAGAGACAGAAGCTCGGAGAAGTTGAGTAACACGCCCAAAGTCACCAAGCTAAAAAGCAGCAAGTTGAGAATCAAAGTCAATCTGACTCTGCTAGAAGTAGTTAGAAGCTGGCATTTCTGGGTCCTGAAAAACAACAACGTCTAAAATACTGGATAATGCCTACTGATGGAGTCCCCTTCATCACAGAGCCTTTGACAGGTGAGAAAGATAGCGACTCCATATTTGGACCAAAGGAAAACAGGCCTGGGAGCCAGGCAGGTCTTTTCACACTCAGTAAATGGAAAGTTGTTAGGAAAGTAACCAACGGCTGGCCCCTTGGCCGTCCTTCCGTCTGCACACTATGACCATACACGTCCACGTTTCCTAAACTCACGAAGCACTGAGTAATTGCTGGCTGTTTTGTTGTTGTTATTTTGCATCATTCGCTAATCCATCCTCTGAATGTTCCCCCAACCTTAAACTAAGATGGGAGCAACGCAATTATGACACAGGCGCAAAAGCAGCTCATTAACATAGCCGTGACTGACATGGGAGATCATTAATTAGGCATTCCAAGCATAAGTATATATGTATAAATTAGCATCTATTCACCATTTAGACTCTAAGCCATTTTTCATATCTGAATATTAACTATGTGGGAAAATTAAGAAGTTTTCCTGAGTGAATTCTGCAAACAATACCCAACCTTGATAACAAAAACACAATGCAGAGAAAAGATTCTGTGAGCAGAACTGAACACAGTAGAAGGAATCACACGATGTTATTACCCTTTACGTCTCAACAGCATTATCTGCCTGCTTCCTCTCGCTTGTATTTCTGGTGATGCCACCCCCCAGAAGCCTGATGTGCCCTCTTTCGTGGGGACAGCACTTGGGCCCCGGAGGACTGCGCTAACATTCCAGAGATGCTCCGCCCATGCCCGCACTCTCACTGTTCACGCATCTGTCCTTTCCAAACATACTCACTAGGTGAGGCCCGTGCACAGAAGACAGCACAGAGGACTCCCACAGGATGAGGCAGAGCCACACAGGGACTGGAGAGTCCAGCGGGAAAGTGGGCGCCAACTGGACACAGAAGCGACAACGTGAAGTGGACATTACAATGCGCAGGGGAGGAGGGCTTTCTACAGGGCAGCACCGTGGATGCTCCCTGGAAGAGGAGGTATTGGAGCAGGACACAAAAGGTGGGCAGCAGATACATTTGTGGTGAAGTCTGAGGCAAGGCAAGGGGGTCAGTGGTTCTGCTGACTGCCTTGCAACTACAAGGGCCTGAGTTCTATTCCTGGTACCAGAAAAAAAAAAAAAAGAAGAAGAAGAAGAAAGAAACCACAGCCATGCTAACATCTTTCTGTAATCCAGGTCTTGCACTGTGCTACTTCTGGGGTCAGCAGGGCTCCACACCCAATTTTTCTTGTTCTTTCTTTTTTTGGTACCAGGGATTGAACTCAGGACCTTGTGCTTGCAAGGCAGGCATGGTGCCACTGAGCTAAATCCCTGGCATCACCAATTTTTCAATGTGTCTGAAATACTTATTGGGTCTGGAAAGCTACCAGCATCGGGATCACAGTGATAACAATACTCTGTTGCCCTTCATGTGTACAACAATGAACCTAAGGACGTACAGCTCAAGCTTGCCTGGTTTTCCTGCAATAGTTTTGGATTCACACCAGCATATCAGTGTTCAATGTGATCCAGTTCAATTCTAATGTTCCTTTAGACCAGTGACACACTTCTGTAATGTGCCTGCTCTGGATGAAGGCTGGACCTTGCATGCAGTTCCCCAACTATTTTGTCTAGGCAGAGCTCACTGGTCTATAAAGAGACCAAGTCAAGGCACTTGATTTTGACCACCAGAACTCACCAGCCAGGTGAGTTTCCTTGGTGAGTTCTCTTCAGTGTGTTAACAGTGTCTCCTACATGAAGAGAGGCTGGAAAGTGGGGAGGTTGCAAGTAGGGAGACTCTTAAGTATCGACATCTAGCTATAAAAATCACGTTGGGCTGGGGATTTGGCTCAGTGGTTCCGCTGCCTGCCCCAAGTTTGATCCCTGATACCAAAAAAAAAAAAAAAAAAAAAAAAAAAAAAA
>NW_022900950.1:67281632-67305893 GCF_012274545.1 Fukomys damarensis | reverse complement strand
CATAGATCTGTGTGCACAGAAGAGAGATAGAGTGTGAGGTTCTGCATCCAGGGTTGTCAGCTGTAGGGATGCTCGAAACACCTTGGCTAGGAGGCAGGGCACTGACCTGCAGCAGAAGGGAGGGGCCATCAAGGTCAGCTCACAGGTGTGCACCTGCAGTACGAAGTCAGCCATAGTCTCCTGAGCACGGGAGCCTTTTCACCTCCACTGTCCGCAAGTATTGAAGTTTCCAAGATACTCTAGACCCCAAGGGAAACAAGCTTTCCTACAATGAACTAATCTGGGCAAATCCCAGCTGTTATTGAGGAAAAAAATCAGCTAGGATTATGAATTCTGAGTGCTTCCATGGCCCTAGCTAGACAGAAATCCATCTTCTACTTGTAGGGCAGATTTATAAAAAATAAAAAATATGAATATAAATACTGTGTTCCATTTTTACAATGGAAGTAAAACTTTCTAAGGCTGTTAGTATCTGTGATTACAATGCTAAGAAAATTCCTGATTTAGAGACAATTAATTAATTAATAGGAAAACTAGTAATTAAGATCATGTTACATACTCTATCCTGTGCCTGGTGCTTAGTTGATATTCACCAATTAGGAAGCAGAGAGTGTCACTTAGTTAGAGAATGCCCCAGAGATCCAAGTACTACATGCATGGCCTAGAAATTCAAAGAAAAGAAAAATCCATGGTGGTACAAGGTTATTCCAAGGTTTGTTTGTTTGTTTGTTTGTTTTGGTAGGCCTGGGGACTGAACCAAGAGACTTGCACTGGGTTACATCTCAACCCTTTTTGTTTACTATTTTGCTGAATTTCCCAGGCTGGACTTGAACTTATAATCCTCCTGCCTCAGCCTCTGAGCAGCTGGAATTAAGAGACCAAGAAGGCTATTTGGAAGGAAGATACAGGATTGAGTCTTCCAGAAAATGATGCAGCTCCATGACCTTTACAACACAGACAGAGCTTGAATTTTGGAAATATGTAGAGAAGAGAATCTGGTTTAGATCATCTCAATAAAAAATTTACAATTTAATGGTGTCCAAGGAGGAACATGAACACATCATCCATGTGCTTCACTGCAAGGTGTCTGTTTTAGGATGGCAACTGGCTTCAGCCAACAGCTGTTTGCACCTCCTCCCTTTCTTCTGAAACTGGACAAAGCTCTTCCCAGGGTGGCCTCTGAGAAAAACAGAATCCCAGTTTTTTACAACTGAGCTCCTCTGCTATACCAAGTGCAACTTAGTAAAGCTTCACAGAAATGTTCTGAGACCAACCTATAGAGACACATTCCAATTTAGGCTGCGGAATGAAAATTACAGGGCAGCCACAGAGGCAAGTTTAAAATTAGGACAAACTTCACTTTGGGCCTCTTAGGCCTCAGAGTTAATAGATGAAGGAAAAAAAAAAAAAAAGAAGAAGAAGAAGAAGAAGAAGAACTTGAAAAGCAAAATCCCCAGACTTCTGTCCTTTCCCGTGGTCTCCTGACACCCTAAGCTTTCTGCACATCTGAAAATCTGCAGAACAGCTTTCTTGGCTTTGTTCCTTAGCAGCTTTGCAGGGGCCTCCACGTATGGTTGGGCCTGTGAGGAGACCCTACAAGGCAAAGAGATTGGAAAATCTGGGCTGCGAAAGCAAGGAGAGGACAAAAAGTGAGAGAATCTTCCCCAGCTCAAGTTCTGGACCCAAGTCCCCATCGTTCAGTCCAGGAGTGAGCCAGGTGGCTTGGTTCCAAGGACAGCCACAGGGACCAGATAGCCTCTGGGCAGACCTAGGAGATGGGCCTGCTCATCGTGAGGAACCTCTCTTCAGGGTGTGCAGAGTCAACTACCAAGCCAGCCATAGTCCTGGGGGTAACTGACAGAGACCATCACATTCCACTCTCCCATCAGCTGATAAGAAATGGCCGTGCTCTCCGAAGGGGCCATCCCTTGGAGAATGGCATGGAAAACTATGATACATTTCCTTCTTGCCTCAGTAATTTCACCTGCTTCTCAGAGTTGGGGAAATGCCACCTCCTTTTACCTTTTTTGAGACTCTTTTGACTCAGATTGTACTGCGCAAAGAGTTAGAATTCCAGCGAACTCACCAGATGCAAGATAGACAAATTATTTATACTATGCCACAAAAAGGGATTATTTTCACCTGAACACGGTATGGTTTCAGAAAACTCCAGGTTGCTCACACTCAATTTCCAATAGATAACCTTCCACCGGACTGTCCCAAAGCAGGTTCCGAGGGTCTGAATTGGGAGGACCACTCAGTTGTGATGATCCTTGCAGGGTCCCACATGGGCCTGATGTGGTTCCCCTTTCTTAAAATCATCAGTTCAGTTCACTTCCTGGAGGTATGCAGATTGCCTTCAAAGTGCCTGAATTTCTATTCCCCATTCCTAAGAGTGAGAAAGTAGAAGACAGTCAAATGCAGAGGAATGTCTGCTTCACGTGTGACTTTCTTACTGATGGTCTGAAGAATATATATATTTTTTTTGCGGGGGGAGGCGGAGATCGAACTCAGGACCCTGCGCTTACAAGGCAGGTGGCAGAACCACTAAGCTAAATCCTCACCCCCGAAGCTTTTTTTTTGTTGTTGTTGTTTGTTTTTTGGTACCGGGGATTGAACTTGGGCCCTTGCACTTGCAAGGCAGGCCACCAAACCACTGAGCTAAATCCCCGGCCCCCGAAGCATATTTTTAAAGTTGTAAAAGGAAAAGCCCACATTTTGTTATGTCACTTTTTGGAAAAAAAATGTTTAGGATGAGTTTCCAAGGAAGTGTAACTGTATTCCTAACCTAATGCATCGTGTAAACTAAGAAGACAGACCAAGAAATGCAAGGGGGCCGTGGCTCGTCTGAAGTGGTCATATTAAACCTCTAACTTTCTTAGTCCAGCATGGGAATAAACCATCTCCTCATATCAGGGAGCCTCCAACAGGTGCTGCCTTTAAGATACACAACTCTCTTTGTCAGAGCTATTTCAGCCCCACTTACAGCACAACTAGTTCCACATTTTGATCCCATTGAAATATTTGGTGCCTGCTGATATGTTCAAACAAATTCACCAGATCTTGATTATGTTCTGGCAATTAAAGCTATTAAGTCAGTAGATAGACAGCAGGTTATTTCATCGCTGGGTGAAAAAGCCAGCTTTCTTTTCTCCCCATTTTTATATGACAGCACTGTAATTAGCCTTAATCAAATACTATTTGTGTTCAGTGCTGCAACTTTGCTTCCTTAGCTGGGTAACTCTGCCAATCTAGAAAAGGAGAAACACAGCTCTGGTCAAAAAGCAAGACAGAAAGATAGGCATGGGGTGTAGGGGGTTCTCTGTGCTATCTCTGACTGTTTTGTGAATCTATCACTATTATTACATTAAAAGTTAGATTTTGAAAAGCAAGAGCGCTGGGCCTACAGCTCAACAGCAGAGCGCATGCTTACCATGCACTGCACCCTGGTATCCGCTCCCCAGCTCCACACACATAAAACAATAACTATTTAACTGATTAAAAGCAAAGAAAGAGGGAAGAGAAGAAGGATGAACAAAAGAAATCCTACAGTGTGACTTCCACTCTAGCAGTCTACCATGTAAGCTTTAGAAATAGTTCAGAAAATATGGCTCCTTTTGGAAATACTACACGGACTCTTGCTACACTGGGGATACCACGCTGCTTCTTATTTCCTCCTACAGATAAGTTTGTAAGAGACTAGGCGTGAGTGGGAGGAAAGACAATAACCATGAATGCAATCAATTCTCTCATCATTTATCCAAACTTCTAGTTTATTTCTCTGTGTCTGAAACTCATCATTTATGTTAATGTCTCTGGAAGGAAGACCTTATCAGTAAGGGAATTATGTTAGTAAACAGGTGAGATGGGTTTTTCAAACCTGTAGATCTTGTCAAAGGACACATCTGATTCCGTGCATCTAGAATGGCCCCTGATGCTGTGTTTGTAGCAAGTTCCTAGTTAATACCGAAGTTGCTGGTCCATGGACCACAGTTTGAACAGCAAACGCGTAAGGGCTACAAAGTGGGTGAATGCACCCAGCCAGAAGCAGAACCACAGTATTTTGTCTATGTAACCATTCATTCATGAGGCAGATTATCTGTTACCTCAGGGAAGCCCAGTCAGAGAAGTGACTGCTTTCGTTCAAAGTTTCCCAGCTATTTTAGGGAGGACACAGGAACGATTTTAAAAGCAGTGATCTAATCTTTATTATTTTGCCCGTATGTCTCCTCATATCTTAAATTTTAATCTGTGAAACACTCTCTATTAGAACTAGTAATGTTTTGGCCCATTGAGGCATTTTATTTCTATGTCTGTATTAGATCTTTAGAAAAAGAACCCCAGGCTGGGGATTTAGCTCTGTGGTTCCGTCGACTGCCTCGCAAGCACAAGAACCTGAGTTTGATCCCTGGTACAAACAACAACAACAACAAACAACAACAATAACAACAACAACACAAACAAACAAACAAACAAAACAAGACAGAAAGAAAAAGAACCCCAGGATCTCCCTTTCTGTGTGCTTTGGTCTTGCTGCCTCACACTCTGCAACGCCAGCAGAAGCTGTCAGTGCAATGAAACCCATCTGAGGACGAGATGGGGACAGGTTATTGTGCCGTTTTTCTAAACCTCTGAGTTGCACTTCAAATCTGGGGGTGACCACTCAACACTGGCTTAACTTTCCTGTGAGGCTCAATGATTTTCGCAGCGCTGTTACCGCCGATGACTTCAAGCTCACCAATAACCATGATTCACCACCATCGTTAGAAATGACGACTCCAGAGCCCGGCCTACGAAAATCTGGCGTTCCTTCTGTTTCCTGCATGGCTGATGCTCTTGACAGCCTTAGCCAGAACATTCCTTCACCATTACGGTGGCATGGAAAGATGGCAGCAAGAGCTAAAACTGGCGATATTTTGAGATTAAGGAAGAATCGTCAACTCTTTGCCTCTCAGAAATACTATGTCATTTTATGAGATGAGTGTAGCTCGTTATGGGGGGGACTATCACAAGATGAAGAACCACCCCACCATATCACTGGTATTTACTTGACAAAAATGACTGATTTCACTCCATCCAGGGCGGGAAGACGAGGTCGTATGACTTTGCAGAACTGGAAAACACACTTCTTCCAATACGTACAAAGTACTGTGGCAACTGACACAAATGACACATGTCTAATTCTCCTTGACCAGATTTTTTACCCCTTTAATGCAATTCCTGGATTCCAAACAATGGTTTTTCTATCTCCTCTCGATTTCTCTCCCATGTCTTGATGAACACATCTCAATCCAGTAGTGTACTGGAAAATATTTAGTAACCAGCTCTCCAGACCAAAAAAAAAACCCAACCAAACAAACAAAAAAACCCTGGTATGTAGCTATTACCAACTTTGATGGTACAGATGGCCCCAATACGTCCAATTTCAAGTACTAACCTGGTGTCACTGAATTAGGCTTCACAGAACGAGGAAGAGGAGTGTGTAAGGACAAACCTAACAATATCTGCTCTGGTCATAACCGCAAATGGTTCCAAGGATGTGAAACATGATTGTTTTAGTAGTTAAATCACAGTAATCTGGGAGGGGTAAAAGTATTCTATAACTTCAAGACAGCTAACCTCTCACTCTACTCTCACATTGTTACGGAGAAATAGAAGTCTGTAAGCACTCTGCTTTTATAAACCCAAAATAACTCCCTGTTAGTTTTTTTTTTTTAAGTGACAGACTCAGAATCTGTGTAATTACTACAAAATCTTATGAAGTAAACCACCTGGATCTTAATGACACACACATACTAAAAGTTCAGAATTCTTCCACTCGCACTTGAGCAGTGAACTCTTCCATTTTTGTGTGTTTTGCTCATCATAAACGCTACCTTTCATGAACTATACGGCACAGTTCAGTCGGTCTCTGAGGCTGTATGAATCTTCAGAAAGGCTAAAACATCACCATGTTTTGTACTGTTCCTTACAATTGCCTCTGAGAATAATGGTAGCTTAATACCTTTATGTTCTCTTCTGTATCCAAACCCATTTGCTTCAAACAATAAAAGCTATTTTATAGTAAAAAGAAAACAGAAGGAAAACACAGCAGTTTAACTAAAAAGTTGTAACAGGCAAATTTGTGCATATCTATTATATGTAACTCTTTCTAATATATCACTTCCTTATTACACTTTTAATCTACCTGTGATTCTTTATTAACCTGCATTTTACACATCTCCCCCCACAAATACATCTAGTTATTACCAGTGAGGTTCTTTTAAGAACACAAATGCTATAAAAACTAGAGCCCACAGGATGGGGGAAGGGAGGACACTGTTGAAAACATATCTGGCCAAGTAACGTAATTAACTTGAAGAAAAACATTTGCATCATGGCTATGCTCGTGTCTTTTTCCATCAGCAAAAGCCAAAACCAAGCAAACAAAAAGCCACCATCACTCGCCCACCACCTCAGACACAAACGATTTTGGCAGTGTAGTCAACATGAAAAAAATACTGCTTGAAACAAATTAGAGCAAAAAAACCTTGCTTCAAATCAAATCCTCCTGCTACCTCTTATCCTATCCACCTTTGCATCTTTTGAATGTGGATCACGTGCGCCTATGAATTTGTCACCAATAAATATATCTTTTAAAATCTTCTTGATTTTTTTGGAGGGGTACCAGGGATCAAACTCTGAACCTTAGGCTTTTGAGGCAGGCGGCGGCACTACTGAGCTAAATCCCCACCCCTTTAAAAAAAAAACTTGTAAATTTCATTTCTAAGGAGCACCTATTTCTAATGAGCACATTAGGTTATAACACAAGCAGAATGCAGTCCAGGATCCCCCTGCCATGCTCCAGATGTTGGGGACTAGAAACATTGCAAGGATTTTTCATGTTAGAAAAATGGTGGAAGTCAGCTCCTCTAAGGGAAAACAGGCAGAATATGTCCCTGCCTTTCCTTTCCTGAGATGGCATTTATATTCACCAGGTTCATCTCTAGTTTGACAGGATTATTAATAGGATGGACTTACCACTCATGTGGATGAATGTGTTACCACAAGAAAGAAAACCTTTTACTCTCTTGCCTATTTCTTAGCGATGCCTGATGACTACCAGCTAATCTTTACATTAACGAGACATTTCAGTTGATCATTAGTTTGTAACACAGTAAAAGTGGCATCATTATTTTCACCAAATTGTAGTATGAGGCTGTTTTTTTAAGCAGAAGATTTTTATGGCAACCGGAGGTCTCTTGTTAACATGCTTTAAAGGCGACAGAAAGGCTGGTGATGAAAGAGATCTGGATCTTCTTAAATGATTACAACAGAGACCTCCTGACTTCCCACTAATCAAGTACATCAGCCCTGCTGGACCTAAGCTCAAGGTAAGTCAAGGCATTCAAAAAAAAGATGTGAAAAAAAGAGATCTATCTGAGAGATAGATGTAGACATAAAGATGGCTAAACAAGAACATATGGTTCATTACATGTGGATATACTTCAGTAAACAAATGCCTATCCACGTAATTTTTAACACTCACGAATAAATTTATTTGTACTCAAAAATCAAAACAAAAAACCCCGAATATTCTCAATCAGAAAGAATAAATAATCGGAAGTACACAGCAGCAATGGAAAAGTGGGGCTCCTCACTGTGGAATTAAGAAATTAAGAAGAAAAAAGTGAGGATATGGGGAGGCAGTTATCAGTGTTCAACGGGGATGGACAGTCACCTGGCACAATTTACAGCTGCCTTGGCTGGCCTCTTGGTTGTCCCCTTTCTGTCTCTTCCTTGGTGCTTTCCTGTGGGTAGTGTTTGGGAAACAGAAGGAAAAAGAGGGACAAGGATGGAGACTTGAGCTGGTATTAAAATACGACCTTATCCTGTTTCCCTGCAGTCTAGAGTATGTGGAAAAATATCAAGTTGGTTTTCTTTTCAAGGGACACACACACACACACACACAGGTACACACGTGTACACATGCACACACACGAACTATGCATTCTATTCTTCCTCAAAGGTGGCTTCCCAAAGCAGATTTGCTGTTAGGAGGCTATCTACGGCCTGAGAGACAGAGTGTCTCCCACCAGTACTGAAGAGTTCTTGAGTGCATCTAAATCCGAAAGCTTTTCAAAAACCACAGATGCAAGCAAATTACAAAATTACAGTGTCTGCAGGACTGGATTCTGCTTGGCACAGGTTTAGAGCTGATTCTTCCAAGCACCTGAGCAAAGGGGAAAAGAGACTCCCGCGTCTTGGCCCGTCCTGAGTTGCATTCGAATGCCACTCCTGACTTTCTTGCCATAACTTTCTCGCCCCTTTTCCCAACAGACACACATCCCAGGGCATGATTTTCAAGTCATCTTAGGGTGCCTATCCTTCCTTAAGAATCCAAAGGAACAGAGAGAAGCCCAAAAATGGTTTAAACCAACAGTAATATGGATTTAATCTGATCTCCACTGGCTCCCTGGCTCTCTCCCTGTGCCTCGGTTTGTCCTTGGATCAAGAGGGTAATAATCTCCCATTGCAAATCTATTCCCAGTAGCATAAATCAAATTTCTGAGCAGCAAGCAGAAGGATTCCTGCTTGATACTTATGTATGCACATTATGGATCAGATGCTCAAACTCCCTACACAGTGTTTTCTGATCTCCATCTGCCAGATGAGGATGCTAAGGTGTACCAAGGCCAAGTTCTCTGCCACCCTGAAAAGTAGAGGGAGCCTAGAATCTTATGATTCTACACCGGAAGCCAGCTCCTAGCTAAAATCTCCAAGATCTTTTTCAAGCAAAGATGGCTACTGAAATGTCTTTATTTGCAAGAACTTCAGTGGATGTGGGGAGTAGGGAAAGCAGATCCTCCTTTGAAGATTTCTGGAGAGCACAGGAGGCTGGAACGTCTTCCCGTGCTACGAGTTAACTGTTTAGGGAAGTAAACAGACTAGCTCGCCACCTCAAGCCTGCCTGGACACATTCAAGTGACTACCAACTGCACTGGACAGAAAATACAAGCAAGAGAAAGGGAAGTAAAAGATGCCCGCTGCCCAGAGCCAGGGTGGGAGGTGAGATGGAGTGGGAGCAGAGAGCACGTAAGTGAGAAGTCTCAGGTGTGTGCTCCCTGAGCCTGCAGCACAGATCATGAAATAGTGCAGCCCTGTGTGCACAGGAAGAAGCTTGCTGAGTGTAGAGCAGGAAAGATTTGCAGTTCCCTTCTCCCCTGCCAGAGCCTCCACTGCATACCAGATAACACCACATCAACCAGACACTTGTACATGTTTCTTCCCCCTGCAGCTGGATGGATAGGGAGGTGGTAGACAGGAAAGAGATCACTGGGTAGGAGGTCAATGGGATATGACAGATGTAACCCTTGCCTTCCAGGGACTAAATACAAAGTAGGAAAGAACAATATATAAGCACTAAACATCATCAAAGCAGAAGGTATCCACGGTCAGAGAAGTCACCTGTAAATTTGTATGGTGAAGATGCAAAGACTCAAGAGGAAATCAACTTGAGGAACCAGAGCAAGTTTCATGATAAGGCAGCCTTTGAGCTGAGCTTTGATTGAAATTAATTGGTACTTGGTAGATAGAGGAAAAGACAAGCATGAAAGGAAGCAAGCAAACACTGCAAGTAGGAAATGCCCGCAGCCTGAAAGAGAGTAGCCAGGGGCATTGAGCATAGTTTGGGAGGGAAGGGGGTGGTGGCCTGAAAATCATGGTGGGGATTCTGGACTTGAACAGGCCACGAAAAGTCACTGAGATCTTCAGAGGAAAATGAAGCACTGGTTTTAAGAGAGAGCAAGAAATTAGCAAACAGAAGGGCAATTAGGCGGAGGCCATACAGTTTAGATGATAGATGAGGAAGAACCTTAATTTCAGGACCTTGGTCTCATTTTCTACAAATAAGCCAGACAGTCATAGAATCATTGAGCCTCAGTAGCCTGAGGCAGATGTAAGTGAACCCATGGCAGGTGTGCCACAGATGCCACAGCTGTTTTTGTCACTGAAAGCTCTGAATGGTTCGCCGTCGCTGTCATAGGTTCTATTTTTACCAGACAGACACATCTCTTCATCACAGCAACTTCCGATGAATTTCACAGAGGACTTGTGTGTCTTCCTTCTTCCTTTTAGGAGTGCCTGATGCGGAGGGCCTATGCCTTTCCTGACCTAGCACACAGGAGTCAGTCAGGCATCCAAATCAGTATACTGCACTTCCAGGTAAGGAGACGGAATCTCCCAAGATCACAGACAAGAAAACAAAGAACTAAACTGTAGTGGATTGTAGGCTCTTCTCCTCTAATTATTAATACTTCCCACCACTCGTTCTGAGCAGCCATGGTCCATCAGGCTAGGTCTTTCCCAGTCAATCACCACCCCAAATACTGAGGGACCCAAAGGATTTCTGCTTTCCAACTCAAAGGATTCGGCTTCGAATGTCAGCATCCCTCATATTACTTGGATACACAACAATAATTTAATTTGGGGATGTTGCGTTATATCTAAACTAACAAACTGAAATTAAAGAATAAACCCTCAATAATTATGAATACCCCAAATTCACAAGTATAATAAAATATAATTTTCCTCCTACTTGATACTAATAAAAATATGAATGTAGACATCAGGAATCTCTCTCTCCCCGCAATGCTCCACCAAGGAAAGAAAGAATCAGTCTTGTGGGTGCTAGGCAAACACTTTGCCACTGAGCTAAATCCCTATCCCTAAGTTTTTAAATTTCCATATGGTAAATTCTTGCATGGATACGATTTAACCACCCTTTGGAATGCTCAATATTTCCATTTTTCTGGTAAAGAAAAATTCCTCCTCCTTCAATTCCACCTTCAATACCAGAATTTGACCTCTTTTGGGGAGCCATTTTTCATAAAGATGCCATGTTTTTATCAGAGTATGAAAATGACTTCACTCAGTCTTGGGCCAGAATTTTGGTAATAATTCTTTGGAATCTGTATGATTGGCTTGCCTCACTAGTGAACCCACTTACTCTTGTTAACCATTCCAGAATGTAAATTCAAAATTCAAATTTATGCCTTGACAAAACTACAAATTTCTTTTTATCTCAGGTTTCTGGGGCTTCTTTTAAATTTTACAAAGTGTTAAATCTGCCAACACCAGGTATATATTGAGCAAATGTTGCCCAAAATAAGAAACTAAGGTTTTCTGGGAGAACATAGTGTAAGACCTATCACAAAAGACCTATCAAAACGTTCTTGGAGTCCAACACTGAAATGACCATCAGAACAAGTTTCCAGAAAACAGACAAGTTATCAGAAAACAGAACCCATGACTTTATGGTCATGTTTTGTTTCTGACCATGGTCTTATCTCATTCTAAGATGATCATCAACCACGTGAGCCGTAAGACTTGAACCCTTATACTTTTTCCACGTCCTACAAATGTCATATCCACTAAAATAATTACTACCAAATAATAGTAAATAATGTGCTAAAATGAGAGATTGTTTTTGGAATGTGGAAACATTCAAGTTTGTAGTGGTTGTTATAGAGATATATACACTTATTTAAACTCACACAAGTGTACTCTGAAAATGAGAATGAATTTGATTTTGTCAGTGATACCTCAACAAAAATACTTGGAGCTGGAGATATAGCTTAGTTCAAGAGTGCCTGACTAGCATGAGCAGGACCTTGCGTTTGTTCCCCAGCAACACAAAGAAAAAAATTAAAAGTATGAAACCTCAAGAAAATTTCCAAAGGGATTTCATATCTCAAGTATGGAAATAAATGTAAGAAGCTTTTGATAGTTCTAAAGAAAAAAAAACCACTTATTTGCAGTATTTAAAGAGCTATATACTTAGATATAAACATATAACAAAATGATAGAAAATGCCTAGAATATGAATATAAATATACTCTCTGAATTCTCTTAGTAAACTATAATGTTTCTTCTGTTGAGTTCAGGGAGTCAATTACATGTTGGCTTGGATTTGTGACCACTAATAATTATCTGTTAGATGAGTAGCCATAAATCAAGATACTTGGCTCATTTAGATACTTGATGCTTCCTCTTTCTGCAGTCATACGATGGCCAACTAAGCTAACTGACTTAGTCATAGGGCAGACCCTGGGTCACTAACACTAGACTTGAAGATTTCTACAAAGCAAGCAAGATTTCACCAACAACTCATTTCAAACCTCAGGAGCCTTGCTTTGGCTACAGTGCGTGAATACCAACAACAGAGCAAATTCACTTTCCATACTTCACTTCATTGTTTGGGTCATATACAAGCCAAACTAAAACACTGCTGTATTGGCAATATTTAAATTATGGAACATCATCACGGATTTGCCTGGGTGGGTCTAAACTGTAAAGGTTAAACAAAACAAATCTATGTTCTGGACCACAGACTCTTGGAAATCACTTCGTTTCATTGAGCAATCGTTACTGGAAGTGAGCCTTAGTGTCACTCTCACTGGAAGCTACATTTTAAAGTCAGACCCAGCCAAGATATTTCTGGGTCAAAGGATGAAGTAGTTCACCTAAAATAGTGCTGACAAGCCATCAACAGCTGTGACCATCAAAAGTTTATACCTACAATCAAAACTACTAATTTTCCAAAGAAACAGCTCAGAGAGAATTCTACTATGATCATCTTTCCCTGTAGACAAAGAAAGGCAAAACCCATTTGTTTTCATTCCAAACTGCTTTGATAAATCTTGCTGAAGCAACAGAAACAGCTATATCATGCTGAGATGATAGAATTTCTTTTTTACCATTTTATCAGGACAGAAACCTCCACCCTGGCAAAAATTTTCATCCTCCCACCTAACCACTTTCACAAGCAAGTCCCTAAAATTCAAAGCCAAATCAGATACAAATATTTTACATGCCTTTCTGCATCCAGAATATCTGTGCTTTCAAGATACTGTTGGTTAATTAAGGCTCTGCAATGTTCTTTTAGAAACAAACAACTAACCAAAAATCAACTTACTTTTACATTTACTTGCACTGGCTAAGCTTCAGTTACATAAATCCTGTGTTAACTACTATCATACAGGAGTTTGGAGGAGTATTAAGACACAGGGCGATAATTTCATTGACAAGACTGTGTATACATTAAACAACTGGCTGAGGGAACTTGAACAATGTCTTCAACTATGGTGGGCCTGAGTTTCCTGTGTAAAATGAAAGAAGCAGAGAGTTAATGCTGGAAGCCCTGGCGAGTCTCAGATCCAATCCTTCTGATATTGTACATCTGAGACCCACTTAGAAAACAGCATGAGGTAAAATGCAGAGTAGAACAGGGGGTCAGATCACAGAGAGCTCAGCTTTGGGGTGTGAAAGATTTTGTGGAAAGCAGGCAAGTTTCCTGCTTGGACTGGAAGGAAGGGTGGTCTTGAAAAGGGAAGAGTCTTTCTACTAAGAGTGCCAAGAATTGGCACAGGGTCCCTAGGACAATCCTCAGGTCGGAGCAGGAGGACGAGGAGTGCGTATTTGTCGTCGTGGACAAAAGGAGTAAGTGTTGTCCAGTGGTAGCTCTACACAGGGAAGGGATACGATGGCCCAATGATATGACCCAGCTGACCTGTAAGTAGGTCACCCCCTTCGCTTCCCAGAATCACCCAGCAGCCCCAAGTCTCTCTCAGGTAAAAGCCAATGTCCTTGTCAGGGCCCACAGACTCTGCCCCATCTTCTCCTCCTTTCCCATTCACTTTCTCGCTTTATCTCCTTCTTTTACTGATGTACACCCCCAGACTCTGGGCTATATTGCCTGCCCTTCCCACTTGTTTTAATTTTGGGAAAGGGTCTCATTCAGTTGTCCAACTTGGGCTGGAATTTGTGGTCCTTCTACCTCGTGCTCCCTAGTAGCTCAGATTAAAATTGCGCACTACTGTGCCCAGCTTTTCCTGCTTGCATTACTGAGAATGGCTGAAAGGAAATTGAAACAGAAGGAAGTGGAAAACATGTACTGTCCTTTTATGGCAACTTTAGTGTGAGTGGCTGGGCAAAGCCTCACACACTTTATGGTCTGTTCTCCGTCTACTCTCAGGAACACAAAATAGTACACAGGAACAACAGCTCTGGATTTCTCTTCATTATGTTTTGTCCCCTCTCAAAATAGAAGTCAATGTGGAGGATAACAAATCTTTCTAAAATCCCATGTGGTGTTGTGAACATGGCGGAGATGGAAAGAGGTTTTGTGACAATCTCTACCAGATTGTGCAGATGGTAAGACCTGACTAGATCCACACCAAAAAGATACAAGTGAAGCTGATCTCTTAAAAAATTATGCATTTCTTAAGGCGTTATGAATATGTGGCATATTAGCACCCAGACATCCAGTATTAATTGGAACCACATGTGAAATTTCCAGGGGGAAAAGGGTGGATATTCTTCTCTTGAATAAAGAAATCTCAAGTACAGATGTGAAGTGGTAGGTGGATGGCATATATGTAGGAAATGAGCTTTAAAAGCGAGTCCTATGCTTCTGCAAATTCAATTTTACTTTTTTTTGGGGGGGGTACCAGAGATTGAACTCGGGACCTTGAGCTTGCAAAGCAGGCAGAGGAACCACTGAGCTAAACCCCTGCCCTTCTTTTAAAATTAAGAATTTTCTTAAGAGGTATTTGTTTAAATTTGCATGTAATTACTTTTCTGTTTTTAAGATCATATTCTAAATGAGCCCTAAATTGGTGCTTCTCAAGGAGTGATTTCACCCACAGGGTTACTTGGCAAGGAACAGAGATATTTTAGTTGTTATAAACAACCCCTCATCCAGGGAGGGGTGTCCCACTAACATGCAGTAGGACAAGGCCATGGGCTATGGTTCAGGTGTTTGTCTTTCTCCAAAATTCATCGAAGACCTAATCACCAATGCGATAGTCTTGAGAGACGTGGTCCTTAGGGAAGTGACTAGTGCCATGAGGCAGAATGCTCACAAATAGGATTGGTGGCTTATTACAGAGCCCCAGAGACCCTCCTCACCCTTCCCCTCTGTGAAGTTACAATGAGAACACATCCAACTCTCATGCAAGTAGACCCTCACTAGACACTGAATTTTCATCTCAAATTTGGACTTCCTGGCATCCAGAACAGTGAGAAACAAGTTTCTGTTATTTATAAGGCACCTTGTTAGTGGTTTTCTATTGTAGCAGTCCCCCAAAATTATAACACCATTGATGCTGCTCACACTCCATGATTCACGGCACCGTCTCCCCCAAACAGAGAACTGTGGTGCTGACAGTGAGGAAACCTTGCCCAAAAGTGATCTGACAGAGACTTCCAAATTATGATGAAGTAATAACATTTTTGTGGTCCAAGAGTGTCCTTCACATAGGACTAAGGGCCAAAAATTGCATTGTTTAAAAATGCAACAAGCCTCTGCTTCTGCCTTTCTGTTCTTACTGATAATTCTAATTAGGAGGAGTCAGACTAAATCTGCAGATGAGCATTAAAAGGATGTTCTATGCTCTCTCTGGTCCTACATGGAAATTCGGGGAAATTTATCTCAGAATCAAGGAAGCAGAAGGTGCCATCATAAACCTCTCCCTGGGCTGGAAGGGAGGGGAGGGCCACTGGGCACTGCAGACTTCTGGTCCTGCAGCTGGCCAGTGTCAGAGCTGGAGCTACCATCACGCCATCTGTCAGGGCTGTGCTCCTATTACCTGAACTCACAGCTGATGGGAAAAATGGACCCCAAGAAGGTCATAAAGAAGTCCTTGGATCTAAGTCTTCCTCTTGACTGCATGAGCGAATAGGCAGGCACGGCTCACTGCTCTAGGCCATGGAGTATGGCAGGCCTCCCAGGCAGCAGAGGCTTCAGCACCAAGTCTGGTTCAGTCTGCCTCAGCCCCTAGCCTCTGAGAGCAGAAGCTTCTCAAGGGGGCCTGGTGAAGCCAGTAGGGAGCAGTCTCAACAGGGCAGAAGGTTCTCAGGTGCAAGAGCTGCTCTGTCTTCTTCCTCCTGGACAAGGGGCAGCTGCATACTCTGAACATCTTCCAAATGCCTCCCACGAAGTCCCAACCCCATGAGAGCAAAGACCAGAGCACACAATGTGCAGGGCCTTTGGGAGAGTCTCTCCCTCCAGGATGGGGAGTTAGTCCTGACGGGGAGTCCAAGAGCTCGGATGTCTTTCTGGTCCTCCACTTTCAATGTATCTTGGTCCCTTTGGCTTCCCATGGATAGTCTCCCTCCTCCTCACCTTGCTGGGCAACCCATACTTTTGCAGCTGCTATCACCTGGCCTTTCGATCAGACTTGCCACTTCTTGATTTCCAGGTGGCACTGCAACAAGTACACAGACTCCTTTCACTTCCACTGGGCTTTAAGACCTTTAGAGAAACTGACAACAACAAAAGCAACAATTCTCCCCATGTGGTATTAGTTAATCGTATCACCAGCCACCAGTTACTAAGCATCTTGTATAGAACTGGCTGTGTGTTAGGTATTATTTCTGCATTATCTATAAACCTTTCAACAACTCTGTAAAGTAGGAGATTTAACTCTTATTTTAAAGGTGAGAGAACTATAGATCAGAATGATTTAAGACCACAGAGCCCATAAATACAATTTTAAAGCATTTTGGTCCAAGTTACCTTTTTCTTCAAGTTATAAATGCGACTAGAGTTGCCTGGCCCATAGTTCCATCCCTAGCTCTTTTTCCTGATCTTTATTTAAATGTGTCTTCTCATATTATTGGACCTGAAGGCAGAGCTCATTAATCCACCCCTCGGTGGAGATCACTACTTCCCATATCTTTGCCCCTGTCTGCTTGACCCCTCAATGGTGTTGCCCTCAATGGTGCTCTTCAGCTGCCCCGAGATCTATCCTGGCCCAGGCACTAGCAGCTGAGTCAGAGGTTGCTATGGGGTGAATGTGTCCCCTCAAGATTCAAGTGTGGCTTGAATAGCATTAAGAGGTGGACTCTTTAAGAAGCCATGAGGACTCCCCCAGGTGAACGGATAAAGGTCCTTATGCAAAAGGCTTCACGTGGCATTCATTTAGCTTGCTCTTTGGCTTTCTACTAGGTGAGGACACAATGTTTCCCCCACCACTCCAAAAGGTGCAAGATTAAGGCACCACCTTGGGAGCAGAGAGCACATCTCAAGATAGTCAAACCTGCTAGCATCTAGACTCAGACTTCGCAGCTTCTAGAGCTGTGAGCAGAAAATTTTCTGTTCTTTCTAAATTACTCAGTCCCAGTCATTTTGTCATGGCAACACAAACAGCACTAAGACAATGGTCTCTTAGAGTCATCACCATTAGCCAGTGTGGCTTGGGAATACCCCACTGAACCTGAGGCCAGCCTTGAACCTGGTAGGTGTCTGGAGGTCCTTGTTCTTACCAACCTTCTTATCTTAGGCTGGAGCCTGGCTTGTGGAATCCCTCACCTGACTCTCTCACCTGGGATCCTCTTGGTTTTCCAACTCCTACAGTCACACATGACAGAGAGTCAGATGGCACCTGCCCTGTCGCTCAGAGATGTCCTCTCCCCTTGCCTGCACACACATCTCCTTTGGCTGTTACTTAGGAGTTCTTAACTTGATTTTGTCTCAGCCTGAGTCAGTCTCTTTCATTTCTACTAAGGGCACTAATATTGGCTTACGGTTCCCACCCAAATGGCCTCATTTTCACTTAATCACCTTTTTATGACCTTCATTCTACATTCTGAGGTACTGAGGGTGATGAGAACACTATAGTTTTAGAGTAAAAGAATGTAGTTTGAACCTAGTCTTTGCTATTATTAACATCACATATTAGTATGGTACATTTGTCACAACTAATGAACCAATATTGACATGTTATTATTAATTAAAATTCATACTTTGTTTAGATTATCTTTGTTTTTATTTAATGTCATTTTCCCAAGCTAACAACTTTACCACAGTGAGTCTCTCTGTGCTCTTCTTGTCTGTGAGTTTCTCCGACTTGCCTTGTTTTAGAGAACCAGTTTGGAGAGGATGGGGTGGCTTCCTGGAGAAGGCTGACCAGGTTGCAGAGTGTCTTTCGGATGGGCTTTCTCTGCTGTTTTTCTTGTGGCTGGACTGGCATTATGGAGTTTTAGGAGGAGAACACAGAGGCAAAGGACCACGCTCGTCACATCGTGTCAGGGATGCGTGATATCAACAGAATCTATCACTGCTGCCGTGAACACTCATCAGCGGGCTGAGGGAGGGTCTGCCAGATTTCTGCCCTGTAAAGTTACTCTTCTGCCTTTCCTTTTACACGTAGTCTTCAGAAGGAAGTCACTTTAGGTGTCAACTGTATTTAAGGTGTGGGGAACCACGTTCCAGCTCCTCGCCATTGGAGTAGCTACAAAATTTATTTGGAGTTCTTCTGTGTGGGATATTTGTCTTCCTCCCCACTTATTTATCTGTTTGATAACTTACTTCTATCAAGGCATGGGTGCTTATTTTATACTCTGGGTTATTCTCCTGTGCTACTTTATTTTTCTCAGATCGCTCCAGCTTTGGGCACTGGGGATTCTCTTACTGGGCTCCTGTATCCCTTCCACATAACCCCCATTGTTGTGGGGCCTGTTTCCAGACACTTCCTTCCTTTGCCACTGCACGTTTCTTTAGGGACCTCTTCTAAATTTCCAGCCCCAGCTCTGCAATTGGCTCTGGTTTCTGTGTCTGGAGGATGGTATTAGAAACCAGGAGCTGGGCTCTGAGTGTGCTCGTTGTTACTGAGATGTCATTTCTAGGGCCTCTCAAACTGACAGAGCAAGGGGACACATGCGTGGCTACTAACTGTGCACACAAACCTACCTGTCAGCTCTTTACGTAACCACCTGTATCTGTATTAAGCCAAGTGTGAACTCACACTGATGTCTTCACTGCTAATCCACTGACCACGCAGATCCTTCCAGACTTCACTCCTTGCTTTGCTATAACCTTCAACAGTGAGGATCCCTCCTCCCTCTACCCATCATCTATTTCTTAATCATTCAATTCCAATATACATTATAGTTGCTTCAGAAGTTTTAATCTGTGCCTCTTTTAGGGAAAATAAAGAGTCCTGTGAATTACTGAAGCTCTCATGTTCATTTGTTTGACCCTAAGTTTCATAATCCCCGTTACTTCCAAAGATTCTTAGATCAGCACCTTCGACCCCCCATCCCTGCAGTGAGGTTATTTTATATATTTGTGACAGCCTCTCTTGTCACAGCCTGCATGTCTTCTTGGGAGCCTCTGACCTCCTATTTAAAAACTGTATATGTGAAGGTATACTTGTGCTCTAATATCCTGTAGTTTAGACAAAGTAGTGTCATGAGTCACCACTAGAGAATTCTAAATAATAGTTTCACCACCCTAAAGAAAATCGCTTGGGCTCCACCTATTCTACCCTCACTCCTCCCCAAATCCCTGGCAATCACTGATCTGTTTACTCTTCCTATAGTTGTGCCTTTTATAGAATGCCATAAAAATAGAATCCTCCAGTAAACAGGCTTTTTCAGACAGGCTGAATGTTATAATAGTGAGGTCATGGTCAGTAGGAGAAATGTCACGGAGGGGTAAATAAGCGAGGAAGAGCGACTATTAGATTTGGTTACATGGAAGGTGGTATTAGAGGAAGGATAAGAAGGTGTGAAATACTGTTTGGGAAGTGAAAAAATAAACACACCAGGGAGGAAGAGTAAGGTCCACTGGAGAATCTGTGGTCAGGAATTTCAAAAGGGAACAGTCACTGTCACGTGTGCTTTCCTCCAGCAATGGTCAGCTCCACGGATGCAGTTAGGTAGATGGATTTAACCAGAGCTTGGACTTTGTCAGACAAGTTTAACAGAAGAGAAAGCAGAAGAGAAAAGTGATGAGTAGATAGAAAAATGCCATTATAAAACAGTGCCTCAGCTCTAAGTTGGTTTGGGAGGGAGCTAAGGACCTGGACAGTTCATGTATCAGGAATGATTTTGTTTTTTGTTTTGGTTTTTGAGACAGGATCTCACTGTGTAGTTGAGACTGCCCTGGAACTCACTATGTAGTCCAGGCTGATCTCGAAAACTCACAGAGATCCTCCTGCCTCAGTCTCCAGAGTGCTGGGATTACAGGAGTGTGCTACCACTCCCAGCTAGGAATGATTTTGATGAATGTACAAGGTGGAAGCCAGAACAAGAAGTAGTAGTTGGAGAGTGAGATGTTCAAAGGTAAAATTAGCTATTGTTGATGACAAGTCAAGGGTGTGGCCTTGAGAGTATAGAGTTCATAGGGGACAACAGAAAATACATTACAAGTGAGGAGATCAAGGAGCCATAAAGCCATGTGAAGAGACAGAGCGTAAAATTGAATACAGTGAAGGGGTAGGGATGGGAAAAAATACAGAACTGTGTAGTTGGAACGTAAATGTCGCCAAAGCTCACATGCTAAAGGCTTGGCCACCAGTCCGTGGAGCTGTTAGGAGGCAGGGCCTAGCCAGAGGAAGGTAGGTTATCAGGAGGTGTGCCTTTGTCTTTCTCCCTTTGCTTCCTGACTGCTATGAGGTACGCAGCTTGCTTCACCATGTACTCCCAATGTGAAGTGTCTAGCTTGCCTTAGGCCCAAAAGCTGTGAAGCCAGCCAACCATGGACGGAAACCTCTGAAACCAGAAGCCAAAGTAAATCTTTTCTCCTTTTAAGTTTACCTCAGGTATCCGGTCAAAGAGATGGAAAACTGACTACGATGGGAACGAAGGTAAAAGTGAACTGTGAAGGAGAGGGAGTAACCATGATTTTAAAATTGCATTGGATATAAATTTCAGTGTTTTACTTGCATTGCATAAGCAAGCCCACATAGTTTCCTGACACGTTAGGCATCCATTAATTGCAGCACAATCTATGCAAAAGAGAATCACAAGACAAGGTTAATAATTTGCTCCTAGTCTTTGATATGTACCACTTAGATGGTGTATCAGAGTTCTCCAGAGAAACAGAACCAACATGAGTTTTATTTTAAGGAACTGGCTCATGCAACTGTGGGGGCTGGCAAGTCTGGGAGTGGTGGGGCAGGCCAGCAGGCTGAGACCCAGGCAGGATTTTGTGCTGCAGTCTTGAAGCAAAATTTCTTCTCCAGGAAACTTCAGGTTTTACTCTAAGGACTTGATTGGAGCAGGCTCACCCGCATTTTTCAGGGTAATCTTCTTAAAGTGAAACGGTTGGGGATGTGAATCCATCTACCAAATACCTTTACAGTAACATCTAGGTCCCTGTTTAAGAGGCGGGTAGGACAGCCCCCACCAAGTTAAAGTAAGAGTACCATCACAGATGGAATAAATGGAACAGCAAACACGAGACAGCTGTTGCAGCTTTCTGTAGTTTCTGATGGCGAATTTACAGCAGTCCCCCTCATCCTCGGGGCAGATGTTCCAAGGCCTCCAGGGATGCCTGAAACCTTGGGTATAACTAAGCCCTGCATATACGCTGTGTTTTCTTATTTATCCATACTCATGATCAAGTTTATGATAAATTAGCATAGTAAGAGATTAGTAACAACAATAAAATAGAATCATCACAACACACACTGTAATACAAGTTATACAAATGCGACCTGTATCTCAATACCGCACCGCACCGTGCCTACCCTTTTGTTTGTGATAATCTGAGATAACACAATGGCGATGTGACGAGATGAGGTGAGGGGAACGGCACTGGCACCTGACGTTCTGTTAGGCTATCACAGAGCTGCTCCAACACAAGCACTGTGATGCTGCGGTGACCAATCGGTAACCAAGATGTCTGAGTGACCCATGGCCCTCAGTCCAGTGGACATGAACCCGTGGGGCACATGCCACAGCCGGCTGCTTCTTCTCACTGAAATCTCTAAAAGGTTCACCATCGCGGCAGTGGCCTCTTTGGCCTGGGTATGCTGGACAAAGGGATGATTCACGTCCTGGATGGCACAGAATGGATGCTCGAAGACTTCATCATACTTTTCAAAATGGTATACAGCTGACATCTTACAAATTGTTTACTTCTGGAACATTACATTTATTATTTTTGGACCACAGCTCAGTGGGGCTAATTAAAGACGAGAGGGAGGGGGACTTTGCATAGGGTGGGAGGGGAGTACTGTAGAAGCGTTATGATATGAACATATCACTAGATTATATTTTTCTGCTAGAAGCCACTGTTTTGTTTTGTTTTTAGTGCAATACGATAGCCTCAGCGATAGCTGAGAATTTTTAAAACTGGTCAAGATGATAAGAGTTTTTAAAGTTTCTAAAAAGTGACAGCCATTAGCCACAGGATAGGCCAGGTCTAGAATTCTTTGGCAATAAAGCTGAACTTAGGGGTTGCTATTTCAGTTCTCAATGCCAGTAGCTCAAGTCTGAAGGGAGGGCTATACCACCAGACTGCAAGGGTAAAGCTCACAAGACCGTGGAGCACAGCTCTGCAGAAGGAAAGCTCAAATCTCACCAACCCTCAAACAGATTTCTTCTTAAATGGCTGTTAAATGTATCCCTATGGTATTCGGTATAGATACTTGGTGAAAGCCAGTGGACAGAAATATAAAAATAAGGGAAAATAAGCACATTTCTACTCAAAATACTTGTGGTATTCCATGTCTGTAAATCAAGGACCATTTATTTGAGTTCCCACTGAATATCTCAAGCTGACCCCCCAAATGGTTTGACTAAAATCTTTATTAATTGTGTCTCTATTCTCACATAAGAAAACAATCCATAGCTTCAAGTTGGGCTTTATTCACTTGAAAACCATTTTATCCTGCATAATATTTGACACCATAAAAAATCCAGAGTGCTAAATTTCTGCGTAGTGTCTATAACATATAAAAATAAGCCCTGGGGTGCTACTTCCAGCTATGACCAAGTAGAGAAGTCAGTAAGTGTCATCTTTAAGCAAACAAATGTAAGACAAGTGAAATGAACAGCAATCGTTTTAGTGCTTGGGAAACTGAATAAAGGTATACAAGCAAAACAGAAGTGTTTTTACTAGAAAAACACCCTGTCTTCTGGCAAACAAGCAGGAATCTGTAGAACTCTCAACCAGACGTACACCCACCCCTCGCCTAGCGCGACTGTCATCCAGGTTCTCCAGCAGAAGAGACTACAGTCTAGAAGGAGCTGCCTCCAAAGGAGCTCATTCACTTTGGAATGTGGGCCACTGCTCAGGACCCATGAACGTAAGGACCGTGGTGACAGCAGACTCAGGACAGCCACTGACTCTGCTATCTTGAAGTTGTGGTAAGCATGAGCGTAGATAAGGCTTCCCACTTACGTAGCAGAAGACAGAGGGCAGCAAGCCACGCACGCACTCCTGCCAGTCCTGAAGCTGAGCACATGCGCAAAGAAGTCGCGGAAGGGCCCAGGGGAGAGCAAACGCTGAGGTCCAGGCGGAAAAGGCCTGAACTTCGGGTGAGAGTCTTCCTCCACGCATGTGCAGCCAGCAGCGGAGGATGGGAGGCCTCTGTCCAGACACTGGCCAAAAAGCTGTGCAGACACAGGGTGGCAGGGGTGGCCAAGACGAAAAGAAAAGCAGGATTTTTTTTTTTTTTTTTTTTTTTTTTTTTTTTTTTTTTTTTTTTTTTTTTTTTTTTTTTTTTTTTTTTTGGTTTTTTGAGACCGGAACTGCCAGGGAGATGGATTTCACAGAAGTCATTCAGACGAGTAAGTAAAGAAATGAAGAAACAGGGCCGGGGATTTAGCTCAGTGGTTTCACTGCCAGACTCGCAGGCACAAGGACCCGAGTTCGATCCCTGGTACCAAAAAGAAAAGAAAAGAAATAAAGACACAACAGCAACAGCAACGAGCTTTGGGGGAAATATCAGAAATCCAGAATTTCTGCAATACATCTTTAGTGTTCATTTGCAGCAAAATATTATAAGCTATGGCTAAAGTATGGATTCTATACCTAGCAAAAATACACTGCAACCAAAACTGAAGGAGAAATGAAGACATCTGTGATGATAGAGAATGAATTTGCTGCTTGTACACCTTCCTCACAAGAAATACTAAATACTAAAGGAAATCCTTAAAGCCAAAAGGATGTGGCATCAGATAATACCAATCCACAAGAAGAAACGAACCAGACTAGCAAGGGTAAATATATGTGACTATAAACATAGTTTTCTTTTTATTTACTGGTACGTTCTTTAAGACAAGACCATAAAGCAAAATCCGTAACACTACTGTTTTAGAGGGAATGGACCTATATGGCAGCAAAAAAAAAAAAAAAAAAAAAAAAAAAAAAAAAAAAAAAAAAGGGTCCCTCATGCATAGCACAATGGGGTGAAGTTTTTTTTTTTAATTGAGTTTATTGGTACACTCTAGGTACACAGTACAGTTACATTCATTATTGGGATC
>NW_022900950.1:67278588-67281594 GCF_012274545.1 Fukomys damarensis | reverse complement strand
CAACAAACATACGGAAAAAAAAAAAAAAAAAAAAAAAAAAAAAAAAAAAATTAGATAGGGTCTCACTATGTAGCCCAGGCTGGCCTTGAACTCGAGGCAATCCTCCTGCCTCAGCTTCCTAAGTGCTGGTATTACAGGTGTGCACCACCACGCCCAGCCAAAATTTTTATAATTATTAGAAGGTAGTATAAATCTGTATTATGATGTGCTAAGTTAAGATGCATATTACAAGCAAAAAATAAGTCAGAAAGAAATAAATTGGAATACCAAAAAATATTTAATATAGAATGCAGTAAAGGAGGAACAAAGGAACAACAACAACAACAACAAAAAGATAGTGGAATGACTTGGGGCGGGTATAGTTCATTGGTAGTGTGCTTGTTGAGAATGCACAAGGTTCTAGGTTTGATCCCAAGCACTACCATAAAAAAAGGCCCACGTAAATTCAACTGTACCAGTAATGCATTTCATATGAATGGTCTAAACACCCCAAGCAAAAGTCAGAGATTGTTAAATGGGATAAATAAAAATAAGATCCAACTATGTGCTGTCCATAAGAAACACAATTTTGATTTATCATGAAAATAGGATATAAGTAAAAGAATCAAGACTTGCCTATTATTCGAAAACCATTAATATCAACAAAGTGTATTTTAAAAACTGTTAGTAAAGGTAAAGGAATATTTCATAGTCGTTATTGATATTTCATTGTGACCAAAAGATTAATGTATGCAGAATATATACCAACTATAAAAGTATGTTCAGCTAATTACAGAGCCTCTGAGTACATGTAACAGAAACAGACAGAACTGAATGAAGAAATAACCAATTCAGTAACACTAATCTGAGATTTCAGTATTGATAGGACAATGAGAAAACAAAGCTTCCTATAGTCACCGAGGCTATAGAAAATGAGAAGACAATAAAAAAACTGAAGTTTTATTTTTTTCTGACTCCAATTTCTTACAACCCTTCTTTTAACTATCAGTTTGCTTTAAACATTCTTAATATTTAAATTATTCTGGAAGTGGATATACGGCAGCAGCAATACTAAGGGCAGGTGACAGATAAAATTATTAAGAAACCAAGCTCAGAGCTAGAGCACATTAGCATATTCACTCATTCCCTGCTGCATATCTGGTCCTTTAAAAGCCTGGGCCATTGGCTCCCAGAGGAAAAGAGTAGCCTGCTGTCTCTGGGTAGAGACAGCAGCCAGAGTGCCATTCTCTTTAGCAGGAGGAAGCTTACCCCAATTTACTTGGCATTGCTGGTAGGGCAGAAACCAGACAAGGTCTCTAGTTTCCCCAGGGAGCCCTGGATTCTGGACCATGAGTAAGAACATCCCACAATGGTGAGGGCTTAGCTGGGAAGTTGGACACCAGTGCAAACTTTGTCCAGGTTTATATAATAACAATGCCATGATAGGAAGAAAGCACTGAGAAGAAAGCAGACATCTAAGGTGTTTCCTGTCTAAATGCTGGTGGCAGGGTGATGGTTCTGATTCTCCTGCTGGCCTCTCTGGACATCGCTTCAGGCATCTCCTGATTTCACTAATGCCCAGAATGCCCACAGCTGAAGTGGCACTTGTTATTAGGAACACTCCAAATCATGGATCAGGAATGGACCCATTCAGAGTGCTGTTTTGTCAGAAGGCGGTACCATCGGTGGTCCTGGGAAATTTGTATCCTTGGCAGAGATTCCTGCATCTGTCCCCTTCAGAATCCTGTCTCTGGATTATGTGTTACGGTGGACAGAATTCATAAATTGTTGACAAGTACCCGTTTTACCAACAGAGGTGACTTGCAGTATAGTAAATCTGCACCCAGCAGCTGCCCCCAAGGGGCAGCCAAAAAAGGAGCAGGTCCAAACAGCCAACACTTGCTTCTAAACTGTAGTTCCAAACTACAGATCACCAGGGAGTGAGGGGTGAGTCTAAGAAATGTGTTGTATTTGAAAATGATCTCCCCTCTGTGTATCAGGCAGGAGAGGATATGTTTCCTCTCATTTCTACAACTGATGATCTTGTGTGTCACTTGGGGATTGCTTGTTAGCAAGAGTTCTTGTCTTGACTTTACTGAGATAAAACTTTCAACAAATGCACCAATTCTAAGGGTCCAGTTTCGGTTATAACAAATATGTACATTTTGTAGCCACCACCCCAGGCAAAAGAACATTCCTACTCTCCATAAAGCTCTCTTTTGCCCCTTTTTGTCCCTGTTTTGTGTAAGTTTAAGACAGGATACCTGAAGAACCAAAATGATTTGCAAATGGCAGTTTAATTGAAGCCGTTGACGAGCTTAGATTATTCTCTTCTCTCTGGCTCACGAAAAGGGAATGTATGCTTGTCGGGAACAACTGCTAAAACAGCACAAATAAACTTTGATAATGAAGACAGCTCTTCTGAGGCTTTTCCCCTTTTGCTGAGCCGCCATTACTGTTAAGGCAGGCGGTCCATCAGAGTGGTGATTAGGGGGCAGTCACCATTCCATGGAATAATCGCCACTGAATAAAGTGGCAACAGGAGTAAGGACACCTGGCCCCACTGACGTACAGCTTTGTATGTCACCCAAGAACTCCTGGGAGTATCCTGTTGTAAGCCAGATGAGCACGAAAGGAGGGAAAAGATGCCAGATCCCACGAAGAGATGGAACAGACATATCTAGTCATCAGGAAACACAGAGACTCTCATCTTCTTCATGATCACCATGATCACCTCCTCATGATCACCAGAAAGAGCAGCATTCTAGGTGGAGGCATTCCGGACTTAGGGTGAAGACGCATGGTGCTCCCACCATAGGACGCAGGGACATCCAGACAGGGAGTGGCACTGTAAGAGACTAACTCCAGGGTGACTGGCAGGGTTCCAAAACAGTAGGGTGGCTGTTTTTCTGCTATACCACCACCTCCGTTCAGTTGTTTTCTTTCAGGCTCTTTGCTTGCAAGAAAGAGGGGGGGAAAGAAAGGGAGAGGGAGAGGGAGGGAAGGAAGGAAGGAAGGAAGGAAGGA
>NW_022900950.1:67261100-67278362 GCF_012274545.1 Fukomys damarensis | reverse complement strand
AGGAAGGAAGGAAGGAAAGAAAGAAAGAAAGAAAGAAAGAAAGAAAGAAAGAAAGAAAGAAAGAAAGAAAGAAAAAGCAAGCAGGCCAAAAAACAAAAAAAAATGCTGACCAGGATACCTTGCATTATGCCAAAATGTTTATAAACAGTCGTCCCCCTGGGACTGAGGGACAGGGAGAAAACTGCTTGTTTTAAAATAAACCTTAATGTAGGGCAGGTGAGTGGCTAATTTATCCATTTATCTTTTCAGCGGAAAGGGAAAGCGCCCGCTCTCCCCCATCTAGGCTTCACCATGATTCCACACACATCACTTCTCACACAGCTTTCTGCCTTTTCACACTGGCAGGTCAGCCGCCCTCAGGTTGAGAGTGCGCCAGTGCTAAGTGTGTTTGATTGGTATCATTACTGGTCTTGGTAATTTATTACTGTCCGCGATGAAATATTCAGGCCGAGCACACAGCCAATAGCAATCACTTCTCCATCATGGCTCCTTGTTCCTCATCTCCTGAGACCTATCAGCCACATGCCATGCGATCCCACCAGGCAAACTGCTCATGGCTGCTGTGTGGATACGATTTACTGGGTCTTTGCTGAGTTCCCCACATCAACCAAAGACACCAGTTTAACGGAGCTGGAAAATGCAGGGGAGGGTCTTGCTTGGCAATGCAAGTTCACTCTCCAGTTAACCTCTTTGGCCTCCCTTTTGGTGGAGATCTGTGATTCACTGGCATTGGTTCTGTGGCTAAAAAAGAGAAGGAAGGAAGAGAGGGAGGAAGAAAGGGAGGAGGGAGGGAGGGATGGATGGAGGGAGGGAGGGAAAAGGGAGGAGGTAAAAGAGAAAGGCAAAGGAAAAAATGAAAGAACAGGAAGGAAGAAAGAAAAGTCAAATGGCATAGTGGTTATATTAGAAATATTAATTGTAAGACTTGAGATGGGTTGATTGGAATAAGATTCTGGAGGGTTGTTTGTAATGCAGATTTTTTAGAAATAAGAAGTGGGAGAATAATGAATAACAACCAGAACTAATCAGTTTTGTGTGTGTGCGTGCATGTGTGCTTAATCCAGTGATAATGACTAAAAGTAGTTATAAAAAGCAGTAGAAATTTCAGTAGCTATACCATTTTCTCATTTTCTTCCAAGATGTTTTTTCCTTGAATCTTGGCAAATATACCTGTCCCTGGTGTACACTAAAGAACTTTGATCCTCAACCCAAAGAACACAATAGGAGAAGGAGGAGGAGATCCTCTGGGACAGGAAGAATAAACAGATGACTGTTACATGTGACAGCCCTCTGATGACAAGTGCTAGTACTGTCCACAATCAGAGTTAGAAAAACAGTTTGCACTGATCAGTCTATAGCCAGCAGAGCCACAGAGAGCAAAAGCACACACTGTTCTGTTCTTGTCTTGACACTGCTTCCTGACCAGCCGGAGGCACAGCACTCTGAGGGACACCAATCTGCAGCGGAAGACACTGCTGGGTCAGCCAGCCAGTGAGCTTGGGAAGCCAGCAGGAACGAGGTCCAGAAGAGCGGGAGGCAGCACTGCCTTCCAGGCAGCAGAGATGCGATCTATTTCCAGAGCCACTCTCAGCGAGTTTGCTTTCCAAAATGTATTTCAGGAAATTGCTGTAAGGGTCTCAGCGGAGAGCTTTGTTGCCTCTTTTGGTGTGTTTTGTTTGTTTGTTTAAACACTCCCTGGTGTCTATAGCACACGATAGAATTCTCACTAATTCTCGGCAGGCTGGGGCAGACATGGCCGTGTGTGCCGTGAGCGGGATGAGGGCTTTCGTGGGCACCTCCTTACCCGAGGCAATTTCTGGAGAGCACAGGATCTTAAGGCTGGGACATATGCATCCCTTATTTGGGGCCTCGTAGCAGAATGACTAGACAGCTGGTTTAAGTGATTCCCAAGTTGGTTGGACAAGTTTCACTGTTATCCCAATCCATTTTAACTCAGATAAATAGATTAAGCACATCTAAAGGCTCTGACCTTTCATTTTGAACTATGAGACTTCAGTTGCTTGTCCCTGTGTTTTAGTAGCCAACAAGCAATCACAGCTACATGGAATTTTGTGGCATGATCTTTCCTTTGAATGTCACGTTAGGTCTTCCAGGTAATCTCAAGCAAGCATCTAATTGAGATGTTGCTAAAGTGAAATCACGACACCATTTGATTAGTACATTAAAATTGTCACGGTCGTCTTCATTTACCTTAGAAAGGAGCGTTCATTACTTTCATGACTCTTTATTACTATATGGTGAGATAAAAGCGCCAGCAAAGCAGAAGGTCCAGAACCTCTCTTCTCCTATTCCTGAACAACAGCAACAACAACAAACCCAAAACCAAAAGCAAAACAAAAAACCCCCACAACACAGCACTTTCTATGGCATGGTGCAACCTGGGGATAAAAAGAGCTTTGCCAATATCAACTAAAACTCATGCCAGCTGGTGGAGTTCATATCAACGCTAGCCCTTTAAAGGAACACAAATGCTTTTGCCTGCGATCATGCGACAAACTGGTACAACAACCAGGAAAAATGGCTCCGAACTCTGTCCTTTAATCATTACATCCTAGTCTCCCTCTCTGTACATGAAAACCAAACCACAGGGCCAGTTACTGAACTCTTTATCCCAGTCCTACTTCTGCTCTTCCCACAGGAAAAGAAGAATGGTGCTGCAGAAGAGCCGAGAAAGACTGGCTCAGTGATCCTGCTGTGAATAACACACTCAATGGAAACAGCAGAGGATTAGAAAAGATTTAGCTTTCCTTTTCTTCCAATGCAACGCAAGTATGATCAAAGAACCAAATCTCAAATAAACTAACAAAACATAGATTGATTTTGCTGTTTCAGCTGAGAATGGAAGAGATGTGTGTTAAATTTGCAACCTACTACTCCAATTTTCTCCATGAGCAGTCGCAGTTTTAGCCCTCATCAGTTCTTACCACGTTAAAACCCATTCCTGGGGCTGCTCTAGAATGAACCAGTTAGAAGGCTTCAGGCTGCTTTCTTTCGGGATGTTACCCCATCTATCCTGATGACCACTGTGATGCTCAGGAAGGAGGATAGCGAGCAGGCGTTAGAACTCCAGTGAAAGTAGAGCCAAGAGCTTAAAGGATGCCCCTGAGAAGTCTTCAAGTTAGTGAGTGACAGAGTGAGAAAAAGGTAAAGTTGCTCCAGTCAGCATAGAGCTCTGTCTAAGAAATGAGCTGTCCTCCTCCTAGCATAGCACTGTATACAAGATGGGTTGAATTTAAAGGTGACTTTGGCTCGTGTACACACACACACACACACACACACACACACACACACACACACCTCAACTCATCAGAAGGTTTATCCTGCATATCAGTTAACCCAATAGTGTTTCTCAACGTGTCTAGATGATTCTGTGAAAACTGCAATGAGTCTCCATGTATTTAACTTACTTGGATAATGAAGGGTGAGTCTGCTTCACAGAAATTTATCACTGTGTATTATATCCTTTGGCCTATCCTACACTGTCATTTACTTTTTTGCAAAAAAACAAAACAAAACAAACCCCAACCAAACAATGTCACACCTGGGCTGTCATGCCTTCTTACAGCAACAATGAAAGATGGAACTTACTCAAATAAACACTATTATTTTTCTTTTTCTTTTTTAAAAAAGCATATTTTTAATTGATAAAGTTGCATATAATTATACACAGCAGGAGGTACAGCTCTGCTTTTCCCGTGCTACACTAGGTTAGGTGCATTTAAAAATGACACTAGCCTTACTTCTTTGGCAACATTAAGGCTAAGGAAAATCCTAGAAAGAACTCTTAGAGTTCTAGACATACTGGAAGATGAAAGAGAGATATTAGCTCACACCTTTACATTTTTTGTGCTAAGAATACTTAAAATCTATTGCTAGAAAGTAAAGTATGCCGTACTTCACTGACTAATAGCTACCACGTTGTACAATAGATTTTCTGAATTTACTCCTCTTGCCTAGCTCAACTGTTGTATTTTTGACCAACAGTTGTGTGATCGCTTTCCCTGTTAACAATCATCTTACTCTCTGCTTCCACGAGTTTAATATTTTTAGCTACCACACCTCAGTGAGAACATGAGCTTTTGTCCTCCTGTGTATGGCTTATTATTTTCTCTACAAAGAGTCTGCTCCAGTTAACTTTAAACTACATTTGGAATAGATATAAAGTCTGAAAATTTATTTCAATTGAGGTCTGGGGAGAGAAAATTCAACGTACAAGCAAAAAGCACAAATCAAGGTTTATCCTAAGTCACAATGGAAAAGAGTAAGATCAGTCAACTTTCATCAAATTTATTTCTATGACACATGTATATATAATCAGAAGGTAGTATGAGATTACATTTCACTGGACTCTACACTCTAAAAACTAGACTTCACATTGAAGATCCAGGACTCGCTGTCGATAACCTTTATTTCTTATGAGGTAGCAGCCCACTGGCTATCACTGTACTCTTGTCACACTGCCTTTATGAGCTTATTGTGACTCTGGCCAAGGCAAGATATTCACACACTTCAGAAAACTTAAAAAGCTTAGCTACAAGCATCCCTCCACTTCTGTACTAGATATACCCAAGTCAACTTGGCAGAAAAGAAACTGTCTTACAATTCGTTTTTCAATTACATGCCGCCTTTATGTGGAGGACCCCAATGGTTCTCCTCGCCCACAGCTGGGTCCCCTGAGCAGGCATTGGCACGGTGGGCTGGAAGCAAGAACACACCAGCAGGGAAAAGTCCCCAGTCCCAAACTTACAAAGGATCTGGGTGTCAAAAGGCCTGAGCCTTTTAAGATAACTTGACTGGGTTGATGCTTCAATTTACCAATTCTTTTTCAAAATTCCTCCCTGAAAATTTTATACAAAGATTTAGGATTCCAAGGAGGAACTTGGCATGGGAGTTAATATGTCTCCTCAGCTGGTGACAGCACATGGCCTTGACCCCTGACCCCCCGGCCACCTCCACCTCCCCAGGTTGGGTACATTTAGAAATGACACTGGCATTGCTTCTTTGTCCACACTGGGTCTGGAGAGAATTCTAGAAGCTGTTGGACAGAGTTTCAGACATACTGGGAGAGAAGGACTTAGTGAAAGAGAAATATAGGACACATTTTTAATACAAAGGGAAAGAGCTAAGCACTGTTAAGGGGGACCGTGGAGCTAAGAGACAGAAACAGGAACACTGGTATGCCAGGGGCCAAGGAACTCATGCTTTTAAGTCCAGTGTGATTAATCTCAAATAGCTCTAAAGGGCTGAGAGAAAACAGTGTTTTGTCTCACTGGCTTTGTCACAAAAAGTTAACATTGGGAAATTCTGTTTTTCCATATTGTGGGTCCCCCATTTTAAAGTGGGCTAATAACCTTCTGCCAGGCTGTCTTTCAAAGGAAAGTGAGACCCTGGAGTGGCAAAGGGGTCCCAGGTTCAAGTCCCCAAACCCCTGCCCGGTGTCCTAGGCAACATCCCAAACATCCTCTAAGCTCCGCCTTCACATCCCCCACAATGCGGGGCTGGACCCCAGCCTAGGAGTCCTGCCCTGAAGCGCCTCGGATTACCCCAGGAAACTTTCTGTATAAATCAGAAGTGGCTTTCAGAGCCTTGTCAATCCAACGTTTCTCCCCTCGCTGCTCTCCTTCTCAGCACAAGCAAGAGAATCACTTCAAAAGCACCGTAAGCCACAGGTAATGGAAGGAGAGGAGAGACTGCAAATGGGCTCTTTAGTGGAGCGCTGCACCAAGCCATTAACGCTGTGCTTGGCACAAGACGAAGGTGGATTAGCATGTTTCTTTCTGAGGGCTTTCTGAACACCGTACCTGGCTATTTAAATTCACGGGGCATTTGTCTCCCCACACTGCCTGTCCTGTTAACAATGGCAAGGAAGCCGCGGGCCATTGCAGCTCCCTCACCGCCCCAGGATATGGTGGGGGTGCTGGTGCGAGCGCGGTCTCTGCACTTAGGGCCAGCGGCCCCTCCTCGTCCCGCGCCCTCCCTGGGCCCCGGGGCTAACTGGAAATTGCTGCATCAGGAGAGGAACTCCCCATCCAAGTAGGGGCACTGTCGGTGTTTAAAGGTGTCCTGCCTGGTTACCTTCCTTTTCGGGAATCTTGTTAGAAACCCCACCTTCAGAGCGTCTACTTTTTGCTGCGGAGGATCTCAAATTCCCTGAATTCACAAACCGGCGAGGAAAAGAGGGGCCTGGGGCTGGAGGGAGTAGTGAGGAGAGGAAGAAAGAAAAAGGGACGGGACGCACAGAGACCGAGAGACGGAGTGTGTGCCACCGCTACCCACCGCAGACAAAGAACAGCGTGAGACCGAGGAGACAATGCAGGCGGAAAACGCGGAGCCCGGGCTCGCGGAGAAGCCTCGCGCTCCAAAGGAGGTCAGGCAGTCATCCCTCGCTCAAAGAATTTCTACCGTTTTAATTTAGTTTTTGTCCTTGTTGCTGTTTTATGATAAAATAACTTCGCCATGGCCACATTCCCCAGATCCAGCTGTATCTCCAACTATGGAATCAACAAGCAGAAGAGCACTGCATGACTTGCGTTTAAAAGTTAAGAATTTCTGGTGAAATAAAATAAGAGGAAAAAAGAAGTTCAGCCTCGTTGCTGAAATCTGGGCTTGTCCACAAAACTCAGGTAGAAAAGTGTGGGTGGTGGGTGTGAAGGGGGCTGCTGAGCCCAACGGGGACCTGGGGCTTTTGCCCACGGAGTGGGGGACGCAGGATGGCCTTGCCACACTCCCCTTTCGCTTAAGGTTAAGACAACGCAGAGAGGCAGGATTTTTTAATTTTAGTTTCCTCCCCCCACCAAAGTATCTGGAATGGGTTGATGCACTAGTGATTTCTAATCGTCTCTGATAGAAGGGATTTGGTAAACAATATGTGTAAAAATCTCCCTTAACCTAGAAAACACTAAAAGAAAAAAAAAATCAACTAAGAACTGAGATTAAAAACAAAGTAAACAAACAAACAAACAAACAAAAAACTAAACCAAACCAAACCCTAAAACATGGCAAAGAGAAAAACTACTAGTGTAGAGGCCAAACAACCGCAGGGGGATGTCAGAGGTACGGTCACCACAGATCTAGATCTTTCTAAAACCACTCTGGGTTCACAAACAAAGCACTTAATCAATAACACCCCAGGTAATGCATGATGACAGGTATAGGGTTTGCTCTTTTAAATAACAACAGATTGGGAAAATATTTCAGTACCATCAGACAACAAATTAAAATGAAACACACTTTCTTACTGGAGAAAAGCAGATCTAGCTGGGAAAATTGATTTCTACCCACCCACCATCGTCCCTGAGGCAGATTAGAAAGACAAAACAGAAAAACAGACATCCTGGAGATGAACTTTGGTAATGAGCACCATAAACATTCATAGGGAGATAGGCTCCTATTTCATAGGACTTTGAAAAAACTTTTAATATGCATACATGAGTCAGCCTGCAGTACAATGCACTTAATATTTAATTGTTTGGGGGCACTGTAAGAGGGAGTAAAGTCTTGTCACTTACCTGATGAAATCTGATCTCTCTCAAATCATCTAACCTTACAGTGTTAAAGACATTACCCCTGCGACATAACTCAACCTCAAGACAGCTTGTGGGAAACACAGGTCAGTTTGAAAACACCAGGTGGGCAAATAGACATTACTTAGTCACCTCACCTTGAATGTCAGGAGTTGATTTTTCATCTTTTGCTTTAGGGCTGCCACCTAAAATTATGTGTTACGGGAGGGCTTTCCAAATTTAAGCAGACTTTATACAACAAACTGGCTTTCTTATCACAATAAATGAAGTGCCAAACATATTCTTTGTCCTGACCCTAATTTTAAGGTTCCATCAGGGAGAGTAGGAGACTGGTAGCCTTCTCTTTTCCTGGTTTGTAGTAGAGTAAACAAGAAGTAAATTAGGGAACATTTTAAGACTTCCGTGCACAGTAGAGAAAAAGGCAGTCTGCATGTTTTTCTCATTCAACCAAAGTACTTCTGCTGACCTCTAAAGGTTCTGGTCAACTTCAAAGCCAACTCTTTGCCTCTACCTTAGCTAGGGAGAAATGGAAATGAGTTTTCTGTATTTTTCACTTAAAACACAAAACAGATAATAATAATATGTATACAGAGATTATCTTTTGCCAAGCACTACACGAAGGGTTGTGTATATAGTAACTCATCAAATCTTCCTAACAACTTTATATACAAGTGAATATAAACTTGGTTATTTTACCTAAGAGAGGAAATGCTTCATAAGGTTGGGGGCAAAACGGTGCTTATAGCAGGACGTAATGGCACAAACCTGGATCCCAGCACTTTGGTGTGGGGGGTGCTGGGGCAGGAGGGATTGCAAGTTCAATCTCAGCCTGTCTCAAAATAAAAACTAAAGAAATAAGAAAAGGGCTGGGGATAAAGCTCAGTGTAAAAGTTCTGGGCGCATTATTCAGTACTACAAAAGGAAAGTACTTAATAGTTTGGAACTTCAAAGGTTCATAAGTTAGGTCTTCAGCCCACAAGCCTGTGTTACAGCCTTCAGGGGGTGTGGCCTAATGGAAGGAAGTTAGGTTATTGGAGGATGACTCTGAAAGGGACACTGGATTTCCATATGTTTCTCTCTTTCACTTCCTCACCATCCTAAATTGAACAGCTTTGCTCCACCACCACAATATCCTGCCTCATCACAGGTCCAAAAGCCAAGAGGCCAACCAACCATGGACTGAAACCTCTGAAAGCACAAGCCATAATAAACATTTTTTCTCTATAAGTTAATTATCTCCGGTATTTTGTCACAGTGATGGAAAGCTGACTATGAGATAAAGGTAGGTGATAGTTTTGTGATAAAAGTAGGTGACAGTTTTGAAAATATATCTCTGAAGTCTACATATCTAGTAACATAAGATGTTGGCCCACGTATTAGCTAGAGTAAATGCGAAGAAACACTTAAGGATACCTTATGTAAATTTTGTTTAAACAGCCCTGATCATTACCTTCCACCAAGGAGAACATTAATCTCATAGACAGAAAAGTACGACTAAAGAAACATTAGAATTTTTTTTAAAAAGGATATGTGATAAAGGGCAAAAAGGCCTTGGATGGGCTAAGTCCTTCATCAATGTGTGGAAAACTATCTTCACTCATTTAAAGAGTAGAAAATCTGAATTGAAATAAACAAACCAAAAAACTCAGGCTAGAAATCATAATAATACATATACACAGATTATCTTATATTATCTTAGAAATCATAATCATTACAGCTTTTACTTCCAGGGATCCTTCCTAATGCCAGTTCCTAGTAACTAAAATAATGAGAGTATAGAGCATAAGGCAAAGGAAAAAGAAGAAAATGTTTTTGTATTTCATTATGGGGTAGGCACACATCAGAAATCTAGAAAGAGAAGAAATGACAGTTGAAAAGGGCTCCTGGATCTGTTTCTGTTGCCTTCTCACCCATTTTAAATTCAGCTGTTTGGAACAGATGTGGGAAAGGGGGTGGTCAGGGTGTATAACAAGCCAACATCCCAGAACAGCCTGGGAAACCCTGTCTGATCACATCCTTCCTTCCACAGTAACTGACAGTCAGGGAAATGTGAGTGCTGTCGGCTCCCAACCTTGACCCTCTTCCTTCTCCCACACCATCAGGAAGAAACCTCCAGCTTTCATGCACCGAATCTGCTGCCCTGCTCTCACACTAACACCTCCTGCCGTTCAGAGGCATGGCCCTCCAGGTCACCTTAATCTAGTAACTCACAGTCATTTATTTGGCCCTGCTGTCAAAGAGAATTTTCCATCAGTAAGAAATGGCACTGTTAGGTGGTGTTAAGTCAATTGATACTGCTGAGAAAAGAGATTCCAAATGTCTGGGATTAATATTTGTGATATTTACCCTAGGCGAGTCCCAGAATTAGAATATTTCTTAAATCTTTTTGCAGGGTGTTTACAGGTTGCTGACCTTTCAGAATCAGATCACATGGTGAGGGCTAAACATTTTCTGATCAAACACTTTTTTTCAAATAAAGTAGGTTTATTACAACACTTTACCATCTACCATTGCTTATGGCACTGGTCCCTGAAAGGATAGGAAGTCAAACTACGAGCTGATAAGAGATGAAAATACAAACGACAGATCTAATTCTTCCCCCTCTTCACAAGTTAAAAGCCTGCCTTTATATTGATTTTTAGATACTGAATATACATAGTTCATCTTCTAGATAATCTCAATGTGTCTTGCTTCCATAAACAAATAAAATTTATGAGAACAGAAAAAAAGAAATGAATCTATATCTGTTAGCAACCTTCAAACACACACAAACACCCACCCCCCCCACACACACACTCTCACACACACGCTGACACACACACACAGAGGCACCAGCTACCCTGGTAGACCACTGAGTCCCCTGCAATAAAACAGACATTTCTGCCCAGCCCTGACCTGTCAGCCTTTGCAGGATGTAGTTCCACCTGTTTATCTCCCACAGCAAAAAGCATCAATTAATTTGACAGGAAGGGGACAGTGAAATAATTCATAAATTACAATTTGCATATTGGGCTTAATTTTAAGTTCTCTGACGGTCTAAAAGGGTCATCTTTCCCTAAGTTCTAATCCCATGCACACTGCAGTGTAACCATGCAGTGTCTCCTGGGGGTCTGAGTTCTCCACGTAATACCCTGATAGATGCAGCTAGAGTGCACCTTTAGACCACTGTCCACAGGCGCCTACCTACACGTGCAGGTCTGACTAGAGGGAATGCGGAGACAGTACATTGGCCTGTGCCTGTCGTCACACGGGACGTGCACTGTGGCCACTGCAGTTTTGGTTTACTGGATGGGAATTGCCACGAAGAGACAGAGGGGTCACATTTAGAAGCAACAAGTCCCAGGATCTCACAGGCCTCATGCTGACGCAGGGGGCGTCATGACTTCTTTCTGGTGAACAAGGATCTCCTCCAGCTCCTGTCATGCCTGTCCCTGTCCTGACCCACTTTTCCTTCCTTGTCTGTCCACAGTTTGGTGGAGAATGCGTGCTCCCAGCCTTCGTCCTGGTCCCCTTGTTCTGCTTAGCAAGAGCTCTTTTCCTATAAAGAAACTTGTTTTCAATTAACGATGCTGACCAAAGTTTAAGAATCCTTAGTTTTCTTACCTAACTGTAACATATGATTTAATAATAGGCAGACTTCCTTATGTCTAAGAAACTATACTCAGAAATCCAGGCAGGCACAAGATTTAATTACATTTATCTAACTCACCAAATATCTCATGAGTACCTACTGTGTTCCATTATATACTACATATGAGTCAAAGGTAAAGAAGTGAATAGAAAGACCAAAATCTCTTCCCCTAGACATCCAAGATATTTTCCTAGATACATAGGAACCTAGAAAGGTGTCCAGTACCACAGGAATTTCATGGCACCTTTTCATCATACCTATTTACACACAGTAGGGTAAGGCTTAGCATTAGTTGAACAAAGAGAAGGCTCTACAGAAAAAAAGAAGCATCTTTGGTTACCCAAAGAAACCATTTTCAACAAGGATCATGAGGAAGTACACACGCTTTTCTTGAGTGATTCCAAATTCTGAAAAGTCTGCTTTCAGCGCAAAAGGTAACGTTAGCTTCACATGTTTGAGTGGTGGCATATCTGCTAAATAAAGCAAAGGAACAACTGAGGAATACCAGTTTTTATTCTCCATCATGTCTCTCCTTTTGAAAATCATTAATGTATGCTAGAAATATGAAGGCCTTGGTTAGTTCCAGGCCTTATGAAAGGGGGCTCATCTTATTTGATTCTAAATTACATATCTGGCACTCAGCGGAAGAAACAAATTTAAATAAGATGTTTTGACTGGTGTGATTGGAAATTTGTACCACTGATAAGCACACCTATATATACATATGTATCTATGTTTGCCGTATGGTAGAAATGTTTTTAAAATCTTAGCATTCATTCCAAATGAATATGTACTATCTATATATTTGCTGGTATATTTGCTTTCTTTCTGTTTGTAGAAGGTAGACTAGTCTGAACCTTCTAAAAATTAGAATGAAGAATTTTTATTTAAAGAAATGTTGTTGTTTGCAAGCACATTACTCACTAGAGCAAATTCAATAAATATAAACGTCACCAAGCACACATTTCAAGGTATTCTGTTGAGTATGCTCACATATCTACAATAGCTTTGCAAGGTCTACTTGAGTCTGGGAAAAATCCTTTAAGATCGGTAAATGTAAAAAAAGTGTCAAAATATTTTGAGGGGTGCACATGAAAAATATCAGGGTATTCCTAATTTGAATTAAGGGAAACAGATGAAATAAAGATCCCATTAAACAATATATACAGCCATACACTGGTATTCAACTGCTCAGAAACTCAATGAATTTGGTGTTCAATGCATTTTAATGTGAAATGTTTATCCCAATACTTCTCCTGTGTTTGGCGCTCAATTCAAAAGCAAGGACCTGTTGGTGCTGATGTCAGTTGCCACCTGCATTGCTACCTGTCCAGCCAAAACAATTTTATTGGCGTTCATCGTTTTGGTTCTCCTTGTGCCTTCTGGAACCAACTGATAAGTGCCAAGGTACCAGTGGAAAAGACATACAGGTCTTCTAAATTTTACTAGGACACCTGTACAAAGCCCAGGAAGGATAAAGATATTAAACAATTTTACCCTAAGTTTTCTTTTTAATATAAAGGGCAGGGGTCAGCTCAAGTGAATGAATGGTTTTAATGATTATTATTATTATGCTCAAGGATAGGCTGTTTATGTCTAACTTCTCTGCCTGTTCGTAGATGACCAAGTTTCTGTATATAAGGAGGACAAATGCTGCTTCTAGCTTTTTAGTCACTTTTCCAAGTGCTATTAACAATTTATTCTCTTTTCCAGTCCACTATGAACATTCACTTCTGGAAAAAAAAAAAAAAAAGGAAAAAAGGGAGGAAAAAACATTTTCGTGGAGAAGTATAATGGAAATTTCTTTCAGCCTAAAATACCAAAACTTCTGAATTAGTAAGTGTAAGTAAATTTTTTACCATCTATTAGGGAAGTAATCTAAATCTCAAAGGGGAAAAGGGTATAAAGATGCTTTAAGTAATTACCTATTATTTAATACCTCTTCAATCAGACACATTTTCTTGCAAGGAAAGAATCTTAAAATAGAAAGTTTTTAAAACAGGGAATTCTTTTTTTTTTTTTTTTGAGACAGGGTCTCACTATGTAGTTGAGACTGACCTGGAACTCACTATGTAGCCCAGGCTGGTCTCGAACTCAGAGCGATCCTCCTGCCTCAGTCTCCCAAGTGCTGAGATTACAGGCGTGCACCAACATGCCCGGCAAAACAGGGAATTCTTACAAGTGTGATAACCACATTTTTTTTTTTTTTACTTTGAACATAATTCAGGGAGGAAAAGAAGACAAAAGAATTAGTGCCATCTAGAATCAAAAACAGGTTTTGCTTGTGAAATGCAAGTTTTAGCTCTTAACTGCAGATAACAATGCGTCACACCATGTGCTCCGGAGACTCGGGTGCCCAGGTCTCAGCAGCCCGCACTCCCATCCTCCTGTACTTAGCAGCCAGCCCTCAGCACTGATTCTGTCTTCTGCACCTCCCGCTTTCCTCGCACCTGTACTGCTTCCATCCAAAGCCAGCACTTGAACTCCACGTCTCTGTTTCCAAAGTCACCACCAGGTCAGTCCCTCTTCTTCTGTGTATGAGCTTTGCCCCTAAATAAATGTTCCTAAATTCCACCCAGGGAACTTGAAAACAGCCTTCTGAGACGTGTTTGCTCACCAAATAAAATCGGAAGCTCTCTAAGTGGGCAGTCAAGTGTCCCAGCATCTGGGCCTAACGTACTTTTTGAGTTTGAGGTTCTCCTCCTCTCCATCCTCCCTATGACTGTAGATGCCCAATGAGCCATGTGCCCTGGCACCATCCCATAGGGGCACCGAAACACCACTAATTAATGAGAAATATAGTGACAGTTAACTCAGGTTTCTACTCTGCTTACCCAGACCCACATGAGCAAAGCACACCACGTGCAAAGAGACCATGTACCAAATCCATCTAAAATCTCTATCCATGTTGCCATGGCTAATCACATCCAATCACGAGTGACTGCACATGTTCACAGTGAAGCCATCATTGCATGTCTTGCTGGTGGGCAGCTCCGGCGTGGGACAGTCCCATGGGGTGGTCTCGAGGGGACAGTTGTGCATGTAAGCAGAAACATGTTAGAAAACTATAAAATGAAATTCCAGTTGAAATAAGTTAAAATGTCACCTTATTGTGGGTGTGTAGAAAAGTGCATCTGTTTTTTAATAGAAAATCATTTTTCTTAAACTCCCCAACTAGAAAATGTTGACTGAATACTGAAGCTGAATGCTTAGCTTGCTGGGGGCACCTATCGGCTTCAGTCTGTGTGCATCTGCTATCTGGTCTACCTAAGCTGCACACAACCTCGTCACTCTCCTCCTTGCCTGTGCACACATTCTGATTTCTTGGGATCCCTTCTTTCCCTTCCTCTCAGCCACCTCAGTACTAACCATGCTCTAAGACGCGGGTGATTTTCTACTTTCTTCTATAACATCCTCTTCATTCTCACTATTCATAAACTCTGTCCTCTAAAACCTGATATATCTGACGCAATACCATACTGTCTTTTGTGCCTACTTTTTTTTTTTTTCTTTTGGTACTGGGGACAGAACTCAGGCCCTTGCGCTTGCGAGGCAGGTAGCGGAACCACTGAGCCAAATCCCCTGCCTTTGTGCCTACTTTTAAAAGAAATACACATTTACCTATAAAACATTTTCTAAGATTTCCATGTATTCTTCATCATAACTACAGACACTACTTTTATTTCCATTTTATAGATGAATAAACTGAGGTTTATTTTATTTTTGGTTTTCTTAGAAAGGGTCTTGTTATGTAGCTTAGGCTGGCCTTGAATGTGTGGTCATCCTCCTGCCTCAGCCTCCTGAGTGTTGGGATTACAGATATGCGCCATCCAACCTGGTTTAAATGGAGGTTTATTGAAATGAGATCACCTGCTCAACTTCATACAATTTCAGGTATTCCAGAAGAAGAAATCATGTACACTCACCCAAGAGTAGAGCAGCCAGGACTATGCGCAGGGCTGCTGTTATTCAGCAAAGTGCTAGAAAAGGTAGCAAAGGCCATAGGGAAGAGGAGGGCAATAAGTGCTATTAAGATTAGAAAGGATCTGTTCTGCTTGTAGGTGACGTGATTGCATAAATGGAAGTGAAAATTCACAAGAAGGAAGGAAGGGAGGGAGGGAGAGAGGGATGGACTAAGCAGTGAGACCAGGAAGGTATCACAAGACAAGATTTGCACAAAAAACTGTATTTCAGTAAAGATGAGAGCACTAAAATTCAAATTATGATACCATGTGCAATTACTACAAAGTTAAATAGAGCCAGAGTCTTGCAATTCCAGCTACTCTGGAAACTGAGGCAAAAGGATTGCAAGTTCAAGACCAACCTGGGCAATTTAGCAAGATGTAGTATCAAAATAAAACACTGAAAAGGGCTGGGGATGTAGTTCATTGGCAAAGCATCCCTGGTTCAATCCCCAATACTACACATGCATGTGTGTGCATACAACACACACACACACACACACACACACACACACACACACAAAGTTAAGTAAGAGTCAACTTAACAAAACATGTACAGGACTAATATACCAAAGACTGAAAACACTTAAAGAGTGAAATAAAAGTAAATTTAAACCAATGGAGATGTATACTCTATTTATGGATTACAAGACTCCAATATAATAAAATGATATGAATTTTCCTCCAATTGATGAGGGAATTTAACATAATTCTTGTCAAAATCCCAGCAGGATTATTTTTGGAAAGACAAGATTATCCTAAAAGTTTCATGAAAATGGTAAGGAACTAAAAACACTGAAATAAGTTTGCAAAAAGAATAAAATGGAAGAAATTGGTGAACCCCAGTTTCAAGATTTATTGTGTAACTATGGTAATCACGATTATGGGGTGCTGGTGGAGAGACAGGCACTAGATCAATGGAACAGAATAGAGAATTCAGAAATAGATCCATACCACAAGTATGTTCGATTGATTTTTGACAACTGTGCAAAAGCAAGTTGATGGAGAAACGATGGCCTTTTCATCAAATGGGCTCGGGCAATTAACAGTCTTTGGCAAAACAAACAAAAAACAAAGCAAGTTTTGAATTAACCTAAACCTCACCCCTTTCACAAAAATCCCCTCAAAATGGATCATAGGCTTAAATGTAGAACCACACATTTTTCAGAGAAAAAAAAAAAGAGAGAGAGAAAATATTTGGGACCTACAGCTAGGGAAAGAATTCCTTAACGTGAACTTAAATATGTGGTTGGTCAAGGACAAATGGATAAATTGTACTTGCATCAGAGCTAAAAATTCTTGTTCTGTGAAAGATTCTCTTAAAAATGTGAAAATACAAATTACAGATTGGGGAAAATATTTGCAAACCACATATCTGGCAGAGAACCTGCATCTAGAATGTACAAAAAGACTCTCAAAACATAACTAAAGAAACAATCCAATTAGAAAGATGGGCAAAAGATTTGAGCAGTCTTCACCAGAGAAGACACACAGATGGCAAACGAGCACACGAAAAGATGGTCAGCACCCCCAGACACCAGGGAACTGCAAACTAAAGCCGCAATGAGATGTCACAGACACCCAGAAGAATGGCCAAACTAAAAATAGTGACATCACCAAACACTGGCAAAGATTCAGAGAAACCGAATCATTCCTACTTTACTGGTAGAAATGGAAAATAATACAAGCCACTACGGAAAAACGAGTTTGGAAGTTTCTTAAAACAAAACAAAACAAAACATGCAAGCACCACATAACTGAGCAATTGCACTCTCAGGCATTTATCCCAGGAAAAAGGAAATTATGTCTACAGAAAAACATGTACAAGATTGTTCATATCAGCCATGGCCCAGATTGTTCGTGTCAGTTTTATTCATCACAACCAAAATTAGAAACTACTCAAATGTCCCTCTAGTGCTGAACAGTGTACAAACTAATGGATGCCCATTCCATAGAATACTCTCTGGCAATAAGTTGAGTACAGTGGTTAGCTGTATGCCTGGAATCCCAGTGCTCTAGGAGGCTGAGGCAGGAGGATTGCAAATTGGAGCTCAGTATGGGCTATTTAGTAGCTTAGTAGAAAACCTGTCTCAAAATACAAAAAAAAAAAAAAAAAAAAAAAGGG
>NW_022900950.1:67251303-67260819 GCF_012274545.1 Fukomys damarensis | reverse complement strand
TTTTTTTTTTTTTTTTTTGGTACTGGGGATCGAACTCGGGCCCAGAAATGTAGCTTTTTAACAGCAGCCTGTGTGACTGTGGTGGTAAAGCAATTGTTTTATCCTGATTGTATTGCTGCTAATATCCTGATGTGACACTGTACTTTTTTTAAGGTGTTACCACTGGGCGAACAGAACTAAAGGTACACGAGTTCTCTCGGCATTGTGTCTGACAACTGCATGCGAGACTACAATTATCTTCAAATAAAATGCTTCATTTAAAAAATAAAAAAATGAATATGCTAGATGATTATGGCTGGTTACAATAGACTGATTTTCTACCAAGTCGATGAGGGCTTCCATACTCAATGGTGGCTTTAGAATGTCCCAAATTCAAATAAACTAAAAATTTGATTTGCAGACTGACCCTGAGTCTCACCTGAAACCTGTGGGCATCACTGTCTCTTATGTGGCAGCTTCTGCTGATATCTGTACTAAACAAAAATAAAAAAATACCCAAAACGCTTCACACAACGTTACTTACTTATGAAATACAATGAACAAATCAAACAAAATACACTGTCATATTTTTGTAGCACTGATGGGCTAAATGCTTTAACTAAGAAAACAATCTTGTTCATACTAATCTACTACTATCACTACACAGAAAGGAAAAGGAAAAGAAAAGCACTGGGCAATTATTTGACCCTGAATTACTGATTTCAAGTACCACATTAATTCAAATAGTTTTGTGAACTTTCATGCAATTCCTTTCCTGTGTTGATTTCTCTGTAAAAGAGAAAAATCTATTACTAGTCTTGTCACTCTGCTTGATTTTCCCTAGTCATTAATTAATGTATCTACAGGAATTGTTTTTTAGGGGGGATGTTATAGAAAGCCCTCTTATAAAGCCATTTTTAAATGAAACAAAAAAAAAACATTCACAAAAGAAAAAATTATACAGAAAAAGAGTAACTTGCTTCACTGTGTCCCCTAAAGAGAAAAAAACAAAGGGGACAATGGCAGCATGCTCAACAATAAGGGATTCTCTTTCTTATTTTCGAATGCAAAATACAAAGCAAAGGATACACATACTTGAAGCTTCTATGAGAAACCCACAATACAATAAAGAGTAACATAAAAGGTAACCGGAAGTAGGGAGGTATTTTTCAAATGGAAGGGAAACAAGAGATGGAAGGGGTGGGGAGGGAAGGGAGGCAAAGGGGCTGAAGAAAAGGGTCGAAGGAAGAAACGGACATGGAGCGTTTGCAAATGGGAAGGGAGCAGAGGGTCAGAGGGACAGGGAGGGGTGGGAGGGGCAGGCGACAAGACAAGACTGGAGATGTGTTAGGTACATATACCAGCCCCCAACGAGTCATGTAATCCTCGTGAATAAAACTCCATGCACACACAGTCCCAGAAACCCTTCCGTCAATGTACTGTCTATCAGACACATACAGAGACTGGGATATGTAAACATTAAGTAACATGCAAGACCATCACACGAGTCTACCAGTGCATGATGCATCTACAATTCATGAACATCCAAGGGAATTTTTGATAGTCTATTACCAGGTGCTGCTTGGAAGACAGAAGCAAGATGAGGTAGAAATGGTTTCTGCTACTACTCGTGTTGGAGTGGCTGTATTTTTAAATAAATCGTTTTAATACTGAATGCTTCTACACAGCTTAACATTTTTATATAACTTTTCTCTATATCATACCCAGGGTTGTTACCTTACCACAACTTCTATAACTAATTGCTTGACTTTGGGGATCAATGTGTCTTCTCGCCTTTTCAGGATTATAATTAATACAGAGCAGTGATGAGTGACAATAAACTAGAAATACAAAGGACAAAAAACATTGAAAAAATTCACTTAAAAGTAGGAGTCTTATAAAGAAACCTCTCAACACTAATTGCTGATATGTGAGAAATCAGTGATTGGTGATTTTTTTTTCTCCCAAATTATTTAAACTTCAACCTCTTAACCAATGTGGGTTCGAATTATTCTCTGTTGACCAATCTTATCTCACCCTTTAGACACACAGAGCTACTTTCAGTTCCTCTAAATGGTCATGTTCTTTCCCAGGGTTTTATATATTTTCCCTGTCCTGCAAACTTCCTTCTCCCTAATTTTGTACCCTAATCGATTTTTGAGCTTCCAAGATACCTTTTTTTTTGGTCTGTGAAAGTTCCCAGGTCCCTCCGTAGGTCAGGTGACACATACCTGAGGGAGCCTGTAATTACTTTGCCACGCTGGAGTTACCATTTTACTTCTGTCCACCCCACCAGATCCAAAGCTTTTTGACAATGCTTTCTTCTGAGAAAGAGGGCAGAGCCCATGGCAGATGCTCAATAAATACCTAATGAGTAATGCAAAGATGAAGAATGGTCACGGGACAAACAAATAAATTCCTCAACCTCTGGAATAAGGAGATGGGGGACTCTGTTCACCCTAATGACTGGTTCCTGCCTGTTACGTGGTCAGCAACACAGGGGTGCTCCCTGGAGAGAACCAACTGTATTTCAGAGGTTCATCTTCCCAGAAAACTACATCCAAACTGTGTCTCTGCAGAACCACTCTAGGAAGTACCAAAGTCCTCTTTGGTAAAAACTGCTTTGAAAAGATACAGTACATCACTTCAGTGTGTGCAGAGTAAAGGTGGCTTTTCCAAACAGATGTCCAAAATACGGTATTTAGATAGCACACCTGGACTACTTAATTTACCCGCTTTAAAGTGAGGATTTCTTAGTCCTAAAGCCTGTCACTAAGTTTCCATCTTTCTCAGCATTGAGACTGCTAATCCTCGAACACTGGTTCTGAGCGTGCTTGGCTGACAAAGGCCTTAAGCCTGAGGACACAGGATGCATATTTCCCCCGCCCCCACCCAGCCGCCATTTTCTCACGTCTCATTCCAAGGTTCTTCCCACTGCAAACAGCAACACTGCTTTCTTTTCCCCTGACCTTTGTCAACTCTGTGGCTGTACTGCACATGGAAGTATTAACAATGGTCATTACCTGCCCTGTTTACTCAGTGTTAAGCATTAACAAGGCCTGGGCTATCTCAGCCGCAGCCATCTTTCTCCAGGACAGCAGTGCCTGTGTAAATGTCCCAGTGCAAACACCAACCTGGGCCTTCTCTAGCTGGGGGTGGGGAGACCTGGGAGCAACTGAAGGGACGGCTGGTACTGTAAAAGAGCAGATACTATAAAAGTGCAGTTTCCAGAAACACGTAAGATAAATGCACCCTGAACTCTGATGAAAGGCCTAGTTTTGTCCATGCACTTGGTCAGTCCTGGCATTTACTAGCGCAGGGTATAAAGCGTGTATTTCTCGATTTGTTTATAATGCCTTTAAACAGTTTGATATTGAGTAAACAGTATATAAATATTTTACAGAAGAAGGAAGGAAAACCATTGGCATGGAGCTCTCTTTGTTTAGGGTTGCATGTTTGGTTTTTTTCTGCAAAACAGCTATGTCATAGTGGGTGGGATTGTTTCTGAGGAGATGGGGAAAAGCTGGCAATGTTAATTTGCGCACGAAGAAGGGTGAAGAGTTTTATTAAAACTCCCATCAGATACCGCTTGTTGGACACCGAAATTGCAAAACTGTGCAGCCAAGATCAAATACAAATAAAGAATTGACTGTGTGTGGCGGGGGGATCTTTCACTAGAGTCAGCTTTTCTGTAAAAACCGGCCCACTCATAAATTCACCTGGCCAGGTGACAAGGCAGAACTTCATCTCGGACAGTGGCAGGGAACACGTGTGAAACAAGCCAAAGACAAACACCATCCTGCTCCACAGTATCTGAGCTGCAGGAAACAGGGCTCGGGCCACCTTTCCCTCTGCGAAGCACCCGCGTCATCGTGGAGATGAAACAACGCACACAGAGGGCTGCTTCTTTCCTGTGCATCACAAAACAATAAAACCACAGTGCTACTCACACTCGGATTTTCAAATCTGTGTATCGTGTGGGGAGACGGACTTTGGAATTACTTTGACCGGCTTCGAGTCCACTTAACCACTTCATAGCTGTGTGATCATGGGCAAGTTACTCAGTGATTTTCAATCTTCTACTTTTGAGAACTGAGCATAAACAACAGGAATTAATGAAGGACAGAAAAAAAAAAAAAGAATGATTAGCCAGAAGTACTTAGCAACATAACCTTTACACAAGAACAAATGCCATCATTTATTAGGGGCCGCTACGTGCCAAGGAGTTCAGATATGGTATTCTCATCTTTTTACATCCCTGAAAGGTCAGTATTGTCATTTCCAGCTTATAAAATGGGAAAACTAAGTTTCAAAGCTCAGAAATGAGACCGAAGTAATTAGACCTCCACCTCAATGCTGAGACGCTGTAAGACCATCTATCCACATTCCTTACCTCATTTTTTCCCTCATTTAAAAAACGATCCAAGAATTTCCCTTCCCTCTCTGATTCCTTTTTTTCTCAGTCATACTTCGGGTCACAACCGCATTGGGAGTCTTTGTTTCTTCCTTTTGGCAGAACTCTTGATTGAACCCAGGGTCTTCTCTGAGCTACATTCCCAGCCCTTTCAGAATTTATTTTGGGACAGGGTCTTGCTAAACTGACAGCTTCCCGGAGTGGTCTTGACCCTCCGGCCTCATCCTCAGAGTGCTGGCAAGGAAGGCGTGTGCCACAACGCCCAGCTTGTTCTGTCCTTTCTGTAGCCAGTCTGACTTTTCTAAATCTGTCCTACAACTTCTCTTCCTCATTCCCAGGTGCCCCTTGCTGCAACATGCTACCCAATTTTGTTGGGCTTGAGCCAAACCCCGCAGTCCCTCTGCTCCCATTAGACCCACCATCCACACTATCGCTGGATCGACAGCAAATACTTCCTCTGCCAGAGACAGACACGACTAGGATGCTGCTTTTAGACAACTCCACACTAGGACACCAAACGGTGAAGTAGCCTATCGGGGTCGCCTCCCACGTAGCGGATGGAGTGCTAGCTGCCCTCAGCCCAGCTGCGAATTCTTGGTCTAGTCCCAGGCCTGCTGCCACCATGGCCCCGGAGGGACTCGAAGTTAGTTCCTGATTCCAGCAAGTGAGACTTGGCAGAAGAGAGGGGAGTAGCTGTTGAAAAATAGATACATGTTTTCTATGACATTTGAAATAAACCCTCCTTCCTCTGTATCGTAAATGTCTATATTGCAATTATCTGTATTGTAAATTTGTTCATCAGAAGGGAAAGTAAAGTGGCTTTTTTTGGGGTAGAATAAAGTAGGAATATTGTATTTTGGGGAATGTAAGTTCTGAGTTCCCCTCAAAAAACTACTGGAATGGCCTGTTTGCAGTTGAGGGTTATTTCCATGCGCAACAAAGTTAAAGTGGGAGATACAGGAAGAGGGAAGAATTCTAGTTCCTTGTTGGTACAATTCTGTGTGAGAATGCAACCCAGAAGAAATGTCCCAACATTAAAGTGTGCTGAAAATAAACATGAGTGATTCATTAGAGCTAATCTGGCAGCCAAAAGTGAATACTAGTAACAAAGAAGGTTAATAAAATGCCCAGCAAAGAACACTGGATTCACCTGGTTCCAGAAATAACGAAGTTTGTGTAGGCCAGAGAAGGGGCAATGGGTTGGGAGCACAGTCAGAAGAAAAATTCCTTTCACCTTTGTAAGATCCAAGGAATCGAGAAAGACAAAATATACCCATCTCCTTTTGGCTCTGCCAACTACATAAGCAGTTTGATCAATTTTTACTTTACCTTCCCTGTCTACATCTGCCATTACTACCTCAATAGGAAAATATATAACCCTAGTTCAAATACAGGTCAAGATGACTATAATAAACACCTATGAGCATATGCTATTATTTTTTCCCTCATTCCTCGGGTTGTATATTCAAGTGAAGGACAGAGCAGGGTAGTTTTTATCCAAAGCATATTCAATGAAAAAAAAGGATGCTGTGGCAAAATAAATCTAAGAAATGCTGCAGGAGCACTTCCCTTTGAAGATATTGAAGTCTCAGAGCAGCCTGCCAGGAAAGTCGCCTGTGGAACACACCTAAGTCAGGGCTTCCAGGCCTCTTGACCTTTTGGTCTTTTCTTCTCAGCCACTGTTAACATCTTTGTGCAGAATGATGCTAAGAATGCCGGACTAACAGGAGAAAGCTAAGTTCTCATTTTCTTTTCTTGTGCGACATAAACAACTTCCATAACTTCCCTGGACTTGAATTTCCAGACGGTGCTGGACCAGAGACTGGGTGGCTGGAGGCTCTGTCTAGCCTCATGGTTCTTCTGTGTCCATGGCCATTGTCCACAGCACAGAAGTGGGGTCTGCGGGCTACTCCACAGCTTGTGCCCTCCTGCTGGACCACCTCACAAGCTCTGGAGTCACCCAGGAGCAGCCAAGACAATGGCTCCTTCACAGCCCATCACATTCAGCCCCTTGTGTCCGGGTTGAGTGCTAATATTGCAAAGGCTGTTAGGAGACAGCGGGGGAGGGGGTCTCTCAGAGAATTGCTAAAACAAGCTTATTTCTGTTCTTTGAAACTTTTGCTGGCTTTCAGTCACGGCTTTTTAAAGAGTTTCTTGTGCTTTTTCATTTAAATATGCAAGTTTAATAAACATTATTCGTCCAAAACAGAGCAATGAAGTAAACTCTCATAATGGGTTCTTTAGGCCTACATTCTTGGGCCACATTCTCAGATGGTTTCATTGGAAATGCTGTTAATACTGACATTTCAACTTTGAAAAAACGATGACAATCCAAAGGATTGTTTCTAGTATTGCAAATATGACTTTTACTCAGTCTCACAGAATTATTTGCCTCTTATGTTTATTTGTATATTATTCTTATTGAAAAGAGTGGAGACAGAGACAGAGAGAAAACTAACAGCTACCTCTCTACAAGTTGAAGTGGGCATTTTACTTTGTTTTGCAGCATGGATATATTAATGATATAACAGCTCTAGCCAATATTTGCACACATGTAAAAGAGGTGATAGGCCTTATTCAAATAATGTGCATTAACCCTGACAATAACCTTATAGGTTCTATTATTATTCCAGCTTTACAGATTGGGAAACTGAGGCCCAGAGCATATTAGGTGAGAGGCCCGTACAATTAGTGAGTGAAAGAGTTGAGATTTGAGTCCAGAAGTCTTAATCACTATGCTATAGGGGCTCTTGCTTAAATTGTGAAACAACAAAACCATTGGTATAAAAAATATATGTAAGTGGTGGAGAGATGTAACTCAGAGACACATGAACTCCATGATAGAACGAAAGAAAAATGAATTTCTGACCTGTTGGTTCTACTTACGTCAGATCAAAGGGGAAGGGCCTGCCATGCCATGAAAGACACAGGCTGGGCCCATGACACATATTCTGTGGGTTCAATGCTATGAGAATGGCCGACCCAGGCTATGAAACCTCCTCACCAGATGCTGGGACACCTGAAATAGTTAAGAAGTATCTGATACAGTCTAAGAAAGTTCTTACAGAAATTAAAATGTGCTAAACTTATTTTCTTGAACACTGCTCTGATGCTTTCTTGAGACTTTCTGTGCCTATTTTTTCCCCAGATATTAAAAAATTGTTTGTTTCTTTTATGTAATGGGGAGAAGTGGGTAGAGGAAACAGGACAGAGATTAAAAAGACCTATACCAGACATAACAAGACACATAATGTGGGGACTTTGCCTGGATTCTAAATGACAAAGCCAACCTGGAAAAGGCTTTTTTGGGGGTTGGGTTTAATTAAGCTTTTTTGATTATAGTCCTGTCATTAGATATTGCCAAGGAGTTATTGTTTTGTTAGGCCTGATCACAGCATCGCGGTCATATGTGAAATCTCCACTTTTTAAAGAAATGTGTCCTGTGGTCAACAAAGTAAATAACATAATATCTGAGATTTTTTTACTCTGAGGGAAAAAGAGGCCCAGCAAGTGTGGTAAAATCCTGATTATCATTAAGCCCAAATGATGAAATATGAGGGATCACTACAGAGTTCTGTTTCTGCAAATGTTTGACAATTCTCATGATAAAAATATTTTGATGAAGAATATGAAAAGATTTTCATCCTGACAGAAAGCAATGAGTGACACATGATGTAACTTGGAAATGAAGTCTTCAAGAAATGGCCAGATACACACCTGGGAACCGAGCTCACTTCTTGTCAGGCCAAGGCCAGGAAAAGAAGAGCACAAGAGAACCATGAAGCAGAGCGATGATTCAAGGGAGGAAAAGAGACCACAGCAACAGAGCTAATCTTGCTTCGGGAGTTGATTTGCTGTCTCTGCTTTCAACTTCCTCCTCTTCCAGAAGTCTCAACGTCTGCTTCAAAAATACTACGGAAATCAGTCTGCTATCCCTCACCTTACGTAGCTAGCATTTATAATCTCTCCCACTGCCTAACTCTCAGTCCTTGGGAGTAATTGGTTTAATTACGGAGTATGAGTGTGCATGTTTGTACAAGCTCAGCTCTTTCTTACAATCTTTGTCTCATACTCACTGTGTTATTCCTTTATAAAACCAAGAGCCAAATTTCTGTCTGGTATTCCAGGTGTACTTAATATTGGTCTACCTTCAGGACAACTAACAGCCCTCGGTAATTAGGAAATTAGATTTTTTTTTTTTTCAAAGAAAATGACCACATAGCTAAATCATTATAGTTTCCCAAAGTACCTTTTCTAGAGGCTCATCAAAACATGTATCAAAATGCAAATAAAAACCTTTAGAAACAGGCATAAACACTCTGAACAAATTAGTAGGTCAGACTCCACAAATGCTGCATTTTCTAGCATCCTCATTCTCCCCACACAGACAATCATTTTGTTTCTAAAAATACACTCGTTTTTTGCATTTAATCACACTCTACGGTAAATTCTGCATCCTAGGTTTTCATCTGACATTAAAATACTGTTCTAATTCCTCATAAACACCTATTAATGGCCGTAGAACAGCCTGTCAAGTGCAGGCAATAATTTCCTTAGGTTTTCCCCCCTACGATGGAATAGGAGGTTGTTACCATTTGTTTAATACTAGAAAATGAGTGATCCTCTCATGAACCTCTCTCTTGCAATACCTCCTTCTATAATTACGTGTGTTTTCATAGTACTGGTCCTCTGATCATTACTTCACCAAATTATGAGCAGCATCCAGGAGCTTACCTTAACCTAAGAATAAAAATAACAGTAAAAGAGTCGGGTCCCACTGAGAAGTGAACCCAGTATTCTCCCTCTGTTATCTGACACGCTGTGTGCTTGAAGAAAAAGTCACTGCCTCGTTGCCTCTTGGTAGCACACGGTGTTGTCCTTGATCTAGCCTTAGTCACTTCCCGAAATGCTGCTTGCTCCTGTTCTTTTTCTTACAGTGCAACAACGCGAGTCTGCAGTTCTGGCTGTTCTATTTCGAATTCTGCCTCTCCTCTGCTCCCACAGCACTTTGCAGGGGCCTCTCATGCAGCACTTCCTTCATCCTCCCGCGTGCTATAGTTAGTTGTCTGTGTTATCTGTCTGCTGAGACTTTTTTTTTTTTTTTTTTTGGTTTTTTTTTTTTT
>NW_022900950.1:67215580-67251160 GCF_012274545.1 Fukomys damarensis | reverse complement strand
TTTTTTTTTTTTTTTTTTGAGGCTTTTTTCTTTTTTGCGGCGCTGGGATCGAACCCAAGCTTCGCACATGCCAGGCAAGTGCGTTACCACTGCGCTACACACCAATTCCGGCTAAGACTCTTCACCTCAACTTTTAATCCCCTCTAGTGCCTGGCATTGTGCTCTGCAGAGTGAACACTGCTGGGGCATTAGCTGATTTTAATCAAATTATGAACACCATCCTGTTGAGTAGGGTAGTTTCTCTTATATTGTTCTTTGCCCCACGGAGTGCTTGAAAACATCTCTGTACAATTAGCTGCCTCTACAAAATAAATGAATGTGCTATTTACATCCTTTCCCAGGTAATTAATAAAGATGTTAAGCAAGACCACGCTGAACATAGATTCCCAGCCTCCTTGAAACCCAACACTTTATCATTACCTTTTCAGTCCCTCAGGCAGTTTTCAATCAATTTGACACATTCGACTCAAATTGAATTCATTTTTTCTGAACTCGATTTCATAAGACCTGCGATCTATCTTCCATTAATGTCTGATGTATTTAGAAGTAATAATATATCTAGTATACACTTTTTTTCCACTTTCAAAACAAAACAAAACATCAATGAAATTTGTGTATATGAAAACTTTACAAACTATGCTGTTTGTGGCTCGCGGCTTCAGTACCCCACAGATGTCCGTCCGTTTACCTTCTCAAGTGCTCTATTAGGGTTAGTGATGAAGTTTTCTCCATCCAGTCATTTATTCCACAAACACCTATGAAACACTTACTAGGTAATAAGGGGGAGGTAGTAAGCTTTCAGCAGATGTAGGCCTAATTCTACTCAGCAATGAATTCTCCAGAGGCTCTTGTTTGGTGAAACACACAGGACAGTGTTTCTCCCACTGGTTTATTCTTACTACGCACTAGCAAAACTGGAACAGGAATGGGGCAGGAAGAGGAGAGAAAGCTCAGTGTGGCTTTGTACTGGCAGTTATGATCAACAGGTACCGATCCTGAAAAAGGTGGCTAAAATAAGATAATAAATCTATGCTCTATCTGTGATGCCCTTGCCAACAGTGCTCTGGGTAATTTAGAATTGGACACGCATCTGTCTGTCTGTCTGACTATCCGTCCCATTGTTCCTCATGAGTTCTAAAGAAAAGCTCCCATATTTTGATGGGTTCATGACACTTCCATTAGCCCTGGCTAACACATCATCTAAGACCTGGCCTATTTATTTGTTTTCTTCTTTTTTTCCCCCTTTGTTTTGGTAATGAAACAGGTCTTCATTACTGTGTAATTATCCTTATTTATCTTCTTAAAGGCCAGATTTAAAAAGCAGTTCAGAAGCTCAGCCATTTTGCCATCAATAGCTCAGTCATTTGAGCATAATCATCAAGCTTATCTCCCTATTCATTTAATGCCAGCCTCCTTTATCTCTTCTGCTCCCTCCTTTCTCTTCTTTATTAGGTTTGTATTATTACCCTTTGCATCGCTGATCACCATAAATACTTCTTGGTTGTAACTCTGGAGCCTCTTTGATGATTCACGCTTTCCTGTGAGAGTCTGACAGACAGATTTCATTTACTCTTGAGTTTCTCTCCCCGCCCCTTCCCCTTCTGTTTCTGCACCATTGTCACTGTCACTTGGACATGGCCTCTGGTTTTTCCAGTGATGTCGGGGCCTTGGTGGTGAAACTGCTGATCTTGAGCAAGCAGCTGTCCAGCCCTACTGGGTGAGAAGGTGCTGCAGAGCCTCAGGAGGACCCGGCTAGAGGGGCAGGCACAGCTCAGTACCTGTTCCTGCCCCATGGGCAGAGGTCCCTCCTCAGCAGGATGAGGCCCTGCACAGCACAATGCAGATTCAATTCGGGAGGGGAGAACACCTCCATTTGTGACCTTCCCCCCAGACCAACCCCACTGGGATCGCCATTGGGCCACCTCTCATTTATGCCACGAAGGCCACAAACTAAGAGAAACACTGCATTTTCTTTCTTTTCTGGAGGGACATCCACACATTTCTGGACTTAGAAACTCTCACTCCTTTTCTTTGTATCCTTCCTATTTGCATAGTAACTGAGTTTCTGATTGTTCACTGTTAGGCTGGATTATTCACTGAGGAATTTTCACCCCGTATTTGTAGCAGAAAACTAAATCTTTTAAAATAGGGGAAATTTTGACAAAAATTCATTTTAAGGAGTCCAACTAGTAAGAAGTCATAACGAAAAAGAGGGCTTCTTACTATACTGAGAAGTACAATCTTATTTGTAAATAGTACATCTATCATTTTGGTTATAGGTTTTTTTTAAAAAAAGATTGATATAAGATACCCATAATTCTTAGGTAAATGCTATTTTTATATCAATTTATCAAATGTATTCATTCTTCTTTCATTTGCATTAAGCAAAGGTGCAACTTAAAATATTCTTTAATATTCACACCACATAAACGATCTAAATTCTTCCACCCCAAATCTATATATTTTTTAATTTTGATTTTTTTATTAGTACCTGCTTGCAGGACATTTTTCATCCCTTTCCCCTTTTTTCTCTCTCCCCTCCCTCCATCTCTTGATCTCCCTCTCATTCACCAAAGGTCCATGTCCCTATTTCCTACTATCTTTTATTTTGCTCTTTAGCCCCAATTTTGAAGTCATTTTGGATAGTTTAAGGAGGGCTCAGCTTGGTTTGACAAAATAAGATGACGAAGGCAAAAATGAGTGATTTTTTTATCCTCGGAGTGAGAGCTACACCACTCACACTTTCACACTATTTTTACTTGGGAGAATCTAACATTCTTTGTGTGAGCTGGTAGAAAAGATAAGGAGAAGTAAAGATCTTTTTTCCCCATCACATCTTTCTCTTTGTCCATCCTAGTTTCTCAGTGTCTGTTTCCCCCTGAATTTCCTTCATTTTCCTTCAGTTCTGGCACAGATCCCATCCAGGGCTCGTCCCATCCCTCTCCTCCCCTTTTAGGATAATTGTGTTCTTCATTTTTAAATGTCTCACCAACTACACACCAATAACTTCAAGGAATCTTGGTGAAGAAGGGGATTAAATTATCTTCAAAGTATAACCGCTGGTTGGTAAACTATAGTCCATATGGCCCTGGACAGCAACTACTAGCTTAGGTCAGGGGCTTGCCCTAAACTAACACTTGCCAGGGAAAACCCATCTCCTGAGATGAAGAAAAAATGCTACAGGAAGATACTTTAGCTGGATCAAGTAAAATAAGAGGCTCTGAACGTATGGTTCTCAGCTGCTCCACCCCGCCCTATCTTTCCCTGTTTTCCCCAGGTGTTCAACTCCTGCACACTACAGATTCCTTTACCTCATCTTGGTCTCTCTGCATTCAACTCTGTTCAACTTCCCCGGCCTCTTACAGCCCCCCCACCCCTGGTCTTCTGGCTCTCTGCTCTCACCCCCTAGCTTGCTGAGATCCAAATGGGAGCTTCCGGCTGCTGCCAGCTAAGCACTGAAGCGGGAGGGAGTTGAGGGCTTGTGGGGTTACTCCCTGCCACTCTTCCCAAGAGAGGTGACATGTAAACCCCAGGGATGGCACAAATCATCCTCATTATTACCTCTCTAGGCACTGTGGTGTCAGGCAGGGACTGAAGTTCCCACGCCGGATAACGAAAAACTCAGAAATCACACAGGTGGTAACGCAACACCGGCATACACAGAATACCATCTGAAAATCCATGCTCCACAGGTAGTGACAGCTGAGAGGGAAACCCAGTCAGCAAATGGCTGGGGACTGTTCTGATACTGTGGCTTTCTACCAAGTTACCAGAGTTCAAAGCCCTGTCCTTCAAAATAGCCACCAGTGAAGGCTCTGAGAAAAAAAAGTATTAAGGGGCACTTAAAACAAATTCGAGCACAAATCGATCAACAACAAAGAAAACTTCTCCACTGCCTACTCATTCTATGATTTAAATATTTATTCTTCAAACACAGCCAGTGTGTGTCCCTATGAAATCATTGGAAAACGCCAGCCCTTCGGCTCTCCTCCGAGGGTCAACGCTGAGATTTTGTGTGTATAATATTATTACAGAAAGAATAAATATTTACAATGAACTAAGTAAGCTTTTCTTATAGACTACTACAGAGAACAGAAAGTTTCACACTGCTTTAAACTCTAAGGAAGTTTGTGACCATGTGTGAGGAGACAGCATGACGTTCTCAGGGGATAGACAACGAGCCCTAGGAGCCTGACAGTTCTTTCCGTGAAACTGCGCTATAGTAAATTTTGATTCAAATAAGTAATCCATCAGCAAAGGCTTCACAATATTAGTTACACGAAGATCTTCAATGAGTGACATTTGTTGAAGTGGGACTTCAGTTACATTTTATAATCACCTTGTTGTGGCATGGAAACTTTTCATCCACGAATTTTAAACTTGCATAGGGTTAGTCATCTGGGCATTTTGGAAAGGACAAGATTACCTTAATCGGAAACTTCCATCTACTATTTATGCCTGCCAAGGAGCAGCAGCAAAAGTTACTCCCCAAAGCTTTTCCTGATTCTCAACTGAGTATGATATTTCTGTCTTCTGAATATGCTAGAATCTGTCTCTGACTCTATTTCCATCCTTATTGTCTTCCTTGCTCTCAATTTTCACTATAAACCACTCTACTAACCACTGGGACTAACTCTGCAGGCTCTGTCTGCTCTGGCTGACTGGGCCAAGTGTCTTAAATGGCAAGCACTCAATAATAAAAATTGTCCCAAGAAAATGCGAAACTCTGAATCCTACCTATAAGCTTAGCCTCAAATTTACCGCAGTCTTTAGGCAATATAGATATAGAGAGATCATTCTAGAATCACAGAATTGGAATTGTTTTAGATATAATTGAGTTCAATCTACTCACTTTCAAAGGCAAGGCAAGGAAAGTTTGAAGAGGTTAAGTGCCCTTTTATCACAGCGATGAAATTCAGACAAAATTGGAAGTGGCTGTTCTGGTCTATTTTGGTAGCAGCTGACCTGTCTTAGAATTTGTTGAACCTCCAGCATTGACTGTAGACTGATTTTAACTGGAATGAAAACTTCAGGCTTGAAATTATTCTGTTTTTGAGGAAACTGGAGTTGCTGATTAGTTATAGTAAACCAGATACTGAAAATCATTGCACTTCCATTTGATTCCTCACCAGACCGAAGTAGGCTCAAAGATCTTTGACTATCAAAACTAAGTTATGTGAAAATGATTCCTATCACACATTCCATAAACACAGGAGTCTTGGACTCACATACCCACTGCTGGTACAAGCAGGTAAATTACTCCACTATTACCGGAGGGCTTTTGGCAGTATGTTACGAAGAGCTAACCTTTCAACCCGGCAGAATAGCTGGTGCCACTTCTAAAAATTTATTCTAAGGAAAACTTAGATCTAGAGGTTTGGTCAATTTTTATCCTTCTGCCTTTTCCATTTGCTGATCAATTCCATACAATGGATTTGTCATTTCTGCCACTGAAAAAACTATTTTTATTGTTTGGAAGGAAAGATAATTTGTTTGTTTGTTTATGGTAACAGGGATCAAACTCAGGACCTTGTGCTTTGCAAGGCAGGCGGTGGAATCACTGAGCTAAATCCCCGGCCCGAAAGAAAGAGAATATGAACTGGCTACTTACTCTTCCCTTCGGGTCTCGTGTACTGTTTTTTTTTTTTCTTGTCAAAAGGTGATAGAAAGGGAAAAATTATGTTTTCTGGTAAAAGTTACTGGCTGCTCTTGGAAAGCTGCACCCAAGTTCCTCTCTCTGCCTTGCCCTCACTCTGCTGTCTTCAGTACAAGGACTACAATGCATCTCCAGCTTAAGACTTACAGACACATACATTCCTAAAGGGAGCAAATGAATACGGTGACATTGCACAAGTCTATGCAGTATCTTCGGCCATTAAAGTTGAGAGCTAAAGATAAAAAAAGTTACTGGCTGCTGTGAACAGGTTTTCAGAGCATTAGGTGATGTCTGGATTTTTCCAAAAACTGTAGAATAAGGCTCTGGCTGAACTTCCTCTTCCCATAATCAACAGACCTAGAAATCCTCACTGAACACATCTGATGGACATCACTGCACTAGGAGCCGCACAGAAACAAATAGCAAGGGCGTTCACTTGTTTACAACTATGTGCCATAGCAGTGGCTTACACACATGAATAAATGGTCATGAATGAAGGCTGTCATTCATTTCCAAACACTAAACGGATGAATCTAAAGAAGGGAGGGGCCCGTGCAGCCGAGACTGATGGGGAAAGACTTCGCAAAGGAAGGATTCGAGCTTCAGAAAAGAGACAGAGCACGAAGAGGCAGAGCAGGGGAGCACAGGCTCAGAGGGATGGCTTGCAGGCCCACCTGAAGAGCACCTCAGTCTCATGCTCCCGGTCATCAGCCACCAAACACTGGCTGGGATCTCCTTGTGACAGATGCTGCCACCCAAGGGAGCAGGCACAGCAGGTGGGTAAGAGCACTGAGTTCTGGACTCAGCATCCCTGGATTCAAACCAACTGTGACACTGAACAGCTGCCGGATCTTGGACCTGTCAACCTCTCCAGGTCTCAGGGACAGCAACAGGACCCAGCCCACGGAGCTGTCAGGAGGAGATGGAGTGATGTACGAGCAAGGACTGAGTAAATGTTCAAAGGCTGGCAAGGCATCAAGGTGTAACAGGGGATGAGTCCTGCCTTTGTCATGCGCTGATGTAGGACTTACCCATTTTTTTTCAGTTTGCATTTTCCAGTCTTGTAAGATACATGAGACTGTTCCCGCCTTTGGAAATACATAACCTGAACATACACGAATTGGTTTTTGATGACTATCTTGCAATGGGTCTCGGAGCCATTTACTGCTCTTCTCCCAGGGTGGACCAGTAACAACAACTCTCACTACTGCAGCAACAATAGAGTTGTACGGCTCCCGAGTGTTTACAGAAGGCTTCTAGAGAACCCACAGGAATTTGTGAGGGAAGCCAGCCAAATTATCAGGACAGAGGCAAGCCTGGGACCCAGGGTTTCTGTGTTCTTGCCAGTACTCCTAACAGCTTCCCAGGGAATGCAATGGGCTGCTACAAGCTGGTTGCTAAACTCAACCTGGAATCCTGCTCCTTATACAATGAACATCTTACGGGAAGCAGTTTAGCTGTACTTTGACATTAATGGAAACAGAGCTGATTACTAACAAGCTTAAAACCTTAATAGTTTATTGTCTAATGTTGGTGCCCAAATTCACAAATCTGTAATCTCAGCTATTCAGTAACTGAACATATTTTTGTTCTGCTTTGGATTCGAAGAGGAGTCAATAAAGAAGTCACTTGATTGTATTTTGACTTCTTGCTTGCCCATTTCCAGTAAATTCTAGTTAACGATATTTTAACTAAAGTAAAGTAGCACATTGCTGAGGTTTATAGATGAGTAGAGACAGACAGACTAGCATCTGCAAACCCCACTGGAAAACAGGTACCTAAACCAGATCAAAAAGTGTTATTCAAGGTCGAGGACATAGCTCAGCATTGTAGCACCTGCCTGGCAAGCTTGAAGCCTTGAGTTCAATTGATGATACAAAAAAAAAAAAAAAAGTGTTGTCCAGATGATCAACAATACTAGCCAAGGAAGCCAAGGTTAAACTCTCAAAGATGGAATATTCATGTTCAAGTATGTGACATCAATATAGTCCTTTTCAGACCACCGTTCTCCTTGTTTTATCCAATAATATAAGAATCATCATTGTTATGGTTTATATTCAGACCCTCCTCCCAATGCCCTATGCACTCATAGATGGGGCTTTTTGGTGGTGGCTGGATCTAAGGTGTGTGATAACAAAATTAGTCCACTGTTTCATTTAGCACAGTTCTGGATACGGATAACGGGAAGGCCCACCCAGGTGAGGGTGGAACCAACCAATAGGCTTACAGCCTGAATGGAATAAAAGGGAAGGGGAGGTTTGTTGCTTCCTGCTACCTGCCTGCCATGCTATTGACTGTTTCTATTCTGCCATGTTCCCACTGTGATGCTGCCTTGCCTTGGAGCCAGGCAACTATGAACTGAAACCTCTCCAGACTGTGAGCTAAAATAAGCCTCTCCTTCTTTAATTGGTTAGTGTCAAGTATTTTGTCCTAGTGATGAGAAAAGTAATTAAGAGAATCATTTAATAAAATATAGCTTTAAAGAGACAAACTATGTCTTTATTCCTCTAGGGAACATAACATATTTCCATTAAAACACTAATGGCATTCAATGTTTAATGCCAAATTGCTCCATTTGAGGGAGAGGGGTAAAGCTTTAGTTAAATTCTTTCATTAATTTTTTTGAGGCAGGGTATCAGTATATAGTCCAGGCTGGCCTTGAACTCATAATCCTCTTGCCTTGGCCTCTTGAGTGCTGGGATTACAAACATGTGCCAACACACCTGGCAAGTTTCTTTTCAGAATCCACTTCAGTGGGTAACTCGGCTTACCCCTGATCAGAATTTTCATTAAAGGCCAAGTATACCTGTGTTTTGACTTCTTCTACCCACTCTTCCTTGCTTCACTTTTTCTGGTACTAGATATCGAACCCAGACCCTTCACACTGAGCTCCATCCCCAGCCTTTTTTATTGTTCATTTTGAGACAAGGTCTTTCTAAGTCAATAAGTTGCCCAGGCTGAACTCAAAACTTGTGATCCTCCTGCCTCAGCCTCCCAGAATGCTGAGATTACAAGTATGCACCACTGCATCCAGCTGCACATGTATTTTTCTAATGCACCAGAGACCCCTCCTAGCAGTGCGTGTCCATACGAGGCAGGGGAATCTGCCAGTTACCCAGGCACAGCCCGCATCACTGCTCTCCCACAGGCAACTGCCTCAAGGGATGCAAAGGGACAGAGACAGACCTTGGTCACCCAGCATGCAGAAAGCAGGGATATGGTGATTACAGGCTGCCTCTTGGTTATCAGGAAGTACCATAGGGAGGATGAAAGAGCCAAAGGGAGAGAAAACCTGCCACTCTGCACTCCACGTCACTGCTGTGCCACACAATGACCCTTTCAAGTGAACCCTCTGATGGCCTGGTGGAGACTGGATGTTGTGACAGCAACTCCACACACAGCCCAGGTTGGATTCTGCTGGAGCAAGGGAACAGGAGGACAAGAAAGGACAACTTCCTGTTTTCTACCTCTACTACTACCCTCCTGTTCCTACTCTAAGTGATGTGTCCTTTCTTCCTCTTTCTATTCAAAATCAAAATGTTTTTGGACTGCAGGAATAATTATGCTTTCTTTCTTTTCCCAAAACTTGGTCTTCCAGGGCTAGCATCAAACTCTTGGTGTGTATTTTAGAGAACACTTTATAGTGACAATGGCTGAAGACACCATTCCCACGGTGTGTCTGCAGCTACAGCCACTCCCCTGTGCTCCTCCCTCTCACTTTCCAGGGTGGACTAAAGCTGGCTTCAGCACAGACATTGCCACAGAAGACAGTGCCATAATTCAGTGGTATCTTAGTCGGCTGCTAACTGTGGAATGCAGTTTACTAGATTCCCAGGAAGTAAGGTATGGAGAACCTGAGTCTTCATTTCCAGAAAAATCTCAAAACTAGGGCCTGGGATTAGCACAGTGGCTCTGCACCTGCCTACTAAAAGTAAGGTCCCGAATTAGATTTCCATATCCCCCCAACAAGCAAACAAACAAACAAAAACCTCAACGCCCAAGGCTGTTTATAAGGAAGCATTGTAAATGACTTCTGACCCTCTGTGTGTGTGGTTTTTTTTGAAAGGATTAAGCTAGGCAAGGAGTTCCCTGAGATAGATTTTAAGGTGAATTGTCAACACATTATTTTCTTTTCACTCTACTGTTTGAGTCTGCACTTTAAACAGACATTTCAATAAATTAATGCATTAGGTACAAAGGAATGGACTCAATTTAAATGACTAAGCAACTGACCTGAATATTATTCACTCCAAACAGCCTGAGCAACAGGAAAAGAAAATGAACACAGAAAAGATTCTGAGTAACACTGTCTATAGGATTCCACCTAAGTGTCCCCCAGTGATGTGACTCTAGGAGGCCCACAGCTTCACCCAGAATAATCAGATGCACGTTTTCACCCAGCACAAAGCTAACCAGTGCTGCTCACACAGCTAACTAGTTATCCTGGCTACCCAGGATATTTGAGACATAACCAGAAACACCATTCTCCTTCAATAAGACAAGGCCCAGTGAGCGCAAGAGTGACCAGAGGTCCACATATTTCAAGGCATGTCACAGTGTACTTTGCAGAAAATCATTTTGCTTAACAAACTCGCAGCAGGCACCCCGACGAGACATAATCTATAAGGGCCTTTTGTCTCAGGCTGCGCTGCTCTGCGGTGCGGGGCTCTCTTTGCAGTGGTAATTGGTTTGGCTGTCCATTCCACCCATCAGGTGATAGAAAACTATCAATCAGCCTAAATGCAATGTGAGAGAAGTCTCTTTAGCCAATTAGTCAGTAATGAGAACATTAGCCAGGATCTCTTCTGCAGAGGGCACCTTAGCCATTCCACGAGAATGAAGAGATGACAGTCCCTGGGTGATTAATAAAGATCACAGGACACTTTAGACATTTTGCTTGGGTGAAGAAGAGAATCAGAGAGAAATGCACTTGCAAGAGCTAAGTGTTTCTAGTACCACCAGTGCTGTATGCAAAAACACTCCGGAAACACACAACAGCTTCTGCATTGCCAGCTGCTGGGAGGAGCACTGGGGCCCCTGCCTCTCTCACAAATAAGGCAGGGACTTGTCCAAAGTCACCCAGGTGACAGCAATGCTACGCTTCCTGAGGCTCCAGATAAAAATGTTAGAGGTGCTGAAAACAAGTAACAAAAGGACAGCAAATCAACACCTAGAGACTCCTACGTGGCTTCTGATTGCCTTTTGTCTCCAATGGGGTCAAGGAATTTGCATTCACTGCCCCCAACTTCCTAGCCCTGCACAGTGACTGTGCCCCAAGGATAGGCCGAATACCAGTATGAGTTTTAGAGCGAGGATCCCCAAGTCAGGCTGTGTGGGTCCTCCCACAAGGCCAGCTCCATCACTCACCGGATGTGCGATTTGGGCAAGTACTGACAAAAGTACCTCGGTTTCCCCATGTGTAAAACAGACATAGCACGTGCCACCCAGGGCTGTTGTAAGGGTTAAGAGTTAGGGTGCTCTACAGAGCTTGAAGAACAGAGCCCACCACAGCCAGCTCAGCTACGGTCACTCAGCTGCAATGGCAGAAGCACGTGCAGGGATAGCACTAAGGAAATTCAGGGCAAGTAAAATAAAAGGTTGGAACCTTTTCAGGGATGGAGACAGAGGGAATGACAGTGAGAGGAGCAAACTCCAAGTGGAGAGCAGAGGCAGGGCCGGTGTGGTGATCTGCAGGTCACTAGGGTGTGGATGACAGCACCATCGCATCCCTCCCAGCTTCCCGCACTCTCGCCAGTAGGGTCACTGGGAATATTCAGGTGGGACTCTGTGCACCCACTCACTACTGTGCACACCAGCCGAGAGGCCATGTGCGAGGGGACCGGGACACGCCAATCTGCACCTTTGCACGCACAAGTGGTCTGATCTCCACCCTCCGAGTCCCCGGGTCCCTGGATGTGAAGGGGCTCCCAGCATCTGCTCCTCAACGGACCCCCACAGCCCTGCAGGCACTGAGCTGTCACTGCTCGCTTCATTCCATGTCTGCCTTTCCTGTTCTGCTGTGGTGTTAACCATAGTGCAGGACAAGGCAGGCAGATTGTCCGACAGTGACGCCACCAAACAGAAGACCTCATACGGGTGCTAGGGCATGGCTGGCAAATGCCTCTGCTTCTTTTGCGTTTCTTATTCTTCCTTTCAGATGGGTCTTGCTATGTTGCCCCAGCTGGCTCTGAACTTCTGAGCTCAAGCCCGTCAAGCATGATGCCTATAGGCACACACCACTGCACCCCATTTTAAAAAACTTTTTAAGAGCAAATGCTCCCTATACTTTTTTTTTTTAATCAAATCAAGTCCTTGCACTTGCCAGGCGGGTGCCAGAACCACTAAGCTAAATCCCCAGCCCTTACCCTATGCTATTAACACTGCCAACCTCTCCTCTTCCACCAATCTCTTAAGCATACATGCATACACACACACACACACAGAACGCACACGCACATACATGTGCACACACACAAGGTTCAAGGTTCAAGTCCTTTGCACTGCCTGAAAAGATGACAAATAACAAACAGAACTAAAGAAGTGAAGGAGAAGGGAGCATAGGAACGCCTCTACAGAGGCCTGAGTGAAGTCAGAGACAGAAAGGCTAGCGTAGAAAAGGCCCAGGGACGAGGAGGGATGCTCCGACTTGCGAATCCCGTGGATATAATATGTACCTCTGAGCTCACATGGAGGAGCGGGCCATGGGGAAGGGAGGCATCTTCCAAGATTCCTGGAGGCAGGAACATGTTTACATTTCCATTTCTATCTCACTTTTAATTCTACAAAACCCTGGATTGGAGACAAAGGGCACCAAAGAAATGTATCTTGAATTTAGAAGATAAGCCTCAAAACCTGCCTGTTGCAGAGAAGGGGTACAGCTCACATCTGGTTTTCAGAGCACTGTGTAGATCCCACACACTGACTGCATCTCCAGGAGAGGATGGAGGGTCCCACCCTCCTGAGTGCCCACGGGTGATGCGACTCTGTCCTCCCATGCAAGGAGGTGCGGTTGATGTCTCCCAATCTGTCCAGCCCTCCTCCTCAACTGGATGTGCCACATGAGGTCTAACGTTATGTTCCACCGAAATTGGAAACTTCAAAGCAGGCCCCTTCAAAAAGCAGCAATAGAGCATTTCATGATAGGACATCACAATTTTGTGAAAATGCTCAGTCCCACACAGAACAACTGCCATATTCGTGTCTTTCATACTGACTTTATGTTGCCAGAGTAGGAGAATCAGTGGTAGCAATGAACTCTGTGTGGATTTAACTAGGATTCAAATACATATATACATATATATATATATATATATATATATATTATGCAATAGTAACAGTCTTCTTCCACTATTATATAAACAGAAAATATTGCCCTCCTTCTATTCTTGAGACATTATGACAATCTGAGCTCATACAGTTAATTCAACTTGAGTCCCTGGGAGAAGAGAGCTACAATTCCTGTTTAGCACGTGTCTGATCCATTTTGCTCGTCTCTGAAATGCGGTCTAGGAAACTTTCACAGAGGACACCAAGGAATCAGTGTTGTATGATGCACTGTGAAGATTTTTTAAGCTTTTATATTCCTGACATTTAAAATAAAACTTTACTTTCTTTTACACAGACAGGAGTACTTTAATGTCCACTTCTATAGAAACGCATACTTAGCCACCCCAACTTTGGAGACCATATTTTGCTACTTTTTTTTTTATTTTGCTACATTTTAAGTGAGTTTCAAAGCAACAAGTGTGAATGCGAGTGGCTATATAACACCATCAGATATACACACATGTACTAGTTCCTGTGCTATCAACAGGAGGGTGGATGTAGGAAGATAAAGAGGACTAGGAAGAAAGAGAATCGAGAAATGGAAAAGAAAGGTAGAGAAGGCAAAGCCAGAGGACCAATGATTCAAAGCTGAAGAGGTGGAATTAAATCCAGCCCCTACCCTCCAACACCGACAGGAATGATCTCACTTGCAGCACAGTCTAGGACGGGGACACTATTTACTGTTCCAGAAAATGGTCCAAGCCAGGCATGGAAGCGCACGCCTGTCATCTCAGCACGTGGGAGTCTCAGGCAGGAGAATCACTGTGAATTTGAGGCCAGCCTGGGCTACACAGTGAGTTCAAGGCCAGCCTGGAATAACATTGTGACAGCTGTCTCAACAAACGAACAAAAACAAAGAGATAAAAACAAAGACAATGGTCTGGACAATGATAAATACAAAGGGAACCCATTCCTCTAAAGAAAAAGTGACGGTTCCATCATTCAGAAAGTGGGACTATTTTATGAGAGTACTTTAACTAGATGAGATCTCAGTAAGATCAACTGTGTAGATCTCTTACTTAGGAGATAAATAAACTAGCTGAGTGCAATGGCACTCACCTATAACCCCAGCTATTTTGGAAGCTGAAGTAGAAGACTGCTTGAGCCCAGGAGTTCGAGACTAACCTGGGCAACATAATGACAGAGAAAAAGAAGGAGGGAAGACACAGAGAGATGGGAATAAACAAAATCATTCTCACTAAGGTCTTACTAAATGCAAGGCACTCTTCAAAGCATGTATTAACTCACTTAATCCTCCCATGAGTCCTCTGAAATGGGAAATATCATCCATATTTTACAAATAGGAAATAAGTAAGGAGCCAAAATCTCAACATTTTCACATCCAGGAAGTGGCAGAGGTGGGGTTCAAACCCGGCTGTCGGGCTCCAGCCCGGCACCGTTAACCATTTCATTAGCTGAGGGAGTGGATGCACGAATGAATGGTGAACGAACAAATGCAAAAGCTACGGTGGCCACTACTACCTTGTGGCCTTCAGGGCCACCGGCCAGGGCTTGTCAACAGTACAAAGAATAAGATTTACAGGGACAAACCATGCCTCTCACGCAGCCCCTTGTACCACACTCTCTTCTGAGTGTGCCAAGTTGAAAGCGAAGCTGCTATCTGCCTTGTCTGGCCCAGTCACACAGGGCCAGGGCTGTGGGGATCTCGCGACAGGGTGAAGACATGTAAGGGTCTGCAGAGCTTCCTGTGGGCCCCCCGGTGCTTCCGGCTAGAAGAGAGCCATCTGCCCCAGCACCCGGCATTCCAACCCGGGCACAGACTTCACATGAAGTCTGAAGTTTCAGTTAGTGGCAGGATCTCCACTTCCTGTTCTAAGCGGTTGGGTAAGTCCCAAGGCCTCTAGAGTTGAGGACAACAGTGCACAGAATGGCCTGATGAACATGTGTTCCAAGCAGGAACAGAGACCCAGATCGGATAGAACAGGTCTACCTATGGGGACGAAGAGAGAGTTCCGAGGTGTACCACAGCCCTGAGAACCTGACAGGCTGAACAGGACACAGAGCATTTTACAACGGAATCTCTCTCTTCCCCCCTGCTTCTCACCTCTCTTCTCTCCTTATTTCCCAGGTCCTCATAGCAGACATTCAGGTCCATTAAATCTGAATTCATTCACCTAAGGCTCTGTCCAACTCTTACATTCCAGACCGAATTTCCTTTGCTCTCCCAGTTTCAATTTTGTTTCCCCCTATTTGAGGAATGTGCTATTTCAAACGCCCTGATTTTTATTTTATAGGAATGTTGAGGAAGAGGCCCTGGAAAAGCAATGCTGCCTTCAAATCAGTCATCTTGGGCATCTGTGACCATACAAACATTTCTGTGGTTCTGACATCCAACTTCCACCCTGACTCAAAATCTCTCTCTCTCTCTCTCTCTCTCTCTCTCTCTCTCTCTCTCTCCCTCTCTTTCCTCTCCTTCCCACTCTCCCTTTCCCTCTTTATCTCTCCCTTCCTCTCTTCCTCTCTCCCTCTCTCCTTCCTTTCCTCCCTCTACTTTCTGCTGCATATTTTCAAACAAATTACCTGAGCCGGTTAAAAAAAAATGTAAAAATGAGAAAAGTAAAAACAGCCAATAGCCACTATAAAGTGTTTGTTTTAAAGTTGCAGCAGTGGACCTGGAAGAGCTTATGTAAGTATTCACAGTGTATTTTAATCATATCAAGTGTGCCCACCTAGATTTCGCTCTTGGGAAAATTCTAACAAAGACAACACTCTCAATCCGTTTAAAATAATCTATGGTGACAGGAAAGTGCCTTGAACATTGGTAAAGACTCATACGTAGAACCAACTGTCCCTCTAGAGAAAGTCAGTGAATATAAATTCATTAGGGTAGTTAATTTCTCCATGTAAATAGAACTGACATCACTGCTAATGCTAGGAAAAATAAGCAGCCGCTTTAATGAGAGATTGTAAAACCTAAAGCAAAGAGAGATGAGTTCCAATTGTGCCCCTTATAAAAAGGGAATAGCAATGATAAATGTTCCTTTTTCATGGAGATGTTTTAAGAACAAATAAGCACTGGTTAAAAATACTTCTAGTTCTCCTGGGCAAGGGGCTACCTAGTCCCAAGAGAGTTCCAAATGAAAGAAAAAGAAATAGACTGGGGTGTTCTCAGCATTTTCAATGAGGGCTATGGACCCAAAATGTTTTAAAATCAGAAAATTGGCGACACTGGAGATATTGTCAAAATACATTTCCCTGCAGTTAAGGAAAGGAGAGAGGGAGGGCTAGAAGGGTAGAGTGGAAAGACAGTGTCATCAAAGCAGTTACTACGAACTGAATTATATCACAATGGCGACGCCTCAACCTGGAGAATGAAGATTGTTCTGTATTACTGTGGATTGACAATATGACAATCGTTCATTGAGAGCGGATGACAGCTGTTGCATTAGAGCTCAGTGCACAACACAAGATGAATGAGTGCTACAAGTTCGTTCAGAATGGGCCGCTATTTCACAAGAGTCCATCGCATCCCCACATAAATACATGCCAGCTTTTCACTATCTCAGCAAATTTAGCATCTCTTTACAAACCGAAGTGCTACCAGTGGCCTCAAAGTGCCAGTGTCATGTCCCTGCTTAGTGGATTTGCAGCAGCTGCGAAATGTCAGTTCAAAATGCCATGGAAGATCTATACCGCGCCTCGGCAGAAGAAAGGGCAAGAAATGGTAAACCGCCTATGCCTGGACGCATGTGAACTGATGTCAGACTGTCTCCCTAGCCACAGGGAATTTCTATCCCACAGACGGGGCAAGAGTGATTTGCCTGTCTCTCATACCAAATTACTCACCTAAAAGGAGTAACACCACGAATGCTATTTGAAATTATCACACTTCAGAGCCCAGAGATAACTTGCTCATGTATCTCTGTATTGCAACAAAATCCAGTCTTGCTTACCATCCCATACCCGCAAAAAGCAAGGGAAATGACATGAAAACCACTCAAAATATTATTACCATGAGAGAGGAAGAGGTGAGTCTTGTTCACATTCCCGTATTGGTATTTTCATTTCCAGCTTTAATGTATTTTTAAAAATTCTTCAGTTAACATTTATTTTTACTCAATACATAAAAAAATTGTATACAGCAACGAGGTGACACGTGACATTCTGGTATATGTATACATTGTGTATTCCAGTTAAACACATCTATTTCCCCTAATATTTCCCACTTATTTATAGGGAAAGCATGCAAAATCCTTTCTTCTAGTTTTATGAAATATACAGTGTACAGGGCCGGAGAGTTAGCTCAGTGGAGCCTTGCCTGCCTGGCAAGTGCAAGGTACTAAGTTCAATCATGGGTACCAAAAAAGAAAGAAAGAAAGAAGTAACATACGTCTGCTACTTCTGGTTACCCAACTGTGCAATAGCATGCTAACTACTTGCTCTATGTAACTGCAATGATCAATCTTTCCCCACCCTGCCTTCCCCCTATTCACTTCAGCCCCTGGTAACCACCATTCTACTCTTTTTTTTTTTCAGCTTTAATTGAGTTTATTGGTACATTTTAGGGATACAGTACAGTTACATTCATTGTTGGGATCTTGTACACCATTCTACTCTTGATTGCAACGCTTTTTTAAAAAAAGCAGAACCTGCTATATACTCTGTTCCAGTGCCTGCTTTTTTCAAACATAGCCGTCAGTACAGTGTAAACATTTTTCAATCTCATTAAGTATTCTAAAATCTAATTCAATGGCTATACGCATTCCATGTTCTCTGTGTAATGTACACAATCCCCTATTGTTGGGCATGTAAGTGGCTTCCAGTTTTTCAATGAGAAAAATAATGCAGCTATTGTGTAACACTGGCTCATTCTCTAATTTCTTAGAATAAATTCCTGAAACCTGCACTGATTTTCTGTGATCCCGACTCTAGCAAATCAAAGTGAACTTGAGGCAGCCCTTAGGTAGGTACCTGGAACACAAGCAAATCATTAAGAGTCCCCCAAGCATCGGTGGGAGCAGCTGAAAAGAAATAATGACAGATAGACAAGTTCTCCATCTTGCACTTAGAGAAAACACGACCACTTAGCCCTTAATTGCTGTGGACCAGTCTCCTAGACTTCACCAACTCGTTCTGCCCTGGGGGAGTTAGGGCAGCAATGATACAGGCAAAGGGAGAGGGATTGTGTGAATAATCTTCATTCTTCCAAACTTGATACGACATAGAAACTTCCTGTAAAACTTTGAGAGAATAACATGACGTGGGAGTTACTGATGCTATTACCTCGATATTCTTAGCCTAAATATCGTTCGGGCATATGGCAGGAAGAAGTGTATATTTCCTGAGCTTTGTGTGGTTAGATGGGGTCCTGTGGCTGGCTCTGACAAGTTGACTGTGAGCACACTAATGGGTCCCCTATTTGAGCTAGAACATTTGATCGCTGAGGTGGGACCCTCTGGAGCTCTCTCTTTTCCAGCACAAGCACTAGTATGAGTTAGTAGTTGGTTCTGTCTTAATGGTTCCTTGTAATCATAAGAAGCAGAGTTCTTTCCCACAGCAACCCACAACAAACATGAGAGAGCAAGAAGCAATCTTTTCTTGTTTTAAACAACTCAAGATTTGGGAGCTGTCACTCCAGCATCTCCTGACTGAAAAATATAATACTATTTAACTGACCTTCTCTGCGATCCCTCATAATCTAATTGAAAATATCCACACATAATACCATTCTCCTCTACACTTACACACTTAGAGTTTGAAAATCTGGCAAATGAAGGGCATCATCTTTCAGGTGTCCTGGGATTCCTTCAACAGGGATTTCCTTAGTGTCCAGGAGGTACAAAGCAGAACTGCAGAGGGCTTTGGGACATTTCAAGGTTCTGTACTCTGAGGGTTCCTCTGCAGGAAGCCCAGTCTCCAATGTACCAGACTTAAGAGGTACTGGAACCATCAGGGGTGGGTCCTAAAGGGAGGTGAGTGAGTCATAGAGGTGCTGCCCTCAGAAGAGACCGATACAGTGCTCAATTAGTTCTAGCCAGAGTGAGTTGTCATGAAAGAGCACAGCTGGCCCCTGGCACTCTCTGGCTTGCTGTCTTGCCACGTGACTTCTTCTGCATCCACTCCTACCGTGTGTCATCACCCACCACGAGGCCATCAGCAGAGTGGAGTGAAGTTAGAGCTATGCTCTCGGACCTCCAGAATTATGAGTTACATAAATCTCTTTTTTTGTTAACAAATCACTCAACCTTGAGTATTTTGCTATAGCAACAGAAAACAGACTAATATAGGAACTATGAATACATAAAGGTCATAACTGTGGCCCTGAATAACTCAGAGTAGAGAGGAAATGGTTTCTAATTTTTTAAATTAAGTTTATTGGTACTTTTTAGGTATACAGCACAGTTCCACTCATCATTCTAATTTTCTTTAAAGAAGGAATTTAGGGTTAGCAACAGGGCTGCAGAGGCCACCTGGGGGACAGACTTGAAGCTGTGTTTGCATAGTTAATGTGACCTTTGTATAATTGCACTGGGCGGGGGGATTCACAGAGAAGAGAAATACAAGAGTGGGCTGGAGACCTCCTGGCCTGCTTTGGTACTGCCATGGATACTGCAAGTTCAACTCAAAGCAGAAGACGCAAAGTCCCAAGAGAGAGGGGCCAGCAGGTGGCCATGGTGCTTCAGGGGACCAGTATTTCCACTGGAAGGAGGAAAGAAGAGGTCTGGAGGGAGACACAGAGGGGACAAAGCCGAGGACACATCAGGTGTCTAGAGCAATCTAGCAGAGGCATCACCACGAGCACCTGTAAAGGATGTGAGACCAGCGTGGATTTGGAGGGAGAGAGCTGCAAGATGAGAGGGATCTGCGCTTGGCCGGCTGAGTTAGGAGAAGGGCTGTAAAATCAGGACTTGAAGAAGCAAAATTATAAACCAGGAAGAAGGAGAGAAGCAGAAGAGCTGGTCCTGCCAGGTTTACTTGGCTGGCACACAGCGCCTGTTTCTGAATAATGAAGTTGGTAAAACCGCAGGGGCTGCAACCCAAGGAGGAAGGCACAGAGCCAGGGCCTGGCTTGCACTGCTCTGCCAGCTCAGGCTCTCACACAGGGATGCACACAGAGTGGCGACGGACAGCTCCTGACACCGACTAATGCGCCAGCTAAAGGACAGGTCAGTTGTATGGGACTTGCTGGTCATCCTTTGATCTATTTAGGAAACTTCAGTCTGTCATTACGATGTTTCCCCCAAAATAGGCTCAGCAGAAATGAGGGTGTTGTTCAGATCTGAGCCCTTGGCTACCTGCGAATAGCTGGGGGAGGGGGGACCCAAAAATAAGGTTTGATGATTATCTACACATTTTATCTTTACATATTTAAAACGAGAGCTAGCAGCACTGACTATCCTTTCATGGTAATAACAAAAAGATAAGCTCTTAAGAGAAAAAGGGAAACACTCCAGTTAACTCAACTTGTAGTTAGGTTTTCCAGGGGCAACTCCCTTGTGCTTACCTCAATCCCATATTCTTCTGTTCTGGCAGGAGTTTTGCTAGCATTCAAACAAACCAACCAACCAACCAACAAACAAACAAACACAAAATTCAGTCCAAAGGCTGGGACAAGCAGGTGGAGGACAGTAATGATGACTTTTCTTTGTGACCCAGAGAGAGTGGCATGGATTTCTAGCCCAGGACTAGAACAGTATTTCAAGTATGAAAGGAAAATTTCTGGAGGCAAACTGTCCATTGACGCTCAGAAAGCATCCCTTTCTTATCCCACCCAAATGGGAGCAAATGCAGGAAGATGTTACAAGAAAGCTCAACACTTTGAATTCAGAAAGAAACACAGTTTATTTTTTCAAAAGGCCCCCAGAGCAGCCAAATAATACATTCATCTCCAAAGTTACTGGGAACCTACTGGACACAGACCCCAAGACAAGGTACAAGCGTCCTTGTACCTGCGCTTTGTGACAATGCAAAGCACTGGAGGTGGGCGGGGGGCTTCGCTACTTTTATCCCCAAAGACAGCAAACATATCACATGGAAGCTGTTTTTGTTCTAAGGTCATATCTACCAAGCCATAATTACCCAGGTAACTTAGGTCTGCTGTTGCCCAAAATATCCAGGTAATTACAGGAGAAAGGTCATTTCCTTTGTATAATCTCAACTACACCACTGGCTGTCTACACTGGCAGTTATCCAGTTCAGAACAGCCTTTTATTTCACTTTGTACTTGCACAGACCTTGCCAAAGACTATGAATTCTTAATGGGGAATTTTTTAAAAATTACCTTTCTAAATATGACTCCTCCCTTGCCCTACTCCTTAAAATGAACTAATGACGTGCTCACAAGATGATATAAAAAATATCCTTCGCTAATTTTTACATCCAAAGGAAATGCACTCTGCAATGGGGCGAGAAGAATATCACGAGACAGAAAGGAAGCCAGAGAGGTGAAAAGGGAGAATGAACAGGGGTGCCAAGATCTGCAAAACTGCAGGGATTAAAAGATTCTTTGCCTTATGGAGAAAGAGAAAAGCAAAGCAGATATGCAGGTCAACAGACTCCTTATTCCGAGTTTAAGCTTTGACAACATAGGCAGTTTGGGGGCAGAAAGGAGCGCATCTGCTGGTCTGTGATTGCACGGGGGAAGCGACCATTCCTTTTCTTCACAAAGAAAAAAATGGCATTTATCTCAAGTACAGCAAAGCGTATTAGGATTCACCTCCCCCATTCTTTCTCCCCTCTTCCTCCTACCATCTCCCTCGCCTCCTCCCCTTCCTGTCGGAAAAGAAAAGGTGGGAGGGGGAGGAGGACCCACCGGTCACAGACAACACTGTGGGATTCTCTTTCTTTGGCTTTTACCAGCCTGTGGGGGTCAGGATGCTATTGGTTCAGCTTTATGTGCGATATGGTGCCTCTCACTTAGCAACAGCGAGCAGGAGAGGCAGGAAGCACCGCCACCTGGCCCAACGAGTGTGCAATGGTTTAAAGGAGCCACTCACTCAGAGGGAGACGGGGGAGAGAGGGAGAGAAAGAGCAATCTGAGCTTAACATATTGTACCATGAGGAGTAAGGCTTAATCAGGCTGCTACCAACCAACAGGCAGGTTATGGGGAAAGAGCAAAGATTGGACATGAGTTCTTTTTAAGGAGTATCTCTGTATACATCCTATATTGTCTTCATGCATTTTTTTTCCCCAACAACTATCTACTGTGCTGCATGGGTGGTAGGTGGAAACAGAGATGGTTATCTGGGAAAAAATAAGAGATGAGATGAGATGAATCTAAAACTCTACAGTGACTTTACTTGGTTTAATTTTGTTTCCACACCAGGGTGTTACTAGAAGAGAAATGGCAAAATTGAGTGTACTTGAAAAAGCAATTGGCTATGTAATCATGGGATTTTTTTTTTAATTAGTCTACACAGTAGCTATTTCTAAATCCTAAATTCCATCTTAGTGGTTGAAAATTAGCTTTCTGGAGAGGAAAGTGGCAAAAGAAAAGTACCTCTCTGCTAGAAAGAGATTTTTCCCCTTTCACTTCCTTTGTAGTGCAAGGGAAATTTCGGAGAAGGGTGCTGATAGCTTTTCTGAAGGCTCACACTGCCTGACTATAACAGGGCTGAGCGCCAGGAACAACAAGGAAGTGCAATCAACTGGTCCATACTCCTTCCCTGCTCTTCCTCCTCCTTCTAGGTCTCCCTACCAAACTTTAGAGAGCTCATCTCACATCTGCATCCTCCCCAAGCCAACCCACCCCATATCCAAGAGCCAGCCAGAGACACTGTGCATACGTGGCAAAGTATCAGTCTTCCCTTGTTGAGAAAATTGGGAGTCAACTTGGGTCTTTCACCAGCATCCAATGGTGCCCCAGAGACAAAGACCAACATCTTGGAGGGCACAGATGGGCCTCTCCCTCCTCGTTAACCAGACCTAGTTAACCCCTTAGGTGCTGAGCGGTAGAACCACTGACGACAGTGACACCTCCTGCTCAAGGCACAGCTGTACATCCTCGTGGCACCTACCAGGTTCTCAACAGCATTTGCCTCTCTTGTGGGCTCCACACACATGGGCTCCGTGACCGTATTTCTTGCTGCTCTTGGGCTAACACTAGAATGAGGACGTCTGCAATCCGCTTGCTTTCCAGCTGGCCCCAGACAGAGGTCTGTAACTCAGGGCATCCCTGCGAGATGTGACAGATGTCCATCTAGAGAGGGACTTGCTCTAGCGGTGATTCTGTACAAGAAGGCTGGAAAACAGGTTCTCAGAGCCTACACCACCTTCCTAACCACTGCTAACGTGAAATCACTTTGTTAATCCTATATGCTGTTTGAATCAAATATTCTGGGAAAGGAATTAAAGTTTCAACCAGGAATCACTGAATTTTATTCCATTTTCACAGGTTTTAGAATAGTACTTTAGCTACTCCGATTTCTTTTATTCTGTGCATTTAATCAGATACCATAAATTCCCTACTAGTGAGAAAAAACAACTCCATTTCATTAAGAAAGTCAGTCACAATTTTCTGAAACCACAGCAAACACGCATGCATGCTGGTGACTATAATATTTATGAATCTATGATTCTTTTCCCCAGGAAGGACAAGAACCAATCTCACTAATAGAACCCACAACTTTTCCCAAAATAGGCACAAAGTTTAAAAACCATGTTCAAGGTGCCAAGAACAGGAAGTCTGGATGATTATGAAATTAATGGGTCAGGAGATACAGCTTGTCTCATTTTTGGTAAAGAACATCTAATGAGTTCTCAGCCCAAATGGGTAGCTGTTGAACAGAACGTTAGGAATGCAGAAAATTCAAATATCACTCATCCTTCTGGGTGTTCAAAGTACTCTGTAGACATTTTGTTCTTTATTCCCAAACATTCTACCTATAATAATTGGATGTTAAATCATGATCTCCTAATGTCTCAAGTGGGAAACTTGGGCGGTCTTGGAGCTCACTCCAGGTCACCGAGCAAGTGAGAAGAGGTGCCGAAGGACCAGGCTTCCTGATTGCAGCCCACCCTAAGGCCCTGGTCCACCAACACCAGATGATTTGCTCTCAGTCACAGAGGTCTACGTCAGCCTCAGCCCTGTGAGTTAATCTGAGCTTCTGTCTCAGAGTTGGGATGGCTTTATTACGATTCTTTGAGTTTCTTCTCATCTGTTGCTTTCACGAAATGGATTAAGAAAAAAACAATTCGTAGGTAGGAGGTTTCAGTAAAACCTATGAGCCAAGTTGAGGCTCAGACAGAAGTTAAACGAAAGGCTACATCTACCACCTGTCCCCATCAGAACTCTCTCGCATTTTAACATTCACAGGAGCACCACAGGAGAGGGGACTCAGAAAAGTAGCAGCGCTAGCTCTCCACGGAGTCGCAGATCCACCAGGTGGAGCTGCGCTGGGGCAGCCAGCAAATGTGGTCTAATTAATAGCACAACAGTGAAACTTACATTTTTTTTTTTCCACAGAATTTCACACTGGCAGAAAACGGCCAGACACAAGCCCGTGTGGGGCATGCGCAGCACTGATCACTGACCATGCCCTGGTGCACCTGGTCTGCGCATGGAGTCTGTCCCGTGGAGCGACGGCAGTAGCAATGACACCCTCAAATGTCCCTCGAAAGCCCCCTATATTTCTATGTGATGACAAATTCCTTCCAACTGTCCCTAAATCTACACCCGTTTTCTCCTAATAGAGAAGGTAAGTAAATGGTGAGAAATATATCCCCACAATGCAACTCTCGGCCAGACTCTCAACACACAACCTCAGGATCCAGCACGAACCCAACGGACAGGACGCCACGTACGAGGTGTATGTAGCTGAAAACAGCCCACAGAACTCCCTCATTCCAAACGCGAAAGGCAAATAAACCAACCCCCAAAGGGGTAAATAGATGGTGAGGAGCTGCACGCTCCTCAAATGGGGATAGGCGTGGTAGCCAACTGGAGACGCAGTGTCGGAGGGATGGCGTGAAATCCTGAAGCCTGCCTCTTACCCACAATCCCCGCCAACACTTCACATCTTGCCGGGTGTTGGCTTCTCCCAGCCTGGAAGAAGGGAGGCGGAGCTTCTGGACAGCTCCCCACCTCAACTCCTTGAGGGATGCAGCTTGCTCCTTGGACTTCTCTTCCTGAATGCGTCCGATCTGGCGTCCCAATCCCTCCTTCCTGGAGCACACCATCTGTATCTCTGCAAGGGCCATGTCTTTGATTCTTTCCCCCCATGCCGGCCACGTGGCTTTGAGACACTGCTGATCCTCACAACCAACAGTAGCTCTTACTTTTTACAGACCTAAAAGCACTAAAGCTACCTTATGGTCTCACGTTACTTTTATAAATAAAACACAACACTATAAACATGTATGTGTGTGTATTTACACACAAGTTTTTAAATGAATATATCTGGGCAAATCCTTTCTGTAAAGGGCACTTAGTAAACAGTTTAGGCTTCGAGGGCCAAAGGGAAAAAATTGATGTTTTTATGGAGATATTTACAAAAGAGACAAAACAAATTTTCACCCATTTTTGTGGACCTAATTCAGAACTATATTCGTAGACATTAAAATCTGAATTTCACACAATTTTGATGTGCCAGGAAATATTATTTTGAATTCTTTTCAACCCTTTAAATACATAAAAATTCCATCCTGTGGGCCATACAAAAACAGTTGGTGGACTAGGGGCCTGACTCATGGTTCATAATTTGGCGACTCTTAGGATATACATCAAGTGACTAAAGCTGTAATTAGGTCTAGGAAATAGGGAGAGAACCAAGATGATGAAAGCTTTTTATTCTTCATTTTCTAATTAAGACCTTTCCGGATTATCTGCATTCTTATTACAGACATGTATTGCTTTTATGACTTGGAAAAGAGAGATGTGATCGACTAATTGATTAAAATAAAGACTTCTTCAGAACTTTCCAGTTCCTCCACGGGTTTCTTACCTCTATTAATCTTGTTACACTTAACGAGGGTGGTGGACTCTTCGTTATCTGCCTAAAAATCTCTTACACCCTTCCTGTTTGCACACATTCGCTACTGAGCAAAATCACACTCATATTTCAAGTAAATGAAATTTCCTATTTCCTAACTTTCTCCTTCAAGTATTTTAGGCAGTGTGGGGAAAACTTCAATCACCTGACCATCACTTACCAGCTCAATTTGACTTTGATCATGTTTCTTAATTGGTCTGTGATCTCCCACAGGCAGGGCCCACTCAACCTTCCCTTCTTCCTTGCGATAACTGTGATAAATTTCTACTTAGGTGTGCAGTAAACACCACACAGCTATGTATTTCGCCATTCTATGCTACAATATTAATGCAGAATTTTAAAAAAAACCATTTTAGACTGTGACTATTTAATAAATATCCTAGGATCAGCAGATGGAAGCTAGAAAGATTTTATCTTAATGTGTACAAATATTATTTTCTAACTTTTGCAACTGTCCAACAATGAAATACACTGCCTCTTGAAATAACACACTTCCTGACACTAAAAAGTATTCAAAACACAAGTGTAGGACCATCTGTCAGGGATTCTGTAGAAGGAATTTCTGTATTATTTAGGTCAGGCCACACAGCCTTCTAAGTCCCTTCACACTCAAAAACTGTGTTACTCTGATTGACTTTATTCCCCTACTCCACATTTCTCATTTATTTGTAAAAATTAAGTGATTTAAAGTGACAAGGGTTCCAAGTTTACAACACAGATCATCAAAAACCTGGTTTCTTTGCCATTTCATAGTTCTGTGGGTGTAAGACAAAATTAATTGCTTTAAGTACAATTAGGATATTTGATAAACCACCAGCACTAACCTGAAGAAAAGTTCCCAGACTGGTGAAAAAAATTTTTTTGTTTCTTATTAAGATAGTTTCCTATCTTAATATAGGATGGTTTGCTTATTGGGTTTTTTTTTTCTTATTTATTTGTTTACTTTTAAAGAAGCGTTAGGTTCTGTCATTAATCCGTTTTCTGAATTCTTTAGAATTCTGAAGATAACCCCACTTTCCAAAGGAGATTAGAAACTTCTGTCTCATCTTCTCTTCAGAAGTCAAAATGTCATCTTTGGGCACTCGGCTATGTAAACATCACTGCAAAAATCCAATGGCCCAAAATGACACATCACCACAGGGCTGCTCGGCACCCACCACAGGCCCGGGGAGGCTCTAAGGAAGCACTTTGCACAGACAACAAAATACTCAGACCCTCACTTAAGAAGCCACACTGGTCACCCAGCAAAGGATCAGTGTGTTGTTTTTTAAAAAGGCGAAGAAATATATTGGCTGGCTTGCAGTATCTATGGAGGACCAAGCATTTTATTTACCAGTCTAAAAATGGAGAGCTGGTGATAGGAGATACAACAGATAAAAAATAAATGCACAGGTGAGAAAGAGAAGGAGGAAAGAGAGGAGAGCGAGATTCAGCTGCGCCAGTGGGGGCACACGGCACCAGAAAGAAGGACAGGCTGGGCTGGGGGCTTAGCTCCATGGCACAGTGCCTGCCTCGCAAATGCAAGTCCTGAGTTCAATCCCTGGTACTAAAACAAAACAAAAAAGAAGGATGGACAGGGAACAGAGACACTGCCAGACCAAGATACTTCCTGAAGGTAATGCTGGAAGTCAAGGTACACATGCCTGGTCCCTGGTACTGCACGGCTCTTGCCACCCACCACCTTTGCTTCAGCAAATGAACTGGTGTTCCTAACGAGGAACAACTTCTGTAGGCTTCAGTTACCCAAGCACTTCCTAAGAGCATCGAAACATATGTTCTGAAAAGCACCTGTTTCAAAGCCTGGTGTATACGATGCCCTCAACTAACCTAAGATTTCTTCTCATATTCTCCTGGAATCATTCGGGAAAGATTCTATCACACTCTAAGACTTCTGACCCCCCAAAACAGGAGCAAAACAAGAGGTGCTTACTGTGTGCAGGCAGAAGGCTAGAACTTTAAGAGAATTATCACAACGACCCTATAACATAGGACCTATTTTGGGGAGCACAGAAACTGAGGATCAGAAAAATTATATAGCTTCCCCAGGACATAAATAAATAAAGTGAGGATTTAAACCCAACTGGGGAAACTCCAAAGGTAGCATTCTTACCTACAGACTTACATTACAGTGTAGGACCATGCCAATCTGCTTTCTTATCCTCAGAAGTTTTCTCATTTTTAACATGTGCAGAAAATATTCAAGTTTTGAACCTCAGGAAATGAGATGATAATTTTTTCCTTAATTTCTTAATATTTTAGGGGTCCTTTGAGACAGGCTCTCTCTATGTAGCTCAGGCTGGCCTTGAATTTACTGTGTAGCCAAGGCTGGCCTCAAAGTTGCAGTGATCTTCCTTACTCAGCTTCCTGAGTCCTGGGTTTATAAGCGTACACCACCATGCCTGACCTCCCTTTATTTCTTAAGAGAATTTGAACTAACTGAAAAGTTCTTACAAAAAAAATTTAAAAACATCCCCCAACGTTCCATATTCTAGGAATCCGAAATCAAAATTTCTTAGAAAGATTGACCTGGACTCCAGAGACTTTACCAGATCCTTTTTTCTCCACAAAAGCTGTAAGAAGAGGAAAAACCCAGTGAATTTATTGACATTACAACAGAAGAAATCGAAGGAATAGTCTGCTCAGCAAAAAGATTCTTCCAGGCTGCTGGTTAACTTTGTACTTCATCAGCTCCTTTAGAAATACAGTAAGCTACAGAGTTACACAGTTCAGAAAACTGAAGACCAGTCACTGAAATAAGGAATACTTAAAGGACATTTTTCTAACACGGTACAGATTTATATTCCTTCATTCTTCAACAGTAAATACCTTCTGGATGGTTTATCACAGAATGAATATTAGTAGTAACAAGTGCAATCCAAGGCTCTTTGGGTGAGAGGGCAGGGTGCGGAAAAACAGGAGAGCTCTTTCACTTTGCCTAACCCAAACAGCCGTGTCCTCCAGGTCTCCAAGTCTGCTTGTTAAAGTGTCTTCCTGTTCTCCGCTGTCTTCACACATTGGTGCTGTCACCCTGACTCTCCAGTCTGCTCCCTCCTTTTCCATATTGCTACTGATGATCTCAAGGTGGCTTGAAGCCTTGCCCCAGCCAAGTGTAAGGGGTCCGACCAACACACACACACACACACACACACACACGCACACGTGTGTGTGTGCGTGTGTGTGTCTCTCTCTCTGAATTCTTCTTTTTTTAACTCACATCCAGGTTCCAGATGGTTGAGGTTGATGGAAGCCTCACCTCACTGAATGTCAAATTACTCTAATTTTCTCTTTCAAAAATGCCTTGCTTAAAAACTAGGATGTGGATTTCTAGAGATGTTTTATTTTACTCATCTGAGAGATTGGGAACCGTCCCTTTTAAAAACTAAACACAAACACGTAACAGGCCAGGAAGAAAAATATCAGAATCTTTTGAAAAGCAAAATAGACTGTGCATTTCCTCAAGGCCTTTACCTTTGGTCGAAGCCTTTTAAGTTGAGAAATTTCTTAAATTACTAATTTAACCTACTTTAAGAAAGAAGAATCTAACATTTGATATCATTATTTGATAATTCTTGCTTGATTTTGGTCAGCCAATGGACAGACAGCTACAATACAGTGTTATTGCTAATCTGCATGTCCACGGTATTTGTACTCTGCCTGTCTTAAGTCATTTATTTCACACCCCATGGTTCCACACAGCACCAACTTCCAATTATTTTAATCTGCCGTCTTTTTTATTTGCTGTTGTTTCCCTGTTTGAGCATGTAGCTTATTTTCTAATCTTGTTCTGTTCTAAAAAAGCACCACGGTGAGTTTTTTTTCCCCCATATAAATTACCAGCTCTTCTGAATTAATTCTTCGGATTGATGGATCTTCCTATCATTGCCCCAGGAAGAAATCCAAGCCCAGTTAGAACAGTGAATAAGAAAAGAAAAACAAAAACAGGGGCTGGAGATTTAGCTCAGCTGTTTGGTAGCCTGCCTTGCAAGCGCAAGGACCCAAGTTCAATCACTGGTACCAAAAAGAAGAAAAACAGAATCGGCCTGAGAGAAATGACAGAGTCTAGGGGCATGTTTGAGTGTAAAATGCTGTTAATCATATCTTTTCTTCTCCATACACTGAACGGCATGAGGAAACAGGCAAAGACTGTTTTTCAGTGCGATTTCATTTACTGCTTAGATCTCAATGAAGGGCCGGGTAGAGCTTTCTAGAATGACTCCCATTATTTTCACTTTAGCTTGGCTTTCACTTTTTAAAATTTGTCTAAAAGAAGTAAAGAAGTAGGTATCTTACTACCAGAAGGATTAGGATAACTTTAACCTTGATGAGGGATCCATAGCATTCCTGCAGTACTCACATGAGCATGGCTGATGTTCAGAGCACATGGGCAGAAGGGGTGAATGGTTTGTGTGTAGATGACCCCCAAAGTCTCATGCAGTCTTAGGTGGGGCTTCTTCAGAGGTGGCTGGATCTAGAGTGCGAGACTGATTTGTGGTACAGTGCTAGGCCCGAGGGCACTAACATTAAGGGTGTGCTACCCACCCTAACTAGTCCGAATAAGAGAAAAAGAGCAGAAAGATGCTTTTAAGGCCTCTTGTTGCTTTTGCTGTCTTCCTCTGCCTCGAACTGTTGCCCCTCTGCCATGTACCACTCTGCCTTGGAGCCAGTTGATTACGGACTGAAATCGCTATAAACTGTGAGCTAAATAAACCTTTTCCCTGTTAACTTAGGGTGTCGGGTATTAAACTAAGACAGGTGGCAGGGGCAGAGGGTGGGTTAAGTGTACAAAAACACATTAAGGTAAGAGGATTAAGTTCTAGCATTCGATAGCACAGTAGGGAGACTATACTTAATAATTCACGGATATATTTCAAAATAGCAAGAAGAAAGGGTTGTGAATGTGCCCAATACAAAGAAGTGATCAATGCTGGAGGTGACGAATGTGCTAATCACCCAGATCACTGCACACTGGTGTAGCAATACATTATCACACCATAGCAACTATATGTGCAACTATTACTGTCAATTATTATTATGTGTCAATTAAAAACAAATGAATGCATTCACAGGAGCAAAGTGAAAGCCAAGAAACATTTTCTGGAGGAATGCCTGGTAGTAAGAAGGGTGTTCTTTCACTGAAAAAAAAAATCACTTTACCCTACTGTATGCAGTCTTGGTGATGAAAAGTTTGAAAAAAATCTGATCAATCACAGTTTCTAGGGAATGTGCTTTAGGAGCATGTGCTGACTAGGGATTTGGGTTAAACATAAAGAAGAAACACTCTTACCTTCTCATTATCTGATTATTAAGGGACTACAGTAAATCCTTATTATATAAATAAACAAATTCTTATTTTAAAAAGTCATGAAATAAATGAATACAGATATAGCTGCATGTTCAAGACAGAAATTACTATATGTGGACCCGAGGCAGGTCAAATTTCATAAATTTGTATGAGTGTATTCTTTACTCAAAGGAATCATCCCTTATAAAGAAGACTGGGTAAAAACTGGCCTGGATGATTTTAAGTTTGTCTACAAGGGCTAAAGTTCAAGATAAAAGATAGGAAAAGCATAAAAGGATGTATTAGTTTTTCAGAAACTGTCAGGAGTTTCCCTGACATTGTAATGGCAAAATTAAATATACATCCTTTTCAGATAGAATTGTAAGAGGCATTTAAAATACAGGCCAAAAGGCAGGGCATGGTGGCGCACACCTGTAATCCTAGCACTTGGGAGGCTGAGGCAGGAGGATCGCTGTGAGTTTGAGACCGGCCTGGGCTACATAGTGAGTTCCAGGTCAGTCTCAACTACATAGTGATACCCTGTCTCAAAAAACCAAAATAAATAAATAAATGAAACACAAGCCCCCCAAAAATGCTTTTTTTTTCTCCCACAGAATACTTTTTGTCCATATTTGGAAGTCAAAAGATCCCTAGTTTTTTAAATATATGATACCAAATTTATTTATACTAATAAAGGTTAGAAAGACTCTAGCTGGGGCCAGAGAGGGTACACAAAATAGGAGGCAATGAAGCCATTAGAAGCTACAACTTTGAAAACAAAGTCAAAACTGGGGACCAAAATGGGCTAACTTCCCTTAATTTAACCTTAATTCCTTACCCCTGATACAACTTGGTAACAAACATCCTAGAAATCATAAGGCTTTCTCTCAACAGGACATAGATTAGGTCAGCCACAATAAATGCACAGAAACCCATGCCAAAGTCAGACATGCAAAGAAAAGGAAGTGGAGAGTCATGCAGAGAGTGTCAGGCACTATATTCATGTTAGAAAACAATGTCTGAATAATGCTGCTGTTTTAAGGGTCTTCCAATGACCCACGTGTTAAATAAAGGCTTGGTCTTCAGCGGGTGCACTACTGGGAAATGGCTGAACCTTTTGGGGACGGGGCCTAGTGGGATGTCTGGGAATATTAGGACCCATCCTTTTCCTCTTCCCTCTTTCACTTCCTGGATTTTGAGAAGCTTCCTCTGCCACCTTTTTCCATCATGCTCTCTCCAGAGGCCCGAAAGCAATGGGGCCCACTGACTATGTACTGAAACCTCCAACCTGTGAACTGAAGTAGAACTTTGCTCTTAAGTTGATTACCTCACGTGTTGTGTGACAGTACCAGAAAGCCAACACACACAATCACTGCATATATCAAATATTAAAGGAAAAATGATATTCTGATGCTCTTAAACCCCATCTACAATTTATTAAATACTGGTTAACTGCATACTTTGTGTGGTTCATATAAAAGGAACGCCTATTCCTAATTATAGTGTTAATGCAACAATCAGTGTGACAAAACGCAAACAGAAATCCAACTACACATGCCACTGGATTTTGGCCAGAAGATTCAGATTCTAGCTGAAATGAAATGCTATCGGCACAGAATAATATGCTCAGCTAAACAGGCAAAAGAAGCAACTGGTCCCAGAAATCGTTGTTTTTATTCCAAGTTAACACGATGGCTCAGATTTCACATAGTCAGGGGTGACAAAAAGACGTGCACATCTGAAATGGATTTCTAGGTAACAACCTGCATGCAGAGATGGGTTATCTAAGCTCTACTCGTCTCTCCCTTTTTCTACTCCCTCGGCCACCAGCATCAAACTCCAGAGCCATATTTCATTTTTCAGTGAACAGTCACCACCTTTTTTTTTCTTAGCAGAATTGGATGCAAAAGAAAACACCACCCCTAAGTAAGCTAAACAGTCCAGTGCACCTTGGACATTTATCATTGAGGAAGATTTGTAATGAATGTAATTTGCTAACTAGAATATGGAAGACTGCATTCTCTCCCTAGTTAAAAAACATACTGCCTCTCTGATACAGGAGGAAGACATCAATCTAGGCACCTCTAAGATTAGCAAGAAACAAAATGCTGTTCTTAGAAGGCCTGGTATGGGAAAATTCCTGTAATCAAAACAATGATCAAAGTTCAACCATGATGCAAGAACTCTAGTCTGGCAACTGAAGATAATTAATAAGACCAAGTTTAGTTCCAGTTACACAACAACCGTGGCCAGCAATAATGTGTGACAATCTAGATGTATCTTCTATCTACTTAATGAAAAGTAACAAAACACGATGTTTGGAATAGAAGTGGCCTTCATGAGGAAAGCTGTTGCCTCTTTCACACATGGTCACCTTAGGCCACAATATGTAACTTGAGGCTTAATTTGATGTTGGCAGAAACTGCCACTAACTGGCAAAAGGAACAGAGAAGGAAATGACAATATGGTGCCTGTATATGCAACCGCCACAGAGCCCAGTGTTTTGACATGGTTACTGAAACAAACTCAACTATTTACGAGAGCTAAGTTGAATCAAACAGTTGGTATAGCAGAAAAAACATCTGTCTCTGAAGTCTTTTTGTCTAGAAAGTCACTAAGAAAGAAGGAGGGAGCGCAGCAATCACACAAACACAACTACCTCCGAAAGAAATCATAAATAGCACTGTCAAGGGGAAACAGAAACCTCCCGCCCCCAGGATAATAGCTCCCGGCCGAAGTTCTTTTTTCCCTTCTCCGTGGCTTAAAGTTTTCATTTTTATGCATGGGAATACTTTTAAAAATTATCTTCAATAAAGTATCTTTCTGAAATGGAGCATAAAACCATGTTGCCTTCTTCTTACACAGAGAACATGGACAACATTAAACTTTTAACTTGAGATCTTTGGATCATGGAAATTGGCCTGCTAGGTGTCCCTGACTCCACTCAACTGCTGCAGCCCCACCAGGAACTCTCAGAACCTCAGGCACCCACACTCTCCCAGACCTGCGGAGCCACTCTCAAGGTAGGAACAGCAGCCCTCTAGACCAAGCCTGCCCGGTGACTTTGATGGGAGCTGAGGTTTAAGAACCAGTGTCCTCTACTAAGTAGCTCTAAACAACTGTGCTCTTCGGAGTTTTTCCATATTCTTTCTGCAAGTTTTCACTCTATTTGCTCTTGAGTTATTGTTCATTTCTGGCCACCACGGAGCCACCTTCCTTGGTCCTTCTGTCTTCTAATTTGCTGTATCTAATCTGCCATAAGCTTAGAAATCAGTTATCACAGTTGTTAGAATCATGTGCACGTTAGAAACGACTCAAATCAGGGATGAGCTGCGGAGGAGCTGGGGAGCTGGGGAGCTGGGACAGCAGTCGGGGGAGGCAAGTGGAAAAGTGCAAACTTCCAGGACACAGATTTCTGAGGCTCTTTTGGGGTTTTTTTAGAGGTCTTTTCTGCATACTTCCTTAATTACACAGTACTGACTTGTGTTTATTCCCGGTCAAGAGAGAAGGCTGTTGAATAACTGGGCTTCAGGAGAGGACATGTTTCTGTGGTTGGCAAGTCACTGCAGCGTTTCTCTTAAATATTGTTAGCACAGTCATTAGACATTTGCTATGCTCCTGGCACTGTGCTAGGCCTTTTATATACATTAGTTAGATCCTTGCATCATGAAATAGGTTTTATTAGCCTCACTCTAGATGAGGAAATGGGAATCTTGCTATGGAGTAACTTAGTAAGACCACAGAGCTATCAAGCAGCATAGCCAGAATTCAAGTTTTCTGGATTTCAAAGCCATTGAACATTTTTGAAAAATTAATTAGCACCGGGCTATGGTAAGTAACAAAAGAGGCAGGTAGGTCGAACCTCAAACTTGGAAGGGAAAACAAAAGAGAGAGAGAGAGTCAATCTCAGGAAAACAGGATTATAATGAATGGCCAGTATTCAAAAAGATATGGCTGTATTCTTCCTAGCATGTAGCTCGGAAGACAAATGACCATCACGATCACACCTTCTAACCTAGACAGCCAAAACCTGTTTATGTCTGTGCTAAAAGGGGCTGCTCCCCTGTCCTCCTGAATCCTGCCTGGTCCACATTTTGGGAGGTCTTAAAGGATTCTCTAGTCTGTTTTCCACAGGGCCCCTGTTTCCTTTTACACCCTACTTTGGGGTCCTTACAGTTATGCTTTATGCTTGTTCAGAACACACACAATCTTCACATTTGTAAACAGGAAGTCAGTCATATTTTACCACGTGACTAAGATACCAGAGCTGACAAAATCTGACCATCTAGAATAATACCATCACTGAAATATTTGCTTTTTCTGTTTGCTTGTTAAAAAAAAAAAAAAAAAAAAAAAAAAAGAAAAA
>NW_022900950.1:67213030-67215539 GCF_012274545.1 Fukomys damarensis | reverse complement strand
AAAAAAAAAAAAAAAAAAAAACTAAAAGGAAAGATTTCAAGTTCTCTTTTTTTTAGCCTAAGATTTTGCCAACCATAAGGTCGTACTAGGATATGCTGTGTGGTTTCCCTGAAACATTTAATATACAGACAGATGTCATGGATATATAGCGGTAAAATAAGCCAGATTCGGTGTGGTCAAGGAGGCTAGCAGTGTGGCCCAGCATGTGTGAGGTCACCCCAGCACCAAAAGAAATGAGTAAATAAAAATAAACAAAATGTGTTCACTAAGCAACAGTCCCTGTATATCTTCTTCAAGCTGCTGAGAAAATGCCATTTCTTAAATCATTTCTATTTCTTACTGAGAAGAATCAGACACAAATTTTAGATTTCCATAACTTGATTACAACCCATGTCTAATCCCATAAATGGGCCTGTGCCTTTTAAATTTCAGACAATCCCTTCTGAGTTGATTTTCTGAAGAATCTGTGATCCTTGGGGAGGTATTTAAGGGGAAAATGCATTCTATAAAGTACCTACAGGAATGACTGTACTGAAAGGTAAATATCTAATTCTTTCATCAGTGAGACATGTTAGCATTCTGATATAACACTCAAACCAGGGGAAATATAAGAAATATATATGAGCACATTATATATGATGAAATGTAAGAAGAACACAATTATCCAGCTTTCCATAGTGCTGCCACATGAGAGTTGCTTCCCTAGTATGTAAAAGTTTTTATTTGCCTTTCACACCACAAGAACTAGTTGTGTTTTGTTTTGCTGGGTTGTCTTTTTTGTCTTTGGCTGATTCCTCGGCGAGAAGTAAAATCTAGTCATCAAACTTGGGACCTCTACTTCACAGAAGATCGATTTGGGACAAAACTGGAGGTATTTTGAAGCCAGTATCTCATAAGACGGGGTACTGGGCAGCTCAGTCTGTCTGCTGAGGACTACACACCTTCCCTCCCTGTGTCCCTTCTCACAAAACCAGCGCTTCCTCTGTCCTGACTCTCATCCCTCCTCACCTTACCACAAACAAATGAACAGTTGTGCGGCTAAGAGTTTTATTTCTTAAACCTCTCTTCTAATTGCTAGAAGGTTTTCTCAAGGCTTTTTCCAAATTGCTGGGAAGGTTCTGGAAGCCCCATATTTCCCATCTCTTAAAAATGAAAATCCTTTCACCAAACCACCAAACGGAGCCCTTTAACTGACAAAGACGACATTGTTCTATCCACCATGGTAATCTGGACTGAGGTGATCTTTCCCCTTCCCTAACATGTAAAAGCGCGTGTAGGACAGAAGTCTTAGCCATGAAGGACCGCCACCATCATCAAATGCCAAAACCTAGTACGGGAAACAGAAAACTTGCTTTTCTAGAATGCACTGTGCCAGCAGATCCCAAGGGCACTTTGTGGAAGCACATAACATGATGGGAATGTATAAATCGGGTGATGGTAAGCACTGTGCTCGGTTGTGTTTGCACTTATGGTCAGCTTTTGCTTTTCTGTGTAAAATGCCATTAAGAATCTGACTCGTTAAAAAAATTTTTCCTATGTATTTTATTGCACCAAAAGGAAAAGAAATACAATTATTGCATAAATCAGTTGGCTATGCTGATGGTGCTATTTCTCATTTAAAAAAAAAAATACAACAAGCTCCCTCTACCTTGAAAATTAGGAGCAGCCTTTTACCCACAGAGTTGTAACTCTTCAGACTGTTTCTTGGCTTTGCCATCCTTAAGACTTTCTGGGTTAAACTTGACCCAGACAGTCGACGTGGACCACACAACCAACAGACTTTGCAAAGTTTAACAGGTTGATTGTGAATTTGGGTACTAAATCACCCATATTAAGATTTTTGAACCTAAGTCTCTCCTAGACTACACAGGAGCTGTAAGTTTTGTCCCTTCAAAAAAAGGCAACTAGAATGTGAGAACATAATGTTACAGGCCCGCTGGATCAGGGTGAGATTATTCTCATTATCAGAATTTCCTCTGCCCATCTCCCCTCACCACCACATTCCTGGCACCTCTGCCAAGCAGAAAACTCCACTAGGAAATGCACCACGGCCCTGCTTCCAGCATGAAGTGGCTGCCGATAAATACCTGTTCAGCAAATGACACGCTGACTTTGCAAAAGGATTTATCAAGGCCTCCCTGCCTTGTCCGAGCTTAATAGTCAGGACTCTTGGTGCACACAGTTACCAGTGATGGATTGACACATGGTTTCCAGGGACACTTTTGTGAGTTTCCTGTGGTAGCCAGACCAAAAGAGATGGGTGAAAACAAGTAAATCAGATGCTCAGAACATCCCAGGTTAGACCCATGCTTTTCAAAACAGCTGTGATTACTGGAATCTGGGCCTTGTGCAATGAACTGCAGAGACCTGAATTTGAATCACAACTTTGTTACTGGTAGAGCTGTCAACTACTCTAGGCCTTTATTTTGTTTTATTTTACTCTCTGTCTCTCTCTGTCTCTCTCTGTCTCTCTCTCTGTCTCTCTCTCTCTCTCTCTCTCTCTCTCTCT
>NW_022900950.1:67143570-67212980 GCF_012274545.1 Fukomys damarensis | reverse complement strand
AGGGTTGGAAACCAGGACCTTGCACACACTAGGCAAGAACTCTAGAACAGATCTACAGCCTCAGCCTTGATTTTCTAACAGTGGAAGTGGGGAGAACACTCTTGCTGTGAGGAGTAAATGCACCACGAAGTAAGTGGTCAACACAGCACCTTCCCTCCGCAGAAGACCTGGAACAGAGGCAGCTTCTAATCTGTGCATCAGACTCCCCATTCCTAGCTTCCTGATGCTTCCAACCCAAAGTGTTCTTTCAAGTATAGAATCTCAGGGCTTAGGGTGTAGCTCACCAGTAGAGCCCTTGTCGAGCATATGCAAGGTTCTGGCTTTGATCCCCAGCGCCGCAAGAACAAAACCAAAACCAAAACCAATAGTATCAACAACAACAACAACAAAACTACATGTTTTCTTAAACCACGCAGGTCAGCTTCCCCAGTCTGACATGTACAGGTAAAACGTGCCCTAGGAATGAATCTAAGAGAAAAGAGTTCCACCTTGTTTCAGAATACTACGGTATCTACAAAAATAGGAGAAGAAAAACATTATATTCCTGAAAATGGCTATAGGGAACTTGAGAGCATCAAAGCTGAAGAATTACAAAAATGATAAACTAAGTGGATTCCAGCTCTCCTTCTCCCAAGCTCACCAGAGGCAAGGAAGGTACGTGACTTGGGAGGCAGCATTAGGAGCTGCTTCTGAAAGCTACAGCCCGGCCTGGTCTAATGGCCAAAGCCTCAGACGGAAAGCCAGGCCGGCCCCTCCCTGTAGCAAGGGCCTCCTTTCTGGCAGATTCCTTACAATTAAAGTCCTGATGAGCATCGCTTTGAACTTGGTATCTGCAGATCAGTGTTGAGAGATGAACAACAAATCTTTTAGTGCCAATTATCCAGACACAGACTGAAGGGGATTTAAACCACATCAGCTATTTTTAATCTCAAAGATTTCCAATCTTTTATGTAAATGGGTTAGGGCCAACAGCACTGATACACACAACCTCCACAATGATGTTTGCATATGAATCCCCCAGTGACACACGTTGGCATGCTTTTTCTCCAATATCAAGACTTGGGAAATATTTTCACTCATTTAGAAAGAGGGAGAAAGACTTGAGACCGTAATCAGTGTAATCACTAAATGTCCCAACCCCAGTGAGCCACTCAGGATAAGATTTTAGGTGTGTGTGTGTGTGTGTGTATGAGAGAGAGAGAGAGAGAGAGAGAGAGAGAGAGAGAGAGAGAGAGAGAGAAAGGGAGGAGAGCAAAAAACACTCAGGGCTCTTTCGTAGAAGAAATTTCCTTTCCTCTGCTGCGAAGGCATATGACTTAAGCCCAGTTATCAAAATGGCCAAGAGTTTTCAAATCTGTCGTACAGATTTCAGAGAAACAACGGGTATAGCAACAAAGTCAGGGAGGGAAACAGTGCAAATGGCATTTACAATAAATCTTGCTGACAGTGTCTAGCAGGGTGTCCTGTGAGAGGCTGAGGCAGGAAGACTGCAAGTTCTAGCCCAGCCTAGGCAACTTAACAAGAACCTGTCTCACAATAAGAAAATAAAAAGGGGCTGAAGATATAGCTCAGTGGGAAGGCTCTGGTTCAATCCCCACCTTTGCAAAAACAAAAGCCCCCCCCAAAAAAATTATAACATTTCAGATATAACGGCAATGGAGGGATGGTGGGGAAGATTAAGTTCCTAAAGCAGCAGTTTTCTGCATCATGTCTACGAGGTTAAAAAGCATACCTGGCTGCAAAGATTGAGTAGCTAATTCTGCTCATGAAAATAAGTATAAGGCTGTATTTTTGCCCATACGGAAAGCTTTCACACATTTAAACTGCATGTTCAGATAATACCGTACTGTCAATTCTAACCTTTTAAAATCTGCTTTTTGTGAACATGAGGCCTTTTTTTCTTTTTAACTTCATCCTAGAAACCCTGGATGTCACATAGCATCACCTTGGTGTATCCTATTGGTTCCTGTAGTCTCACAACGCCCAGTGCTAGGAGATGTAGCCTCCCTTCCCCAGGAAGACAGAGTCCGAAAGTACAGGTACCACATCATACAACTGTGGTTTTCTTAGTCTGCGCACTCTTGCAATCTCCAGCTCTCCCGTGAGCCGGACAGCACCTGGCTTTGCACATAGCGCACTTAGTAAATGTTTCAGAAAGCACACCAGGAGTTCTTTGTCAGAGGAAAGGTTTGATATGGCCACTAACCTGACATCAATTCACAAAGCGATCTTCCCAGATACACAGTGATACTTTGGTTGTCAAACTCAATTTGTTCCAAATGCCGAGTTCAAATGCCAGAAAGTTCAATAACTGAACAGATTTTCCCATAAGAAATTGAAAGTGTAGGGGAAAGGGAATAAGGGAAAAGAAAAAAAAAACATGAGAACATGAAAAAATGGAAATAAAGTGTTTGTAAATGGAGAGGGGAGGAGGGGGTGAAGGGAGGGCAGGGACAAGGGGAAAAAATGAGAACCAAGACCTGTCATGTAAAGGTACAAGATCCCAATGATGAATGTAACTGTACTGTATACCTAAAATGTACCAATAAACTCAATGAGGAAAAAAAAAAAGAAACTGAAAGTATAAATAAGGAGCAAAATGTAGAATAGATAATGTGAACTGGGAAGAAAAGGTCTAAAGGGGAGGGGAAGTGGGAGGGGGAGGGGATAGGAAAGAAGGGAAAGGAATAAATATGAGAAAAGGATAAAATGGAAACAAAGTCTTTGCAGATAGGGAGGGTGGAGGGGGTGAAGGGCAATGGTGAAAAAATAAGAATTGATATACATCATGTAAACGTACAAATTCCCAGTGATGAATGCCATCCTATTGTATACCTAAAATGTACCAATAAACTTAATTAAAAAAAATAGACATGCCAGGCACAGAAGGAATCATAAAAAAAAAAGAATGGAAAACAAAATATTTGGTTGTAAGGCCCAAAACTTATACTTATACATTCATTTTTTCCAAAACTTGAAAAATTTTTCAGTGGTTGCTTTCTTTAATTCTACTGTAGTTCTCACAGTTTTCCTCTTAGCTTCACTGCTGGTACCACTAACTTTCTTTGGAGCCACATCACGATATTTTACACAAAGTGCAAGACAGAAAGCACAGTGACAAATGCTTGAACACACTAACACAATCGCTACATGCTCTCTGGGCAAGAGCGGCGCTCAGGCTGCAGGTCACCCTTTGTGTCCTCCAAGGAGAGAAGCAACCCGTGACACACTCTTACCCTGTATTGGTTTTTTCAAGACAGATTTGTGGTGCCACTAACAGGCAAAGTTACCAACCCTGAGCAGATCTTTGTTTCCCCTGAATTGTGCCGTTTGAGGAGTGGAAAGATTGAGCTTTGAAATTATTCGACAACCGAGGTATCGCTGTACCGTATATGGGATGAGCGCCGAGATGAAAGTCTCTGACTGGATACTTTTCATACTAACTGGGCCCGTTCTTAAATCTGTGAGAATGAAAACAGGTATTGTTCAGGAAACAGGATTCTCCAAAGTGCTCACCCTATCAGCTTCAGAGAGAGAGAAATGTGGAAATGAACCTTGATTCCACCACTTAGAAGCTGGACTTTATACTTCACCTCTAATATCTACTTTTCTGTTTTCAAAACAATGATAATCAACACCACTTATTTCATACTGTTCCGGGGATCCAATGTGTAAAGACACAAGACTAGAACCAGGCACAGGGTGGCACTCAATAAATATGTGCTGTTACATGTGTAAATACCGAATAGTTTCCCTGGTGTAAATAATCTGCAACAATGCATAAGATTCTAATAAGATTACTGACATTGAGAAATGGGAAGAAAGGAGCCAAAGGTGTAGGGAAGGTGGGATGGGTAGGAGAAGAGTAAAAAGGGAAAAGAAAAAAATGTGAGAGAATGAAATGATGAAAATAAAGTGTTTGTAGATGGGGAGGAGAGGAGGAGGTGAAGGGAGGGCAGAGGTAAGGGGAAAAAATGAGAATCAAGACTTGTCATGTAGAGGTACAACTTCCCAACAATGAATGTAACTGTACTGTATCCCTAAAATGTACCAACAAACTTAATTAAAGCTGAAAAAAAAATATGTGTTGTTTTAATATCATTATTTCTGTTTTAAAATTTCAGATTATTTTTGGGTGAATAGAAGCACTCAGTAAATGTTAGCTACCCTTGTCAGTCCAGTTTCTACCTGGCTGTCTATCATCCTACTACAGCCAAGCATCAGGAAGGAGCCGCTGACAATCTCCCAATTTGACAGATCAGACTTTCTGAACTTACCTCCTTCCCTTCTTTATATTCTTGGAAATGTACAAAAAGGAAGAACAGAAATGCCAAAAGATGAGTGACCTCAGGAAAAAATCAGGCTTTGGCAAGTAGCTTGAATAATCATATCATCAATATGTGATTTCATCTGCTTTGTCTTGACATCAGAAAAAAAAAATCCGCACCTTGATTATCACAACTTTAAAATGTTACTATCCCAAGGAAGAAGGTCAAATGTGGATCGTCTGCAGAGTTCCATTAGGGACTGGCTGCCTTTTTCTCCAGAACCAGAAATCAGACCACTGAATATCACACTGTGATATGTTTCAAGGTGTGAGTACAAGAAAGGAGGAACAGGGGTAGTTTTTTCCCCCTAGCAGTAGGGATGAAATCTAAGACTTTTAGACTAGAGCTACATCCCTACTCTAGGGTCTCACTAAGCCACTAAATTGCCCAGACTGGGTGTGAACTTTCAATTCTCCTGCCTCAGCCTCCCAGAGTACTGGGATTCCAGGGGGCACTACCAGGCCTGGCTAAGGATGGCACGCTACAGAATAGAACGTATAGTGTACTATCCTACAATGGAAGAAGATCACACTGAAATTTATTTTTTTAAACTAGACTGAAAATGAGCCAGACTCACATTTTGTGATACGGGGACACTGTCTTGTACATCACTGCTTTTCTGATTCTGGCTTCAATACTGGACACTTAACAAGTGCTTCTGAATTATTTGTTAGATGAATTGCACACATTCTTGTTAAATAAATGGCTGGGGGGGCAACCCTCTTAATATGTTAGCGTAAGTAAGTACTTCAACTTTGGGGCCAGAGACAGTCTTCTTTTAATCTGTAAGACTCCTGTTTTTCCATTATGAAAACATTTCTCTCTTTTGAAAGTGAGCTCATTTTTTCAGTTCACTGATGAAGATAATCAGAATAAAGTAGAAAACTCTACAGAAGAAAAAAACAACAGGGAGAAGCTCCAGAAGTGAAGGCAGAAGCCACAAAAACAAGCAAACACACTGCTGTGGACACTGAGGACCAAACTGAAACCAGTCTTTGCCAAGGGAAGAATCCCTGTGAGAACCTGGAAAAACAAATCCTGGACATACAGATGGCAACTAGGTGACGAGGACTGACAAGGAGCTGGCAGATGTCTTCTGGGAGGACACTGAACAGGTCCATCTCCTCATGCTTTAGCTGCCTGCTATCTTTATGCAAACTTGGTTGAGACAGACAGACAGACAGACAGACAGACACACACACACACACACACACACACATACACACACACACACGATTTTTCCCCTCTGCATTTGGTCACGATAATGCTCCTTTTACAGTCGTTACAAGTAGAAACGCCCCTTCCATCTACAGAAGGGGAACCTCCTGCCTGCTAATAGCCATGCAGTGGGGTCCCAGCTTGCCACTGCTTACATCCCGGCCCCTGGTCAGCAGGAGAACTGCCAAATGCTCACACAGACGACCCTGGGCCACCACAACAGGGATGCAGCACTACTCCGTCCTGAACTCCAGTTTCCTGCCTACTCTGCAGGGGGCCCCCTTTGTCTCTCAGATCCCACATGCGCCCCATCACTGCAGAGAGAACAACTGGCGGTTTCTGCAGAGGCCACACGTGTGCAGCCCTGTCTTTGCCCTCAGAAGCCCTGGCTGGGCAAAGCTGCAAGGCCCCGCAGAGCTTTCTCCTCCCAGCGGACTTCAGCAGCTTCCTGGAGACACATACCTGAGGCTCTGAAGGCTTGTGGGGCAAAGCCCTGCGCAGCACCCTGGGTCCTAACTTTACAGCATGGGGCTCCAGCCCACCTCCCTCTCCTGTCTGTTCCCACTGCGGGCTTGGGACCAAGACAACCACTTCTTTCTAACGTTAAGAAATTCAGGGTGATGTATGAAAATAAATATAAACACATACACCTTAGCTAGGATTTGAAAACATCATTCCCTTTCTCAGACCCCAGGTTCTCAGAGTTATCAGAGGTAAAAGCCAAACTCACAATGAAGCATATCAGAAGACATCTTCTTTCAGATTGAGTACACAGCTCATCTTCACACTAATACATTTTACGGGGTCAGGATAAAAGGAGAGGGCCTTACATTCTCAGTGAGCAGCTGGACAGCTGGTCAAGAATATCATTCGCTCTTGATCATCAGAAGAGAGTCCCTTGGGCAGGCTGGCGTGGGGTGCAAGACTGTCCCTGTACCTGGTATTTGAAGAATGTGCCCGTGTCTGACACAAGAACCCGACAGTCGGGCAGAAGGGGAAGAAAGGCCATCCACTATGATCCAACCTCGCATCCCTGAACATTGGCTTGTCACCAGTGTCACTTCCGGTTCCCGGTCCAGTCCCCTAACAGTATTACCAGAGAAGAAAAACACTGACAGGTCACCGTAACTGGACTTCCCAAACAGGGCAGATAGTGTATGAAACTGCCCTTTTCTTTAGCACCTCTTCAGAGTCCATGCAGAACATGTAAACAGAAACAGAGCCCACTGAGACCATCCTAATATCAGTGTTTTCAGGGTGAATTTTCTCTATGTCATTGCTTCACCTGACAAAGAGAGAACACGAGAGGGGTGGAACCAACAGATCTGCACTGCCTGACTTTCTGTACCAATTCACATCAACCTTTCAACTCAGTCATCTCCAAATGTCCATCAGAGGGACTCACGGAGATGGATGAGGACCTTGGCCTTTTCGATCTTTCTTCCCACCATGTACCAGGCAGCACTGGGCATGAGGTATAATGCTGGGCACCCACCCACAGGAGTACAGAAGAACTAGGGATGCGAGGCTCCCCAGCCTCCACTTGGGAAAGTGTGTATGAGCATCAATCAAAATTCACAGCTTCTCGAAGAAGCAGTCTCCAAAATAATCCATGCATTGCTTTTTTTTTTTTTTTCCCCAACAGCTTACATTAGTCCTTTGATTGTAGAGTTCCAAGGAAGAAATCAGTAGGAAACTTTGAGGGTTAAGTAGCAACCAGAATCACCAAATTCAATCAGAAGGCAGGTTTGGGGCATGGAGCAAGGAAATCAGAAAAAGGACACGTGCACTGTCATAGTGAGGGTCATTATTCATCTCAGCTGTTCCCTCCTGCTGTCCTCCAGCAACCTCTGGGCCTCATAATCCTCAGCTGCTGCCGCACCTGACCCCTGGGAGGAGGCCCCGAAGCAGCAGTAGTAATAGTTGCGTGGGTTGAGCCCTTACTGGGGGTGGGCACTGTGCTGAGGCCTTAGATTGAGTGTCTAACTCAGTGCCTCCACTGTGCCTGAGAAGGTTCTGCTGCCCGTTCACAGCCGGGAGAGGGGAAGTCACCGGCCCAAGGTCCCACTGCGAACAAGTGGCAGGGCAGGAACTGGGTCTAGGACGTGTCCCTTCCAGTATTAGGGCTCTTAACCATTATGCAATAGGGAATCCTTGCTATATCCTGGCCAAGGCATGCTTGAGACTTTCCCAAATTAACTTTGTTCAAAAAATTTTTTAAAGTTTAATGTAAATTCATAGGAAACACACAAACACACACACACACACACACACACACACACGTCAACAAAATCCAAAATCTAGATGTTTAGCAATTTGTAAATTCACCAAACATTATAAGAAACACAAATGTACACAACTGCACAAGTGATTTTTTTGGTACCGGGGATCACTCGGGCCCTTGTGCTTTCAAGGCAGGTGGCAGAACCACTGAGCTAAATCCTCAGCCCAACTGCACAAGTTTTAAAGCACACTATAAAAGTTATCTATTTTCTATTCTTCCTAGGAATTCACCTTCTCCCTCTCTCAACCCCAAAGTCTGTGAAGATCAAATAAGATATTATGATAGTCGAGGGTTCTGTCTTAGATCTTTTCTGCAACCTAAATTATTTTTTAAATAAAAATTTTAATTTCATAAGTTCAATGTGAAATCAATGTTTCTGTCAACAAAGAGAGAAAAGCTCAATCAAACCTCTTAGGGGGTGGTGATCTTAGGATCATAAAAACAAGACAAATGAGATTTTGGTGGTTGTATGCCGAGGTCTCCAGCCATCCTGTACTGATATTGCACTTTGCTTCCTGTCTCTCGAAAGTCTCAGGCTCTGAGTTCCTAGAGGTCCTGCCTTTATTTTGCTCCACTTCTCTCGGTGCTGCTTAGTTTGCCTGACTTCGCTGGGGCTGTTTCTGCCCTGCTAGAAAGTTCCTTTTCTTGGCTCCTTACTCTGATCCCACATTGGCCTCTTGCACCCTTGACATCCACACAGGTACCGTCCTCCCCTGAAAGCTGCCTGCGTCTGTTGTCTCTTCCAACCATTTTAGGGTTTGTTCTTCCTGAAAACGGGTGGCTGTAAGTCGCTGATCCTGCTGGGTGCAGAGCTTTGACACAGCTCATGGGCAGACACAGAAAAGGAGTTCAGATCCCCGACAATGCCAGCAAACTGTGTCTGCAGCAGGAATGTCATCAGTGTTGTCTATTATGTCAATATCCCTGAGCCACACAAAACTTCCTGGTCCAGGACCATCACAGAAGGAAGTAGAAGGCTATTTTTTTTTCCAAACCCAAAAAATCTTGCAGCACCTCATCAAAGGCAACCCTGAACAGGGAGGCCCATCCTTTTAGCCATCATACTGCCCATTCTCCTTTTTTCTGGTACCAGGGATCGAACTCAGGACCTCGCGCTTGTGAAGCAGGTGCCCGCCCCACAGCCGAATGCCCGAATACTGCCACTGCCCACTCTCAATGCACTACTGAGCCAAGTTCTGCTTCTCATGAAGTTCTGTGACACCGGATGAGTCACTTAACTGCTATAAGCCTCAGTTTACCTATTCCCAAAGTGGGGCTGATGGTAATAATCTTACTGCTTCTCTGGGGATTGATAGGGGGAAACGGACATCAAATTTTCGCTTAAGTCGGTTGCACTGGTTTTTCCTAGAAGTTAATTCTCACACCCTTCCTTCTCGCTCCTCCTTAGAGGCCCTGAAGATAGCAAGAATAAAGAATAGAGACGAAGGACAAGTCAACCAGCACCCAAGGATGGGAATCAGGTATTTTGGTGTTAAGTAGCACCTGCTCTCATGCCAACCATTTCCAACTGCATCAGACTACCAAGTGTGAGCCTGACAACCCCTACTTGAAATTGGAAATAGAAGAGCCTGAGAGAAAAATAGGACTCTTTTAATCATTAGCAATTTTATTACAGTTTATGCCTCCCACACCTTGTTTGGAGGAAAGCTAGGAGAGCTCAGGGCTGTAATCTGACACCATGCCAGGGGACTCTGAAGAGGCCCCTGGAGCTTTCCTTTTCAGGGCCTCACTTCCCAAAGCCTAAGCGGAAGGCCAGCTTTCCAGTCCTGAACCCACCCTGCACTCCATGAGCAATCTGTGCCTTTGAAAAAAAAAAAAAAAAAAAAGGAAGTCGAAGATTAGAGGAAAAGAACTAGAGTAAAAAGAAAGGAAGACATAAATGCAAAAAGAAAGCTATGGAGATGAACAAATTAAGCATTGTCTCCATTTCCCACTACCAGAATGAAAGAAAGTCTGTGCTGGGCTGTGAGGGAAGGGGGACCAAACTCCCCAGGACCCAGCTGGAGAGCTGAAAAAGAAAGAAAGGAAGAGGTGGCTTCCAAACTCCAACTCCCAACTAACCATCATCACAGGAGGAAAAAATAGGATGGAAAGAGAGAAAAGTGGGTGCCAAGTCATAAAATATGTTCACAGTTGCACGTGAAAAACCACAAGGGCTCTGTTTGTCCAGATATGGGAACTCCATCTTCTGAATCCATGCCTGAGTCACTAAGAAGATAGGCAAAACCAGGAATCAAGAGCTCAGTGCCCTTTTAGGGGCTCGCTCATCTGGGAGTGCTGCCTCTGCCCCAGTCTCCAACATGGGAAGCAACCTCCAGCTGCACAGTGTTTTAGAAAGCAGAGACTTGGGGGCAATTAGGGTCATGTGTGGATGCTCTTCTGAAAAGAGGAAATGGACGGTAGTTCTCTATATTTATAATTTCACTCCTTTCATTGGGAAACTACAGGTTAACAATCCTCATCTTAAAAAGAAAGTTTCCTCTGAATCTAAGAAATGTTTAGTCAAGGTTCCACCACAGAAGAGAGAGCAACTGATATTTGCCTAACGACTATAGACCAAAGAGTGAATTCTGCATTTCTAATGCCACGACCTTCTTATTTACTGTCCTGTATTCAGGCATTCAAAGACAAAGAGAAGAAGCTACCACTGTACTCATTTTCTTAATTGTTATATAAATGTTTCAGACTGACCTATAAACCATATGGAATCAAAGAAGGTATAATTCATTCTGAAATGCATGTTTACAAAATGCAAGACAGGTGTTTGGATTTATTTCAAATGTGTTTAAGAAAAAACAACAACAATACAATACTCCCTTGAACAAATACTGCAGAGTATGTGGTAGTTAATTCTGAGAAAAAGAATGTGATCACTTACATTTTCGAAGTAAAGGTTAATTTGCAGAAAATGGGATAAGACGGTATGCAATTAACTCAAAGGTATACAATGTAAGAAACGGAAGGCAGTGACTAATGAAGGAAGTAGACTGATCTAGCAAAAAAGTACTTGCAGAAATGACACAAGCAGTGAAGTTATCTCTTACCTGAGGTCTTTCCCTCACTTAGCCATCAGAGAAGCTCTAGTCATGGATCACAGTGTAACCCAAAATATAGTCCCTGGATCCAGTGCTTACCTCTCAGCTGGTAATGTTTCACACCCACAGGGTAAGCACAGAATTGGAGAATTCATGCTAAGAAGACTACACCAACTTGAAATTGAAGGAATACGTTAAGTGTGGTTTTTCTAGTAGTTCATTTTTATTGTGTTTTCTAAGTGTACCAGTGCACAATGTATTGAAAATAGAAGGTAAAGAAAATATTCTCTCACCACAGGTAGTTTACAGAGTACCACTGAAAAGCCTAAAATCTAAAGCTGAGATTAATAAGGACTCACCATGGAGTGAAGAAAATGTATGAACGCTTTCTGTTGTTCATTTTTGACATTTGATTTATGTTTTCCCAAAGCAGAAGCCTGCTTTGTTAGTACTTCAGAAATGATCAAAGAAAGTGGCAGAAATGGCTCCTGAAGCATGAGACTCAGATTCCACTAAAACCAACACATACCTTTACGCTTTTTAACCATTCCAAGTGAGGCAAAGGTCCATCTGACTTTTTGCCTGTTTGAATGTGAAAAGAAATTCTAAACTGAGCAGTCTTTTGTAGACGAATAAGGAATCAATAGTTTTAATTATTAAACATAGCCAAGTATTTATACATCATTAAATACAAAATATATGAACTGTTTGATGGGTGCTTTTTTCTACCATGAATGTACTATAAGTCCTGGACCATTTTATGTTACATACTTCTTTACAGTAACATATTTTAACATAGTCCTATATAGTAGCATGTTCCCCCAGAGTAATACACTACAGCACTTTTTGTTTGGATTTCTGTGGCTATACCAATATCACTTTTTATCTTCTAAAAGTACTTTAGGCTTCTGCCTAGATTTCTTCTACTGGAATTCTTGTTTATGGAGAAGAACAGCTATTTTTAAAATATCTTTTTTTATTAGTATAAGTTTGTGATATATAATGAATACATTCATAGCGGAGACATACCATAGCACCTGTGAATCTTCATTGTTACATTAAACACATAATGAAAATCAAAATACATATATACACATGCATACATGAACTCACATCCATAACCACTTCTAAAGTCCCATCGGCCAAACCCGCACTGACTCAAAGTTTTATCACTGAACAGAGAAACAATTCACCCAAGGACTATCAAACAGCATTCCCACTATTTACTAAACCTGTGTGTTTACTATAATAAAGCTTTTCGGCTACTACCTCGGTTATATGAAGCAAGCTGGTTTCCAGCTCAGTATGTAAGTGCAAATTTCAATCAACAAGCAGGCATTGGATGGCTGAAGAGGGCAGAGGCACTGGTGACTGCAGGAGCTAAGGGAGGAACAGACAAACACACCGGGAGGTGGAAACCAATCCACCATAATTCAATTTGAGAAATCCTGTTAGACAAAGTGAAAGTCTTCCTGCCATGATTTTATCTACTGACTTTAAGAGGTAGCTGCTGCTACAAACATTGGGGTTACCTAACCAGAAGGGTAGGAAGCAGAGCTCTAGCTCCACAGCCCTGGAGGGTGTGATCAGTCTGAGCTGCCCCCAGATCTTCACAAACAAGGCCCTTCTTTCCCATCAAAGGTCTTCGTGGAGTGGAGCTGCGGTTGTTTATACTGCTTTCTTTTTCCATTAGGTTTACTTTCCCCATGTTAAACCCTGTCAACTTTACTGGCCAGAAACCTGTCATCAGAATAGAACTGTCTGCTTTGAAGACTCCTTTTAAGAAATGTCAGGGGGCAGTAAACATAAAATAGGATCCATAGCACTACCAATGGCAACAAAAACAGAGCCAAAGCTAATCAGTGTCTTCCACAAAACACGTGCTCTGTCTCCCTCTCACACACAGTAGCAGCCCTATAAGATCCGTGGAGGGAATGTAAGCAACAGAGGAGGAAGCAGCTGAAAGAAAGAATTCCCGCTGTGTTCTCCTCTTGTGCTTCCTTTCACAGGGAAAAGTGTTCAAGGGAAGAATGTTTTATTGCACACTGCTGTTCATGACGAGCGGGGACAAGTTTATTCTGCCTGGGGGCCCATGTGGGCAGTATGGTCATCTCCATATGTTCTCAAAGAGAAGCCCTGTCTTGCATTTTTCAGGCCTGGACTAATGGAAAACAAGCCACACAGAGACAGGACACACATACCTGGCTTGTGGGCCAGGGATTTAGTTCAGTGGCCTGCCTCGCAAGCTCAAGGTCCTGAGTTCAATACCACGTACCAAAAAAGGGGGGTGGGCAGGCTCTTGGGCCTAACTTGGAACTCAAAAGAGTGTCATTACCATGGCCACAAGCCTGGGTCCTGGTGAGGATTTCCTAGTCTACTACATTCGGCTTCAACCTCACAGGCCATGGCTGGCCCAGTAGCTGTCAGAAGATGAGGGCTCAAAGGGGACAAACGAAATTCTTCATGCACCCTAAAGTCACCAAAGCTCCCAGGAGACTTTCCCCAGAATAGATCTGAAGCACTCAGGGATTTACAAAGAAAGAGAAGAAAAAGAAAAGAAACTGGATTTGAGGACTTGTCAAAACTGTTACAAATGTGCCCTAAAGTCTGAGAACCCAAGTGAGGCTCCCAGGTCTGACTTCTTCCGAGGCTCCGTCTAGCAGGTAATTCCTGCAAACAGGTGAAGCTGGCCAACAACTAGAACCCACCTGGGGCATGAAAGTGCTATCATTTAATAGCAACCATCGTTCATGTGTGTACATAGTGCTTCTTCGGTTTACTCCACATTGTTTTTATGAGCAATTTCATTTCAACAAATGCATGTGGGAAAAGGGTAAAAGTCACCCTCATTGCATGTCAGAATTGCTCAGTAGTTTGATAAAATCCTAGCTAGAAAGCAGACAAATGACAATGAAGCTCAGGTCTTGTCTCTTCCCAGCAGACCATGGCTCTCCTGCAGAAAGAAGCATCACCTTTTAGACACATCCTTCCCCATCCCACTTGTTTTTCTCTGGCATGGGAGGAAGAGGCTCATTCTTCCCATGCATGTAACTTGTCCATGGTTGCTGCTCAGCAAGTGGTTTCTGGAACCAGGAGCACTCCTGTATGTGACATTCCAACGTGCCTGCACTTTTCCTGCCCTGGGTGAGGTGCATTGGGGCTACATGAGTCTAACACATAATATTAAAGAGTCCAAAAAACCAGAAACGAATGCAGATGTGCATGCTCCTGTGTGCACACAGATGCCAACTGGCTTCTTCCTTACACCTGACACATGCCCTTTCCTTAACCTTGTGCTTTTCCTAACATGGAGGTCAGTCTGTATAAACTATGCCACCCAGCTGCCAACCACTTCCCTGGCAGCTCCAGTTAATCTTTAGCATCACACCTCAGTTTTACCAGGTTCCCCCAAGCCATCCCTGTTTTAAGGCCAAATGATGTTTTTCCAGTGGCAGAATCTAGGTGTTTTTGTTGTGCTAGAATCAACTTGCTGGTCCCTACCTCTCCCAGGCTGTTAATAGGCATTTGGCCCATTCTGCTACTCCTCAGTCTCCGTTCTCTCCCACACTCATTCCTGCCAGCTTCAAAGAATCCCAGTGGCAAAAGAAACACCCTAGATTAAGAGACAAAACAAAACAAAACAAAACAAAACAAAAACCCTGCGAAAACCTGCGGATTGTGGAACTCAGCTCTAGGTGGGAACCAGGCGCAACTCACCCAGCAGGGAACAGACAAACCCATCTTCCTAATTATTTTCAGAAGTTTTAAAATCCATGATAGGTCATTATTACCCAGTACTCAATACTTGTTAAGTAAATGAGTGAATGAAAGAATATGATTATTCTATAACATGACCTATCAAATTTTACTGAACATTCTAAATTACTAGAAGAGCAAAAGATCAATGACTGCTTATTGATCTTTTTTTCTAATTTATTCTTTAGTGGTATATACACCTTTAAAGCCATGCTTATTTGCCTTGTTACTGTCACTTGAATGTTTTATTTGTTTACGAAACTTTTCTCAACCATTTTTATCGCTTGCTGCCACATGAGCAATGTTACATGCATGGAGACACAAATAATGAAAGTGTGTAACACCAGCACTTTATCATTCCATAAGGGTCAGGCTCCTCCTCTAATGTTGTTTAATTCACTATACCTTTTCACTAGTAGGCTAGCCATTTTAAAGTTTATTTCTTCCTCAATTCTGCAACTTCCTGTTCCTGAGTATTTGCCTCAGATTTCCCCTATTACCTCTTTTCTTACCCTTTTATTCCTAATACTCCCCTTTCCACCTTACATTACTATGAAGCACAACCTGAAGCCAGCATTTACTTCCTGACCTCCAAAATAAAAAAGACTCATAAATTTTAAAAAGGAGACAAAGTTTTCATGACTACCTTTGAACTTTATGAACAAAAGTTATGTTTCCAAAGAAGAAAGCCTTTGACCTACTTTGACAACTAAACAATGGCTTGAACATAATGTGCTCACAATTTTGTTTGTTTTTTTATCATTAGATGGGAAAAGTACAGAAGCATACTATTAAAAATGCTACAGATTTCTTTCTTTTCTTTTCTTTTCTTTTCTTTGTACTAACCACTCTAATCCAAAAAACATGGTGGGAACCCTCCTTACAAAACATGAAGGGGAAAAGGGGGCAGTTATATGGTTCAACATTGGATAATCAGTACTGATGTAGCTGCTGTTACTTGGTGATCATCTAGAAATTCTACTTTTAGTAATCTAAATGCTTTTGCATCTCAAAATCTTCCCAGACCACAGTGAAGCCATTCATACTATGAACAGAGCTCACAAAATACAGGAATGTTTACATACCAGCTGCATCAAGGTGACACAAAAAGGTCTGTTTGGCTGTTATCTAACCTGTTTTTGTGTTTCCTCTGCTTATTTCTTCCTAAGCTCTTAGGAAACAGGTAATAGGTACTTAAACTTTTGGGACCAGTTACTTAGCTTGCTGTGCAGTCACAGGCCTGGTCCACATAGAGCACTTAGTACTTCAAAGGACACCTCTGGTTTGGATCTGTTTCACCCAAGATAGGGCCCAGGCCTCGGGTGTCTTATAAAACTGAAGGAGGATGCCGGCCACAGTGGCACACCTCTGTAATCCTATCTGCTCCAGAGGCTGAGGTAGAAAGACTGCAAACTCGAGGCCATCCTGGGCAACTTTGAGAGGTCCCGTCTCAAAATAATTAAAAGAAAAAAATAGGGACATAGCTCAGTGGTAGAGCACTTATCTAGCATGGTGTAAGGCTTTGGATTTGATTCCCAGTACTAGGAAAAACTAACAACAACAACAACAACAACAATAATCCCCCTAAGCAATGACTTCATTCCTTGACCTCGTCGCCCGAGTCACGCTGCACACGAACGTGAGTTTAAGGATTCTCTATTTTGCGCCAGTGGGCTCAGGAAAAGGAAAAGACGAGAGATCCCTGCACGGGCCCCTCTCACTTCTCCCTACCTCTACTCTTGGGCAAGCTGCTGGCTGGAAAGGTCTTGTTTCCAGAGAGGCTTAGCTGAAACAGGGAAACACATGGAGGGAAACCTAGAATTCCGAAAATACTTCCAATTTCTTTTCTTGTCTCTCACACAAGAGCATGCTTACCCCACTAGTACCTTGCAATTTTAATATTTAAGGCAGTTTCAAAATAAAGAATAAGGTACCTATGCCACTTAGAAACACTTCAAATCCTACCTGCTAGGCATAGCTGCTGCCTTTGTTAAAGTTTTTTTGGCAACTGTAGCTCCATCCTTTTTCATTGACTTATATCTCTGGTCATCTGTCCTATGGATCAGATTGCTTTTTAGACCTCTACCATTTTAGGCCAGTGAAAAATTCATGCCTTCTCCTTTAACTATTACTGGGCTAAATTTACTTTACTGATGGAAATTCAGGCCCTAAGTAAAACTCTTGTAAACTTTCCATTTCACTGTGATGTTTTCTTTTCTTGGATTCAACCCAAGTCTTTTCTAATCTAAGAAATGGCTCTTAAAGGCCCTCTATGCATATTTGTTTTCTAATTTAAGAGCATCTCTCTGTACATACATAAAACATCAAAAGCGGCAATGCTGTGTCCAGAGGGGCGCTGCACAGGGAACAGCTGATCTCTGCAGCAGGTTGTGACCCCCACCCTCCCCAGTGGCTTTGCTCCCAGTGTGGCCGTGTGGGCCCCTGTCCCCCCAGTGTCCACCGCAGCCTGTCTTTCTCCAATTCCACCTTGATACGCACACGTTTGGGCTCAAACGCTCAGCAGTTCACCTCCAGTGTCAAATTCCTTCATGTTCTTTTGACTCGGGACAAAGTTCAACGATACACTGTCTAGGTGTCAAAATGCTTTAACGCTTTTCCATGGTTTAGACCAATGATCTCAGTATCTAAAGGAGAACAGAGGGGACTAGGAAATTGCAACCTTTCTTTATGAAAAACAAGAAAGGTGCCTAAAAGAGCAAATATTTTATGACTTGCTCATGGTATGGACAAATGAGAACGAAAGTACCAGTTTTCCAGCTCTTGTAGACACAGTTAATTCACCCTGTTACTCTCGTGTAACTACACGATAAACAAAGACGGATATATCGTGTACAGGTGCAAATTTCCTACGATGAGTGCTATACTTATGGTTATCGAAAATGAACCACTAGCTGTTTTGCTTAAAAATACATACAAACATATATACATACGAAAGACATGGAACCTGAAGCACATACAGATAGAGAGGGAAAGGAGGCAATGAATGAGCTACTTCCCTGGGAATTTTCTTCTTTTTGATTTTGCTCCCATTGACTCATTTAGGAAAAAGGAACGAAAATACAAAACCGCCCCTTCTACGTTAAACACCCTACACTGAAAGCCTCCGGTCTTGGTACACATTCACAGTCAGGCTCCCGCATTCTGATGTTCCACTGCAGAGCATGGTGACTGTGCACAAGAGAAATACATGTGTACAAAAGTGCTAGATGCCTCTTAACGTTTCACCCCAAGGAGAGGAGAAATGTCTGACTCTCCTGATTTGCTCATACATTTATCAAAACATCCCGTTGGCAGGGTGTGGTGGCACACACCTCTAATCCCAGCACTCAGTAAACTGAGGCAGGATGATTAGGATTTTGGAGTCAGTCTGGACTATGTAGCTACATAGCCTAGCTTGGGCTACACAGCAAGACTCTCTCTTAAAAAATTAATTAATTAATTAATTAATAAAAGGGGAAAGAAAAACATCACACTGTGCCCAGAAATCTGAACGATCATTATGTGCCCGTTAAAACTAATGCTTCTATTCCGTATGACTACCCTTAGCTTTGCAGAGCTCAAGTTCCCCGCTGTAACCTGAGTTCGGTACTGTCTTCTCCATTCTCCACTTAGTAGCACCTGTACTCATCCATCCTGCTGCAGTAACCCACTGTAACCCAAAGAGAACTCCTTGACTAATACCTGCCTGGACACTGTGTTTATTTGGGGATTTGTGCTGCTCTATTTAACTATTGTAAACAATGCTGCCATGAGAAACTTCATTCCTTCCATTTGCTTGGAGTGTGCTCTGTGGTATTCAGACTATGTAAAAATTTCAGCTTTTGAAAAATTATTAGAAGATTCTTCTCTGAGTACCCTGCCCCAGATTTACAGTGGCATCGGTAAAGTGTAAGTGAAGGTGCTTCCCTACATTTGGCTCAGTGTTGGGTTTTTAACTTCCATGTATTTTTTCCCTATTACTAATCCGCTGTTTGTTTCTGTGGTTATTGTTGTTCTGCACCCTTAGACAGACACTGTACAGAATCGTCTCCTTATCACCCCATTTCCCAGTGTGACGCATCTGACAATGAAAACACGACATGAACTCACGTGGGAACAACTCGCAGTTGCTCAGACCCTGCGTGGCCTTCACAGAATGTTAGAGTGCTGTTATTAACTTCTGTGATTCACGCTAAAGACATGAGGTTAGAACACAAATGGTAACGACAGGGCAGTAACAACAGCAGCGAGCATTTAAATCAGACTCGCTATGTTCTGGGCACTCTTCTAAGCGCTTCTCTAAAACCCTACCTTGAGTAAGTGCCCGGTTAGAACATGGTGATAGGTTATACAGCAGTGTTATACCATCCATCTACAGTTCAGATCGACCAATTTTCTCAAGGTCAAACGGATACTAGGCACAGAGTCAGAAATTAAACTTAGCCTGTCTCCACCACAAAGCTGAGACCCTAGGTAAAAAGCCTTTACTTAAAGAATACTCCATTCAGGGCCAGGGATTTAGCTCAGTGGCACTGCACGTGCCTGCTTTGCAAGCGCAAGGTCCTGAATTTGATCTCCGGTACCAAAAAGAAAAACAAAACCAAAAAAAACTTGGTAATCTGCTTTGAGAGTCTGTGGCTAGATGTGTGACCCTGATATGGGGGTATGATATGGGGATGATATATGGACCTCTAAATGATATAAAGGAAACACAGCTGTTAACCTGCCGGATGTCTACTATGCCGAGTTTGTTTTCTGAAATCAAAGAATAAATTTTAGGAACAATGGAGGTTAAGAGTAGGAAGTATTTATTGAAAGAAAGATAGCTTCACCTGGAAAGTAGGTGGCTTGAGGACCCTGCTTCTCAAGGGAGTTTTACAGAGGAAATCCAGGAGGTGGGGGAGATACAAGGCAGGACAAAACTTTAGTCAACTCATAATTGGTTAGGTACTATTGATCCAATAGGAAATCACAAGGTGGATATAAGGTGTGACAAAACTATGGTCAACCAATAAGATTACAAGTATAGTTGCTTAGGTAATACTGATTAAATAGGGGTCAAATAGGGAAGCAAGTCACTCAGCAAGCATACAGGTAACATGCAAGGAATTTGGTCCCCCATCCAAGGTGACTGATGTCTTTTTAGAATATCGATCACTGCTGCTTGTTCCTGGGGTGGGTATGTGGGTGTAGTCATTTGTCTTTGTCTTGAAGCTCAACCCTCAACCAATACACGTCCAGCCACTGTTGTAATATGTTCTTATCTTGTCCATTGGCTCAGCCCTCTCTGACTATAGCATTTTTACTAATTTAGCTGTCTGTAGTAATCCCACTGATCCTCATTCAGGCTTTCTTCAGCCTTCTCCAATGAGGACAGGCCAGCGTGTGGTGATCTGAAGAAGTGTGCGACCTCAGCAAGCTGGGCAGAGACCACTGCTCATAGCCGGGCACAGCCGTGGGCCCCTCTGCCACTTCCATGTCCTCAGCGGGGACGGCTGTAGGAGAGAGGAGAGTTTTTCAAGGCCTATCTACCCTGGGCAAGAGAAAGGCTGAGCTTCACCTGCGGCTACTAGTCAGGGTCTAACTCCTCCTTCGTATTTGCTGCTTCAGCAAGGTTTGATCCTTGGGCAGAAAAATCTCAAAGCAGACAAGTTCTTGTTCTGGCAATGATCACTGAAACAGGTTAGGTGAACTCTATAAACCAGAGGAGGATTAAGGAAAAAAAAAAAAAAAAAGGACAAAGCTGCCTCTGCTAAAGCAAATCACACAAACAAAAACAACAAGTCCATTAGACAGTGCCTGTGAGGTATTTAGACCCTGAGAACTTTGAATGCAGTAGAGAAGCAGATTACACAGAGAAAGGGCTCTCAACTAATTCAGGGGCTTGTTTAGTCTGCTTAACTCAAATCCAAAGCAATCATCTCAATTGCTGTTTATGGTCAGAACCGGGTTCAGCAGGCCATTCAGAAGAGCAGGGCGGGCTTAGCCCACCCCACCCCACCCCAGATAAGTCTTCCCCTCTCCAAGGACCCCAAAGTTCTCTTTATTAAGGCTCTCCACAAGATCCAGAGCAAGGAGACAGTAGACCATAGTTTTATTTCCTGTCTCTTCAAAGCAGACTATTAGCTCCAAAAAGAACAGTGAGGTATCGTCTCTGTCATTATTGCTATCTCCGACTCAGATCATTTTGGGGATAAAAACTTAAAGAGGGGAAGTCAGTTTGCATTTAAGGCTTCTTGTTTCCCTGATGTAGACCCTAAAACCTTGTGACCAGTTAACAGGGCCCTTCCAACCGCAAGAGGACTTTTACAAAATCTTCAAACTCCACCAACCAATCCATCTACCAGAATCAAAGGAACACATTTCCCAAACTGTAATCCAATAGAAGGAGAGCTGGATCTGGAAGGGGAGAGTTAACAAAGCAACCTCTCTCCAGGCAACCTATTCCCACCCTCCCAGAAGTTCAGATGCCACAGGAGGCACGGTCACCTCCAATACATGTGTCACTGCTCCTTTAAAACCCAGGAGGAAGGAACACACGGCCTGGCCGCTCCCTATCCTGGAGGGTACAGAGCAGTAATTGTCACTTAGCCACTTAGCTCCCACAGCACAGTTCTCTCACTGCTTGTGGTTTATTGCTCCTCCAATTTGCTTTCCAGTGTGTGCTGTCTGTCGAGGCCAGGCCCAGGCTGAATCCATGGCAGAAGAGAAAACCCTGGGCCAGGGCCTGATGGAGCCGAGCTCATCCTCACAGCCCTTCGGGAGCTGCAGAGGTGTCCTCATGAAGCAGCGGCCAGTGAGCTTCTCCTTAAGGCCCCACTGCCTCCCAACCACACTCTGGCTGTGCTCGGTGAAAATCTGACCCAAAACGCCATGTGGATGATGATGGTGATGATGCTGCAGGTGGGGTGTGGTGGCTCATGGCTCTAATCTCAGCCTCTCGGGAGGCTGAGACAGGAGGAACCTGGGTTCAAGGCCATCCTGGGCAATTCAGTGAGACCTTGTCTCCATAATTATAACAATAATGATGATGATATCTGAGCAATAGAAATTTAACTGCTCAGCGTGACTGCAGACAAGTGGCGATGATCACAAAATATTATCACAAAATCAAGGCAGGCATAGTCTACAAACAGGAACGCAGGGAAGCCTTCATTCAGGTCTCACTGCTCTTCTTTGGGATGAGATTTCCGTGCAGGATTTTATCCATCTATAACTGGGACCAAGAGTGTGGGGAACACGTGCATTTTCTCAGGCAGTACTGAGTTAAAACCTCTAAAAATTATATTTGTATTCTATTGTCACAATGTGGGCTGGTGGCAAATTGCACAGTCAACAAATTATATTTTAAAAAGAAATGGACTCCTTAAAGGCACAACCAGATGTGAATCCTTAAGTCAGAAAAAAGAAAAGAATAAAAAAACGCTTGCCAGACGGTGTATTCAGGTTTTTAGGCTCTACAAAGGTTTTTCAGTATATCCTCATTTTTTTCAAATATTTGGTTTACTCTGCTTCCCTCGTGAGCCTTGTTTGAGCTTTTATTCCGGAAGGGTGAAAACACACGTTGGCACAGGCGGCATCTTGGCTGAAATGTGTTAACCCAGCCTGAATCTCCCACTGGAACACACTGTGTTGTAAACCCTGACCCAGAGGGAATGAAGAGAGGTGCCAATGTCAGCTCTGATAACAGAGTTCCTGCCTGACACGCTATGGTTGGGAGCAACCGGAAGGCCAACAAGAAGACCAAGTATCAGCCGGCGGGGTGGGCAGCAGGGTGGGGATCATGCTTCTCCTTCTTAGTGACACCCCCTGAATAGCCTGCAGCAGCAGCAAGCTCCCTCTGCCACTCCCTCCCCTGAAACCCAGCACCCCCAGGAGGAGGGCCCCGGCCCGGAAGAGACCTCTTCAGGCTGGATCCCCACACCCTCGCTGTGGGTCTAAAATAAAACTGGGAACTTCGCTGCCAGTGAGCTCTGCCAGGCCTGGTGACACGACAGTGCCGTCAGTTCTATTTGCAGGCCTGCCCTGTGCACCGGGCTTCATCCAGGTAAGGCGGAGTAGGGAGGGGCAGGAGCGAGCGGGGAGGAGCCTTCAGAAGACGGACCTGTCCTCCTCCTTCCCCTGCACACGCCAGAGCTGGGCGGGTGCCAGCGCGATTGTACACAGTATGGCGGGCGGTGCAAGACTCCTAGCCAGGCTAATTGCTATCCTCGGGCTCTGCTCCCCAGTGAATAGCAGAGGGGGATCTGTTCAGCGCATAACAAAGAAAAATCACGAGTAAAATGAGCTAAGCAGCAGCCAGGGAGACCCAGATTTGTTCTCACTCACCACCTCCTGGCCTTCTAATTAGGAAAAAAAATCTTAAATTTGGAACCAATTTGCTCTTTTCTTGCTCATTTCAGCCATCACCCTCGCCCACCCCTGGTGACTACAATGCATTTCGAAAGACGGAGAAAGACACCTAAAATAGCTGGTGGCCTCAGGATGAACTTCCTAATTAGAGACCCCCAACAAAAGTAACTTTCTCTTCCTCTCAGCTGTGTGTTTAAATTTTTGTTTCAAGCTGAACCACCTATTTGAAATCTTCTCTGTCTCTGTCTCTCTCCCCGATCGATAGCTGCCTCTCTGGGTCATGAAGTGCGCAATAAACTGTGCTTTTTCTTTTGTCTCAAAGCCAAAAGACACTTTACGGAGAAGCTGGTTCGGCTCCGCCCCGCCCTCTGCATGTGAGTGGCAGCCAGTGGAGGTCTGGCAGCCAGCAGTAGCGGGGATCAGCATGTGGGCCAATCAGCAGCGCCCATCTGAGCCCCCTCCCGCCCGCGCGCACGCGGAAGAGCAGTCTTTCCAGAGCTTGGGCCTCGGCCACCAACCACCCCCAGGGCTGCCTTGGCTCCAGACGTCAAGCGCAAGCCCCACCTCTTTCTCAAAGGACCTCACAAAGTACCTGCCCTCGGGGCCTAACAGGCTTTTCTTCCTTCATTTCTGTCGGATCCCAGTTGACTCACTGCCAAGAACCTTTCCTCCTTCCTACCCTACCCCCTCCCCTGGCAGTCCCAGTCACTCTTTCCAACATTCAGAGCAAAATTCCCAGATTCCTCAAGACCAGAATGAAGGCCCGATCAGCACAGACCTGCTGTGTAGCCAAAGCTAAGAACATTCTTTCTCTCTAAGGTGATCAATCAGATTTGTGACCCTACTTTGTGCTTGGGGTAGGGGGACACGTTAACTGCCCCCTCTTCTCACCTACAGCCACTGGTGAATTTTAAAATTTGACCTCACACCTGTTTCTCAAATCCAGCTCTCAGAATTCAAGGCTAAGACCACAGCCCCAGTTCAAGTCCAAATCTATCCTCACCATCTCCCTTGCTCCCTGTCAAGAGGAAGTTACTACCAAAGTCTGACTCCCATCGGCTCGGTGCCCCACTGCCGAGAAGCCCCTCAGCTGACACCCGAGAACTGCGGTCCTCTCACTGTCGCCCCACCCGTCCCTGCACCATTGCCCACCCCACAGGAAGCCCCCAGCCTCATGGCAGCACCCCAACCCTCATGCCTGGGTCTCCGCTCAGGGGCTCCAGACCGGGCCGCTCTTCTTGCTCCTGTGATGCTGCAGCATCTTGTCACTGAATAAGGTCAGGGACTGTGTCACATTTCTCCACAGAGTCAGCGCCCGGAGATGCCCACTGGGGGCACCTGTTACACTCAGCAACTGGGACGCTGGATTTGCGCTTTCAGATTACAGTTAATGCCATCTATTACTCACCACAGGGCAATCAATACCCCAGTCTCATCAGAGCCACACTAGTGTTATCTATTTAAAGACAGCAGACTACCAGACACCAAAGACCGTGTCCAGGTGACATATTTTGCCTCGCAACTTCTATACCCCGGGACATTTAATGTGGAGTGGAAGACAGTGACGATGGCAGTGACGTCAGCATGACAGGAAACTGGGGTGATTAGACAGCCCTCTGTTCTCCGTAGCTGCTTAAAACAGTACACGATGAGTCACAGGGCGACAGCTCACTTATCTTGAAACTTCAACGAACCAGAATCCAGCCTGGAACCTCAGTGCAACACACTTCTGAAAAGCCAAAATACATACTAGCAAGTCCACACTGTGGGGCTTCGAGACAGGAACGGGGCCATCTGGTCCGCATGCAGAGCCTGTCTGTTCTTGATCTACCTCTACTCTACCTTGATAGCTGGAGTGATCTCATTCCCGGGTACACAGCAAGTTAGACATAAACTGCCGGGAAGTGGTGGGCTGGAAAGAGGGTCCCAAGCTCCCATAGTGGTGGCAGCAGAAGGGTAACCATGTGCACCACCACACATCATAGAGATACAGTATTTACCCCCTAAGTGACAGCTGAAATAGCAACAGAGGTCTATGTGACATTCTGTACTTACAGAGGAATAATGGTGGCTCTTTTTGTTTAAAGAAGTAGAGTGTCTATCAGAAATTCTAGATACTGCTGAAATACCTGACAAATGAGTGAAACAGGAAACCTTTTTATCCAAAAAAATCACCAAATATGGCATGTCCCACACCTCTTCATCCATACAAAACACAAACGGACTTAGATTTTAATTCAGGGCAAGGACATGAGAGATGAATCTATTTCAACGCAGGTCCTGCTTGAGAAGAAGTTTTCTTTTGGTCTCATTCTCTCTCCTACCTTCTCTCCCTCTGCTTTTCACCACCACGTGTTGGACACCTCGAGCATACAGGAGCAGCCCTCCACGAAGGAGGAAGCCCAAGGGTAGGTTTGTTCCCTCTGTTACAGTCACTGTTCATCCTTTTCTTAGTGGTTCCGGGAGATCCAAGGAAATGGAGGGTAAGACAGACCTGGTTACTTTTCCCAAAAGACAGGACTTTAAAGTGGGAGTAAACAAAACAGCTGCCGGATTAGCAAATATTAAATGGAAAACTTTCCGCAACAGGAGATTGCAAGAAGGAATGAAGAAAGAAGAAGTAGTAGTGTGGCCAGAAAAAAACAAAAAAAAAAGAAATTGGTGAGATTAATCCCAGCACTCTGGTCACAGGAGGCAGGAGGATCACAAATTTAAACCCAGTCTGGGCAACTTAGGACTTACAAGACCCTGTCTCAAATTTTTAAGTAATAATAATAGTAAAAGGGCAGGATCTGTGTGAAGGCCCTGGGTTCAAATTCCCAGAAAGAAAGAAAAAGAAAGATAAATCCTGTAAACGATATCATTAAGGACAGAGAATGTTGGGAAAGCTCAAGTTTGGCCACTCACTGATCGTTCCTGCAAAACTGGAAATTTCACAATTGCAGATCCTAGCTCACTTTTCTTCCTGGTGACCAAAAGGAAGTGAGCCCTTTTCAAGGATAGGAGAAGTTACCACAATATTCTCAACACTGTGTTTCCACCAAATGTTTCTAAATCGCCTATCACTGGTTTGGCATTCTGTCAAGCTGCCAGTGTTGGGAAACTTGCCTTAAAAATAACATTTTTATTTAAAGCTCAAAATCTACAAGTCTTCCACGTAGTTTTTCTCCACAACTGAGTTTTATGCCAGACAGAAATAAATACTAGTCACTCATTTATTCAATATTTACTGAACACTTATTCTGTGCTTAGTCCAGGGAGCTTTAAGAAAATCACACATTTTCAAAACTGGGGTGAGTTCCATTTTGCATTTGTGGTGTGTGGTGATTTCTATCAAAAAATATCCTGATGAAGATTATTTGTGGTGTACTCAAAAGGTTTATTAGAACAACATGAATCCAGGCTCGGGTCCTAGCTGCGTGACAAGCGAGCTGCATGTCCTGGGGTGGGTTACTTCTCTAGACACTGATTCCTTCACCTGTGCATGAACTGAAACCTATTCCACTGTGGTTAAGAAGATTAAATGAGATACCGTAGGATGTCAAGCACTTAACAGAACTTGGCACATGGCGGTTAAGCAGCCCCTCGACTGTGTACCGGACTGGACACTAGCCACCGAGTCAGCAGGAGAAGAGAGCTGGGAGCCCTCCCCTCTCCTCGCCCTGTACCTTAGCATCAGCAGTCTGTCCAGAGTGCTGCAAAACTGTGAAAAGGACACCAAGTGGACGCAGCGGCCGAGGTGCGCAGTGTGCGAAAGACCACGCTTGCAAGTGACAGCCACAAGTCCCCGTGTGGTGAAGGCTACGGGAATCTGCGACCCTGTCCACCTCGGACCCCAAAAGGAGAGGGCTGAGGAGACCCGCACCCAGCCTCAGGTAGAAATAGAATTTAAGAAACACAGACTGCTGTCTCTTGCCCTTTGGCTCTGAAAGGAGAAAGGTGATTTAATAGAAGGGGGTGCAGCTTACACAGAGGAAGTTTCTAAATGAACTGCTCTGTTGTTTCTCCTGCTCTGACTCATTTTTACTTTTTCTCTCCATTCCTTCCCAGCCCTTCCTCAGTGTCTTGTTGTGTTCCATATGGGGCACAATAGATTCTTTGTTTATGAGATTCTAATGTGCAATAAAATCAGCTATTAGGGTAAGAATAGTTTATGCACAAAACATAAGGACAGAAGCCAGAAGTGGCAGTGCACCCCTGGAAGGCAAGAGGGTTGCGTTTCAGAGTGAGTCTGGGCAATTTAGCAACTCAGTGAGACTGTTTCAAAGCAAAAAACTAAAAATAAGAAAAAGCTGAAGACATGGCTCAGTATGATCAGTCCTCAGTACCAAAAAAAAAAAAGGGACGGTTGACATGAGTTGCATATTTCAAAGTATTTTCTTATCTATAACATTTCAATTGATAGAGTTGATTCAAAACATTAGCTAAAAGCCTTAAGTGTTTAAAAAACTCTGTTCAAGCTAGAAGCAAGTGATCAATATGCACGCTTCAGGAATAAAACATTTTTAAAGCCTCCCACAAACTCCGGAGTTGTTTGTTTTTGTTACTGGCACGAGGACCCACCTAGCCTCACTAGAAAGAAACTTTCGCCCCCCCCCCAGGTTGAGGCAGTGAGGTTTTGCGGGAAGTCAGAGGCACTGTGTAACTCACTTGGCTCTGAACAGGCTATCAACCCTATTCCCTCCTCTGGGTCCACTATCAAGGAGGTTTTTAAATGTTTTGGAGTCTCACTGAGCTCATGTGGAAAAAATGGCCTTTTGAGAGGACAAAACGGAAGGACACAAGCAGAGTGACTGGATGCACATTTGGCATTCAGAAAAAGGTGTTTCCCCTGCTCCCCGCCCCCAACACGCCACCCTCAAAATCTCCTTTCCTACACTGTTATTATAGCTCTCCTGGACCACTGCCCTCCGACTGGTTTTTCAGCCTCTCGACTCCTCCAAACCTGCTATTAGAAATAGCACTCAAAAAACCAGAAATGTAACCATGGCTCTCCTAGCCACAAATCCTGCTACGGAGACCACATTCGGAGCAAATCTGCATTCAGAGCAAAGTCCACACGCAACCCATCTGTTCAGCCTCACCTCCCTCCACCACGCGCCCCTGCCCCAGAACCACCGAGGCCTCCGCGTTCCAGGAAGGCAGTCATTGTTCCCGGAACGCGCCATCTGCTCTGGGGCACTGACTCGGCTGCCCCCCTCCTGGGCGCCACCCCTCCACCCCTCCCATTTGCGGAGACCACTGTCGCTTAGGAGCTCAGCTCCAGCTCCATTTCCTCTTTGAAAGCCTCCTGACTTCCTTGGCTGACCCCGGGACACGCCACTCCTACAGCAGTGACGCCTTTCTCGGGTTATTACTTAAGCTTTGTCTTCTACAGCCACCATGTCCACGATGGTCCTCCGCTAGATTATTAGTTCTTCCACGGCTGACCGAGTATCACTCGTGTAAAAAAAATACCCTCGAGTTTTAGCTTTCCTTTCATGAAAAAGACTGAACCCAATAGATAATTTCTGGAACTGAAAGGATAGAGGATACATGAGACTCTAAAAAGTATCTTTATGAACAGAAGAATTTGTTAGTAGAGAAAAATCCTTCTCTTATGACTGACAAGTCTCTTTCCCGTTCCTTGAATGTGAGCTTCCTTAACTACCTGAACCAAGACAGGATGGAAGTGATATTACACCATTTCCCAAATCTAGTTATTTAACATGACTAATAACTTTGGTCTTATTTTTTTTAGAACCCTGAGAGCTCCTTTTAAGGAATATGATTCTCCTCATGGAGAAATGGCGTGGAGAGGTGCCCAGGATACAGGGAAAGCACTCAAGGGAGCTCAGCCTTCCAGGGACCCTCACCAAGGTGCCTGGTGGGTGAGAAAGGCCACAATGGGCCCCTCAGACAGCTCCGGCCGCAAATGACCACAGCCTCAAATAACCACAGCCAATGCTCCACTGGAACAGAAGAATCACCTAAAGGGTCCTGCTTAAAGTCATGATCAACAAAATCATACATATACTGAAGTGATGGCTTCTTTCTGTTTCCATCTTTATTTTTTCAAGCCACCAAGTGTTGGTGTGATTTGCTAGGCAGCAACAGGTAACTGGGCCACCATCTTCATCCCTTTAGCTCAGGAACCTACAGTACCCTACTTAACAGAATGAGAACTTATGTGTCAACAGATAAAATAGCAGGGAGTATACCAGACTTATCTTAAAGAAGTGTTATTACACATTACCCCTGTGTATTACAGCCTCCACTGCTGAGAGTTCTACGCATCTGTCATCTCCTCAACTAAGCACCTGAAGCAGCTTCCCTGTTTTACACTACAGCTCTCACCAGGGGATGTGGCACACAGCAAGCGCCCAACATCATTTGTTGGAACCTCTTACTTACTGACTGCCAACTTAGTAGAGAGGCTGGCGGTACTAACACAAACCCTAGTCTTCACTTTGAGAAGGGTAAGGCCAGACTTGCACTAGCATCTGGACAGATCATAACTTCAGGAACCACCTGGTAAAACCCCGTACTGGAAGCCAGGAGACCTTCCATTGTGTCCTTTAGCACTCTGTCCTCCTGGGTAGGTGAGGAAGGAATGCTCTCCCTCATCCGTCCAGCTCCTGAGTGGGGAGATATGCACACAGGATGACGAGAGGAACGAGCTTATGGATGGGAAACACCTCCAGCTCACTGGCCAGAAACCACGTAGGCTAACTCAAGGTTCTAGCATTAGTTTGAAGATACGTGATTCTAGTGCGTAAAATAGCCTGAGTTAGTCAAGGCAACTCTGTGCGCTGGGTCAGCCAAGCACGTGTCGGACATTTGACAGCCTTGTTCCCTTTTATCATCTGTAAGGTAAAGCAAATAGAACCACACTAAAGTGAGTGGAGAATCCGACTCACTTTTGAAGGAGACAGAACGGGTGGTGAAGTCAAAAAACAAAACTTTGTGGTGTAAGTCTGGGTCTTCTACAAGACAAATGAGAACAGGCAAAATGTGGTGGGAAACTTGAAACTTACATGTGTGCCCACCTGTGCTGTTTCAACCTTAAGTGTCCAGCAAAAGGCTGGGTGATCAGAGAATGGACTCCATCCTGTTCTTATGGGCATGAACTCCTGCCCCCAGGAAGCATCAACTGTGCCACATCACTTATTGTTAGGCAGCCACCCTATTATGTAGGATCAATTTCTAGCCCCATCTTAAAGTTAGGGAAATGAGGACCCAGAGATATTTCGTAAACTCCTGCTTTGGTCTGCCTTGCTGCCATAACAAAATAACCAAGAGTGGCTTAAGCAACAGTAATTTATTTTCTCCCAATTCTGGAGGCTAGAAGTCCAAACGCAAGCTTCCGGAGGGCCTCTCTCCCTCGCTTGCACACCTTTTCTCTGCGCATACTCAGCCGCGGCACCTCTTCTTGTAAGGGTCCCTGTCACACTGGATCAGGTTCCCTTATGACCTCATCTTACCTTAACTACCTGCTTCACGGGCCTCTCTCCAAATACAGAGCAACAGGATTCAGAGCGGAACAGCTCCCCAATTCACCAAGCCGGTTAGTGATGCAGTGGGCTGTGCACCCTACCCTGGCTCCTCCCACTTCCTAGGAACCCCTTCTTGCTGTCTATGTTGCTTCACTGCACCACCACCAGCTCCCTGGGCCTCCCCAGGAAACAGCCTGGTGTCATTTACCCATTTCTCAGAGTAAGGAGACTGAGGGCCAGAAAAGCGAAGTCGAGAAGGGAAATCGAAGCCACAGAAAGACAAGCATGAAATCCAGACAAACTGGGCAGGAAACACAGCTCACACCCAAGCCCATTCTTCTATGCCGAACAGCTCCCTCCCTGTCCTCCTGATGGTGGCTTCATTGTACCAGCAGGAAACTCCCCACCCTCCTCTCAAATGCTGAGGAAGGACCAATGTTTGCTCTCCTCCTGGAAGTCACCCACAGGACACAATTCAATCGCATGCATTTGGCAAAGTTACAAGATAATATTCAATTTAATTTTTTCATCACATTTTTGGAACCAGAAAAAGTTCCAAAGACCTTCTTGGAGTGCCACATAGCTCATAAATGTAATTAATAAAGATTTTCTGATTAGCTTGAATCCAAAAAAAGCAACACTCGGCTTTCTCCTTCCAGATAATGCTGAGAAGCATCTTGTATTTATAAGGCACAAGCTTTCAACTATATTGGATTTTCCTTTTTAAAAGAACAATAATTTAAAGAGGCTGCTAGCAGAGAATTGTTAGGTACATTTAAATGGGTATTTGTGTTCTGAAAATCCTAATTGGAATTATTTTATTGTTGTTGTTTATGTATGTGTTTGTTTTGGTTCTGAGGGAGACTGAGGTTCTTTTGTGCATTAGGAAGCCTTTCATCTAAAATTCTAGTTCCTTACAAAATTAAGGCAGCATATTAGAGATATGACTTTACAGAGAACATTAAAACATGCTCAAGTATTGTTTTAAGGAGACAGGAAATATCAAGATGGTTTTTCTATGTGAATCCGTCTATAACAAGAGACACAACAAGACCCATGTACCATGGAAAGAGACACAATCTGTGCTGTCCCTTGTCTGTTTCTTACTCGTCACCTTCCTGGTCTCTGCCACATGGTCAAGCCTTGCCAGCTATCCCTACAACATGGCGAGTGAGGTAAAAGGTCTGCTTCTCCTCAGTTCTGTTGGCTACTACCACAAGAACACCAGCGCTGCATCCTTCAGCTTCACTGAGCAGAAACGGAATTTTGACTTACAATCCAGCACGTTCTATTGGTCAGAAAATAGCTTGAATAAGAATAGTTCTCCACTCTTTTCCCAGTAAAAATACAGTGTACACTCCTGAGCACATCATATCAGTAGCTCCTCTGAAATAGAGGTGCTCTTCTGATACTAAAAACAATAGTAATAAGTTTTTTTTTTTAAAAAAAAACAAATACCTTAAATTAAAGAATTAAAGCATTATTATAAGCCCATTTGTTTTACCAACCAAGGGGATTTAAAATTACATACGTGCATTTTAATGTGTATATTTTAATGTTTGTGGTATCATCCTTCACCTGAAGTGTTAATTCAAAGACTTTTTGGCTTTTCTCCCTAAACTTTCCAAGTGGGAATAGAGGTCCCTGCGTGCTTATGCAAGGAGTACAGGAGTAAAGTAGTGAAGGGTTACCCTGATAGCCCCCAGAACTGCTGCTCAGGAGGAAGATTCCAGGGTCCTTGTCCTGAAGATCCTTGACTTAGTTGGCCACATAAACCCTCTCCACTCTCTTTAATGCCACCAGCACCAGCATGAACCCCTTACACCTGGGAAAATCACACATTTTATCAAGGAAAAAATGTTGTATAAGTTAAAGTCCTGGGCCAGGGATTTAGCTCAGTGGTCCCGTTGCCTGCCTTGCAAGTGCAAGGACTCAAACTTGATCCCCGGTACCAATAAATAAATAAATAAATAGATGTCCTTTTCAGCTGAGAAATATTCTTGGAGAAAGCAATTCACTTATAACATGAGACAAAGCATTTTAAGATGGTGACCCAGACAATCATGCCAACAGATTTAACCAGTGGTGACCCCAAAGCTTTCCTGGGGAGCTTTACTAACATAACCTTAACCTTGCACTCCACTTCAAATTCTCAACAAGTTTATGTCACCTGATCTATTTTTTTTTTTCAGAAATAAACTAAATACAAAGTAAGGGCCAACGACTCGTGCAGAACCTCTCAGAACTTGGTGCAATGAAGAATGAGAACTGAAAGTGAAAAGATCCAACAGGTTGGCCCTTCCTCTGACAAAACTAGATTATTCTCTGTGGGGCATTTTGACGTTAGATCACTTCATTTTCCCTGTTTAGAAAGCTTAGAATTGATAGAGTGCAGCAAGTCACTACTTGTTTAAATAGTTTCACTAACAAATTAATAAGTGAGCTCATAACACTGAGAAGTTGCTTGTGGGAAATGTGGAAAGAATAGAAATTCTCTCCCAGTCCAGCCAATAGCACAGAAAGGGAGCGACAGACAGGCTGGCTCTCTGCAGCTCAAGTCCTGGGACTCACCCAAGGCAGCAGAGAAGGAAGGTGTGTCTAATCCAGGACAATTTAAAACTAAATATGAGATGGTTATAGTCTTCCAAATTCAGAAAAGATTTAAAATAAATTATTATGGTTTTTCCACTTTGATGCTCCTAATTCCACTTTTATGCCTCCTTTTTAAATAATCCCATCGCTCTGCATTGTGCTACACTGCTGGGGGCCCCCTGCCCTAAAATGAAGGGATCCCTTGTTATCTTTACCTCAGGATATCTGTCGGCTAAAAAATTGACCTTTCTTTGTTACTGTGCTGGGGATTTAACCCAGGGACCCATGTATACTAGGAAAGCACAACATCACTGAGCCTTAGCCCCAGCTCCCCCAAATCAGCTTTCTTTAAAAAAAAAGTTCTCTCCTGAGACATGTAAAAAGATCAGGGGAGAAAGAGGCTCAAATTAACTTTCCATTTCTTGTTTTTCCAAAAATCTCACTCTTTGATTACACATTCCCTACTTGGAAACAAGAGTAGACTGACTAATCTGCCTACTCTGGCTGTCACAAAATTTTGTTTTCCTCTGTATTATTCTCAACCCTTTTGGGCTCTAGTTCTGGTCAATAGATTTATAACTCCTGAGTTAATTTCCTGACATGATATACATTGTAAATCGCTAGATGCCACCGGTCTTAGAAGTAGCAGTCCAACAGAAGCATATGCATGTGTGTGTGTGTGTATGTGTGTGTGTGTGTGTGTGTGTGCCCGGGCGCACTCGCACTGTCATTGGGACAAGTGAAATATAAAAGTCAAGAAGAATCTATTTTATGCAACTATAACTTTAACTCTTGTTTCTTTGTCCAAAAAAATAAATGAACTAACTTAAAAATCACTATCTCCAAATATCTCTAAAATACTAGGGCTTACATTTTTGTTAGTGCAGCACGGAGACTGGTGGCTACCAGCACTCCCATTGGCTTTAATGTTTTCCTTTTCCATACTTATTGGTATGCTAATCATCTGGACTATTACTGTTTGAGAGCAATTCATGACTTCATTTTTAGTCTGAAATAGACAAGGCCTGAGATTAATTTCTGGAAGAAAACCTGCTAACCAAGGAATGAGATTTAAAAGAGTCGGGTAGTTATGAAAACAAGAAAGCAAACAGCAGAGGGTTAATGAACACTAGGAACAGTGGAAGGATCTCCATCATGTATATAAACCAGATGATGAAAACACACTGGTCAGCAGTTAGTACAGACATGAAGTCTGAGTTTAGTTTTCAATCAACTACTTAGGGCTTAAAGCTAAATTTGTCTAGACTTAACTATTTAAATTATTTGTCCAGGGCTGATGCATTTCTAGTCTCTCCTCTTGTTCTACCTAGTATTTCCTTTTATTTATGGCCCCATCGACTGCATTAAATATGGTCCTTTGGGTAGAAAGTGCTCCTGATTCCACTTTTAAGACTCCTTTACAAATAAATCCATCATTCTGTATTATGCTACACCACTAGGGACCATCACCCTAAAATGAAAATGAATCTTTATTTCAGGAGGTATCTTGGTTAAACACTGATTTGGGGTAGAAAAAAAAGCCTTTGACTAGAATGAAGCGGGGGGAAGTTGGTGGAACGCAAAATAAATATTCGTGAAAAGCAAAGGCACTTGGGGGAAAACAAAAATGGAAATGGAAACAAAGCAAAATCTAGAGGGAATTGATCATGCAGGTCAACAACCTGTAGGTTGTCAGGACTGAGACAGCAATAAGTACAACGCCTTTGTCCACCACCCCCACCAACGCAAAGTGTCGTGTTGGTGCACATATATGTGTGTGTGTGTTCTTAGCAGATGGACCATGGTCTCATTCTTTTGGGTCTTTACTTATGCTGTCTGCTCAGGCTGGAATCCCCTTTCTTCTTCATCTACCTTCATATTATCCAATCATCCTTTAAAATCAGCTCTCTCATAATGACCTTATAGGAGCTACTTGTCCCCTGCTTAGCGTCCCTGCTGTGGCAGACTTAACAAGCTGTACTGTTATTATTAAATGTTTCCTTGGTTCTCCAACAAAACTAGGAGCTCCTTGAAGGCAAGGCTAATGTTTCACATCCCTTGAAATCACATGGTTAAAAAAAAAAAACCAAGTCTGCCATCAGGCGTACTACATGGGAATCTCGTTTTTGTCAACTACAAAATGATAAAGGTATATCTACTTCTCAAGATCACTGCGTGGATGAAATTATTTGCTTACCTATCAGGTGCTCAACAACTGCCAGATGCCACTTCTTTCTGTATCCCAGAACCAAGCCAAATAGATCCTAGTTAGTATGTGCTCAATATGCCTGTGCCGGATTCCCTAGTACCCTAACTGATCAACTGATCATACAAATGGGATGGAAGAGTACTTTTACCTACTCTCGCTAACTTACACTTGAATGCTGAAGAATACTCCAAAGACAGCACCAGAGGTGAAGTGTCAGAAGTTAAGGCCACGTTGTCTAACTCAGGAGCCCACCAGCAAGTACCTGCTCATCGTTCTAACAGATGGTCCTGCCCAGGAATACTTCTTTCTGAACTTCACAGTCTCAGCTCTAACGTGCCAACAGAAACGCGCACACTTTTTCCCTTCGAACCAACATGGCATGGTTCCATGAGAATTCGAAAGCCAGTTTCAATTTGTTGGCACGAGAGACCACATAATTGCACACACCATGTGCCCGTGGTCTCTTGGCACGGGAGGGCTTCAGCTCAAGGCTCTCACCCATTTTTAAGCAAGAAGAGAAGAGATGGCTAAAGGAGGAGAAGAGAGACCAGAAGAGGAAAGGGGAGGTACGGCTACAACAGTGTTTGACAAAGAGAAATCCCGGCGCAGTTGGGCATATCCTCCTACGCTCCGATGACATCCAGCGCAGTATACACAGTATCTCTGTATCTGTGCGATACCGAAAGTGCCCTAGTAGAATTTCTTAACAATTATTTCTTGCTCCTTCTAACTGGCAAAAATTCAGGGATGCTCTCGGCAAGGGAAGGACTGGAACCTTTTGGTGTGCAGAACTGGCTCCTTGTTCTCCTTGTTTCCCGAGCCGCGCTTCTCCCTGCCTCCTCCGAAGACCCTACATTATCACATTAGCTCAAGGGGGAAGCAGAAAGGCGTTGTGCTAATTATATGTACACAGACAGCCATGCAATATCCAGAAACCATTTTCTTTCTTTTAAGAGTCCACTTTCATCTTATTAATAAAAAGTAAAAACTCTGACTTCCTCTAAATCACCTAGAGCTTTTAACGGAAATCTTTTCTTCAACTAGCCGAGCTTTTCTCCAGCTGATCTTATAAACACTGCTGGCAATTTTTCCCCCAATGCCTCTAACATATTTTCACTTAGCACCAGTTTGATGTATAAGATCTGACAGCCCGGCAGTTATAGGCCACCTGCATCACTGTCGCCATGACAACAGTGAAAGACAATCCATGATCCCATGCCCTGGTCACACGTTTCAATACAGCTTATCTGTCCAAAGCCACTGAGTCTAATGGAAAAGAGTAATTACCATCTTCCACTCATTGTCAAAATTCCCACCATATAATGCTCTTCAAAATTATTTTATTCCTCTCACATGGCTGCTTTGCAAAAACTAAAAGAAACCTTAAGTGGAAAGAGGGAGGGCAGGTGGAGGAAGGAGGAGGCTGTGATTGGTACAAGTGTAGCTGACTGCGTGCACTGTCCCCTTGCAGCCGGCCAACGCACCAGCCAGCAAAAGGGCTACAACATAAACAACTTCAGTTCCCTGACTGGCATCCTGAGATTTCTGACAATCTGGGTCAGGAACTAGAGAGTAAAATTGCCCAATTTTGGCCTGTTCTGAAAGTGTTCATTTCAGTCCTACCAACGTAACCCTTGTCCAGGGACCCTGATCTCCCAGGACTGCGTGCAGCGGGCACAGTGACAACGACTAGCACTGCGGCTCCGAGGACTAAGCTCCAGCAGCCTTCCATGTGAACGCTTTTCCTACAGTCTTTTTCCCCTTCATTCCTTCTCTTCACACTGTAATAATAAAAACAGATGCCTGACTGTCTGACGTTTGCATTCAGTACTCCAGGTTCTTGGGGATGGGCAGAACACTGTCTTTGAGAAAAGCCTCACTCATATCGTATTAAAAGCTGAGCTTTGACCAGCAAACATTTTCATGGGAAAACCTCAGGGAGAAAAGTACTTACAGGAAAGGATAATTAAATTTAAAGGCAACATTAAAAGTTATATGAACTTGCAAAGCAAATTGCAGAGAGCAAAAAAAAAAGTGGACAAAAGGGCATAGAAAGATTAGCTTCTGGCACAGGCAGCTCAAACTTGGTAAGATGGTGCTACCCTTTTTCTTCCCCCCACCTTGCTTGGGATTGAACCCACAGGGCCTGCACATTAAGCTACCTCCCAACTCTTTTTTTTTTCTATTTTATTTCAAGACATGGTCTCACTAAATTGCTAAGCTGCCCAGGCTGGACTTGAACTTGTGATCCTCCTGCCTCAGTCTCCTAGGCTACTAAGATTACAGCTCTGTCCCACCATAGCTCCACCTTCTTTAACTTCAATCATTTTCATAAAAGTAATATCATGCCCACTACCCACCCATTACCTAGCAAGAAAGCTATATGAAGTGTTACCTGGCTTTGCAATGAGCATAAAACTCTCCTATTAAGAAAAACATATTTCATATGATGAAATAAATGCCAATCTATAAAAGGATACTTTCTATAATATGAATAATGAATTTCTAAATAATCAAGTCTCAGATCAGTATTTATGCACCCACAGAATATGCCTGAAATGTTTCATGCATAGCTTAAATCCTAAAAACCCGTATAGCCAAAGATTTCATTTAGCCTGCTACCAAATCATAGTTATGAATGGACTCTCCCTAGGTTCGCTGTATTCAAAGTGACATTATATCTGTCATACAAACTTAGAAAGGCTGATCAACCTCTGTACCACAGCCACTCTCTGGCGCTGGTGGACAGGTTTTTTTTTAACTTTGATCTCCTGATAACTTGGCCTCTTCACTGTTCCATTAGCAGCCCCCGCAGGAGGCTAGATAAAGACAAGCAGAGACTGAGGACGAGCCTAGGAACGGAAATCTCAATAGCTCACATAATTTATTATAGAACATCACAGATACATAGACGTTTGCAAACACTGGATATTCAGAAATCTCTGGTCAACCCCTGACGAAAATATTCCAACTAATTCTGCTAATTTTAATATATGGATGAAACATACTGTAAACAATCATTTGTAGATTTCACTTAGTCATCCTAGCTTTGTCTCCTCTCCCTTTAGTGGAATTAGATCACATGGGCTAAATACAAATGCCTTGATAGGATAGAGCTGGAAAAGAAAATATCCTATTGGCTACCTCTCACTGTGAGAAGAGACCCAACAAGAATCAGTCTTTTGTAATGTCTTCTAGAATCTTCCTTAAAAGGGTCTTCTCCACTCTACCCCCTCATACGAGGGGAAATCTCCAAAAGAGCCTCAGAAACCTCCTCTTCAGGAAGCCTGAATCTCACACAGTCAACAGAAAGAGGGAGAGTTCTGGTAGTCTTCCAACTTGCCCATTTATGGAGCCCACTCTTCGCCCCTGAGCTCATCCGTGTTCTCTATCTTCTTTAGCTTGATATTTTTGAAGATCACAGCCTCATCCCTTTGTTGAATGACTTTTGTTTTGGGTCTGTGTGATGCTTCCTCATGACTAGACTCAGTACTCTTTCAGAATCTTTCACAGAGCCTCCTATCAAGAGGCACATGGTGTGCTGGTTTGTCTCTATGGTGGCACATTAACTTGGGTCATTTGGTCAAAGTGGTAGCTGCCAGATTCCTCTGTTATAAAGTTATTACTTTTGGCTTTGTAATTAATAAGTAATTGTGGGTAGATACTTTGAGGCTATGCAAATAACCTGTTCCTGGTCAAATAGTCACTCACCAGTCTTCACACACACACACACCGATGATTTTGTAACTCATCATTCCTTTAGGACTTACTAGTTGCATAGATGGTTTGTCCACTCTCTCCCAACTTACTTGATCAACTTTTGTAACCATTTGGACTCATGGATTTATATTTTACTAACCTGGTTAAAAATCCATTACCAATACATATTATTCTAATGGTCAAATTTTCCCAAGTTGGCCAGTGAGAGCCCGTCAACTTGGGTCCTGTCATTTTAATTCTATGACAGTTCCAGCTACTTTCTGGCTCAGCAAAATGTTCCATGTACATGTTCACTTTCCCTGCCTCGGCCTAGGAGTGGAGCCACTTTTCCAATTATGCTCCATAGTTTTAAAGGTAACATGTTAATCTTCCTAAGACTGATGTAAACACATTCAAGGATACAACGTGAGAAGTAACTATCTATCTGTTCTGAACAGAAACATCACTGGTCAATCTGCAGAAAGCTGCCAATCAGCAGAGCCTGTGTCCTGTGCTAGTCAGAACTGGCTTTGCTTCTGGTCATACACAGCTAGATATGAAAAGCACCGGGTCACTAAAGGTCAGAGGAGGAAAGTGGGAGCAGAGATCAGAGTTTCAGAGCAACAGTGCAATATGGTGGAGAAAAGGCAGCAGGCCCACCAGCCAAGCCTGGGTGGGGCCCAACACTGCAAAGATTCTTAGAACCACACAAGCTCACCCAGCAAGCACGGGTTCCTTCCTCTCTTGTTGGAACTGAATTATTTATCACATTTCACTTGCCCCCTAAACAGCATCTGATTCCATTTTACACACAGTTGTACAGTAGAACTGATCTGTGAGGGAGAAAATATCATCTGTTCTTTTCAGAAGAAAACAATAAAGCATGAAGAAACTTCCATGTGATGCTCAGAAATAACAGCAGCCTTAGGCAGTATAAAGCTTGTAGCCTGTGACATTTTAGCCTTTATGAATAAAATTACTAATGACTACATGAAAATTTCTAGGGCTTCTCCAAGAACTTTATAAAAGGCTGTGCCAGGGAAGGGATTTAAGTGAAAGTTTCATTAGCCTCCTGGTCAAAGGCCCCATTTGCTCAGTAGTTCAGCTTCTTGCCAAGGATCCTAGGTCCAGCAGTAGAATATTTCTTCAACTGAGCCAGTTGTGCAGCCCTTCTGCTGGCCAGGGAAAGTGAGACCTTCCGGGTTCTAAGATCATCTCTACTCCATAAGTTTCAAACCCAACCACTATCTTTCAGTCTAAGCAGGAGAGCAAGTAGAACTCCCACAAAAGCCCAGAGGCAATCTGGATGGCAGAAGAGTAGTCTTCTCTGCTGTCTGTTAGCAAGCTTCCCCTGTACAGCAATGCCAGCCTGTCCACCTGAGGGAAGTGACATGCAGCTGGGACACCTAGAAGCCTTCAAGTCAAATGGAGGTGACAAATCCTATCCAAAGTCACAAGTGCAGCCTGACACTGGACTTGGAAACACAGGCTAATGGGTGGAAGTAAACCGCCCTGTGGTGGGGGAGACTTAGATTTGGGGTTTTACTTTTACAGTATTCTTATCTGCCCCTCCCACCATGTAACCACACTCCTGGTGAGCCTTGGAGGGCCCCGCCTGCCCTCCCGGTTCCCAGCTCCTCTGCTAGGAGAACAGTACTCCACAAGGCCAGATAAGACACAGGCTCCCTGGACAGCTTCCCTACCAAGTGCTGCCAAAGCAGAGTGAAATCTTTCCCACCTGTTCCCACAATGCTTTTGTCTTAAGTCTGTCAGAGCCCTGGTCACATCACACTGTGGGATGAGGCGCAGAAATCTTACCAGCAACATTAGCTCAAGGCCTGATCCGAGTTCCCCTTTGAGTTTCTAACACTCTCTATGGGGCCTGCTGCCCAAGGGCATTAAGAACCTGTTTGCCGAATTAAAAGACTGATGTCAAACCGCCAAGTGTTCCTTTTCCTTTCACCTAAGTGGAGGCTTATCTTCATTAAAATAAAACAACAATATTATTGGGTTTTGAAATCATGTGGCTGTATATAACTGTATGTAATTGCAATGCAATCAAACCTCTGATATTTTTAGGCACTTTCTTCCCTTGAAACACTCTTAAACTATTCTTGAAAAAAAAATCAGTATATTTCTACTGAATAAGCTTTGTGTGTATGTGTTTTATTTTTTAAAACTTTTATTATTGAAAATTTTAAATATACAGAGTAAGAAAATGTAGTAATTCTCCATTACCCAGCCTCAGCTCATGACTGATCCTATTTTATCCATACTTTATACCTACTTGCCCCTCCTGTACTACATTAAAGCAAATTCCAGTTATTTTAACATATCTTTAAATATTGCAGAATGTACCTTTCTAAGTTATGGTCTCTTTTTAAAAATATATAGCCATAGGACGAGGGATTTAGCTCAGTGGTTCCATTGCCTGCCTGGCAAGCACAAGGGCCTGATTTCGATACCTGGTACCACACACACACACACACACACACACACACAATATATATATATATATATACACACACACACATACATCTCTATAATACTATCACCACATCTAAAATGTATTTAACAATGATCCCAATATTTAGTGAGTGTTAAAATTTCCAGTTTTCTTTATTTTTGCATAAAGATGTGAAAGGCTGAAAATATACTATTACTTTATACGACTCATAAACAAATTGCCTTATTTAAATAAAAAGCCCGCAACTCATATCCCTCAGAGCCATAACATTCCACAGGACAAGACACAGGAAGTCTCATTTCAGTGCAATGTACTAATTATCCTGCCCAAATTTATTAAACATTTGTCCTATATAGATATGTAAAATAATTTTTTTCAGTTCGTTGCTTTTCTACTCAAAGACTTTATCCCACAGTCTTCCACATGAGTTAGCACTGCTTCTGAGTTATTCATAGCACATAACAATACACTTTTATTTTTAAGACTTAAAGTACACGTTTTCCTTCCTCCTGAATCTCATGATTACTCTCAATTAACACCATTGCTTTCACTCTCAATTTTCACTTTTAAGATAAAAATCTAGAAAAAAAGGCTATCTTTGAGACAATTCATAAATAAGATGTGCAAAGCTATAAAATATCCCTTATAATTTTTACTTGGTATAAATTAACACAAAGGTGTCAATATTTTCATCTACATTAACACAGGTCAGCAAGAACATGAGCGGAATGATGTAGTGAAATCACACACATATGTTCCTAGCACTTTGGGAGGCTGATGCAGGAAGGTCACAAATTCATGCCCAGCACAGGCAACATAACAACACCTTGTGTCAAAATAAAAAAATAAAAAGGGATATACATTAGTGCAAAGGCCCTGGGTTCAGTCCCCAGTCCAGGAGGTGAGAGGAGAAAGAAAAGAACAAGTCAGTAAGTGCAAAAGACCAACAGGAGAGACCAGAAGTACCTGGCCTCTTTAGGCAGGACCTCTGCACCCCAGACTACAGGGGTTTCTGATGCAAGTGAAAGACTTAAGATCAGCTCTGTGAGCTCAGTTCCGGATGATTCTGACACATATAATACATGCTTTAACCTGGAACTGGAAACCTGGTGCATAATGAGCACCAAGCATTTTACATTTATGCAACCAAAATGTTTTTGAAAAACAGAATACAACTGTATGGAGAAATCTTGTCATTAAGTGAATAGTAAAGTGAAGACTTTGCAAAATTAAGATTATCTTTTTAATATAGAAAAATCATCCATTTGAAATTGATATTTGAATATACAGGCTTTTCTTCCCACCAAATACACAGTCATTAGCCTTACAGACATCAATTTAATGCAGAAAATATTTACTAACTTATACTAGTTGAAGATATGGTTACACAGAAGTATATACAAATATAGAGATAAATATTTGCTGAAGATATCCTTTAAGATCATTTGTTTGGTGATTTATTATTATGCCTCTAACTAAAAGCATCTTATGTTATTAAATACGTTAAATACCCTATCCTGCGCCTTTTTTATTCACTGATACTCTTTCTTTCGAGGTAAAAAGCCATGTTACAATTACCACAAATTCTTAACATCCATACTCAAATTGCTGAAGCTTACTGTATTCCCAGGGTTCTAGACTTTTCACTGTGTTTCATGAGTCCAAACCACACTAGCCTGTATCTAGAACCTAGCCTTACCCAGGAGGCTCCTGACTCTAAACTGGCCCTGGTGTGGCCTTGGTGTGGCCCTGTGGCCCTGAGGTGGACATCTACACAGAGAATATCTCTCTCCATGTTCAGGACCACTTTGGACACCAGAAATCAAGAAGGTGTCCATTCTACATTAACACAAGGATGGAGAGGTGGACGAAGAACACAGAAGAAAACACAGGTCACATGGAGCCTAGCGCCTGGACCCAGTCCCTTCACAAGCCACCTTAGAAACTGTCACACTGAGCCCTTCGTCAACCCCATTGCTTCAGAAGCCGCCCTTCCCACCATAGTGGCTGAAGTTGTCGTGTGCAGAGAAAAGCACCGGAGATGGTTTCTACCTCGGGGCCAAGACATGGGTGAAGCCCTCCAGCTGAATACAGCCACATGGACTCGGCAACACTTAGCCTGTAAAGAAGTGTCTGGGAATGTGACCGACGGCAAAGGCTTAGCACTCTGCATCCTCCACGACATCTTTGGAAAGTGCTGGCACTTCACAGACACGACTGTAGCACAGACCACCTTGGCGCCCCTGCCCAGGCACCTGCCCAGGATCACTAGCTGGCAGAAGGATGTGCTCAGTTCCAGGATGGCTGGCTTTTCCTTCTCACAGCAGATTCTACTTCTTGCTTTTCAAGTGGGGATTTTCTCCTCCACTTTTATCCTTAGCATGATCTGTGGTGACTCTGAGGTTTCAATACTAACAAAATCTTAACTATGGGAAAAGTCATTACCTTTTATCTTACTGCAACCCAAAAGCAAAGTTTGGGGTTCCTAATTATATCAATCCAAATACATCCCTTATATTTTCTTAAAACACTTGCCTCTCAAAGAACACTTTTAAAGGTATTTCTACACTTACACCATTACTTGGAGCTGCTGACCACATTAAAGTCTGACTTCTAATACTAAACTTAAATGCATCTGTATGGATTAATGTATACTCAAATTAAAATCTTAAAACACATGAGTTAGGGAACATTTATTTCTCTAAGAAAATATTCCAGTGTTTAATCAGTGACAAAACAAGGTATTCCAGATCAGAAATCCATGTAAAATATAGTTTCACTTTATAATTCACAAAATGCATCAAAATCATAAACAGATAATAGAGCACTTGATGTAATCTGAGGCTGCCTTTCCAAGCCCTACAGAAATACAGATTTAAAGTGTCTAAATTACAGCTCTTTTTTGTTTGTTTGTTTGTTTGTTTCTTTTTTTGTGTGTGGTTCTAGGGATCAAACCCAGGGACTCCCCCTTGCTAAGCACCTGCTTTCCCATTCAGCTACATCGCTCCTCCAGCCCCAATACTGCCCTGTCTTTAATAAGATTACAAAAGCCTGAGATTATCAAAGGAGCAGGACAGGTTCTCTAAGTGCACCGCACTAGACCAAAGGTCAATAGTTCAGGTTAAAGAAGAGAAGTGGCCAGGGATTTAGCTCAGTGGTTCCACCACCTGCCTCGCAAGCTCAAGGTCCTGAGTTCAATCCCCAGTACCAGAAAAAAAAAAAAACAACAGAACTGTATCTAACAATTCTCAGGGTGATTTGTGCATTATGTCCCTGTTTTTAAGGTTTGTCATGCAAATACAGTACCTTAAAGACATAAAACTCTAAAAGAACACCAGGACTTCCTTCGTCTTAATATTTTGAAATGAGAATCAGGACATCATAGCAAGCATCTCTTTAGAGTCTAAAGCTACACCACTGCCACAAAATACATTGCCTATGATATCAGCTACGACCCCTAAGTCCAAATACAGTAGTATCTCACCCCATGAACTCAATTCACTAATGGAATCAAATTTCTCCATAAGGTCAACATTGAACCTAATCACTGAATTTGGTTTGGTTCTCGTCCAACTCCATTTGTGACTGGAATAACGGAAAGAATTAAGTTTGTGAACTGAGTTACCAATATATTGAGGGTAGTCTTTCCCTTTTTTCCTACTGTGTTCAGTCTTCTCACCAACCACGATCATGGGCTGGGAACACAGCTCAGTGTGTGGGTGGGTGGGGGGTGCTGGTCTTCCATGCAGAAAGCCCTGGGTTTGCCCTCCAGATGATGATGGTGATGATGAATAATGATGATGATAACAGCCATGAGCACAGACTCTCAAGCAGACTTCCAGAGATCAAGCCAGAGCTGTACCACTTATGGGCACTATGGCTCTGACCAAGTCTCCTAGCCTCTCTGTGCCTCAGTTTCCTCAGCTGTGAACATGCCTACTTCACTAGTTTGCTCTGACAAATAAGTTACTAAGCGTAAAACAGCACAGTGTCAGTCACATGCTAAGGGCCATATGAGTATCAGTTCCTGAAAAAATACATAACCTGTGAAGATCGGGTAGTAGAACCATAACCTTGACTGTTGCTGTGGGACTCTTATATTTCAGTGTGGAAAAAAAATGTATAAAACATTAATTTCAGAAAGCCATGAGTCACTGCTCTGGTCAATATTTATATAGCAGCCCACTGAACATGATCAAGCTGTAGCAAGAGAAGGGAGCCTAACACTCTTTCCAATTCCAAAAATAACATATCAAGAGCCACTGCCGATCCAGGGACCCAGGTTGATCAGCTTCTCTCCCCGCCGTCCCCCCACAAGGCCTCTGGGACACACAGAGAAGGGAAGCAGGCACCCAGGACCTCACACATGCTAAGCGCATGCTCTACCACTAAGCTACATCCCCAGCCCTTCACTAAGCCTGTTCTAAACAGCAACGTCTGTGACAGCTTTCCCCACGGAACTAAACGCAAAAGTTGGATGAGGTAAGAGGACGTTTACAAAACTTCACCCTGATTGGATTTGGTCCTCACTGCCAATCTCACACAATAGAAAAACCTATTCTGTTTCCAATGCATAATCTTTTCGAGAGACCATTTTAAAAGATGTCACCGTGATGGACAATTTTAACAGATCTTGTAACCACTGCCCTCTCATTTCTTTCTTTTTTTTTTTTAATCCTCACCTTTCTAATAGCATGAGAGGAACCGAGATTCAGCCATTAAAGTATTATATTGGAGAGAAATCGATTTAATTATACTGGATATTCTATCCTACATCTCAGAATGTGTTTATGGATATGCAGTGGTGCCCCTACATGCAGTCAGTACAGACTTCAATATCACCTCTTCAAAGATACTTTATTTATAAATAAAGACACAGTACTTGTGCCATTTGAAGACAGAGCTCTTCTGTGGTCAAACAGCTCTCAGTCTCACTATTTAGTCAACTACTATTAGCTACTCCAGAGAAGCAAATTAATATTATTGTGGGCCTGAAAAGAGACTTCCAATCACAATCAAGTTTGTCTCCAGAGGTCGAAAGCTAACTAGAGTGAGACATCTACAATGTGAATCTGAGTGCCTCTCCTAATGAGTAATGAGAGGAGTTAAATTACAGGTTTCCTACCCATTGGTAGACAGAGAGCTGCATGTACGCACTAGATGATGTCTTATAAAAGTAATTATTACCCAAACACAAATCAACAAAACCTTTGGCTAAACTGATATTCGTGTTTTGCTCTTCCCTCACTGGTACACAGAACTGTGCAAAAACGTCTGATGTGGATTAATATTTTAAGGGTTTCCAGTCCTTAGGCATCATGCTGCCACATTAATCTTTTGCATTTTGTTTCCTATAACTCTTTTTCCCACAGTTCTAATTTGAGATAGAGTTAGTCCATAAGAATAATCTTTTCTTATTCAAAGACTGGTCCCAGCTAAGATCTAATAGTTTCCCCTTCATCTTTTTCCCCTGCTCATAAGGAAACGTAGGAGTTATGTCATTAACTGGTCTTTTTACTTTTTAGTTGTCTCACTTTTCATTTTGAAACTCCCTGCAATTAAGGGAAAGGTGGCCTTCACCACGGCTTGACAGGATATTCATCTTCATCTGAACAGCTTCTGTAAGAACGGGTTAAATTGTGGTGGTCTTTAGTCATTCAGAACATACTCATATGTGTACACATGCACTTGGGCATAATAGTTTTACAGAGAAATGTACTTCTAGTATCAACGGAAATCTTATGGGCTAAAAGCTCTGAACCCAGACTGAGGGACAGGCTTAACTTTAAGCTTCTAAGAGAGTCCGTCTGTTTCTAAATTACAGACAAGCTGGTTTTCTGAAAATTCTGCTACTGGATAGGCTGCAGAGAGAAACACCGGAAGGCAACGTCATCTTCATAACAATGGTGAGCTCAGATTCAACTGCCTGGCTTCTTAGAGCTTTTACTTTGTCTTTTGAAATCCTGCACAGTGACCTCTAAATCAGAGATGTGACTGTTCCTAATTGCGCCAAAGAGATACACAAATATTGAGGTTTCCTGGCTCTGACCCAAGTGAAGTTCGAAATGTTAAATATTTCTTATTTTCACATAAACAATCTAACATTAGAGGACAGGTGATTTGGGGCACTTTCTAGCATAGATTGTCTTTCTCTTGATTTTAAAAGTAAACAAGCTCCAGTGCCTTCTATGATCCCAGCATACGCTGGCTGGCAAGCATGACTGACTCATTCACCACTCAGAAGAATAAAGAGGTATCGGGATACCTGGGCTCTGGAGATGGGGAGGCCTCTATTTCTACAGACGAGCTTGTGTTGAGAGAGACTCAGTATGGGAAAGCAAAAATCAGGGTTTTACAGATACAGTCTATTTCATTAAATAAGTTTCTCCTAACAAAGTGACACCTAAGGATTTTTTTGTTTGTTTTGTGGTACTGGGGATGGGTCCCAGGATCTTGGCAATGGGCTACATCCTGGTCTTTTGTTGACACAGGATCTCACTAAAGATTGAAAGTCCGAGCACAACCTAGCCAACTTAGTAAATTAGTGTGAACCCTCCTGTCTATAATATAAATAAATAAATACATACATACATACATACATAAAAATAAAAAGCTAGGTGTGGTGGCACACACCTGTAATCTCAGCACTGTGGGAAGCTGAGACAGGGCAATTGCAAGTTCCAGCCAAGCCTGGGCAACTCAGTGACTGAGGGAGATCCTGCCACCAAATAAAAAAAAATGGCTGAGAATGCAGCTTAGTTTGACAGGCCTGGGCTCAGTTCCCAGTACAACCAAAATAATTAAGAATAATAATAATAATGATAAATGAAAATTGTTCAAAGATTATTCTTTTAAAAAGGGGGGCTAGGGATAAAGCTCAATATGGCAGCCCTACGTTCAGTCTCCAGTACCAACCCCCCCAAGTTAAAAAGTTTCTTAAAAATTTTAAAGAGCTGGGAATATAGCTCAGTGGCTGGCTTCAATTCCCAGTATTCCCTCTCCCTAAAACTCAAGTGTAATAAGAGGTATCTACCTGCACGTAAAAGGAACAGAGGGGAATTTATCTAAAGATGAAAACAATGACGGCTGAGGGGTGTAGCTCAGGGGTAGAGCACTGGCCTAGCATCCATGAGGCCTCAAGTTCAATCCCCAAGTACCACAAAAAGAAAAGGAAAAAAAAAAAAGACAAGAAAAACCCTAAAAATAGGAATAACCAAACTTGAGTCCATATGTAAAACCATTTTGTAAACTGAAAAGTGTCATCATTTCTCACAGTAGAGCACACCAATATTTAATGGAATTTTAAGTAAACATCTACAAGTACTTCAAGTGCTTAATGATAAGGTGTGAGAGCTTTCCTGAATACTTTTCTTAGTAGCTCATCCTCCAGTCTTTCCTATTCTCTGCTAAACCAATTTGGTCATGATATTAACAATTAAAAAAGAAAAAAAAGAACTTTTGAGGATTTCACACTTCCTCAGGCACAGCTCTATAGCTTCTAAGAGATCTACAATCAGAAAACGGCTGCCATGTTTCAGACCACACTTACTTTTCTAATAAAATGTGACTGTATCGATTCAGTCCCAATTTCCCCCAGAAGATTTTTTTTTTTTTTTTTTTTTTTTTTTTTTTTTTTTTTTTTTTTTTTTTTTTTTTTTTTTTTTTTTTTTTTTTTTTTTTTTTTTTTTTTTTTTTTTTTTTTTTTTTTTTTTTTTTTTTTTTTTTTTTTTTTTTTTTTTTTTTTTTTTTTTTTTTTTTTTTTTTTTTTTTTTTTTTTTTTTTTTTTGGTAACAGAGATTGAATTTGGGACCTTATGGTTACAAGGCAGGTGGTGGAACCACTGAGCTAAATCCCTGGCCCCAGAAGATTTATTAAGATGACTTACAAAAATACGTAGAAAATAAAATGCAAAGTATACTATAAGGGTCAGCAATTGTGGACAAAGGAAAAGGGTGACTTTATGCTTACGTACACAAGAAAAGAAAAGGTCTGAAAAAGCATTCCCTAATCTCATGCCATGTGTCACCTCTGAATAGGGCCACTGGGTAGTTTTGTTTTATCTGTTTTGTTTTACAAAGATGTATTTTTAAAAGTCATAAGAAGTAGGTGAGAGATGGGTTATTCTAAGTTGTCCAAGTGGGTGAAGTTCTTGAATATTTTCTTTCTTTTCGCTCCTTCTCCCTATCTACATAACTTTCACAGACTTCAGTCTTCTGTTTCTCAGGCTGGTTAAATTCAGTAGAACCTGCTCAGGACTACAGAAGAAAAACTGCAGCCTGCCTCATCGGGAGAATCATGTTTGAGGCCTGTTATTACTCCCCACCACTTAGATCTGAATAAGAAGAAACATTTAGAGAACAGAAAATTTTACATTCAATTCTGAAGAGGCAAATGTCTCTAAGACATTTGATTTCTTTTTGTGTAGGCAGGCACTGCATATCTTCTGAATGATAAAATGAAGGTGCGAAGGTGAGACAAGGCTTCCGCATCAATAAAAAAAAAGGCAAAAGCACAGGAACTAAGCCCTACACTTCTAGAAGGTTTCTGGAGTGAAGTCAGGTGTACTGGTCATTTCCCCATCACAATGTCCCAGACTTAGGTTCACCGTTTCAGAGGATGCAGTCCATGTTTGGCTGATTCCGAGGCAGAAACACCACGGTAAAGGACATGATAGAAGAAAACTGCTTAGCTCATGGCAGCCAGAAGCAGAGAGGGAAATTGAGCAAGACAGGAAAGGGCAAGGGACCAGACCATATTCCAAAGTAATGCTTTAAAGACACACTTAGACACTCCCAGAAGTGTGCTCCAGCAATCCCTTGGGTGACTCCCAAGCCAGTCAAGTTGACAAAGTTTAACCATCACACAAGTCGAGGCCTATTTTTATGCAGCCTCAAGAAAATAACATTCTCCTTGCTCATGACAAGCCCCAAAGTGACAAAGGTTTGAAATGAAAACCAGTAAATTATACTGCAGATTTTTCTGGGAAAAAAAAAAATACTATCAATTTCTCCTCAAAGTTCGCAAACATACACCAATAACCACTTACTAGCTTTCTCTTGTCTCAAACTTCCAATTTGAGCAGTCAAATGTTTTCCTTTCCAAAAAGACTTCAGTTTGCCCTTTTCTCGAAAGCCTTCAACCAATCACACAGTCTGCTCTTTTTCTCTGAAGTCTTTCTAAAGGCTCTGGAACATCTGCCTTAATCTCCAAACTGTGCACCCTGTCATGTGTGTTCACCTCCTAAAACCTGCACACGTACAGCTGGAAATGATGGCCACTCTGAATCAGCATTCAAGACGCACCTTGTCTAGCTCCTACGTAACCCAAAACAGAGCTGGTGTCCACTTATCTACCCTAACAGGTACCTAACACAGCACTCAGGGCCTAACATGCCACACCAATGCACCCTTCTTTGATCCACTCCTGCTTGGGGACATTTCTGGGATGGAAAAACAGCTATTTCTGAGTCGCTCTTAATTTAGAAAGAAAAAATAATCATTAAAAATGCTCTCTCCAAAGCCTGGAAATACCACCTAAGTGATTCTTGAGATTCATGATAAAATCTAGGCGAAAGAACAGAAGCCTAGGATTACTAAAACAAACAAACAAACAAAACAAACAACCCTTAGCAACTCTTTAAACAGTGAATCCTTAAGGCTGGGGTGGTAGAGCTCAGTGGTAGGGCCATACTCAGGATGTGCCAGGCCCTGGGTTTGATCCCCAGCACCACAGAAAGAAGGAAGGGAGTGAGTGAGGGAGAGGGAGGAGAAAGAACGAGGGAGGGGAGTGGGAAGAGGCAAGGAGGGAGGGAATAAAAGCAAATGTAGATCAGCCCGGGGACATAGGTTTTGCATTTGGACAGTCAGGGCTACACGGCATATTTCCAACCCTAACTGGTCTTGTACTGATACTGCCTCATAGTTACTTAGTTGATTAACTCCTAGAAAACATGGGCTGCACCCTGTTTTCACCACAGAAAGGCCCATGTATGGATGGCAGAGCCTTGGGCATCCCAAATTCCAGCTCTAGGACCATGGATAGAGTAACCCTGGCACCTGAGCCTCTCATTCTGAAGTAAGTCTCAGTAGGTCAACAGCCAGGCTCAAAATGCTGTTTCCAAGACAGAGTCAGATTTGTCATGCAGGAGATGCAACTTCTTCTCAAAGAAATAATTCATAGAAATTAATTGTTCTCGAATGTCCTTTCATTAAAGAAACTGAGCTAGTTCCTTAATTTGGTTCCTTAATTCAGCTGAACTTTAGCTTATTTTTCTTTTTTTTTTTTTTAGCTTATTTTTCAATATCCTAAATTTAGACATGGAATTCATATATGTTCTATTAAAGGACCCCTCAATTCATATCAGAATGGAAATTAATGTTAGCATATATATGTATATAGAGAGAAAATACTCCATAAAATAAGCACTTTTTTTTCTTTTGGTATGGGGGATCGAACTCAGGACCTTGGGCTTGTGAGGCAGGCGATGGCACCACTGAGCTAAATCCCCAGCCCGAAATAAGCGTTTTTAATAAAGTTAAAAACTGTTAAAATGTGCATGTTTCAAAATAATGAAGAATGCACAACACACACACACACACACACACACACACACACACACACACATAAAAAAAAACCTTAAGGTAATTACATGAGTTTAGTCCTCTTACGTGACTTGTGCAAGACTCCAAATGATATTACATACATACACCTTCTTACACACGGACAAAAGAACTGCCAACACCACCGCTATGTAGAGGAAACAGCGTCTGTCTGAAAGAGGCAACGCCACAGTTCCATTTAACGGACTCTCTTTGAAAATAATAATGATGATAGAAGACTGTGGTAGCACTGGCGGGAAAACAATCAATACATTCCCAAAACGACAAGTGCTCAAAACATTCCTAGCTCAAGAAACTTACCCGTGCGGCTGCTCTTCTCACTCTACACTGCTCGTTCACTGCTTCTCCTCAGACCTTCCCAACGCGATGTCTCTCACAACGGCCACCAGCTCCGGGTTGCCAAATCCCAGCACGCCGGTCCTCATCTCGCTGCCCCTGCGAACACTGGCCACGTCCCCTTGACTGTTCACTCCCCCGTTCACCACTGGGTCCTCGCTAATCGGGCTGTTACATCTCTGTCCTTTCTGAAGAAACTCAGCCAAAAACCCAGTGTTTCTGCTTTCCTCCTTTCTCCACGCTACCCAAGCTCTGCCAGTTTCATCCCCTCTGAAGTCTCAGCCACCCGCCCTCCGCGATGGACCAGAAAACAAGCCCATTAAGCTATGTACGCCTCAACCTAGTCATCTTCACTCCAAAATCTAAGACGGTTTCCTATATTTCCTAACCTGTCTTCCAAGCCAAAGCCCTGGAAATCGTCCCTGAGTTCGTTCAACCCTCTTTTGTCTATTCAGTGAATTACTCCTCTCATGTTTTGCAAATGTCTTTGCATCTTCACGTCTGCACATCACTCGCCTCCTTCAAGCCCTTTAGCATCTCTTGCCAAGGATTTAATAATATCCTAACTGACTCTGTCACACACCTGTTTCATGGGTCATCAGGGTGCCTCACCTGAAGTCTAATGACCACATGGCTTCCCAGCTCGCCATCCTTTCATGGGTCCTCTCCACCTGTATCACCCATTTCCAACCCTGAACAGGGCACCTAGGGCCTTCTGCATCCTCGTATTCCACATGTCCCTCTCCGTCCACGCAAGTCAGGGCGGGGAGAGCAGCCCAGGTGGTCTTCGCCTTAATATTTTAGCCGCAGTATCTGGCTCAGAACAGGTGCCGTGTGACCAGTCAGTGATAAATACGGAAAGACGGCGTGTGGTAAATGAGTCCAACATGAACAGCACAGATAAAAGCGCTGAAGGAATCTGAACTCACATGGAAAGTCACTGCAATGCTGCCTAAACATGCTGAACACTTTCCACACAAGAGATAAGGGAGAGACAGCAAAGCTCGACTCCTCCTTACAACCCCCATCACAAACCTAGAGCGGTGCTGTTGTTTTTGGAGAAAACATGCTGGCTCCCCACTGAGCTTGCCACCACCTGGCACAGTAGTGGGCGCCTTGGTGAGGGCTAATAATGACAGCTGATGTTTAGAGGATGCTGACTGAAAATCCCACAGAAAGTCTACGTCTCTGTCCTCACATCACTAGCGTGAAGAAGGGAGGACAGACGTCCCTGTTTTACAGGTGGGGGAAACTGGGGTCCTGTTATCAAGGAGCTACTAAAGGCATGGAGAGGAACGTGAAGGATTTTGCTCACCAGAATGAATACGTGTGACTCAGTTCACACGGACACTCAGACACACGAGTTTCACTTAATTCTCCAAATTGTATGTGTATGTGTACACCAAGAGCTAAGCAGGGATGAAATGGCAGTCTACTATGCTGTCAAACTTCTGAGCCACTGTCCTCCAAATAAACTGACTCAACTGAGTGAAAAAATCCTTACTCTCATCCAGTGTCTCACAGACAGTGTCACCACCGCATCGTGGAGACAGCTCCGCCTCTTGCTGCCGAGGCCCCTTCTCCTTGCCCTGGTTCCTCTCTGGCCCTTCCGCACGTTCATGTTACTTACCAATTTGCTCGGGATTTTTCCCACCTTCAGGTGTGAAGGGTGGTATGGAACACATAAGAAGCAACATCTCTTCTTCATCCAAACAGAGCACTCATGTTGGGAGAGACAGAAGCGAACAATATTGATTCACCTCAGAAGAGTGTAAATAAATAAATTCACAGATGGGAGAACTACAGCGCAGTATGGAACTCAGAGAGCAAACAGTTATCGACAATAGCCGTGTGTGTTAGCTTTCTCATTGCTGAGACACAGTAATCAACACCCATAACTTGAAGCAGAGGTTTACTTTGGTTCATGGTTTCAGAGGATCCAGTCCATGCTCAGTGGCTCCCAAAGGGCACAGTAGAACTAAGTTGCTTACTTCATGGCGGCCAGGAAGCACAGCCAGGGAAGAGCACAGAAAGGAAGGGCCCAGGGATGGTATACAGCAGCCAAACATAAGCCTCCATGACCCACCCAGATGCACCCAGACACACGGCCCAGAGTTTGCAAGCTGGCAGCCAATCAAGACAGCAACTGCAAAAGCTGAAGTCTCACCAGCCATCTAAAATCCAGATCCCAAAGCCAGTCAAGTTGGCACTGCATGCCAACTACCATGTCTCACTTGGCTATTGGAGGAACTAGGTCTGTGGATATGTATTGAGCACCTACTATGTCCAGTGCACTTACTCTCCTAGCAGCAGCAGAGTAGGGAACAAAAGAAACAAAATCTCTGCCTTTATGGAGCTTCATGCTATGACCGCTGGATGGTTCCCAGACAACAGGATCTGTACCAGAAGTCTCCTCTTATCAGCAGAGATCTAGTGCTCTCCAAAAACCTTCAGTGTGCTATCAAAAAGGTGTACGTAGCCAGATGTGGTGGCCATCCCTGTAACCCCAGCATTCTGGGAGGCTGAGGCAGGAGGATCACAAGCTCAAGCTCACCCTGGGTAACTTAGCAACATACATGAGACCCTGTCTCAAAAATAAAAAATAAAAAGGGTTGAGTTGTAGCTTAGCATAAAGGCCCTTGGTTCAATCTCAGTACCATCAAAAAAATAAATAAGTACAGTTAAGAGATGATCATATGTAAAGCATTGAAAACAGTGTCTGGCCCTCTGGCCCTTGGGACCAGCTGCTGCAGCCCTTCCAATACGTGCTTAAAGCTCAAATAAGATCCTGATTTTGGCTGTTTAGAAAGGAAAACAAATGAGGAAAGTAGACAGTCCACCCTGGGACCAACCACGTCTAGAAGGCCACGGGTAGCTCCAGAGACAGAGCAGACACCAGGCGACCCAGATGCATGCCCTGTCCTTAAGATCAAGGAAGAATGACAGAGCCAGGCATGGGATAAATGGTCCCAAGGAACATCTGGGGGTGGCCCAGGAAACAGCCTTCCAAAGTCCTGCACGCATCAGTCTCTTCCTAGGGCCAGCATCAGGACGTAATTCCACACAGTGGTTAGTCACACAGAGCCTGGTGCAAATCCGTCTGGATTTGAATCCATGTTCTTCCACTCATAAAACCCAACAAGTAATAGGAATTCTCTAGGACTCGGTAGCCTCATTTTTAAGGTGGAAAGAAAGCGTTTCTAAATCCCCTCACCTGTCGAATTCATGCACATTTGTCTCGGAATGAAACTACTGCTTGATTGATTGATTGACTGACGGATTGATTATTGTTCAAGGTTAGAACCCAGAGCCTTGCATGTGCCAGGCAAGGGGGCTGAGTTACATCCCCAGCCCAAGACACTTATTTTTTTTTTTAACCAAATTAAAGCATAACTGAGTTTAACTGCAGTAGATATACTGTCAAAAAGTAAAGGCAAAAGATCAGGAAGATTTTGCCTGCTCAGTACGGTCCCTGGCCTTTGGCCTGACAGGCTGAGTCAGTCTGCCAGGAGATGAAGCAAACAGAACAGGAAGGAGGGCTGGTGAAAGTTTGCACGAGGACAGCCAATCAGGATGGCAACTATGAAAGCCCAAGTCTAACCAGCCATTTAAAATCCAAACAAAACATCTAGTATTTCTACCATTCTAATGACTCTGCAAAGGGAGAGAAAGCACCCATAATAAAGCTAAGTAGGTGTCAGCTGGGGCCCAGACACAGAGACAGGTAAGCAAAACTCCATAGAGGGGTGGGGCTTCTGTTCCCAAACTTCAAGTGGAGCAGGCACTGTTTTCATTTTTGAATTGTGACCTTGGACATGAAGTTTATCGGGCCTCATGGCAATCAGAATCGCCTGTGCACTCCCTCAGCCAAACACAGGCCTTAAACTTCACCAACTTAATTTCTCTGCCTCTTTAATTGGATTGAAGAAGGGTTTTCTTTTCCCACCTTAGTCCTATAAAAGAATGAGTTGTTATCAAAACAGTATGAATTTGATTTAATTCTGAGGCATTCTCCTGTTTTTCCGTGTGCTCGCCGGAACTACCCAGGGAGGATGGCAGCAGAAAAACGGCTACGTCCGTAAGAATACACTGGATATGGACGGCTTCAGAAAGGCTTCTGCTTTTGCTTCACTGGGATAATCCAAGTACTCTTCAGAAAACATGCTGGCAAACCTAACAGCTGAGTCTCTAGAACTGAAGAAACAGTGGCGATGTTTACAAACACTGTCCATGTTTTCCTGTGTGGGGAGTGGTGTAGGTTGGCCCGTTGCTCACACCTGCAATGTATCTGCCTAAACACATATTTCCTAAAGTAACGTCAACTCAAAGTGGTACGGTGTGTTTGAAGTAGACTCCTAGGAAGAAATTGAGAGAGCCTAGAGATTTGTTCTGAGGGTCATCTACGTAGATTTACTGCAAAAGTCTTGAACTGCAATTTGTATAATGATTTTAAAAAACAGCTTAAAACTGGGCCTGGGGATTTAGCCCAGTGGCACTGTGCCTGCCTTGCAAGTACAAGGTCCTGACTTCAATCCCCAGTACCAAAAAAACAATTACAACAACAACAACAAAAACCAGTTTAAAATTCTTGAGCTATTATCTGGCCTTTCTGAAGGAAAGTTTTAATTGCAAATCACAAGAAATGGCATTTAAAAATATGCCTCGCCAGGCATGGAGGTGCTTGCCTGTAAACTCAGCACTCTGGGAGGTGGAGGCCAAAGGGATTCACAAGTTCAAACCCAGCCTGGGTAAATTCGTGACTCAGTGAGATCCTGTCTCAAAAAACACAAAAAACAACACCACAAAAAAACAGGCCAGGATATAGCTCAGTGTGAAGGTCCTGGGTTTAATCCCAAATAATGGGGGGCGGGAAAAGCTTCAGTTTCACTCCTCAGTTTCAACATGCTAGTTGAAAGATGAGAAAACTCTCTCCAACCCATCAGAAGACAAGTTCACAGGCCTAGCTGACAATCCACACTTAAAACTCTAGCCCTGAAACTCAGCCCTTCATTCACAAGGACAGGAGGAAACGGATAGTACTACTATCCATTTGGGAAATATTTACTGAGTTCCTCTTATGAGTCAGCCTGGCCCCTGCCTTACAGTGACCAACACCACCCAGTGTTGGTCATGCACCCACGAGGGACACAGGGCAGCCACCACGTCACACATAAAGGGCTGGGAAAGCACCAGGGACAGGGAGGCCCGGGTCCTCAACAGAGAGAAGCAGCAGGCCTGGGAATTGTCCCTGTGCTTACAGAGGAGCCCAGTTTTCCACACCTGATTTCCAAGCAGAGCACACGCACATACATGGTACATTTATAAACTGGGCTCTGCTGCACAGACTTGCAGTCAGGGCTGGCCAAGCCTTCCTTTGTTTTTGCTGTGGTTGAGACCTCTAGGTAGCCAGAAAGAAAGCTGCAGATGTTCCTAGGATTCAAGGCAGCATCACTGAGCTACAGAAAATGACTGAAGGCTTACATATCATCAATCTGTGTCCCTCCTACTGTGAAGGGTCCTTAAAGTCAGTTAAATAAAACCATGAGTTTTGTGGCCCTCAGAAACTGACTTGATCAAGGTCATATGGTTTGTTGTGGCTTGCCGGAACTAGACCGGATTTCTTTGTTCCCCATACAATATCCTGTACTTCCCTCTAAACCAAACTGCCTCTCAAATACGAGAGCCAGCGCAGGTGTCAGAGCGGGCACTTGTTACAGGTGACAGTCAGAGATCGTGTCCATGCAACCCAGAAGACAATCCAGGGGAAGTTCGTGGCTTGCCGTTGTCACAGCCTGAGAAACCTAAGCAGCAGCCAGGAGAAAAGTGGGGGACACCCCTAAAACAGCAGGCTCTGCGGAGGCCAAAGGCTGGGGTGTCCCCTTCTCCTGCTCACCCAGAGCACGAGGTGGAGCCACCATGGGGAAAGGGTGGGGTAGTCCTTAAGCAAAGGGGCTACTTCGGCAGGATTCAGAGGCCGGAGGTACCGGATCCCTGCAGAACTACAAAGATGCCTCCGGGAAGGGAAGCCAGAGTGAAACATCAACAGGCTATCTGCAGGAAAAGTGGAGACTGCCACCATTTCAAAAATCAGCTCACTCATCTCGGTGCCTCCTAGCACTCCTTGCCCCCAATTTCACCCCTGCCCCTCTGTTTTCATCCAGCTGTGGCCTTCCCAGCCCATCTCACCCGCCTGGGCCATCTCCTTACCAAGTTCGGCGACAGTCTTGAGTAGCTCATTCTGATACTGGGGCCAGAACATCAGCCGTGAGCCAGCTGCCCCCCACCCCAGGCTGCGAAGGTCTTTCGGGTCACCTACCTCTGGCCTCCACCCAGACTGCAACATTCCAGGGCACCTCCACCCATGTCAAATCAGGCACATGGTATCCAATTTCTACTGGAGCCATCAAGAGATGCCATCATTTCCATATGCCTCGCCTAGTAAGAAAGCAACACACTTCCAAAGGCACTGTGGACATGAGACTACAGCAGTTGGGCAAGCAGGGCTGGGTTACTATAATAAGGAAGTGCCTGGGTGAGGTCTGTCCCAATCCAATTATCATCTATCACTGTGGTTCTCAACCCCGTCCATGACCTTGCAGCTTCTATCTGACCCAGTACCGGCTCACATGCTCCTGTAATAACAAGCTTAAAAATACTGGAGGCACTCAGTCCGTGAATGCATGCCGTCCGTTACCCTTCTCTCCTATCAGAACAGAGTTAATCAAGCAAGAGCTTCAGTAAAAAGTGACAGAAGAAGCCAGCCACAGTGGTGTATACCTATGACCCCCAGCAGCCGGGGAGGCTGAGGCAGGAGGAAGTTCACACCTAGTCTAGGCAACTGAAAGACTTAGCAAGACACTGTCTCAAAACTTAAAATATTGTATTTAATTAATTATTATTATTATTTCTTTGTACCGGGGATCAAACTCAGGCCCTTGTACTTGAGAGGCAGGTGGCGAAACCACTGAGCCAAATCCCCAGACCTAAAACACTGTAAAAGGCTGGGAATGTAGGTTAGTGTCAAGGCCATGGGTTCAAACCCTATGGAAAGACAGAAGTTCAGCTTGTACCGACACTTGCGATAAAGCTTGGCTTGTTTCCACAATTCACTTTACTTTCACATATACCTGATCCCTCATAGGACCAAGAGAAGAAAAACAAAGATAATGTTCAGAATAGCTATGCTTCACACAGCTGTGCAGTCAAGAAGAGGAAAAAATACCTTTTACAACTTCCTCTGGCACTAACTGAAAACTCTGGACTTTGGGGAGGCTATTAGAAAAAGGTTAAATATGAGACTAGATAATGATACACCCAGGGACTCGCATCAGGGTTGTTTGAACACTACTCAGACGCAACTGCTGCTGAGAGCCGGTGACCACTTAAAAGAGTTGTGCAAGAAGTCAGGGTCTGCGAGGAAAGGCTTTGTGGTGCCGGGGAGGAGCAGGCTGGGGGCTTCTTCCTGTGCACACATCTCTGAAATGCACACTTGTTCTTAATTCCAAGATGATGAGGCACACATACCTCGCCATTACTTCCTCTATGAGGCATATTTTCTCGTATTGTTCTTGGTTTCATTTTAGTTTTGACAAAGTCATCTGTCCAGATAGTTATGTACGCCTGAACCCTCCCCCTTCCTTTCACTGCCAGTTTTGGAGCAATGTGGGGGGTCTACATCTTCAACTTCAAATTGTTTTTACCTGGAATGAATTTGTCAGTCAATTCTGTAATAGTGTTGTATTGGTGGGTTTACTTCCAAGCGTGAGTGCTGATCGTAAGTATTATCAAAAATACACTGCCAGGTACCTATAACCCCAGACGCTAGGAAGCTGAGGCAGGAAGATGGCAAGTTCCAGCCCAGGCTGGGTAACGTAGTGATTTGGCAATACAGTGTCTCAAAATAAAACATATTCATTTAAAAGGGGAAGGGGCTGGAAGTGTAATGTAGTATGAAGGCCCTGGGTTCAATCCCCAGTACTGGAAAAAAAAAATTGAAGAGAATTTTGATTTATTTTAAAAGGAAAGAAAATGGAGATGGATTTCTATCAAAAGGAGGCAGTATATGCTGCTGCCATCCATCACAAAGGCCAAATGGACACTGCAGTGTGTAATATACATGAAACTTCTATCAGAAAGTCACTATAAATCCTATGCGTAGCAGCCTTCACTTAGGTTTAAAGAAAGCCAACACAAAGAGAGAAAAAAGAGTTTACTTTAAGAGTCCTACTTGTATAACTGAAATATTAGTGTGTAACCCTTTCCTGCCCCTAAAACTATAGTGGTCTCTTCTTATAAAATTTGCAGCATTACCCAAAGCACATTGTGTTATCAATGACAGGGCTATGAACAACCACCTCTAAAGCCAGCTGACTGTCTTAATGTCCCCAGTTGCTTTATAATGATATCTACATAGTATGTAATTACTCAGTCCCCACAAAATACAATTGAATCACAGAGTATTTTGTGAATTCTTGGGACCGTGGTTAGAGGACCACAAAGTGATAGCATTGCAACTTTCCCCTGCTAGAACGTAAATGAAACACCCAAAAATTCAATTAGAAGCGTCCTTCAGGTATTACATTATAATACAAATCACATTAGGGTACAAGTATTTTTTTAACTGTCCTCATAACCCCCAAAGATTTTTTTTCTTAATAGTTTATAAAAAAACAGAACTAAAATTTCAGATTCTGATTTCCTATTCCAAAACTGGAAAAGCTACACCAAAGGTAGCGCATCTAAGAACCTTGTTTCCAGGTGTGTTTTGCCACTCCCTCATTTCATGCGCTGGTTGGTTGTGAACCAGGTTCCACAAAAGCTTGACCTGTAAATGTGCTGCACAATTAGTACGTCTACTATATTGCTATAATGATATTTACAAAATCGATCGACTAGAAAAGAGGATACTCCATCTATCTGAAAGGTCAACCATTCCTAACCTCCAAAAGTGTCCTCATTTCTTACTCTCCCTTCTTCCTCTTTTCTCCAGCTGTCCCTGGTCTTACTTATCTTTCCCTGTGAGGAATCTGTGAGCTGTGTGAAGCCTCCAGCAACAGAGGCTCCACAGTGCTCAGGCAAACATACAAAAGAGTCAAGTGTAGGCTTTTTCCTTTCGTTTTCTTTTCACTTCCATTTCTTAAAAGAAAACACAGACTGGTTCCCTCACTTAGGGAACATACACAGTGTTAAAGTTTAAGCATGAAGTGTCCTCCACAAAATCCCTATAGTGAGGGCTAGATTCCCAGAGTGGCAATGTTCAGGGTGAGGACAAAGTGACAGTTGAATCATGAGGGCACTAACCTCATCAGTGATGCAAAGCTAATGGGTTACCAGGAAGTGGGGTCCAGTTGGAGGAAGTAGGTCACTGGAGGCATACCTTAAAGGAGCTATCTTATCCCAGCCTCTTCCTTTCTCCTCAGGTACCTTCAGCGCCATGAGATGAGAGCAGCTTTTCTCTGCCATGTCCTTCAGCCAAGATGTTTCTTAGAGTCAGCTGACCATAGACTGAAACCCCTGAAACCATGAATCAAAACAAACCTCTCCTCCTTAAGTCCTCTATGTCAGGTATTTTGTCCAAGCAATGGAAAAACTGACTGACAGACATAGAGAAAGAAAAAAAGAGGAAAAACTCCTCCCCTGACTGACTCCTGTGAACTCATGATCAAGAAGTTGAAAGAAGGTACACAAACTCAAGGAGTTGCACAACTAACCTAGCAAATCAACAGAAGACAGGACTCCATTCACATCTCAGGACACTGAGAATCACTTCTGAGAAACAAGCACAATATTTCTCAACCTCTGAATGCTATAGCAAGTACACATTCAGCAAGGACAGACAGGTTCTTCTCTAGTTAGAAACATTTCCTTGAGGCCAGTGGTCAAAAATGTAAAAACTAAGGCATGAAAAAATTCCAGTTCTTCTAGCAGAGCCCAAAGTTGGAATACAATTAGTAGAATATCACATCTACCTAGCTATGTAGATGAGGAGTGGTAGATTTGGCCTTGTAATGGCAAAATTCACCAGAAAAAGAAATTCCCTTAACACCATAAGTCAACCCACCTTCACGGGTGCCCTGCAAAAAACACTGTTCCATAGAGACCAAGAATATGGTGATATTTGGTGTTCCTCTATCAGAGTGTGAACACCACCCATTTTCTCCTTTTAGCTCCCACATTAAAAATATTCTCATGCATGGAGCACAACAGCCCAGGCTACAGCCACTCCTCTGAATGTGAGTCTCTCCCAGCCTTGCCTTCTGCTGTCGGAAGGTACCTCTCCCAGAATCCCACATCCTTCAGAATTCATCTTCTGTACCCTGGAGTTAAGAGAGAAAGAAACAGAATGGGTGGCCACAACCACAGAGTGGCTGAAGCCATGGAGGATTGAGGGTGATGGCCAAATGTTCACCGTGTGGCGTCCACCAACAAGGCGTTGGGGGAGACCCTTCCAGAAGGAAGGGGCGTTAATCAGCCTTTTTATGCGCACACACACACACACATGCCAGCTTCACACATTCAAAAAACAGACCCAGGCCAATCAACAGGCCTATTTTAGCACATTCTTGTAAAAACTATCTAGACAGAGCTCTCTCCTTCCTAACAGTAACCGTGGCCCCAACATACTTGCTGATTTTAGCTATTCAAGCCTTAAGAATGAAACAGCAATGTGCAAAGCTCTCTGAAAAGCACTAAAAATAAAAGCAAACAACTTTCCCTCTCACAAGAAGTATGGAGTACCACAGAATCAGCGCCTCCCGTAATTAGCTGGCATGCCTGGCAGAAACTCTGTCTTTGTAATCGTGGCTACTGGGCTGCTGTGGAGAACAGGTCCCAACGTCCACTCGTTGAACAAGCGATGAGATGAGTGACCAAAGTCACCCTGCAAATAATGAGTTTTTCTACCCGGCCTGAGTTAGCCGCGGGACGGCATGGCTGGCACAGGGCCAAGGGCATGCTTGCCAATGAGACTAGAAGCCTCTGACAGCCACTGTAGACCCAACACTGGGACAGTTCTCCAAAACAAAAGCCGGCCACCGAGTTCAGCAACTGGCTTTGCCCCGATACCATATGTTGCACAGTCCCGTCCCGCGCAAGGCCAGGCCTATCTCTGGTGCCTCATGTGCCGCACAGCTGTCAGCTTGGGAGCTGTCTTATCATTATTTTCACTGTTTTATGACTTTTCTGGGAATTCAAATCAGTGTAGCCGTGCTTGATGCACCGGGTGAAGAATGGCATCGCCCTGCCCCTCCTCCTTCAACCTAATGAATTGCCTTTTTTCATATCAAAGAGTAATGAGCACCAAACCACGTAATATTTATTCATGGAACAAAAGACGTGAGAAGGGGGGGTGGAGGGGGGCAGAGGCAGCTCCTGGAGCTCATGGAAGAAAAGCTGGAGATTTGCAAGGAGCTCCTTGCTCTGATTCCCGGTGTTACTGGGCAGGACTCATGGGGAATCCAAACTTTTGGGCTCCCCCTCTTCTGCCCCGGGAGACTCCCCTCACCCACCTTGCTCCTCCAAGTTGCAAGCACTGGGAACCAAAGGTAACTGGTATGGTACACTTCACTGTGAAATGTCTGAAGATTTTCCTTCTTGGTGAAATCCCCCTAAAAAGCCTGCTCTTCTGAGCAATAAACCAGTACCTTCCAGAATGTTCTATATAGCCCCCCACACACACACCCGTCCCCTGTAGCTTCACTGCGAACGAGGGCATGCTTCGGCCAGGGAGAAAGAGCCATAGAAATACTGGTGCTCCTGGCTTTGGCGGGGAGTACCCGGAATTCCAGGTACTCGGGAGGCAGGGGATGCAGCTCAGCGGTAGATACAGACAGACCTGGGTTCCATTCCAAGCCCCACACACACAAAATGAAGAGATGGGAGCGGAAGGGAAAGAGGAAGAGAAAAAGAACTAAATACTGGTGATACTAAAGCCCTGTTTACCTTGAATGACACGAATTTAGCCCAAACCACTTTCTACCTTAATCAATCTCTCATTCGATCTACAGATTTTCTTACTAATCCAAAAAATAGAAGATAATGAAGAATAAATTGCAGGGATTCCAACCCCTCTGCAAAATTCCCTTGTTGGGAAGGGCAGGATGGAGTGCTAAGTCAAGTTAATATCGAATGAGTTTCTTGCGGGTCACTTTCCTGCAAGCAAAACTAGTTTTTTAAGGTAAAGTCGCTATTAAACAAGTCTCCTCAAATATTCTACCTACTCATGCAAAGAAAAAGGTTAAAGGGCACTGTGGACAGCATAAGGAATTTTTACCTCTGTATCTAGGTTGCTACTTCTTCTTTCCATCTTATTACCCAGTTTCTTGAATTTCTCCTTTTAAAAACTGCGTTTTGAAAATCAAAAAGATTTTTTTTAAACCAGGAAATATGTTTATTTTTCTAAAAATCACAAAAGTAGCCACTTCCTCCTATAATCTGGGCTCCACAGATGGATATGAATTTTAACACAGACGAGTTTCTTATCTGGATAATTTTCCTCAAGCCCAGTAACTGAATCCTTTCCTTACGATCCTTTTGCTTCTTCCTCTTACAGCCTCATTTCTGTAAGTCTGTCAGAGCTAATTATCTCTTCTCAAATGTACTGCTCTTCAGTGTATCATAAACACATGTATTACTAAAAGTTGAAGAAAACAAGTGAAGTGTGCATTACACTGTGACAAAAAAGACTGATATAAATATTCAAAGAATCCACTGTCTCTGCTAATAGAGTAATGAAAATGGCATTAGAGAAAGTAGGCGAGAATACCAAAGCCAGCCAATCCCAGCTCCTCTTCCTTATAAGGAAGTTCCTGCCCCTGTGATCCAATCCCAGAGACTCCTACACCACCACTTTAGAATCAAGAGAGAAGCAAAGTTCTCAGGTTTGCAATCCTTTGACATTCCAGACCACAGATAAACAGGAGCCTACCAAACCAGTAACACAAACAGCCTGGGCCTCCGCGGGGCAAACAAAGACAGGATTCTCAGGAGCAACACACCATCATTAAACTTCCTTCCTTGAAACTATTGTTCCATATTCCAGAGTACTCCGATTCCAACCTCAGTCACAAATTTTAAAGTTAATAAGCCCCTGAATGATTCATATCAGTTCTTTAAATCTACGAACAGGAGGATCAAACACTAAAAATGCAATGTGCCATGTGAATTTCAATAGCCTGGGTGCCATATATCCCTAGTCCCAGAAGTACCACTTTGTTATACTTTATCACCCCAAAAATCGCCTTTCCATGTTCCTACTTTTTTCTGTCCAAAGATGTTTTCCACTCTAACAAATACAACTGCCCCCCCCATTTTGGAGTGTGGTTATTTAGTGTTTTGACAAACAACAATCTTCAAGTAGTATTCCTTCAACAGGTTCTAAGAATCAGGAAGCATGATATCCAAATCTGAAATCATTGTCTCCACGTTGCATTAAAGAAAATGAACGTGTTTTTAAATATTCAATAGCAGCTGCCAGCCAATTAGGGATTCCTAGTAAAACTACCAACTACGCTTTCAACCATTTAGCCAGAACAACTTCTAAACTCCCTACAAACCAACTGTTTACCCAACATCAGAGACTCTCCTGGTAAGGGCCACTGCAGGATTTGAAGAGAAAGCATGTTACTGTCCAGGAGGTGCTGAGCCACACACACCAGTGTGAGAAAATACCTTAAGTGATTAAAGATAAACACCACTACGTCCACTAAGGTAGCCATACACTTTCCTCCCAGAGAGGCACAGAGATCGAACTGAAATACCACAGTGGATTAGAACTGAAGACAAAAGGAGCCAGGAACAGAAGATAGGGCTTGCAGGAGGAATGGAAGTCCCCAGCTCCCTCCCTGCTGGCAACCCTAGCTTTATTCTCTCTCACACATTCTGAAGCCCAAACTTAAGAATAAACAATTAAAATAATTTCATCTCACTTATTTTACTTAGCGTCCAGAAAATTTTGTTGAAAACTGACACAAGTCAAATGTCCTTGTAAGCATTGTAACACGAACTCCCAGATAGTCCTATTTATTAATTTCAAAACAAAATAGGTCTGAAATATCTACTTTTCTAAATTACACACACATATGTCTATATTTAAAGCTCTATAAAAAAGCAGGATCTGATTCTAGCTGTTTATTATTCCATTGACAAATCATCTCTAGACTTTGAAAAAAAAAAACACACACACATAGAACTGTTTTCCGAAGGAATTAGAAGTTAGATGTCAATCTCATGAAACTATAACCTCAATAGCCTTTGGAAAACAGTTTTTAATCTAACAGTTATTATAATCAGATAGCTATGAAATAACTAGTGTTCAAAATGTTTAATAACCATTTACCCTTCTATAATCAATACAAAGGGGAGGATTATACTTCCTGAAAACTGTACTATCGTTGGCTACTTTGTATGTAGGTGAAAATCATCTTTAAAAGAAAACATTCTGGTGCAAGAAAGAAATAAAGCCATGAAAAATCAGAAGCAAACACATAAAAAAGTAAGACAGTACTCCTGGGAGAGGCAATAGAGAAGCTAAACAGGCAAGTAAAAGTCGTAGTCTGGAATTTTACTGCCTACACGATCAGAGCAGCAACTTTAAGAACAAACAGTGTATAATATCAGATGGCCTAGGTTCAAGATAAGGGGGACAGTTTCTTATATGATGTACATTACGAAGTCTCACTACTTGTATCAGTCAGTTCTCCAATCACTGAGGCACAACACCCCATACCCACAATTTAAAGCAGAAGAGGTTTACTTGGATCATGGTTTCAGGGGATTAGGTCCAGGGTCTGCTGGCTCCAAGGCTGGAATGTCGCTGCCATGACAGAAGGGCGTGGCAGGGAGAAGCTGCTTAGTTCAGTGGCTGGGAAGCAGAGCAGGGGGACGGTGCCAGAAAGGAAGACACTAAGGACCGTATATAGCGACCAAGGTCACACCTCCATGACCCACACAGACACACACAGAAGTGTACCCCACAGTCCCCCAAGTGGCCCCGAGCCAATCAGATTGATAACAATGAAGCTTAAGATCCATACTATGTAAGCCATCGAAACAGAAGAAATTAGTGGTCTTTAGCAGAAGCCCCTTCCCTAAACTCTGCACTGAGTCCACAGCTGCACTGACTTGGCTGGCCAAAGGCTTTTCTCACTTAAATGCTCAGCGCACAGAGAAATGGCGAAAAGTAGCTCACTGTCGCCTAGCTCACATGTGGAAGCATAAGGCCTAGCTTATGGAATTACTCGGTAGACAAAGAGCAGGCACCCACTCTCCTTCCCACCCTTATTTGATTTCCCTGGTTCACCCGATTGCCATCTATAACTGTTTAAGATGCTAGAGTCACAGCCACAAAGGTAAAAGGAGGTGGTGGTTCAGGAGATGGGAAAAGGAGGGAAACACAGGGACAGAGATATGTGAGGCCAGGTGACAGCAAAGTTGTGGACTTCAAGGGTCCCAGCAGAGCCAGACAAGGACCAGCACCACTGTATGCTTTAATTCTGGTCCCTGTCCAAGCTGAGCCTATGCTGCAATGGCAGGTCAAGTAGCCAAGCACTGCTCCGGGGGAGAACATGGCTATTTAGAAAATGGAGCTGCTCAGACAACCATGCCAAGAAAGGCTACTGCAGTCCAGGGAAGGAAGAGTGATGCAGGAGCCAAGGGTACAGTGCTGAAGCCACACTGCTCCAGGGGCAGTAAACATGTAATTACTGTTATTTCTGTGCAAGGAAGCTGCGATGCCAAAGGTAAAGCAGAACAACCAAGCGCTCAGAGGAAGGGCCGGGTGCAGCCCTCTTCACACCTGTGAGCAATGAAAACTGATAGGACTTCTCACTGTCTAAACAGATGCTCTTAAGGTAACTGTCAGGCAAGTCCATTTTGATGCGTTTTCCACAGTTGGCCACGTCAGCAGGTTGTTATTACCACATTACACAGATGACTGGATTAGTCAGGGTAATTTAACCTGTAGGAAGTGGCAACTCACAGACCTGCGATTTTTATGACCATTAGAACATGCACCTACAGATACCCCAGGTACGGCATTGCCAGCCAAAATACTTTTAACGAATAAAGTACACAATCAGGCCTGTGCAACAGGAAAGATAAAGAGGGTCACAAACTTTTTCAAGGGAAGCGAATGCCCTACTTTCACAGAAGGAACAGGAGCTGTTTAACCTGGCTCCTGATTCAACAGCTTCCGCTCTGGGGCCAGCTAAGAAGAGGGAAGCTCATTCCAGCAAGCTGTGGTATCTGCCAGATACAAGGCCTTCAAAAGCTAATCACATTCTCTGCAAAAAAAACAGCACTAGTTACAAGTTGGTAATTTTAAGCCATATTTTTAAGGAGCACAATTATCATTTACCCTAAAATGAGCAGTAACAAGATTTGGGTGCTGTATTAAAGCATGATAGATTAAGAGATTTCTCTGCCAGCTTTTTTCTGTTTATACATACTACATGTAGAAAGAACCCTCAATCTGTGTGACAGCAACTCTTACATTCATACAAAGGGCTATATGGGTAAGAGTGCTGCAACCTTTTACTAACAAAAAAATGAAAACCTAACCAGAATATCTCTCAGTAGGGGATCAGTCAATAAAGTATAGAATGCTCTAAAGCAGAGCTCTAAAATATGTTAAGAGGAGGGCTGCGGATGTAGCTCAGTGGTACACAGAATATCTAGCTTGTTTGAGACCTTGGGCTCAGTCCCTGGAACTAAAAAAGAATAAAATAAAATACATTAAATGGGCAAAACTGTATCTTAGAACAGTGCAAGTAATACGATTCCATTTTTTCAGAAAAATTAATATATGGTTATGTACAATATATAACATATACATAAGCAAACAGAAGGTTGGGAGAAGCTGGCTGTGGTGGTGCACGCCTGTAATCCCAGCACTCGGGAGGCTGAGGCAAGAGCATCGCTGTGAGTTTAAGACCAGCCTGGGCTACAGAGTGAATTCCAGGTCAGTCTCAACTACATAGTGAGACCCTGTCTCAAAAGACCAAAAAAAAAAAAAAAAAAAAA
>NW_022900950.1:67135716-67143059 GCF_012274545.1 Fukomys damarensis | reverse complement strand
AAAAAAAAAAAAAAAAAAAAAAAAAAAAAAAAAAAAGATTGGGAGAGATATACACTATACACTAAACCATGGTAACTCTGAGAAAAGGAAGTCATGCAGGCTGCGGAATTAAGCCACTTTTTATTCTGTTTGCCTTCATTTATAATTTAAACTGAGTTCCTATGTAGTATGTACCAGCAGGTCCTTCTGAAGTCAAGAGGATAGGCGACAAACTGCCTATCCGCCCTTTCCTGATGTTCCAGCCAACTGAAAGACTTTTGCTGGGACACTGCCACTCATCAAAGCAGCCCATTTCATCTTTGAGCAGCTTTAATTTTCATAAAATTGGTTTTTAAAATATACATTACACCAGAGCCTGAATTCTAATAACTGCCAACCACCGATCCTAAATTCATCCCCATGGGGACATAAAGAGCACATCTAATCCTTTCTCCGCGTGACAGCCCTTCACACACTTCACCAGTGCAACCCTGCTTCACCAGGCTCCCCAGCTCCAGTTCATCCCCAGGTCCTCGGCTGTTTCCAGTCTCTGTACCTTCCTGCTTGCATCTTTCTTACTGTCCTCCTCTTTGTCTAATTTCCCCTAAAAGCTTCATATCAAGTCATGACTGTAGTGCTACAAGTGTCACCCAGCCCCCTCCCCAACATAAAAAAGAAAAAGAAATAGAAAATCACCTGTGACCTGCCTCAGAGTTGGGGGGACCAAACCCAGCACCTTGGGACTGAGCTACAGTCCGAGACCTGTATATTCATTTATTTATTTACTTAAATTTTTAAGACGGGGTCTCAAAATTGGATCTCAGGTCACCAAGTTGCCAGAGAACCTGCCTCATGTTTAACAACCCTGCCTGAATCTTGTTCTCCACCACTATGCTAACTAATCCTCTTCTCCTCCAAAATAACTTTGCGTGAAAATTAATAAAACAAACTTCATTATAGAAAGGAATGCTGGCAAGAAGATACAAAGCACTTAGCAACCCTAGGTTTTTCCTAAGTGTCAGCTTATTGATTGTTTCCACTAACATGCCCAATAACACCACAAATACCATTTCAGGAAGCTAACCTGAAGCCCACAACTGTGCCCCTGCTGTAGTCCGATGGGAACAAGGATGCCACCTTCACCACAGAGACCCCACCTGGAGCAGGTGCTTCACACCACTCGTCAGACCTGCACATTTGCCTGAGTGTCTTAAGCCTCCAATTTGCCAACTTTCAGTCTGCATTGGGGCAGGAGGTAACCAAAGTGAAAGGAAAGTAATTCATTAAAACATGGCTGTCACTGTCCAGCAGACTCCCACACTTGTAACTAACTTGATCCAAACAGTCACATCACTAGAGGAAAAGATGACAACCGTTCACCTTCCGGACCCGCAAGGAGACAGAGCCCATGATCACAAAAAGGCAGAGGGGGTCTCCTGGCCTGCTGGGACGGAGCTGAAATGCATCATGGGAATCCTCCAACCTCGACCTGAGCTGAGCAACTCTCCTCCCTACTCCAGATGAGTAAATCCACATTGTGCAAATCCACCCACTACCCTGCTTTTAACATTCTAGGGGGGCTATGTTTTCTCGACAACAGCAGCACAGATACTTATCAGGTAATTCTTTGTCGTGGGTTCCTCGCAGAATATTTAACAGCACCCTGGCTTCTACCCATTAGACACCCTAAGTTGAAACAATCAAAAATGTCAAATACTTCTGGGGTGGAGGTGGGGTTAAAGTCTCTACCAGTTGAGGGTCACCGAATTAGAAGAATCTCCTAGTAGCTCCATTTAAATGGTGGTAGTAATCATTTAAAACAGCAGTTTGGGGAACGCAATTTTTTCTTTCAGATACAAGCAATGTAACCATTAGCTCTTGAAAATATGTATTTGCATTTCAGGGAGGTCTGCAGGTTCAGAGCAAACTACTAAAAGCATACTTTACCTCTACAAACTCCCAAAGCACTGTATACCACAAATGATCAAAGCCAATCATCTCTTCAAGGTCTTTCCCCTCGACATCCTTCTCAACAGTGCCTCTGGAGTGACCATTCTCTTCCGATTCTCTTATTCTCAGTACTTCCTGAAGCTCTTCCTGGGTACCAGTCCCTTTAGTTTGACCCTCAATCACTGAGCTACTGTAGGCAACTAACAATCCAAGATGGAAAAATAACCAATCACTGAGAGAATAAGCAGAGTTTATCCCTCAGGGCTGTTCTTCTGAGTTACAGGTACAACTCAGCTTGAAGCCATACAAATGCACTCAAAGCATTTCAGTCCTTTCCTCTGAAGGGAAGGGAGCCCCTTTTCAGACAAGGGTCCTGGAATTGGCAAAGATATGTAAGAAGGAAGGAGAGATGAGCCCCACGTATCCAAGCTGCGTCTGCCCCCACAGAAGTCAACGCGGACATAGTGAAGGCTGCATGGCCCATAAACTTGAAACATTATACAACCACACTGTACCCACCAGGATGGGGACTAGTGGGTTAAAAAAGGAAATTCTGGAAGTTTGTTGGTTAAAAATTAAGTATTTCACTGAAGCTTTCTACAGTTGTTAAGCTCTTGCTAAAGGGGGATGAATGTTATTAGTATTTTAAGATTCCACTTCAACATATGGTCATTTTCCGCCAATGGGAGGTCCGTTATAATTAAAAGGAGGTGCCTAAATTATTCTTACGGAATCACTCTGCTTATGTCAGAGGAAATATTAAAAAGCCTTTTGCAATTTTTTATTAAATTCTGCCAAGAACAGTATGTTTGCCTTAAAAAAAAAAACTGAGCCATATTAGTAATTTCCTTTTCCTTTGCATGTAGGGCTGTAGCTCTAACAGAACATGGAGTTTCTTTTCCCAAACAGAGAAAGGAACTCAAAAGCCTCTTCATGGTTTAGCAGATAGTTTTAAAAAATAAAAATAAAATGTGTGCTCCTTCTCTGATCTTTATCAAACACTAGGCCTCAATTCCATTTTCTGAGTAATTTTATCCAATCTTGTTTCTTTTGCTCTTTAAATTTTCTAAGATTTAAACAAGTATTAAGAAAAAGTAATCTTGCTCATGGCTTCCTGAAGCTCTATTTCCAACTCACAAACCTGACCAGTGTATTTTGGGAATGTGTCTATTTGAAAAGCACGCTGTATTTTTAATGTAAATTAAACGGGTGGAGGGGGGTGCCTTAAAACTTGGCAGCAGTCATCTAGAATTCAGGTTTCTTCTTGATGTTTGGGGGTTTTGTTTATTTTCCAGACACCAGCATCAAATCAGTTTGTAACAACAGGAAAGTAAAGCTTCCTATTTTCCTTAAAATAGCATGGGAAGGGCACATAGGAGCCAGAGCCTGCAGCTGCTAAGGCATCATTCTGTCAAAGGCCTATGTTGAATAAATGATAACAATAAAAACAAAACTGTCAATTTCTAAAAACTAGCTAGTATAATAATGAAAACCTACAGAGAATATACACTGTCAAAGTCTAGAATGCAAAGAGCATGATTTAACATTTTAACTTCTAAGAAGCACCACGGAATGTGTGCCAATACTGTTGAATGAATGAAATGAAAAATTCAATCTATTCTTGATTATGTATGTGAAGAAAGGGAAAACAATGTTTAAAATCAAATCCAAACTAAATCCAAAATGGTGTCTTATCTGCTAGTCTCATTAGCTATGACAGCCAGAAGAACCAAAATCAAATTTCTCCTCTATTACGTCTTTCCAGTCTTTGGTGAAAGTGCCAAAGACAGGAAAGACCAAAGGGTAGGCAGCAGAAGGGGGAGGGAAAAACAAAGCCAGAAGCTACAAGATCTCCAAACTCGGCAATCAGCTTTTCAGGATAGAGTGAAAAAAATGTAAAGCTACTTGAGAGATGTAAAAGGAGATATTATGGAAATCTTGACAGTGAGTCTTAAATATGTTCCTCTTTATATGAAATGGGTGTCTGATTGACTGATTTCACACTTCTCTATGATGGATAATGTGGAAAGAGAATTTGACCATCCTAGCTCAAGTGTACAGCACAGGACTGTTAATGAACATAGACTACTCATCACAAATAAAATTTAGTAAGTGACATCAGATAAAAGATAAGCACTTCAAACAATCACTACATAACATGCAAAATGGTGTATCATACTAGATCCTTTCTATGGAACTAGTACCAGTGTGTGTGTGTGTGTGTGTGTGTGTGTGTGTGTGTGTGTGTGTGTTGAGATAGAGAAAAAAATTCCCTCAAGCCAACCAGATGGAGAACTATACCAGGAAACCTCTTAACAGGTATTGATATCACATAGGTATTTAGAAAATAACTCTATATAACTCTATTTTAATGCCCGAGATCCTCATCCTTCTTACAGAAGTGTGGGGAACCCATGGACCAGCACTGTTCATTTCTCTTATATCAGGAAGCAGAAAACCTGCAGAAGATTCTAAAGTTTGCCCTTAGAATCATAAAGCAGCCAGGACGGAAAGGATCAAACTCACTCACTATCTGAAATTCAGCTCTCCCTGGGAAGGAGCTCAGCCAGAAAAGCATCGTGGAGATTAAGATCGATGTTAACCGTACTCTTACTTTCTGACTACTGGTTGTCCAGGACTAAATGAAATGTATTACAACCAAAGAATATAATAGAATTGTATGTTTGGAAGATTTTTTAAAAACCCTTTTTTGAGAACGCAAAGGAAAGAACAGGTGGGGTACAGAAATGAAAGTTCAGTTTTTCACAAACTTAAGGCACACTATCTCTGGGTCATGGGAAGTTTCGAAATGACAGCTGTCCCCCCTATCGCCATGCCAGTAGGAGAGAAGGATGAACCAACGAAAGGGGTGTTGTACGGCAGATTTCAAAGTGGATTTCAGTATGTGCTTGCCAAAAAAAAAAAAAAAAAAAAAAAAAAAAACCCAGGAACAGCTAGTAAGTTACCTTCAATGGGATAAGAAGCAGTAAACCCAATTAATTTACATGGAAGTGAAACTCTGGGTAATATGTTGACATTTCCTGGATGGAGTCCAAAAGTGTATCCGAATGTTTTGGTTGGTTGCAGTGGTCTCCAATAATCAGTAATTATTATCAAGTGAATTCTGTGTGATACTTTTGAGAGCAGAGCCATACAAATTTATGTGGTCTGTAAACTGTCTATAAATTGAGCACACTCCAAAAGCTATACTAATACAGTGAAAAAAAAAATCATGAGAACCATGTGAGTCTCATTCAGGTTGGGCAAGATTACCACCATTTTGAGATTCTGAAAACTGCACTGTTGTGCTTTTTGATGTGCCTGAGTGATTATACCCTTGGCAAGTTAACCTACATTTGAGCTTGGAGGTGAACATGCCAACTGAAATTTACTTTTCTACTGTAACCAGGACCTCAGTTCCAAAATGAGCAAAGTGTCATTCTGTAATAAATAATTAAAATTTCCGGAAGACGCTTTTTCAACTTTTTTAATAGAGGAAATCAACAGTTCTTACTAACAAGTGTTGGGTGTGCCCTTCTGCAGAAACAAAGTGGTGGGGGCTGAGGCAGGGATGGGAGGTCACTGGACTGGATTTCTAGAAAGGATCAACAGTTTCAAATCTAAGAAGGTGACCTGGTCCATCTACATGGATGGTGAAACCCACACCACTGAAAAAGCCCAGAGCCAGGGAGGACTTCTTTCCTCTGCTATGTCTTTTGGCTTGCTTGCGGGTTGTTTGGTTTTCATGCCTATGCTTGTCAATGGATGAGAAAGGAAAACAAATCAAAAGAGGTAAAGCCCTCATTAGAATGCCTTCCTAACCCAAGCCAGGCAGAAAGAGAATCGATATTTATTACTCTGGACATATTGGCCCTAAGAAGGTAAACAATAGCAATAAAATAGAAAAGAACCCTATTCAACTTTATATTTATCATCACCGTTATTAGCATCGGGCCGCGGCTGATCACTATGTTTCTATAGGGCTTTCCAAATAAGGAGTCCAATCTGAGAACTAAATTTAATTGCTCTGTGCCTCACCGAAGCACAACTATAAGCCAGCAGTCAATTCAAGAAAATGAAGATCAACATGTTCTTTGTAACCTCTGTCCTTAAGATGTTATCTCAGGCATAGGCGAGCTAAAATATTCTCATTTGGGGGGCTCATATGAATTTTTAAACTGCACTTATTTTATTACTGTTTTGTATTTTTTGGTACCAGGATCGAACTTGGGATCTTGCACTTGCGAGGCAGGCGCCAGAACCACTGAGTTAAATCCCCAGCCCTACTGTTCCTATTTTAAAGGGAAATGTAACTTGTACAGAACGATGTTAATTTTTTCTTATATTAGTACACAGAATGTGCATACAACTCTGCTTAAGATTTAAAGCTGTTTATTTTCATGACATCCATTGCGTGCTTCACAAGGGTATTAGTGAGAGATGATGCAGAGGTCAAAGTTCAAGCTAAAATACACTCTGGTACTAGGCTTTGGCATTTCCTTGAGTCTAGTCAATAAGCTAAACTGTCACAAAAATTTTGAAAAATCTTTACTTTCAAGCAATCATTTTTCAAGCGTATGTTGTTAACAGGCTAAACTGGGATTATTTACGAAATTCACAGCTGATGTTTTCAGCACTATCTTTGCATTTACAGAAGTGAGCTGTGGGGCTTGCTGCCTCCCAGATAAAATCAGGTCTCCAGCTCGCTTCGACCTGCGGGTGTATTAATTCCGGCGCCGGCACCTGAGTCCTCCTTTCACCCACTCCAGGGTTGATAGGTTCGAAACGTAACCCAAACAGGCAAACTTTTTTTGCAAACTATACTCCTCCCGCCGAGATCTAAATCGACTCAGCAGTGGGAAAGGCATTGGCTTTTGTTCCCGAGTCGCCCCGCTGGCGAGGTGAGCACCCCGACAGTCGTCCATTCCCGAAGATCGTGAGATTCTGGGGGAAGAGAAACCCATTTCTACGCAATCCGTGAGCGTGTGGTGCACAAACACACGAAGACGGAGAGGGGTGGCCAAGGGTGAAATCCTAAGTGTCTTTCAAATTCTCCTTCAACCTCAGGTTCACAAAGTGAGCCTTCCTCTCCGAGACGGGCGCGAGCGGAGCGGGGCGGGGCGCCGGGCCCCTGAGAGAAAAGGCGAGGTGAAGGGTACCCTAGCAGCAGTCCAGCTGCAGGTCCCGCCCCACCTTCGGGTAAGAGGAGGAAAGCTACAGAGTGTCAGTGGTTTTCGGCTTCCTGTTTGTAAAGCTAGACGCTCCCTCCCCGACTCTGGGACCGAGGCGCGCTCTAGACCGGGGGCACTGCGCCCCTCCCAGCCGGAGGCCCCCGGGCAGAGCACCGGGAGATGCGGACAAAGCGCCCCGCTCCTCCCCTACGGCCGGATCCCAAGGGGGGCGGAGGGGCGAGG
>NW_022900950.1:67133886-67134428 GCF_012274545.1 Fukomys damarensis | reverse complement strand
TGTCAACGAGCGCCCGGCGAAAGCCACCCTAGGCGCGCGGACTCCCAGCCCGGCAAGGAGCGCGGGGCAGAAGCTGCACCCCCAGGAGGGCCGCCCGATCGCGGCGCGGGAGACCGGGAAGCCCGGGGAGCGGCGCGGAGGAGGAGGGAGCTCAGACACCTTTCCGAGCTTCCGCCCCCCGCCCCCAGGCCCAGAAAAAGCTAAAGAACCGGAGCGAGGAGATAAGAGAAAGAATTCCACCCACAGGGCGAGGGGGCGGGAACTGCCCCTTCCTCCGGAGAAGTTAAGCCATTGGCTGCGCATCCTACCTCGAACCCACCCACCCAGCCATTTAAGCCTCTTTCGCCTCGCTGCTCCTCTCCACTCCTCCGCGCTCATTACACCGGCGCGTAAAGTTGGCGGAGAGCGGGCGTGGGGCGAGGTGGGGGAAGCCCGGTGCCACCAAGTTTAAGAGCAGCCAAGTTGCGTGCCGAGGAGTCTGAGCTCCCAGCCCCCGGGCGTCGATCCTCCCCACGGCTCCACCTGCCGGGCTCGCCCGGGTC
>NW_022900950.1:67131768-67133783 GCF_012274545.1 Fukomys damarensis | reverse complement strand
CAGTGGCGAGCGCAGCGCACTCGCGCCCGCGCGCGCTCCCGCGAGTACCCGCGCGCGTAGCCACCCTCGCTTGTTTCTCACCCACTTCAAAGTTCATTCACAAAACTCTCAGACTTTCCCAAGCCCAAAGGAGGTGAGCCGGGGAGAGAAGGAGAGGCTCTTCCTCCCTCCTTTCCCACAGAGGTGGAAGGCCTGATACCCGCCCTGAATCTGCGGTAGCATCAATTCTTCCCGGCACGGAGAGGGGTGGGCGAAAGGGGACGGGTCTCGGGAGGCGAGGCGGCGCGCGAGAGGTGGGGTGTAGAGCGGCGAAGAGGAGGGGCGAGGGTGCAACTCCGGGGTTCACTCTCAAATCCGGATCTAAACCAGGGAGGGGGGGAAACTTTTCCAGCTCCTCACTCCGACGCTCCTCCAGGCTCCCTCCGCCCCTCGCAGTCGTGACTGGCTTCTCCCGGTCTCTTCCCCCCCTCCTCCCCAAATCTGACAACCCTGACAGATTAACAGGTAGCGGCAACGACAGCTTTCTTTCTCTGAGAAAAGTTGACGTTAACCCTTCGGCTTCATCCCACCTTGCAAATCAGACCCTCACGCCCCCAAGGCAGCAGCTCCACGCCCCCCCCACCCGCGCGCGCGCCCCGAGCCCGCTACCAATCACCATGATCAGCGTGTGGTTCCTCTGCTCCGCCGAGGCAGCCTCCGCATCGTGCTGGGGTTTGCTCGCGTGCTGCTGCTTGCCGGTGCCGGCGCCGGCGCCCGATTTCTTGGCCCTCTGCTCCAGGGTCCGCTGATAGAGGCTCACGGTGTCCCGGCGCTCCAGCTCTAGTTGCTCCACTTGAGCCTGCTGGTACCTGTTCTCGCAGTTGACGTGGTGCCGCCGGCAGCCCTCGATGCGCTGGCGGAGTCTCTCGACCACAGTGCTGTGCTTGGGGACGGCCGCCGAGCTGCCGCCGGGGCCCCCGGAGCCGCCGCCCGCAGCGGGGTGATTGCTACTCGGAGCAGCGGGAGTACTATTGGGAGTATTATTCACACCGATCCCGGCCCCGCCGAGGCTGCTGTTCAGGCTACTGTTGATGCAAATACTACTGCCATTCGTGGCGGCAGCGGGGGCTGCGAAATCCCCCATCCTGCTCCCCGGGCACACTATTTTGGAAGAACTTTTTTTATCCACCCCTCCTATCAGCCTCCTCCTTGGGTCCAAGGATTAAAATAGTTTAAGTGGAACGCGGGGGAGACGCAAGCACATGGATGGAAACAGCGATCCCGGCGGGGCGAAAAAAAGGGGGAGAGATTTTGGGGTGGGTTTTTTGTTTCCTTTTTTTTTTTAACTGTAAAGCTCGAGGGGGAAAAAGCGAAGGGTGTTATCGGAATACCATCAGACACCTATCAACAAAAAGAATCACAACAAACTGAGCCAGCAGCAAATCGGGTTGCAACTCAAGGGAAGATCCGCTCTTCGCCTGCCTTCTTTTTATAATCCATTATTTTCTAATAAATTCCAGGAGATTTCCGGTGGCTGGCAAGCATTTTCTCCCTACGTCCCGAAAAACACACCCCATGTACACACACAAGCATATGCCTCCAGTGCGGACACGCGCGACACACACTCACTCCACACCGCATCGGAAAACGGCAAGCTTGCTTATTGCATTTTCCTTCCACAAAAAAGTTTTGGTGTTTATGCCGCCCCGTGTTCTCAAAGTACTTTGGCTGCTCAGTTGCATTTCACAGGAACCTAGATACCGAATCCTCGGGCTGGGGGAAGTAAACACATGGACAGTCCGAGGCGACTGCAAAAGTAGATCGGTGAAGTCCTTTGCAAAACGCCGCGCGGAGAGCAGCCCCTAACGCTCGGCTGGGCTGCCGCTGCCGCCTCTGCTCCTGCCACCATCACAATGATCAACTGCTCGCCGCCGCCGCCGCCGCCTCCTCCTCCTCCGCCGCCTCCTCCTCCTCCGCCGCCTCCTCCTCCTCGCGCTCCTCCACCCCCTCCTCCTCCTCCCTGCCAGCGCCGCGGC
>NW_022900950.1:67119119-67131660 GCF_012274545.1 Fukomys damarensis | reverse complement strand
GTGGGCGCGGCACGCGCGGGCACCCGGCTCTCCCGGCTCCCGCCCTCCTCGCCTCGCCCTCCCCGCCCCTTCCAGTCCCCAGCCTCCTCACTACCCGGGCAGAGGAGCCCGAGCTGCCAGAAACGAGGGAAAGAAAGATTCTGGGGAATCTCAGGAATGGATCAACTTTTGACCTGTGTGTATGTGTGTGAGGGTGCGCGCGTGCGCGTGCGTGCGCGTGCGCGAGAACAGCCGCGGGGACGCGCCTGGCTGGATTTGCTTATTCCCAGCGAGGTATCCAGAGAGCCCAAGTTGTTGTTATACATTTATGCATCATATTGCAGAACAGTGCATGACCAGGCAGAAACATTGCGGCTTCACAGCAGTTGTGTCTCATTCCCACCCATGTAGAAAGAAAAAGGCAAATGAGTGACTTGTTTTTAAAACCTAGGTAGTAAGTCCTCGCTAGTCATAACGCTGTTTAACGACACTTGTTCAAACTCAAGGCCAGGCTTGACGCACAAATACTGAATTCTGAATAAATCAAAATAAGCAGCGGAAAACTTGAAAAATTCTTTAATTTGCTATACATAATGATTGTTGTTATTCAAGCAATTATTGTTTTACTTACCCTTAGAAAATATTAAAATCAAGTAGGGACATGGAGGTGAGACTAACAGTACATTTTAACAGACTGTTTTGAACACTAGGTGCTAATGACAGCAGTAATTAAGGGTCCTTCGTAAATCAAGTGGAAAGATTGCAGATTTCATGGACTAGAACTATAGGAAAAACACAGCATTTCACAGTTTGTCATGACCAAAACAAAAACAAGCAAAAATAATAGGCTTACTTTATTGCTGGATATATTTCTTTCTATTTCAATGAATTTGTAATAAGTACAATTAAAACACAATAGCAGCTGCAGAAAGCAATCTAAACTTTTCATTTTATTATGGTGAATTATTTTTCCATATCCAGGATCTAAAAACAACAGCAAGCACTGAATTTCCTTGAATCTGGACTTAAACCATTGCCTATACATAATTTTGTAAAAATTAAAATGGAGAAACTGCTTGCTTTTCTGCGATCATCAGTAGGCTAGAGAACTTGATTATGTGATGTTCATTATAAAGCTTTTTGTATTATCTCAATAAATCTTATAGAATTAGTTTTTAGGGTAAAAATACACCCCAGTTTTCGAAAATAGCCAGGAATAAAAGAACTTTGGATCTTATGCATTAGTCATGAGATCTGATTTAAACCATCTTCATTTCTTGGCATTGCAGATTAGCATAGGATGCTATTTCTAACCTCATAATGTCAGCGATAAGAAGCTACATTTTTCTCCAATTAATTAACCAGGGCTATACAGTGAACTTTAACATCCACCAGGTTATGTGGTAAAATGGGCAGCAAATAAAGTGGCGCAAGGCTACCATTAAGTAGTAAAACCAGTATGAGAGCATCTTTTGTTGGAGTTGCCATATTTTTCCTCTGAGAGTTATTTAGTTAATAGAGTAACTTCAAAATCAAACCCAGTCTCGGTCAGATAATTGAACTGAATTAGTTTTATAGAAAATAAATCCATTCATATTCTAAAAACAGGTAGAAAATTACTCAAAATTATAAGAAAAAGAGGTACCAAAGTAGCCATTATCTTTTTCACACACTCGTGGAGCAGTATCTCTATGAACTCAGGAAGCACATGGCTTCACCACAGAGGGAGGCCATGACTTTGCATTCATTCTCCTCTCTCCACAAACATTTGCTTCTCACCCTCCTCTTACCCCTCTTGCCTATGTCATCCATGCAAGATCGCAACTCGATTCCCAGAGGCAGCAGATTGGAGGGTGTTGAGTACAGGGTCTTCAGTTTGAGACATCAGTCTAGCTTCTCCTTGTGAAAGTTTTTCATTGACTTTCTCATTCTGGAAAAACAGAAACGATAACAGTGCCAATAGCGTGATTCCCATCAAGCTGTTTATCTCAACTATCATGAAGGAAAACTGAAAAGGCACAGTATATTTTTGCATGATTCCCTTTGAGGGACCAGCAGGTGGGGGACACACTTGCTGGCTTTCCCCCATATCTCCCAATGACCAGTGGAGCTATTCCTGCACAACTGCTGTATTCTTTGCTGAGTGACTGTAGTGCATGAGCAGGCTGTATCCCAAAAAATTGAGTTTTCATAAGATGGGCACATGCACACACACTTAAGATGACAGAAGAGACAGCCTTGTGGTTCCAAGAGCAAGATGCCAGATGCCAGACAAAGAAGGATTGTGAAATTGTGTGATGGTGAGAGGGGAGTGCTTGAGAACCCTGACCCAGGCAGGTACTCTGCTGTGATGTACTTGAGGTCATACTTGTGCAGGGCCAGTAGAAGAAAGAAACAGAAAGTGAACAAGCCTTGAATCTTGAGCAACGTCAGCCAGTCACCCTGAACCAGAGATGCTTGTCTTTAGGAGAAACGGAAACCTTGTACTGGCTACTTGTGAAGACTAAGGTAAAATAGGAACTCTCTGCTGCAGAAAAACACATAAGCAAATCTTTATATATCCCTAAAGATTTAGGCCCAGGCATTCCTGAAGTACTAGCCACAGCGAGGTGTGCTCCAAAGGCTCTAGCAGTGGCTATCTTTTTTTCTTTTGGTACCGGGGATCGAACACAGGACCTTGCGCTTGTGAGGCAGGCCAGGCCCACTGTGCTACATCCTCAGCTTGGTGGCTGTCACTTTAATAATTCCACAGACATATATGCATAGAACACAGCCCTGACCTCAGGGAGCCAGGGTTGTAGGCAGCCTGATCCACATCCTATGGACTCAGTGTGGGAACTAGTAGAAGACCAAGTGCTCGGGGGAGGGGGACCTAAGAGAACTTTTCCAGAAAAATCCATCCATATTTCCCTCTCACAGAATTGTGAGGGTGTGAGGGTGTGAGGGTGTGTGTGTGTGTGTGAGGAGATATCAGGCAGAAGCTGAGGCTGGGACATAAGCAGGAGCAGTCTTGTTTAAGGCTATCCAGTTTAGACCGTATTCTTAGGACAATGGCTACCATCAAAAGGACTTGGGCTGATTTATATGTTTTGCTTTGCCAATGCAGACAAAAAAGTATTTCAGTGTTTTCTAAAGTGTCTACTGAAAAACCCGATCCCATCCGTTGCTCCATAAAGCCTGCTGACCCAAGTAAATTCAGGAGTTGATCTCTCTTGAAGATTCATGATGGTTTTGAAGGTCATGAGAAATCTTAGAGCAAAGGGTGTTTAACTTTGCTTACCCTGATGCTGCCCAAATCCTGTTATGTCCTACAGAATAGAACACACTCCAGAAAGCTCTGTGCAAGAGAAAGTGAAGATTGAAGGCAGTTCTCAATCCACTTAAAGTTACATCAATTGTCTGGTTATGCAGTCGAAGTCAAAGACGATATACCCCTCACCATCTGCTCCACTCCAGTCACTAGGACCTGGGCTGAAAACCCCTCACTAACTTCCCTGGCTGCGCTGAAATCCAGCCTCTAAGTAGTAAGGAAGCAGCCACATAAGACAAAATCCTCAAAAGGATGAACTTGACCAGCCTTTCTTGGCATTTGTCCACTGAGTATGTTGCATTAATATCTATCTCTCTATAACAACAACAACAACAAAAATCTCCTTATTAGGGGAAAGGTCAGCCTTATTTAACTGAAAAATCTTAATTTTATGATGTCTTTAAAGATGAAAAGTTTCATTACTTTGAAGTCTGCATTCTATCTAAGCCTAGCAAATACTGGCCTCATGGGGATTTTTTAATAATTTCCTTCTACCCAGCAAACCAATTGTTGTGTAAGTGGCATCCCCCATGGGTCAGGGATCTTTCAAAGTTTTTTTTTTCCTTGAGCAGTTAAATATTCCAGCCAAGATCCTGTTTACTTTATTAATTTTAACTTTTTTATTAATAATTTAATGAGTCCTATACCATGTCATAAATTTTGTGAGGAATATGCATTAATGCGTTTATTTGTTTATTAATGTATTTTAATTTGTATCACATGATTTTATGGTTACTAGGAGAAAGGTTATCTAAAGTCCATGGCAAGAAAAAATTTTTTTTCCTTTAGTTTTGTGTGAAATGGTTCAGGATGGTTTTGAACTGTATGGTTCAGGCTGGTCTTGAACTATCTCTACTCCAGACTGGCCTCAAATTCGTGGCACTTCTCCTGCCTCTGCCTCCCCAGCGTTAGGATTATAGGTATGTGCAGCCACTTCCAAAGATGGTGGAGAGGTTTCTTAAGAACCTTTCAATGGGTTTCTACTCTCAACCATTCTGCAGAACCACTTATTTCAAGTGGCTCTGCACCCAAACATTTGATAAAATAAAGTATCTGACTTGAATGAGTTTCCATGTTGAATGTTAAAGACTTCTGAAAGAAAATATTGATCGTTTTTTGTTGTTGTTTACTGAAGACATAATCAGCTAAACTTGACTTTAAATATAATTTTAACCAGAAACAAGTATTGAAAACTTGTTCTATTCCATAGTTCTTCTCACTGGTAAAGAAACTGAGGCACAGAAAGCTTGCGAAACTTTCACTGAAGCACACAGCAGCATAGAACTCAGGCAGTTTGGCCCCAGCATGCACAGCTGCAGGACATGTAACTGTGGCACTCCCTTTCTATAGCTGCAAAGCACAGAAGGCTGTTGCTGCCGGGCGTGCTGAGGTCCTGTTTTTCACAGAACACCATCTCTGGCCACGCTTCCCTGGGCCCTTGTGGTGGATTAACTAATGGTCAGCTGGAACACACAGCTGAACTGAATAAGCGTGGTCTGGGCGTGGAGGATCCACCTGCGGATTCTTACCAAGGGCATAAAAAGAGAACTGTGGGCTGTTGATTTTCTAGGAAAAACTTGCTTCGGGATCTTGGGGCTGCACTGTCCTGGGAATGGCTGCTGTTCTTGTCAGGGGAGCTCTGATCATCACCGTGAACATCGCTTCTTGGCTCCAAAATAGATCCCTCAGCCTGGTGGCACAGATCCTCCATCTCAGCATCGCAGGTTTCCTTGCTTCCACCACTGGCCTTTGGGCCTTCCAGGTGCAGATCCTCAATACGGACAAGCATGGGGCATTGCTGTGGGCTCCAGGCCACTGGCTGGACTTGTGGAGGACATTGCCTTGGACTCTAGGCCTTCAGCTGGACTTGTGCAGGACACAGGGATGCAGGCCCTTGGCGGGATTCTTTGGGGTCTCTAGTGAGCAGTTTTAGATCTCTTGCACTCCTCTGCATTTGACTTTTTGTGTGACTATTATAAAATAACCCTATAAATTATGTGTCTATTTCCCTGCCGAACCTAGACTACAACGGCCTTCATCCCAGGCTCAACACCTGGACCTTCCTCTCTCTCATACATACATTGTCACATTATGTTGTAATAGAGTTGTCACCAGTACTGGCCAACAGCCCCTGCCTAGAGTAGCATATTGCTGTCACCTGCAGGAAAGGTTTGGATGCCATCTAAGAAAATCAGTGAGATGGCATTTATTTTCTAAAGTGCTGTTTCTCAGTGGTTTCTGGTATTCTGAGAATTGCCTTGGTGAGATGGAGGGGTTGGGGAAAGGCAGGGTAGAGCCAGTCCCTCGCTGCCCCTCTGCCTGTCAGGAAGGGGAGGCTCGTGGGTACTGTCCGCCAAGGCCAGGAATAGCTAGCTGGTGGGCAAGGCCTTTCCCACATGTTAACCAACTTCACCATTCCCTCAACCAACTCTAGAAAGTAGCTAAAGCAGAGTTGGTCCAAATGTGCCACGAACATACTTGAATTCAAAAATATCAATCCATCCGTCCATCCATCAATCAATAGGTCCCGCTACTTCCTCCATTGTCCTCGAAATGAACAGTGATCAAGAGGAAGGGGACTATTTGGGAGTTGTAACAGGTGAGGAGAGGACTGTACTAAACTTCAGATACTTTTCTTCCTGGATGATATAAGGTGAAGTAACTAAGTGTCCCTGCTTTTATACACTGCAAACCTAGTATCCACTGTGATGGCATTTGGATGTGGAACTCTGGGGGTGCAAGTAGGTCACGAGAGTGGAGCCCTCATATTATAAGGGCCAGTGCCCTTAAAGGAAGAGACAAGAGAGGGTTTTATTCCTTCCCCACTTCCTACCTTACTATGACAATGAAAGAAGCTGTTAAGAAGATCCTCATCGGGAACTGAGTCTGCCTGTACCTTGATCTTGGGCAGCCCGGCCTTTAGAACTGTGAGAAATAAATGTGTGTTGGTTAAGCCACACACATGTTAATCTCATGTTTTTGTTATAGTGGCCCAACCTCAGACATCAGGAGTTTTGAGGTAATTACAACAACACACTTGAGAAAGATGTAACTACCATATTATCATACAGATGAGAAAAATAAACGCTGAAAGAGTTTACGTGGGGGCCAGGGATGTGCTTCCCCAGCACAAATGAGGTCCTAGGTCAAATCCTAGGACACAACAACGAACAACACAACAAACAAAATAGAGAAAAGAGTTTACATAACTTGCGTTCAAAGGAGACCTGAAGCCACTGTCTCACACGTCTCCACTCTGCCCGAGTCTCCCTCTGTGGTGGTGGTGGTACCGGTTGTAGGCAGCACAGCCTTTCTGTTTCTGCTGGTGTCATTCATTTAGCAGACTCTTGTGCTGGGAGCACAGGATGCTTACGCAAGACGTTTTCCTCTCTGAGGAAGCCTAGCAACCTAGTGGCAAGAAGTAAATGTAAAGAATATTCTAGGCAAGCAGAAGACAAGTATCACCTGCTCCTCATTGACCTGAGTCTGTGGGACAGATAGGAAAATGTTACAGTTCAAACTAGTAAAAAGGGGAATTTGAGAGAAGGAAAAAAAAAAACAGCCTAAGCTTGATGTGTTATAGCCAAAATTAAGGAAAAGTTTGCCATCCCATACTTGTCATTCAAAAGGTCAAAAAAAAAAAAAAGATACTATAGTTCAAGAACGCAAAGCATTTTCATTGTCTGTTGAAAAATGGCCCTGAGAAGGTATGAGTGTAATGGTTTGATGTTGGATCCATGGCTGTGCCTCCCTTTTTAATATTGGAATAAAGCCGAGGCAACATCAGTTTGTCTCCACCCAAACTGCAGTCTTCACCGACTCTGGTAGACCATCTAGGTCAGCAGATTTTAAGCTGTGTTGAGCCCTAAGAATTGCTTCAGATGGGCCCCGAACCACTGTATGGTGAGGAGAGAAATGGGCTGGGTCTGGCCCTTATTCAGCTCAAATACCTCTTTTTCAGATTAGAGAAAGGTAGCCTTAGAATAAAAGGTTCCATAGCTAGAAAGCATTTGAAAGTCACTCTTGGGTCATCATCTTTTTGCTGTCAAACTCCAGCCCAGCCCACCACCACCCCTATCACACATGGGGAGTCATTTCATTCTTCTCTTCTTGCTGTCACCAAGCCCTGGTTCACACTGGCTCCAAATTAACGCTGCCTCCAGAACTTGATTGTCCACTTGTTTAGTGTCAGATCCCTCAAATTTGTCTTTGTTCTTTTAAGCTGGACAGCTAAGTGTGTAGTGAGACAGAGAATGCTATTTACTATACCAAGGACATGGGGTTGGAGGGCTGGGCATGTGTGTTCAGAAGGAATGCAAGATGATCTGGCTGGTGTACTGGTGGGGTGGGGCTTGGCGAACCCTAGGGCTATGCCCAGGTAGATGGCTAACCTCCTCCTAAGTGGGGTGTGTCTTGGGCTCAGGGTTTTTATCTTACTGAGTGTGGTATGCAAGTGTGGGACTGTGAAGTAGGTAGAACCTAGCAACCTCCCCCTCTGTTCATCCTTTGAGTCAATGCCAAGTGAAGTGGTATGAAGGGCTATCAAATGGTTACCCTTTCCAGGATACCCATCTACTTTGGTCCATTTATGCCTCTGATTTCCTTTGACTGTTGGTGGGGCCAGAAAATAATCGAATGTAAAATATGACGAGTTGAGGATTAGTATATTACTTATCTCCCAGGAGATTCAAAACAAAGGTCTCTGCTTTGGGCTAAATGCTCTTTATTTCTTCTGCATCCTTTCCTGCAAGTTCTCTGTTAAAAACAAAAGACAAAAACAAACAAACAAAAAACTGTTCAACAGAGGAAAAGGAAACAGTGTGCAATACCCCAGTTTCTATAAGGAGCTTACTGGGCACAGAGATGAAACCATGGCTGCAGGGCAGTGGTGGTTCCTGGAGCCAACTCTGCTGGTCATCAGCTGAAAAATTACTGGTAGGCTCTATACAAAGACAAGTCTGAATGGCGTGGGGTAGCACTGCCCCCTTTAAAGAAGAGGCAGGGTGGAGTTTGTTGGTTAAAATGAATTTCTAAACCACGAACACTCTGTTCTAGGTAGAGTATACTGAGTTGATGTCATCAAAAACTTTTATTTTCCTATAAAAGATACTAATTTTTGTTGTTGTTGTTTTGTTTTGTTTTTTTAATAAAAAACGATGTTAATCTGCCGTAAGTATTGTGGTTTTGGCTTCCCAGTGAGCTTACCCATGACTTCTGGAAACAGGATACCATTATACTTTTTAAAATCATTCGATCTCCTTTCTTAAACTTTGAAGGTGAAGGAGGCTGAATGTATCCTGGCCCCAGAGACATGCTGGTCACTACAAGGGAAGGGACATTCTTCCTCTAGAAATTGGGATTTTTCCTTCAGGAAACCATATAAGCTGGGAGCTGCCCGGGGCCAGTTTTGATATAACATGGCAACAACTGCCTGAAAGTAAGGCTGATGCAGAGGAAAACCACCAATAAATGGAGCTGGGCTTCATGACACCAGTTCTGCCATGCATCAGGCTGGGCCGAAGACCAGGATGCCCTTGGAGTTTCCTAACAAAAGCCAGTAATTCTCCATTTTCTTTCTGTCTTTTCAACTGTGTGTGTGTGTGTGTGTGTTTTATGATGGAAAAAGCCATTGTTTAGGGACTGGTTAAATTGTATATCTAAATAATGAAATGTGTTTAACAATTAAAGGTGCATATAAGTCTATACATGAACCACTGCATTACTTGTCATAGTAAAAAAAAAAAAAAGTGAAAACAACTGAAAGCCATTGTTGGGAGACTAGAAAACTAAAATATAACATACAAATACATTTAAAGAAGCAACTATTATAGTGAGTCATATTCAGCTACACCAACTGACACTGTAAGATTTTTATTGCATAGTGTTGATTTTTAAGAAAGAAGGTTAGCCTTAGACAGTGTTTGTGGGAATGTAAGTTGATACAGCCTTTATAGAAGGCAGTGTTTGGGGCTGGGGATTTAGTCAGTGGGTCTGCCACCTGCCTCGAAAGTGCAATGTCCTGAGTTTGATCCCTGGTATTAAAAAAAAGAAAGAAAGAGAAACCAGCGTTTACCCCTCAAAAATAGAACTACCACCAGGTGTGGTGGCACACACTCAGGAGGCTGAGGCAGGAGGATTGCCATGAGTTAGAGGCCAGCCTGGGCTACAGTGAGACCTTAGAAAACAGTAGTAACAACCACAAAATAGAACTGCCATGTGGTCCAGCTATCCCACTCCCATGTGTATGTGTCAGCAAGCACCTGCACTCTTGTGTTACTGCAGCACTATTCACAATAGTCAAGAAATGGAAGCAGGCTAGGTGTCCATGTATAGATTAATGAAGACAACAGTGATATGTACTGCGTGTACAATGGAATTCTGTCTAGGCTTCAAAGGAAGTAAAGCCCATCATCGATTGTAACAATGTGGATGAAAGTGAAGGATAATATATTGAATGAAATAAGCCAGGTACAGAAAGACCAAATACCACATTATTTCACTGCCCTGTGGTCTCTGACAAGTCCTGGGCCGGGGATTTAGCTCAGTGGTTCCGTGGCCTGCCTCGTAACCTCAAGGTCCTGAGTTCGATCCCTGGAACACCAACAACAAATCTGAAATCCAAGTTCAACTCATAGCTATTGAGAGCAGATTAGTGGCTGCTAGGGGCCAAATCGGAGAGACAGGAATGGAGAGGTGTTGGCCAAAGAAGACAGCATTTCAGTTAGAAAGGATGGGTAAGTTTTGGAGAGCTACTGAATAGCATGGTGACTACATTGCGTACTCCAAACTTGCTGAGAAAGAAGACATGAAATGTCATTACATAAACACGACAAGCATTTGAGGCAATACATGCTAATCAGTTTGATACAGCAATTTCATAATGTATATAATACATTAAATTTTCTGGTTGTAGTTCATAAATATATTCAACTTGTATTTATCAATTTAAAAAGTACATAATTTTAAAGAAATACAAAATTAAAAAACAGTTTATAAAGTAAGATTATGAAAATACCTTATTGTGTAACATTATGTAACTTTATGTATAACTAACAAAGTCTAGAAATCTAGTTCAACATCATTAGGGTTAGATTTCAGGTACTTTATAGTGCCTCATTCTTGTAAAACAGTAAAACAGATATTCTTTCACATATAGGATTAAATACATGTATATATGTGTAATAAAAGGAGAAAATTAAAACTTCTTAGGAAGAAAAAAAAACGGAGAGAGGAAAAATCAGAAAAGAAGGGAGAATAGAAATGTTGGTGGCTTGTTCACCCAAGTGGTTTAGAGCAAGTTGGAGGGAGGAGAAACCAGTGCAGGGGCTTTCACTGCTGTGCCCCAAGGGACAGAAGGGCTTCAGGGCCTCCAGAAAGAGGAAACAATGGAGGTGAAGGTTCGGGAAAGCAAGAAAGCCCCGATGTTTTGAAGAATAAATTGTCTGACATAGCTAAATAAGTGTCAGTAAATTAGCAATTTACTCTTAATGACTGAGGCAGAGTCAATTAGACTCAAATGTTAATGCAAGGAGTTGCACATCAGGATTACATATGGAAAGGGAAAATACTGTTTTCACATGTCTGGTCTGGATACCTAATTGCTTTAACCACATTTCTCCTTTGAGGTCTAGTAAATACCATCAATTTAACATGTCTACAGCAAAACTCTGGAGGTCCTTTCGAAATCTGCCCATGTTAGGGTTGATGTTGATGTCTTGTCAATGTGACAGGACCATGAGGCCCTCAGATATTTGGTCAAACATTATATATTTGGTCAAACACTTAAGTAGGTAGACCAAGGAGGACAGGTTGCCCTCTCTGCTGTTGGGTGCCTCACCCAAGAAGATGATGTTCTGCCAAAAATTAAAGGACTGGCCCTTCCCAAAGTAAGGGAGGATTCTGTCCAACTGCTTTGATTTTTTTACTTTTTTTCCTGCCCTTGGACTTGAGACACTGAATCTTGCTAGGTTTCAAGGCTTCCAGCCTTCAGAATGAAACTGCAACTTTCCCAAGTCCCATGTTAGCAACTCACCCAGCAGATGTTGGGATTTACAGCCTCCATAATCACTTACACACACGTGTGCACACACACACCTGCCCCATTTGCTCTGTTTCTCTCAAGAGCTATGTCCGACATTTCCTCCCTCTCCAGAAGCAACATTAGTCTGCCAGTACCTTGTTACACCTTGGCATCATTCTTGACTCTTTCTCTCACGTAAGATCCAACCCAAAGGAAGATTCACCTCTAATCTAAAACAGACCCAGAATCTGACCATTATTTACCTTGTTTCCTGCTACCAACATGATCTCTTATCTGGACCAATGTGATCATGTCCTAGTGCCACAGTGTCCCTACTTCTACCCTGCCCCTTTCTAATCAGAAGCACAGCGGGCGGCCTCAGCGACCCTTCTCAGACATGCCAGATCATGCCTGTCCTCAGCTCAAAACCTACAGATGGTTCCCAGTGCCTTAGAGGTAAAATCCAAAGTCCCCATGTGCTCTACAAGACCCTACAGGATCTGCCTTCCTGTTTCACCTCCAGGCTCCATCTCCAGGACTCCTCCTTCACTGTCTTCAGACCCCTTCTCCTTCCCCTCCCGACAGGCCAGGAATTCCTTCTAGAGATGCTGTTCCTAGATGCCTGCAGGGGCCATGCCCCGCTCCTTTTAGGGGTGGTCCTCGGTCCTTCCCTGCCACCTTCCCCCCCACAATCTTCTACTCTTCTTGAGCCATTTTCATTAGCAGGACGAATGCATCTTATTTATCATATTCTCAGTCCCCAGCCTAGAATGTGAGGCCCTTGAAAGTAGACAGTTGCCTTGTGTCTTTGTACCCTGCACAGGGAGCCCTAACAGATAGGGTGGGGGACACTTAATACCTGTTTGTTGATGAATGAAACTTCTTTCCATACATTGGAGGAAATTGTGTATTTTGACACGACAATACTTACAATTTATTGACCATGTACTATTTATTGGGTATCATGCCAAGCTTTTTGCAGAAATTAACTCATTTGTTTCTTATAACCACCTAGAAGGCACACAGCATTTTCTGAATGAGGAAACTGAAGCAGGCATAACCTTAATAATGTCCTACAACTAGCAAGGGTTAGAACCTACCTGCCACCCCAAGCTGATTCCAGAGACTACACAGAACTGATGAATCTTCCAGTTAGCAAAATCGTTGAGAAACATTAAAGGACAGCAAGAATTCAAGAATTTATTTTCGACCTAAGTTTATTTTTTTCAGAT
>NW_022900950.1:67084930-67119104 GCF_012274545.1 Fukomys damarensis | reverse complement strand
ATATATACATACATATATTTCCCACTGTATCTAGGCATGGTGGTGCATTCCTATAACTTCAGCTTCTTGAGAGGCTGAGGCAGGAGGATTGCAACAAGGCCAGTCTGGACAACTTAAGATCTTGTCTATGTTTTAAATAAAAAGAGCTAGAGATACAGCTCACTGGTAGAACACTTACATAGCATGCATGCAGCCTTGGATTTAATCCCTAGCACCACAAAATCTCCCCAAGAACCCATTGTATCTATACCACCTGAACAGTCCATCAGAGAGTAAAGAGACAGTGGAAAGTTTCTATCAGAGCAGCAGTGAATCAACATAATTCAGGCTAACAAGGCAATGGCAAAGACTGTGAAAAGCTTTTGTGGTTCATGAATACATTGCAAATTTAGCAGAAGTCTTACAAGTTCAACTAAAGATAAAGGCAGTGCTATCCATGTAAATTTATTTGTGAATCCAACAAATATTTATGAAGCACCCTTCTAGAATAGTCAGGCACATTTTCAGACACAGCTGTAAGATAAAGAAATATTTTCTTGCACGAACTGATTTGGAGTTAAATTATCTAGTCAAAGTGACTTGAGTTCAAATTCCGGCCATGCTGTTAAAGGCTGTATGACTGTAGGCAAGTTACACAACTTTTCTCCATCTCAGTTGTCTATAAAATGGAGGCAATATCCACGATGAGATCGACCACACAATATTAGAAGGATTAAATGAAGTTACTGGATATATAGGTAAACAGCTTTCTGGAGCTAAGACACAATGCCTGAGAAAATTAGCTTAAAAGGAGTAAAGGTTTATTTTGGCTGATAGTTTCTGAGGCTTCAGTTCATGGTTACTTGGCCCCACAGCTCTGGGCCTATGGTGAGACAAATCATCGTGGCTGGAGCACATGTGGACAAAAGCTGCTCACCTCATGGGGGCAAGAAGTAGAGAAAAAGAAAAAGGAAGGGGTGGGGCTCCGATAAGCCATCACTTCAAGGACACATCAATGACCTAGATTCCTCCCACATGGCCTTACCTCCTAAAGGTTCCACCTCCTCCCAATGACACTGTCTCCTGGGACCATGCCTTCAATGCATGGACTTTTGAGGGATGTCCAAGACCCAAACCACAATACTTAGTAAAGACAGGAAAGATTACAAAGTAAAGTCTCTGAGCTGGTGAGCTTGGCCTTATAAAATCTTTGTGCTTTTGAATATAGTTTTGTAGACTTTGGTAGTTGAAGCTTCACTTAAGTATCAAATGTAGTGTTTTGAAAGAATGACCGTTGAATCAGCATTTTTAACCGGAGTGCTCAGTCTTGTGCTGAAGTCATAAGGCCTTGCACTCACAATTAGGCACCATAATAGAACTATTAAAAGAACTCTGATTCATTAATTTGTTGGTTCTTTTTTCCTTGTGGGGCTCTCTGGGAGCACTGCCTGCTTGCAGAGAGCTCCTTTGGCTGTCTTCCTGTGCCTTTCAAGCCCTCCAAACAAACTTCTTAAGTACCTCATAATGGGCCATAAGCTTGTGGATTTTGTTTCTAATATGTCAGAAGTAACAATTTTTATGCTACTAATAGACTCACTACAAAGTATTGCTCATAGGCTGAGTACCAAGTATCTCAGGTGGTTTCTGTATGCACCAACTCTTCAGATTTATTCATAGCTCTCTGCTTTCATGAACATTAAATCAGGAGTTAGGGGACATAAATTCCAATCCTTGCCATGATGTTAACTATTTGATCGTGACTGTCCTTGTGCTTTTTTTACCTTAACTATCTACTCCGAAAGGTTAATATCTGTCTCATCTTCCAGCTCCAGTCTATTCCTTGTAAATAAAACCAATCAAGAAGAAACATCCCATTTGGTAGAGAACTGAATTGTAGGACACACAAACTTTTCACGGGACAGACAAGCGCAGGGGCTCTCCCATCTCATGTTGGAGAAACTGTTACAAACCCACAGAACAAGATGATAACAGGGTGAAAGAAAGAATTTACATACACCTTGAAAAAGGAAAACAAAAGCACAAAGATGCAAGAGCTGCTGTCACCTCCTGGAAAAATATGTCAACAATATATGGGTATCCAACACCTATTGAAAATGCAGATACTAGTGTACCTAGTTCTACTGACAAAAAGGTGACAACTGAGGCCTTTGGTGTTTCTCACTCATTGCTTTGACCCAGCCAGGCTCACAGCACCTTGGTTAGAATTCGTGTGAGATTTCAGATTCAGTTCACATCAGCACTGCAGAGGCAGGGAGTCTTCAGAGGAGGAGTTATTATCTGGCACATAACTTTTTGAAGATTCTGGGATCTTTTGAGACAAAGAGACACTTTGAGTCTGAGCTCTCAATGAAACAGAATTAATAAAGTGTACTCATTTGAAACGAACCTACCCTTGGGAAATACGGGAGCTTAGACAGGGCAACTGGTGATGTTTTGTAGGTTGAAAGGGGCCATTGAGTAAGTGCTTTGGCACCAGCATCCCCTTGGTGAGGAAAACATTCCAGAATGTTCCTTCTGACCCTTAGTTGGGTTTCTTCACATACAAAAGCAAGTTTGAGGTGCTTTCTGAAGGAAAAATGAAGACTGTCAGAACTGTGGCAAAACCAGTTGTATTTTGGATCCAAGGAGCTCCTAACCACTGTTTTCTCAGAACCATACATATTAATCTGGGACCATTTTGCTGCCTGAGAAAAAAGTAGAGATAAGTAAAATAAGTTACTGTATTTTTGCATGCTATCTTTCACCTTGATTTTTCTTGGAATGTGCAAGCCGTGAGTGTGTCTGATACAAGTAGATGATTTCCTGCAAAGGATGAACTAGGAAGCTGAACAGAAGACATTTTAAGAATTTCCATTCCTACAGTGGAGAGACTTTTACATAAAATCAGTGTTCCATTTATGAATATTATAGCTGAATAAAATTGAATGAATTTAAAGCATTGCTGTCTTGAAAATTTAGTCAAAGTCCTAAATTTTCCCTACCCCAATGCATGATGTGGATATTTACATAATTGAGTAGCTATTTATAGAAAACAAGAAAACAGAGCAAGTAGGTGCAAAAAAGAACTGATTAGAAAATGTAGAAACAAAGAAGGTGTTATATGAAAGAAAATGTAAAATAGGATAAAGTTTAGACTGTAATAAGTCGAGGAGAGACTAGTACAATTGTTCTGAAGATCCACACAGGATGCTGCAGAAAGAGACAAAAACTATGAAAAAGACGTTATGAGTCATGAATAATAGATTATGAGGCTCTAAAATAGATCTATAGAAGTTCTAGGGGAAAATAGATGAAAGTAAAGATGAAGCATCAACATTTGAAAAGATAACAGCTGAGATTTTTTGAGAATTAAAGACATACATCCTCAAACCAAAAATTCACAACAAATTCTAAACAATAAAAATAAATCTTGGTGTAGGGAAAGTGTAAAACATCAAGAATCCTAATAGCTATGAGAGAGAAAAGTTTGGTTACCTACAAAAGAATAACAATTGGTCTTGCAGCAGACTTCTCATCAGCATTGATAAATGAAATAATTATTCAAACTGCCAAAGAAGAATAATTTTCAATCTAGCTACATTATTATACAAAAATTAAACTTTCATTGAAAAGAGAGAGAAATTAAAGACATTTCACCTATGGAAATTTTACCCCTCATAGATCCATTAAAAGATTAACTTGAGCATAAAGGAAAAAGCCTCATACTGACACTACTACTAATAACAACAATAGCTAACACCACAACATTGTGAGGCAGATGAATTTTAAATTCCATTTTATAGTAAGAAAATGAGGTACAGGAAGGTTAAAACCTCAGAGCTAGTGAGAATAAAATTTGAACCAGGCAGGCTGGGAAATAATGGATGAGAAACAATGAAAATTGGATAGGAAACAATATAAGATAAAGGCAGTATTTAGATTTGTGGGTGTGTTTTAGTTGACTGTTGGCTATAATAATTAACTTTTTATGCTAAAAATAAGAGGAAAGCTAAAACTCTGTAATAGTGAGACCAACAATTGTACTGTAAGTGACCCAGTCATGCCCAAGCCCTCCATGTGTTCACCAGCATGGTGATGAAGAATAGCTTTGAACTTTTTATAAAAATCTTTTCCTTTACAGTAGGAGCAAAAAATAAATAAGAATAAAAATGTAACTTATAGTTTCCAAATCAGTGGAAGAAAATTAAAAATGAAATAAAAACATTTATCAGTTCAGCAGAAAGCTAGAAAGGGAGAGTGAAAATTGTAGAAAAAGGACATTTAAAAGAAAACAAAGTCAGTAGAAATATATACAAATATATCACTAATGACAATAAAGAGTTGTGGAATGAGATCTACTTATTAGAGAAACTTATTAATCTCTTGTTTTTTTTTTAATTTGCCAAAAAGTTTATTATCCAAGTTTTATAATGGCCTCATACAAATTAGGATTGTTTCATTTCTTTTTAAATTTTATTTTAGGTTTTTTTCGTTTGTTTGTTTGTTTGTTTTTTGGTACCAGGGATTGAACTCAGGGCCCTGCTCATGCAAGGCAGGCACAGTGCCACTGAGCTAAATACCCCACCAGGACCATTTTAATAGTTGTTAGTTACACAGAACATTCAAGAGTTATACCTTCTCTTTCTGATTTAAAAATTGAGGCTGGAGTTCACTTAAGTCTGATGCTAAGGGAAATTAAAACTCAGACAGATGGATGTTTATGAAAACAAATATTTCTGAAAGGAAGTGAAGAATCCTTTTCCAACTTCTTTAATAGGAGAACAACTATTTTAGCACTAAGTTTTTCCTATCTGTGGCCCAAGTATGTTAAAGGGAAAACATTTAGCAATCTTAAAACTCTCCTGCGCACTGTGGTACACACCTATAATCCCAGCACTTGGGATGCTGAGAGCAGAAGTATTGGCACGAGTTTTAGGCCAGCCTGGGCTACATAGTGGGCTCAAGTCTAGCCTGCCCTAAATAGTGAAACTGTTACCTCCTTAAAATTAGATGCATTTTTTTTCTAATCATTATAACAGGGCTGAGGAAGGACTGAATTTTTACAAGTTCTTAAGATTTGGATGATTTTTAAAAATGTGTCACACAGGGCTGGGGATGTAGCTCAGTGGTGCCGCCACCTGCCTCATAAGCACAAGGTCCTGAGTTCAATCCATGGTACCAAAAAAACAAAACAAAACAAAACAAAACAAAACAAAAAAATATAACACACAGATAACATCTAATATTTAACATGCTGAACTAGGGGAATTTTGTTTATTGTTCATGTGCTAAATACAAAGTTAAAATGTAATTCACTTTTTTGTCATCTTTTCCTGGTACCAGAGATCAAACTCAGGGCCTTGTGCTTGCCAGGCAGGTGCAGCACCACTGTGCTAAATCCCTGGCCCTTGTAATTCACTTTAATGGTCAATAGCATAGGTTTCAGCTTACGAAGAATTCTAAGAACACAAATTTCTGTATCTTCTGTGCAAAGTGTGTTTTTCATTTGCAACACATTTTCAAAGAGTTTTGAGATTGCCATTAGCTTTCTCTTTTTGACTGCAAAATGCAACACCTACCTCTTCTCCCACCTATCTTTATTCCCCGGGATGCAATGCCTGTGTCCTCTACCATCCATCTTTATTCCTTGGGATTTACTAATCTTTTCTCTATCTATGGATTTTTGTTGCCTCAAGAATGTTATATATGGAATCATGCAGCATATAATTTTTTAAAAATCAGCATTATTCCCAAGTTGTTGCCTCTATCAATATTTCAGTGCCTTTTATTGCAGGATCCTCTTCCTTGGCATGGACGTACCACAGTTTTTTTAACCCATGTGCACACAGGAGGACAGTTGAATAGCTTCCAGTTTTGGGCTATCATGAACAAAGCTAAGAGCATTGATGGGTAGGTTTCTGCATGAACTTGAGTTTTCATTTTTCTGTGAGAAATACCCTGAGTTCAGTTGCTGGATAATATAATATGGATGAACATGTTTTACTTTTTTTCAAATAAACTGGCAAGCTATTTTCCAGAGTAGCCATACCATTGAACATTCCTATTAGCAATGTATGAATGGTGTGGTTGTCCCCTCACTCTTGCTATGATTCGGTATAGTTACTATGTTTTTCATGTTAGTCATTTGATAGATGTGTAGTGATATCTCACTGTAGTTTTAATTTGTATTTAATGGCTAAAGATACTGAACATCTTTTTGTGTGCTTATTTCCCATCTGTATGTCCTCTTTGGTAAAGTATCTGTGCTTTTGCCTAATTTTTAATTTGGTTGCTTTTTATTTGCTGTTCAGCTTTGAGAATTCTCTATATATTCTAGATGCAAGTCATTTATCAGATATGTGTTTTGTGTATGTTTGCATCCAATTTGTACTTCATCTTTTCATCCTCTTAAGAAAGTATTTCCAAGAGCAAAGATATTTAACTTTGATGAAGTTCAATTTACCAACTTTTTTTTTTGGTATGGATTATGTTTTTGGTATTAAGTTTAAGAATTCTATCTAGCTTTAGATTTCAGTGGTTTTCTCCTATGTCATTACATTTACATTTTATAGTTCAATGAATAATTTTACACTTAAGTCTAGGACACATTTTGAATTAATTTCTGTATAAGATATAAGGTGTAGCTCAATGTTCCTCTTTTCTTCTGATTTTTCTTTTCTTTTTTCTCCCACTGTCAACCAGCTGGTTTAGCCTTCTTGTTGAAAAGGGTGTGCTTCCTTTGATGCTTTCCTTTTGTACTTTTGTCAAAATCACCTGAGCATATTTGTCTGGATCCTTTTTGGACTTCTCTATTTTGTCTCTCCACTAATACTCCATAGTCTTGATTCCTGTAGCTATATGAGTCTTGAAATCAGATAGACTGTTCTTCCCACATTATTATTCTTTCAAAATTACTAGTTATTCATATTTCTTTGCCTTTTCATATACATTTTAGAGTAATGTTAATATACCTACAAAAATTTTACTGTAATTTTCGCAGAAATTGTGTTACACTTGTACATCAGTTGGGAGAATCAAAATACTTATACTGAGCCTTCCAATCCATGAACATTGTATGTTTCTCTATTTACTCAGATGGGTTTATTTACGTGGGAGTGAGGATTACCAGGGTCTTTGCACTAAGTTACCTCTCCAGCCGCCTCCCCTTTTTTAAAACTTATTTTGAGACAGACTCTTCCTAAGTTCATAAGTAACACCGGCTGAGCTAACTTCTCCAGGCTTCCTGTGCTGGGATTACAGGTGTGTGCCACCGTACTGGGCTTATTCAGATCATTTTATTTATTTCATGGGCATCTTATAATGTCCAAGAGAGAGATTTTGTTGACACTTTGTGAGTCTTACACTTAAACATTTAATTTGAGGAGAGAAATTATATTTGGTGCTGTATTTTAAAATTTCAATTTCCATTTGTTTATTGTTATTATATAGAAGCATATTAACTTGCTGTATGTTGATCTCATTTCTTGCAACCTTGCTGAACTCACTTCTGCATTCCAGAGATATTTTAAAAACTCCTCCAGATTTTCTGGCTGTACAACCATGTCATTTGAAAATAGAGAGTTTTAGTTTTATGTTCATCATATTGGACTTTTAAATTTTGCTTTTTGTTTTCACTCTTTGATGGTTATGGGGATTAAATCAAGGGCCTTTCAAATGTTATTCATGTGCTTTACCACTGATCTACATCCCCAGCACATATTGTATTTTTTAAAAGTCAAGTTTTTGTTTCCTTAAAGATACATAGCGTAAAAATTCTAAAATTAAAAAAACAAGGAATGGAACAGAATATGCTAGGTAAATATATAGAAAGATGATAGAGACTTATTAATATCCATATTATATTATCCAGCAACTGAACTCAGGGTATTAATCACAGAAAAATAAAAACTCAAGCTCATGCAGAAACCTACCCATCAATGGTCTTAGCAGCTTTGTTCATGATAGCCCAAAACTGGAAACTATTCAACTGTCCTCCCATGTGCACATGGGTTAAAGAAACTGTGGTACATCCATGCCAAGGAAGAGGATCCTGCAATAAAAGGCACTGAAATATTGATATGTTAATTTCTCAGACTCTCTCTTAACATCTTATATAAAATTCACATACTTATGACTCTGTTTTTCTTTATATCTGTATCAGCGATTGAAAATGTATATGTGTATTTTGTGCATATGAGTATATTTGTATATATTTTTATTTTGTTTCACTTATTATCTTACAAACTTCATGAAGAACTTTGTTATTTTCAGATCTTCTATCCTCGTCACTTAGAAAAGTATCTGAATGAAAATGTGTTAGGATAGAGCTGATAATGGGTACCAAATTATAAAAAACAATAAAAGCCCTTTTCTTAATAGTACAATTTTAAAATTTGAAAGCAAGGAAAGGTACAGGAATATCTGATATTACATCACTATTAAGCAATCCAATTAGACAAAAATAATGATTTGAGGAGCAAGATCCGGAAAAGACAAAAAAATATGTAAATTATGTCTGCCTATGAAAAAAGTACCAAATTTTTGGAAAATCTCCTGTGCCAAATATGTTAGATATAAGATAAAACTACATAACTGATAGCACTCCTTAGAAAAATAATAATCAATTAAAATATAATAAATGAATGATAATATACCAAAGTACTAAAAGCTGTAACTATTCAGGAGTAGTCTAACAAAAGTGTCTAAGAAGCTTTTGAAAAAAATTACAAAAGATGTGTTAAAGAATCTGAAGGAAAGATTGGAAAAACTGGAATGAAATGCTATGTTCATTGATAAGAGTGTGTAATATATGAAGAATTCAACTTATTACAAGTTTTTTGGAAAAATCTATAAAAATCATAGTAAAGTTTGTCAAAGCACTTGACAAACTAATCCTAAAACTCACTTGAAAGAGTAAAAGGGAAAAACTAGCCAAGAAAACTTTGAAGACGAGCAAAATGTGACAATCCTGACCCAGTGTTAGCAGAGAGTATTCAAGACAGTGTAATTTTTAGGGCAAAGCAGTGAGCAAAACATGAAGCTACTGAAATTGGCAAACTTGCTGTAGGACAGAGATTGCATCACAGATCAATATCAATATTTGATAGATGCTGTAAAGCAAGTCATGTGAAAGAGCCCTACCTCATGCCAAACAAAAGAATTCTAGATGGATTTCAGAGATATGCAAAACAGAATTCAAATAAAATATAGGATTCTATTATAGCAATTCAGTAGGGAGAAGGATTTATTAGATAAGACATGAGTCTAGGGCCAGGGATTTAGCTCAGTGGTTCTGATGCCTGCCTTGCAAGCACAAGGTCCTGAGTTCAATCCCCGGTACCAAAACCAACCAACCAAACAAACAAAAAAACCATGAGTCTAAACCATTAAAAATGAATAAAAATGACATTATAATGTCAAAATTTGCCATCAAAGCAAAAACAAATATACAACAATAACAACAAAACTCACAAATAGATAAAATATTGAGCTATAGACTTAGAGAAGTCATGCTCTATGTATTTAATTCACAAATAATTAGTACGACAGAGCTAGGGATGTAGCTCAGTGGTGCTGCACCTGCCTGGCAAGTACAGGGTCCTGAGTTTGACTCCTGATGATGGAAAATAAAGAGACAAAAGAAAAGAAAAAAGAATTAGTAAGACAAACAATCCATAGACAAAATGGGCAAAAGATATAAACAGGCAGACAATTTGCAGGGAAAAACTTGAATGGTCAATAAGCATATGTTAAGATGTTCAGGTTCAGGGATTTAGCTCAGTGGTTCTGCCATCTACCTTGTAAACACAAGGACCCAAGTTCGATCCCTGGTACAAAAAAAAAAAAGTTCAATATTACTAGTAATCAGGGAAGTGCAAATAAAAATGAGAAAATGAGATACTGTTTTTTAGCCTATTGAGTTAGAAGAACTGAACGTCTGACTCTAGCAAGATGCTAAAAAGTAGAACAACTCTGGAGAGCAATTTCAACAGCAAGATCACAGTGTCAGTAGGTTACCATCAAATCTTTCTGTGTCCAGGAAATATTTTCTAGTTGAGATAGATTCTTACATCTGAGTCATGTGCCAAACTATTTTTACTTCATTATTTGCAATAATAAAATACTGTCAACTATCTTCAACATAGAAAGTTTTTTTAAAAAATGGTCAAATGTATCATATTCTAAACTACTATGCAACTGTGAAGAGGAAGAATCAAGCTGCATGTTCCACTGTGGATAAAGTTTAAGAAAAAGTAGTCCTGGGTGAAGTAAGTAAGCCAGAAGCTACATGGGATGGGACAGTATTTATTAAAAGTTTACTTAAAAAGTTTATGTAATGTTTATGTAATTACAGATATAATCCATTAAAAAACATTTCTGGGTTTGGGAAACCATTTATGCAACAATTCCTCTTTAGGGAGAGAATAAAGGGAATATCATTTGAAAGGAGTACATGGGGGGCTTGAGCCATATTTATATTTTAAAATACTTGATTTAACTATGGCAAAAATATTGAGATTTACTGAAACAGTGCCAAGTCCTAAAAGCATTAAAGTTACCATAATTATAGTGATACATGCATAACCATATTTATATCAGTGCAATTCACAATAGCTCAAGTACAGAAATAGTCTAGATGCCCATCCACAGATAAATGGATAAAGAAAACGTGACACATATATAGATAGGTAGATAGACATAGATATGCTATTCATATATAAAGATGAACAAATTCCCAATATGTAAGAAAATGGATGGATCTTGGGACCATAATGGTAAGTGAAATAACTCAGACAGAAAAGTTTAAATATTGCAAAAAAGTTTTAATATTACTTATTTGAGAAACTCAAAATATAACTAAAATGAATATAATGAAGAAAAAGCATAGGAAACAGGGAGGCAGACTTTTTGGAGCTGGAGAAGGGGATCAGGGGAAGGGGAGATGTGGGGGTTGAAAGGGTCTCAAAAATTATTAAATATATATGGCAATTCTCAGAAATGAATGTTATTATTATGTACCTCAAGCATATATAAATAAAAAGTGCCAGGCATAGAAATGTTTGTTACATTATTCTTCACACTTTTGAATAGGTTTGAAACGTTTTTATTTTAAGATCTTTTCTTTAAAAAGAAAAAAGAAAACTCATCAAAATGTTCATTTTTCTCAGAATCACTTAAACATCAGTCAGTAGGGAACTAATTAAGCAGATGTTAGTATATATGCAGATATTTAAAATGATCCTTTGTATTTAAATAATGTGGTAAGATGTATAAATACTTTTGAATGGAAAGGCTTATAAAATAATTTTGTAGTCTATATGTACCTAATACACATATATATCAGAAATGTTAAATAAAATTTTAAATTGTCTTTGATTATACCTAGATAATAGATATTCCTTGTTATTTTTATTTTTAAAATAATCTATGTATTTTGATAAAAACAATAAAATTATCAAAGTAGCTATTCAGAGTTAACTTATCTTAGGAACATAAATTAAAATGAGAAACATGCCGATTTTCACCTACTTAGATTTTCACTTTGTTTTTCAATTTATAGCATTGAATGCTGGTGAGGCTGAAGCTAAATTTGATCTTCAATCACTGAGATGTTAGGTAAATCAGTATCATATGTTTTGAAAAGTAATTTGGCAATTTGTAATGAGAGCACACTTACCATAACAGGGAATTTATCCCAAGGAAATAATAAAAGACTCACACAGGATATACAAAAGAGGATGCTTTTGTTATAGCATAACTTAAGGCACTAAAGGGTGGGAAATAACCTACATGTCCAGCAGCAAGGGGTGCTTTCATAAATGACAGCAATAAAATGCTCTGCAGCTAATGTAAAAAGGCATATGCTTGAGTGATACTTTAGAAAATGAAACCTGCCCACAAATTAGAATATAAGATATGCTTCAAAGGTATCCCTGAGAAAATTATCCCTGAGAGATTAAAAGATCCACAATTTTTACTTTTTAATTAGTTCATATATTTTCTAAATCATATGACAAACATAAATCTATGATTCAAAAAAACTGTTTTTTTTTTAAATAAAGAGAATAACCTTTTTCTCCTCCTCTTTCTCATCCCCTCTTCCAGTCCAGTTGGCCCCTGGTCACAGAGCACATAGAGATCCCTGGATTATAGTCCACAGCAGGTAATTACTAGCCACCATTATAAACTGTCCCTTTATCCAGACTCTTTTCAAAAATGTAAGCAGGGTTAGATGGCTATGCAGGCCAATGAACAAGAAAAGCAGTGAAGGATCAACACTTATTTCCTGGTCTTGCCCAGCTCTATAAAGATTCCTTATTATCCACTGCCCTTGGTTTATTAGCTAGTGCATTCCTTCTGAACTAGATTGTGACATGGACAGATAGCATTTTTTGCCCCAGGGGAAAGGTTAAACGCTGAGAAAGGGGAGTGGATTAAACAAGGAAGAAAAACTATCAATATGTCATAAAATACACATGCTACTTCTAATTTATTCCTGTTTGAGGCAACATATCTAATGCATTACAAATATTTCTGGTAATACAGTATCGTTGTTCCCTTTAATAATGCGCTAGTGTCTGTAACTCATTTGGACTTGGTGAATTACTATTTTATTTAATGAAAAAAAGATAAATTGTACTTGATTTGTATTTATTAATTTCTATGAATTCGGTGTATGACATTTATGAAAGCTTGGGCATGTAATTTCTCCTTTCTTTAATTTACAGCCAGGGAACTGTTTAAGTATAATTTTAAATGATGCATAAAACGCTTCCTGACATATTTGTTTTCTGAATTTCCAACATGCAGATTTGCCATTTCTGTATGATGAACAAACACTGTCTCAAAGAATACAGAAAGAATAATGTTACCTGTTTAGGATTCCTTTATTAAATCTTAGCTCTTATATTTTGGTGGCAGCAGGCTGAGTTTCCTGGAGGTTGATAAGTTTAGCTGCAGTTTCGGTCTCGTTCATGCTAACTCAATTTGCTAGGTAAGGCTCTGCAGGTGTAGCGATTTAGTGCAAAACCCCAGAACAAAGTCTAAAAATAAATATCATTTTGATAGCATTTGGGGGAATAGAAGTTAAATGATAGATGAATGCATTTCTTAAAGAAAATGATTATTTCTCTGCTCATTTCCTAAGAAGAAAATAGCTTTTATAATTAAGTAGATATTTTTCTTCATATTTATTTCTTGAAAGTGATTCTGTTTTCCCTCTTCCGGGTGATGGCCATATCAATTCAGAACGCCTTTTAAAAACTGTCCAGCTGTTGTTCAAGTCAGGGTAAGTTATTCTGAACTTTTACTTTTTTGAATTTTTAAAGTAAACACAGGGGATTTTGTTTTCCTGAAGAATGAGTGTCAACTGTTTATTTTGCTTTATTTTCAATCAGGACGTATTAGCAAGAAAATAACCACCAACGCTTTCATGAGTAACCGGTGAATAAACGAGGCAGGCCTCAAAGTGCTGCCCCTCCTCTGACTTCTGTCATTAAAACAGATGTTCTCTGCGACCTTGACCAAGCAACTCGGTCCTGGAATCAGAGAGTGCCGACTGTTTGTGGATTTGATAGATGTCTGCTCGGCAGACTGTGGAGGATGTTGTTTTCATGCTGAAATTGGGTGGGGAATTCCTGTTTTAACTTGTTTTATATACTTTCACCCAAACGTGGTTTTATATATATATATTTTAGATATTCTCATTAATTGGATTTTTCAGATGTGCTCATCACAGTAGGAGCCACTATAGCTTTAAGTGTATTGACCGACTTGCTGATGTCAGCAGCTGGAAATGATGCCGCCTTACCAGCTGACAGGACACTAATTACCAGTTATGTGGCTGTTGCCTGCTTAAGGAGCTATTCAGTGAGTTATGATTTAGAAAATCTGGAGAGCACAGGGCTGATTTGTAAAGAGATATCGAATATGAAAATACCACAGAAGTTCTCAGATTGATTCTCATGACAGGGATCTGTCTAATTAGGAAGCGGCTATTTTAATACCAAACCACAAAAGAGCCCAGCTGGAAGAGGAGAATGTACAGGGAAGACACGGAGCCATCACCAGGGCGCTTGACGGCAGATGCAACTTGAGCACGTTTCCGGGCGTTTAATAGATAGGGCTGCAGCGGGTCCCTCCCACAAATGGGTCCACCTGGTCCTGTGAGGAAGCAGGGGCTCCCCGGGGCTCAGCCTGGAGTTTCTGGTGACCTCACTCTCCTTTCAGAGGCGAGGCCTGTCCAGCTTTCTCCTTGGCCACCGAGACGGCAGCGGCGATGGCGATGCCATGCTCCGTCCTGGGACCCAGACATCTCCCTCTGCCACCCGGGCGAGGCGGGCAGCTCAGAGGAAGGTTTCCAGCCTGGGGCAGCCTGTGGTCAGGCCCTCCAGCCCAGGTGTGCTCCATAACGACCGACTGAAGAAGCCCTGAGAAACGTTTGGAAAAAACAAAACAACTGTAGCTTTCCTCCGAGGTCGACAGAAAAAATAATCTGCTTGTGGGTTTGCCGGGTGGAAGAGGACATCAAGCTTCCTCCTGCCGGGTCTCTCCTGGAGTGGAGGCCGGGTGTGCAGACAGCGCAGGAGTCTTCGTGCCCGGGAAGCGGGGTGCAGGGGTGTGGATGCCGTCTGGACACCTCCGGCTCCGTCTTCCCCTCGCCTGCGAGGTGCCCGCGGGTATGAGGAGCTTCGCAGGCTGCTAGCGAGTCGCGCAGGCTCCCTGCCTCCTCTCTGGCACAGCCTCGGTCTCGATGACAGAGACGGGACAGGAGCCAGGGCTGTTTGGAAAACACTTGCTTGTGTTGGTACACGTTGCATCATCGCTGGTCCAGCCACAGGGCGGGAGGCCGTCTGACGAGTCGTGGGAGGTTAGAAACACTAACAAGCATCTTCCGCTTGGACCTCAGAGTCTGTTCCAGAGCAGGAAGCCCTGGCCCCGCTGGCCCCGCTGGGCACTGCCAAGCCGCTGCGAGACCCCGAGCAGGCCGCATCTTCCGGAGCCCTCGTGTCTCTCCTGTACGAATCGCTTCCCCTTTGCCCTGGTGAGGATGAACCAAGACCATTCCTACCAAGATTCTAGTGCGATGCCCGGCCCATCAGGCGTTTTGGAAATGTTGCTTGTCTCTTCTCCCCTGTCTTATTTTGGGTTTTGACCACAGCAGATCCAGAAACAAGGGTCTGCCAGGGCCAGATGCATCGGAGGAATGCTGCGGGGAAGGGCAGCAAGAGCGGGACAGGGCAGCAGCCGACGAGGGTGTGCCATTTGCTCTTTGGGCCTGGGGAAAGCTCTGGGCACCCGGATGCAGGCTGCAACTTTGGAAGCCAGCGGAAGCTCCCTGAAATGTCCCAGCGTCGTGGGCAGGGTGACTGCAGCCACAGTGGGGAAACCAAGACATCTACAACCCAGTAATTTCCATCAAGACTCCAACACTCTAACAAGGGAGATAAGACCGCTGCAGCTTCAAAGGAGAGGACCTGCGATGCCAAGATGTCTGCCGTTTTGGGGAGAGATCAGCACCTGGATCTCCCCAGAGTGTCATTAGCTACAATGGAGCCTCTGGCTCGCCGCTGTGCGTCTGATCTGTCAGCGTCTGCGGTATGGCTCCAGAGGTCCTCTTAGACTCGCATTAGCCAAAGACTGCAGAGCCTGAGCCAAAATCCAGAATGCCCACTGGTTGATTTTCATTCGCTTTTGGTAGGCAGAGAGCTCCACGAGAGACCGAATTATCATGTTAAAGAGGATTTGTAAGTGGAGATTCAGAAACATGGATGTTCTCAAGAATCGCTCCTCTCGAGACAGCGGGAAGGGTCTTGCCAGCAGGGTAGTTTAGAAGGAGAATGTCTCCATCTGCCACCAGCAAGGGCGGATGTGGGCTGTTACTGGACAGGTAACCTTTGCAGCAGCTGAGAGTAAAACCTGAGTCAGGATGCTCTGGTTCGTATCTCACCCCACCATTACACACACCTGCTGTGTGACCTTAGGCAGCTACTCAATCTCTCTGTGCCTTGGGATTCTCACTCAGAAGAGAACCTATTTTGTAGAGTTTGAAGGAGTAAATGCAACATGTACAAAGTGTTCAGAGTAGTATCTGGCATGTAGTTAAGTGTTAATTGTCATAGTCGCAGATAAAAACCTTTTAGTTGACACAGAGTTATTCCTCAGGTATGCTAATAGGTTTCAGCAAGCTTTGCACTGTTCTTGGAACCCATTTGTCTCGTGAAGGGGTCTCTGCAAATCCCACTCTTCAACATAGTGTCAACTGCCTGCAATACCGTACGGGGTACTTAAACGTTCTTACCAAACTGGACCAAACCAAAACATCACACACACAAAAATATTCACAGTAAAGGGGGTGGAAAGAAACTCCGGGTGGTGACTTATCTTCATGACAGTTATGGTTTCCTGTGTGTATATTGATCCCCACTGCATTGAGATATGTACATTAAATATGTACAACTTTTAACATAGCATTCATGCTTCAATAATGTAGTTGAATAAAAGGGAGAGGGTCTTTTATTTGAGTACTGGGGTTTGAACCCAGGGCCTCACACATGCTAGACAAGTGCTGTACCACCAAGCTGCAAACCCAGCCCTTTTTATTTTTCAACTTGATTCAGGGTCTCACTCAGTTGCCAAGGCTGGCCTTCATCTTGTGATCCTCCAGCCTTGCTGGCTGGGATTCCAGGCTCCCATCGCCACGCCTCAGTGGCGGAAGTCTTTGCTTATTGTTGAGCTAAGAGGACTGTCATTTGTGCCTTGGGGAAAGGGCATGCCTCAGTTCTTCTTCTGTTCTCCTGACTGTACATATAAAGACAAAAACAACTCAGTCGCAGAGTAACTTGGGAGAGAAATAGGGAGCACAGTCACACAGGGCCGGGAGGTTCCAATGGCCCATGTCCTCCTAGAGGATGGAATAGGTGTGTGGTAACTTCCTGTGCCTGATGGCAGAACAGGCAGCAGGCTGAGGCTTTCATGCTAGCAGAGAAGGTTCCAGTGTTGCACAATCAAAAACATCTCCAAGCATTTGGCCCTGGGACGCAGCCTGGAATCCTGCCAACTCTCTAGCTCTTCTAACTTGGGGGCAGAGCAACCAATCAAAACCACTGTCAGCTTTGGTCCCGGATAAACTGAAGCATGTTTCTTGATGGAACCAAAGATCCCAAACCATCCAGGAAGACCAGAAGACTCCTTGGAGAATGAATGACATGCCTGGGTACAGAAGGGGCCCTCGGAACGCCCTGTCAGAAAAGCCCTCGACTGCAAGTGCGTTGGGAAGGATGTTGCATGCGAAGACCCCAGAAGAAGATGAAGAGTCCTTGAAAGGTGCTTTAAAAGGAGTCCTAAAAAATGTGGATGGGGAGAGTTGTGTGTGGGTACAAGACTTAGAATGAGAAAGCTCTCTTTGTGTTCTCAACAATGCCTGTCTCAACAATGACCCACAGATGGCAGTTCAGCCTCTGTGGACTAACAGAGTCCCTCTATGGCTAGTGACAGGTTGAGTTGACCAGTCGTTACGTAAGATGCATCTCCAGCCCAGTGCTGCTCTAAATATTGAGGGACATGCAAGAGCGGCACCATTTCAGTTGGGAAAACAAAAACTTCAGCATTCCTTCGAACTTGTTTCCTATCGATTCACAGTCCCTGGCAAGAAGTCCTCGTGCACTAAAATGAAGCCAATTAACATTCCATGCTGCTGTTCTGTCATAGATCATCATTAGCTCAGAGAAAGCCTATGGGTGAAGAGCTATAAGACACATTCGTATAGCCTGGTTTGTTCCTGGCCCACACATTTGATTTTGTAAATCCAGAGTCCCGTTTGCAATCTTTAGAAGCACTGTTCACCCCCACTGCCCTGCCTGGCCCAGGTGGGTAGGAGAGGTGATGATAGATCACCTTGACCGGGGTCCAGGACTGCACATGGGAGCTAGTCACTCAGTAAGGGCACATCTGGTGGAGTCGTGGTGGGGTAAGCTTGACTGTGGTGTGTCAAAGGGAGACCGGGGGAACTGAATTGGGAATGGTGGGAACGGGCCAAGTTTTGCTGTAAAGGGAAAGACATAGGGTACAGAGGAGTCAGGAGGGGATTTCCCCTTCCCCCATGGGAGAACCGCAGCAGGCTTGTACACTAGGGATTACCCTATAGAGAAGGAACAACTGATCTACAGGCACAATTGAAATTTTAGTTTAACCAAGCCAGTTCGAGGGAGAAAGGGACAAGAGAATCAACTTGGTATGCAAGGGTAGGGGGAAGGTGATAGGATGGTAGAATTAAATTCCTGGTAGTGTGGAAGGATTGTTTGCAACTGGGCACCAGAGAGAATAAGCTGGAAAGATAATAGTTTATGGAAAGAGAGGGATGTCTCAGATTTTAACAGCATTTGCTTATTTATTTGGTTTTATTTAAGACAGGTTCTCACTATATAGGCTGGGCTCAAACTCACTGTGTAGCCCGGGCTGGCCTTGAACTCACAGTGATTCTCCTGCCCCCAGAGTTCTGGGATCACGAGCATGCAACGGAACATCAGGCTAATACTGAAGTTGTTGCTAATGAACAGGTCAAAGGTATGACCACAGACATGAGCAGCAGAGGATGGGAGAAAGGCAAGGCCTTTGGAGAAGGAGCTCCCAGGCCAGGACATTGTCGACATGGCATGAATCGTACTGAGACTGATTTTGCAGGGACAGAGGTGAGCCGCTTAAACCTCCAGGGAGTGTGGAGTAGCGGCTGGAAGTAGGGGTGGCAGCACATGATCACTGAGATTTCATGTTGAGTGCTTTTTAGAAAGGAGGGAGAGAGAGAGAGAGAGAGAGAGAGAGAGAGAGAGAGAGAGAGAGAGAGAGAGGGAGAGAGAGGGGGGGAGGAGTAGTGGATGGGGTCAGTTCTTGTGAGTTTATTATATTATTCTCTACACATTTTATGTTGGTAATAGTTCACACTGAAAAACATTCTGCTCGCTTAATTCAGCACTGGAAAAGTGGAATAAAATGTCCTAAGAGAGAGAGAGAGAGAGAGAGAGAGAGAGAGAGAGAGAGAGAAAGAGAGGGGGAGAGAGGGAGGGCTTGAAGCAGCAATGTGGAACACAGAGAACATCCACCCGTTCTACCTTTGACTCCATCCCGTAAAGGATTAATAACTCCAGATCACCTGAGAGGGCTGCAAGGGGGGAACGTGACTCCCGCGAGAGCAGTCAAGGAACGTGCTCAGAAGATGCTGGAATATCGGGCAAACTCAGGGCGCAGGCCACCTGTCTCTGTAAAATTTTGAGGGGCTGAAGAAATGCCCATTGGTTTCTGCATTGTTGACAGCTGCTTTTGCACTATGATGGCAGAGTGGAGCAGTTCTTAGGACTCTAAAGCTTAAAACGTTTGCCATCTGGTTCTTTACAAGGTTGGCCAAAAGTTTGTATTAGGTTTTATTGATGGCTATTGATCTTCAGTCCTAGAGGCCACGATAGAAGGGTTTCAGAAGTGAGATATGGGGCCATATGCAGCGACAGAAGGTCTGGTATAGTGGTACACACCAGTCATCCCAGCCATTTGGGAGGCTGAGGCAGGAGTATTGCAAGTTTGAGTCTAGCCTAGGCAACTTAGTGAAATACTGCCTCAAAATTAAAAAAAAAAAAAAAGAAAATGAAAAGGGCCTGGAGATATAGCTCAGTGGGCTAGGACTTTCCAGAACCTGGGTTTAATGCCTGGTACCAAAAAATGAATAAATGGGAAAGAAAAGAAAGGACAGCCTCAAACACTGCCGGTGGAAGACTGTCCGGCAGTGGCAGGAAAGCTAGCATCCCTCAGCGTCTTGTGGAAGTGACATGAGCAGTGATAGATGAGAGTCCCAACGTAGATGACGAGGACGGAGCCGCGGGCAGGAAGAGCAAGGTGTTCTCCAGGGGCAGGATGAGCTCCAGAGCTTGCATGTGAGTCCTGCAGAGAGGGTAACATGGAGCAGATGGGGTCCGTCTTACCCCGTGGGTGCTTCCCTGCAGAGCAGAGAGGATCTGACTTCGAGTATATGCCCTCTTCACATACACTGAAAGGTATTCACGCCGACAGGGGGCCTGATGGTCTTTGGCTAGAACACATCTTAGGATGTAGCCTTCATTAACCTTGTTGCTTGTCCGATTCTTCTACTGCAAATAATCCAATTTGATATCAATGCTTCATTAAACTAGAAGACCTTTAGCTTGACCTTCAGTAAAATTTGCCTTATTCTACTTTATGACAAATGCCAAACACTATACCATCCATGGGCAGTAACTCCAAAGGATAAAGTTAAACATGCAAAGCCAGACAACTCACGACTGCAATTTATTTTATTTTGAAAAATATTCTTCCTGCAAACACAAAGATTTGTGATTCAACTTGGACCCTTGCACATGTGGTCATACTTGAGAAGTGGTGGCACACGAGACTTTCTTTGTCTTGCCAGGTTTGGTGGTGCACACCTGTAATCCCAGCACTCAGGAGGCTGAGGCAGGAGGATCGCTGAGAGTTTGAGGCCAACCTGGGATGCATAGCAAGATTTTCTGCCTCCAAAAACAAAACAAAGCAAAACAAAACACACACACACACAAAAACTTTCTTTGTTTCAGTGACAAAGGAATAAAACAAAATAGCTTTCAAACAAAGCAAATTGATAGAACAGCTTTGTCTCTGCAGGCATTTCCCAGCTTGGGCCAGGCTTTGCTCCAAGCACCTGAATTTGGGGACCACGGCATTGTCCACGCAGTGCTTCTCCCTTGTGTCTTGTTCTTCCCGTCTGAGTCCTTTCTGATGCAGCAAGCTCTTTCAGGGGTATTCCTACATCAGACCCGGAAGGAGAATGGAACAGAGCTGATTTTTGTTGGTACCAATTACCTGACATTACAGATATATTTGGATAATTTTATTTAAGTTGCCTTGAATACTTTGGTGAATAATAATGTTCATTTTAATTCAGTCATATATGTATCAAACACTTACTAAGTGATCACTTTTTATGTTCTCACATCAAAGAAGGCCTAGTCCCTGTCCTCATCTTCAAAAAGAAGTGAGGGCAAGGTAGGAATGGATTCGGAAATAAGAGACCTTCTGACGATTTCAGACGAGGTTCTAGAAAAGACTATTAAGCAGTTGTGTTGAGAGTTTGCACAAATACACAAGAGCAGCGATTACTGGGAGCCAGTGTGAGTCCACTAGGGAGAGTGCTGAGCCTAATATAATTTTCTCTTTTGATAAGGTTGCTAGTCTAGTGGATCAAGGAAATAATATAAGTCAGATGGCTTAAGTAGCATTTGAGAGTCTTTCATATTATCCTTGTGGACTTACAGGGACATGAATAATAAAATAGTGGGTAGATGCTCAGCTATTTAATCCTTCCTCTCTTCCTTCCTTCTTCCTCCCTCCCTCCCTGCCTTCCTGCTTTCCTTCCTTTCTCCTTCCTTTCCTCCTGCCCTGTCTCCCCACTTCCCCTTTTGCTTTTCTCCCGCTCCCCCTCCCTCTGTCCTTTCCTGCCTTCCTTATGTTGATGTTGCCCCATAAGCAGTGTGTGGGGGGTAAGTACTCGACACTGCCTTCGTGCAGCTGCCTGCCCATGGCAGGAGTGAGACAAGTGTCGTGCAAGATACATACAGGGAAATGCTAATCCTGAGAAGAACCCCAAGAATACTGATTAATGGAGTAATCTAAGGCCACACGGAAGCTTGGGGAGTAGACTTGGCTCTGCTCTGGCTTTATCAGTGAGTTGGGTGGTGTAGAAAACATTGTAATACTGGAGGGGAGTTAATTTATGTCCGTTTATTAAATAATATGCAAACTCATTTTCAAATAGTTTAAAAGTGTTAAATTATTCAAAATTATATGAAGGTCTGGTAGAAAATAGAATAAAATATTTGTGGCCCTATACAGAAATGATAATGTTTTCCACTATAAAGAAATGCACATAATTTAAACAGGAAAGACTGGCAAATGACAAATTTGAATAAGTAAAAATTTAAAATATCCATGCAATGCAAAATAACATCACTAACATGGAAAGGGAAAAAAATCAGACTGTGAAAAACATTTTTAATCAAACATGACAAAATAATATCTACAATACATTCCAAAAGCTAGGTTCTGTTTTATAAGAAAAATATAATGACTGGAAACCATAATTTGCAAAAAAGAAAATGCACATGTTTAACAGACACCTTCCCTCTGCACAGGGGTAAGGGTCTGGGGATTCTGGGGGATCCCTCCTGATGGAGGTTCTGCCTCTGGCACAGACAGAGCTCTAGCAGAGGATTCCACCCAATAGAATAAATGATCATCTCTTCAACGAGCTTTCTCTGACACCCCTACCTGCGGCACGGTAGATGATTCTCTTTCATTCTCCCAACATAGCCTTTGTGTATTTCTTCCTTGTGCTTACTCTAGTTATATGTTTGCATACTGATTTCCTTTACCACATTAGAAACCTCTTGAGTGAAAGAGTCCTATCTTGTATCATTACATTTTCAGAAGCTGGTACCCGAGAAGGGGCCAATACTTGTTCCTTGGAAAATAAAGTGGGATGCACGTCCTCTACCCAGGGACAGAGGGTTGTGAAAGGTAAGTCATGGGGTGACTTGAGCAAAACAAAGAGTGAATAAAAGTATAATCTACTGGCCATGTCTCCATAATGTGAGCCCAAGAGCAGGCCCCGAACTGCCCCTCCACACCTCTGCTCATCCTTACGGACAGCGAGGGGCTAACACCAGAACTTTGCACGCTCCTGGCAAGTCCCTCTCCTCTTGCTCTATTCCCTCCTAACACTGGCAGCCTGTGTTTTTTGTCTTGCAATCATCAGCAGCTTTGTCTTGGCCTTTGTTCCTGTGTACATCAGCCGCCAGGAGCTCAGGATGCCCAGGACTCTGTGCATCTCTAAAAAATCTCATCCTCAGAGGCAGCAAGGCTGCCACTCTGTCCCATAACCTCCCAATCCGTCTCTTGTGCTTTGCAAGCTGTAGCTGAAACCAGCCAATGGGAAGTGTGGCAAGGCACCCCCTGCACAGGAGCAGAGTGAACTCGGGGATCTTGCATCCCCAGAGTCCACCTTGCCCAGGTGCCTGGGACTCAGCACCTCTCTTTGCCAGGCAGCCCTCTCTTTCCAGCTACCCTCCTGGGATCCCTACAACTACTTTCTCCTTTGACCCTTTAGGTGGCAATGGCTCCTGTTTGTTGTAAGCCCCTGGGGTACTCCATTACCCAAACTTGTGTCCATGTTTACAGATAATCCCTTCACTTAACTCTTTTCAGTTTGACAGTGCCATCTGTTTCCTGCTGGGAACCTGGGCGATGCTGCTAAATAATCAGTTGTTGGATGGAGGGGCGGATGGATAGATGGAGGACCCAGTGAATGAATGAACGCTTCTCAAAATACTGAGCACCAGGAAGCGCTCTACAGCATATCTAGTGGCTGTGTGGATGGAGAGCATTTTCCCTCCTGGGTAGGCTGACTCTGAAAGCGAGGAAGGGAGAAGTAGCTCTTGTCAAACAAAGTGAAGATACTTGGGCAATTGTGAGATGGCCCAGGAGCCCCCTGGTTCAAGGAGCAGAGCCGCGTGGCAGGCTGTGGTTTCCAGTCCTCAGAGTGGACACTGCACTAACAAAACGTCACCTCCCCTCTCTCCTCTTCCCGTGATCCTCCGCCCCATGCCTCTGTTCCTCTTGTGGCCTCAATGCGCATGGGCAGCAGTTGGCATCAAAGAAATGAGGGGAGCAGGTGAGCGCCGCTTTGATGAGGAGACATCCGCAAAGTCAGCAAAGCTATTTAATTGTGGTGTAACGAATATTCTCGTGGACTTTGGTAACATTATAAATCAGTGCACCTCCCTCCGAGAGCTCCGTGGCAATATGTATTGCATTTTAAAGAGAAGTCATATCTCGTGGCTGTGCAATCTCATCTCTAAATGTTCACCCTCAAGAAAGTCGGTAAAGGCGATTTTCCAATACAGCATTATTCCTTGCGTTGAACGATGCATAATGTATAGTGTTTAGCTGAAAAGGACAAAGTATAAAAATATGCATAAAATGGGCAGTGATATAAAGATAGGTATGCACATAGGCAGAATCTAAGGCAATAGGTACAAATGAAAATAGGATCAACAGAATGAAATTTTAAATTATTTTTCCTAAATATCTTTAACATTGCCATTACATGTTTATAATCAAATGTTAAAAAAAAATCATTAAAATTTTTAAGCAACAGATACCAGAAGGAGTCATATTCTTTCCCTATATACAACCTTCAATCCTTCACTGGCTTCCTCATGCAATAAAGTCCCATGCAAGTCCCTCCCTGTAGTCTTTAATGTTCTACATTTCTGGCCTCTGCTACCTCTTGAATCTCATCTGTTGACTCTTCCCTTTTGTCCTCTATGTTCCAGCCCCTTGATGCTCCTTGAAAAACACCAAGCTTATTCCTGGTTTCGTGTCTTTGTGCCCTACCACTCCCTTGTTCTAGATTGTATGCCAAGACATCGATATAGCTGCCTTTTCTTGTGCCTTAACTATCACTTTTTTAAAGGGACCATATTATCTGCCCAACAAGCATCGCTGGTCTCCAGTACAGAGACTCCTAACAGGCTGACACCGTCTTTCAGTCTGTGGAAACTAAGGCAGGCACCTGATTCAGGAGCAGCCCAGCAGTCCTTGACCCTGGACTTCAAGAGCATGGTGTCCAAGGGCAGGCCCTTTACAGTTCTGTGCCCTCGAGGGCCTTGTGGAATGCCGGTGGGTGATGGTTGTCAGTGGTGGTGCTGTGAACTGCGGCTGTGGCTGGTAGGTGTTGAGCTGGTGCAGACTGCCATGTGATTTTATGGTAGGATTTTGCCTCCATTACTTCCTTCTGAAGCTGGCTTCTACAGCCTGAGTATTAGTGCTTTTGCATGTAGCAACCTCAAACTTTTGTAAAAAATATCTTTTCTCCTTAAAACGTTTCTCCATGTTTTCTGTTGCTTGCACCTGAGAACCCATGCAAAGAACTCTGAAAATGCAAGCTAAAGCAGCTACTCCTTTACCTTGGTTATTCAGTTTTATTATTTCATAGCGTGTACCATCATCTGCCATGTACTGTAAATTTGTGTGCCTCCAAAATCCATATGTTGAAATCCTAGCCTCCCTCCTCTATGTGATGATATTAGGCAGTGGAGACTTGGGGTAGTGCCCTCAGAAATAGGATTAGTGTCCTTATAAAAGAGGCCCCAGGGGCCCAGGATTTAGCTCAGTGGTGCTGCCACTTGCCTCGCAAATGCAAGGTCCTGAGTTTGATCCCTGGCACCAAAAACAATTGAGAAAAAAAAAAAGAGACCCCAGGACTCCCTCTTCTCTCCTATGACATGGTAAGGACACACAAAAAGATGGCCATTTATGAACCAGGAAACAGGTCCTCACCACATGTTTAATCTTCTGGTCCCTTGATCTTAGACTTCCCAGCTCCCAGAAATGTGAGAAACAAGCTTCTGTTGCTTTTCAAGATACCCACAAGCAGGATTTTGTTATAGAAGCCCAAATTGACTTAGATACTGTCTGAAATAATTAATTCATATATCTATGTATTGGGTGTTCCCTTAACTCTTAAGTGTCAGCTCCACAAGAACAAGATCTGAGTTTGTAGATCTCATTTCATTTAGCACAATATTGGCTGTGTATTTGGCACTGATAACCATTTATTTTGTAAATGTGATAAGAGAGTTGAATAGATGACAGAAGAAAAATCAAAAACATCTAAGGACTAAAGTTATTATGAAGGAATTTATGAGGAATAAATATGATGTCTGTCTTTGTTGACCAATCATACAAGGCTAAGATTAAGGATAGCTTACTTATACATGAAAATACCATAGATGTTATAGACTCCAAACTGACTAAAATTCATTTATAAAAAGAGCAAAACAATTTTTGTCTCTATACTAAAAGGAAACTAGAAAAGTGAGTGTCTTGAATATATGAGGAATTTCTTTTAAAATAAATTTAAAAGGACTGGATTTGTTTACTTACCTTAAACAACTAAAACTGATAGAAAAATAACATGACACAATGTTTTTCAGGCATTGGACAACAGGCAGCATGGAGCAGCGATCACTGACACAGGTGATCTGTCCAGCTGTTCAGGGTTCCACTGGTTAAGTTTTTCAGGCCACAGAGCAGGCAGGAGCATTCAAGCAGATCACGGCACTCTCCCTAATTGATGGAATTGGAGGTATGAGCGGGTCAAGGAAGCTGATGTTCAAGGGGGTAGTATCAGATAGAAGAGAGCAACATAGAGAAATAACTACCTTCAGAGTGTACCCCTTGAGTCACCAGCTAAAGAGTGATTGGTTTTTGTATGGGAAGAGATACCCACTGAAAACGCCACTCAAAGAGCATAGGAGTCACAATTTGTGGAGATTGCATGGGACTGGGAATAGTTTCTGCTCTCATCAAAGTGGAAACATCTCAGTATGTTGGACATTGGGTGGAGTACTTGGAAGGTGGAGTATTTCAAAAGCAAAGCAAAATTATTCCTACCTTAAAAGCTACATGATCTTTTCAAATAAGTTTAGAAGCAAGACTTGAAAACACCAAACTATTTTCAACTAATTTAACCATGGCCCCAAATAAAAGTCAATAATATTTAAAATAATAACCAGAATATTCAGAACCCAACAAAATAAAATTCACAATGTCTAGCAATCAATCAAAACTCTCCAGATAGCCAAGAAGCAGGAAATGACAACACAAAGTGAGGAAAAACAACCACTACCATAATTGGGGTTAGTCTAAAAGTGATTCAGATGATATAATTAGTAGGCAGAAGTTAGAACTATGCTTTTAACTTATTCCATAAGACCAAGAAAGTTGATGGAAACAAGTATGTTAAGGAGAGACATGGATGATATAAAACAGGCAGAAATTAAACTTTTAGGGATAAAAAATGATGTCTGGGATAAAATTAAATTAGGTGGGATTAAAAATGATTAGATATTGCAGGACAAAAGATTGATGTCTTCATTCATTAGGATGCTATAAGGAAAAAATGCCTTAAACTAGGTGGCTTATAAGCATAATAAATTTATTTCTCATTGTTCTGAGGCTATGAAGTCCAAGATCAAGGAATCAGCAAATTTGATGTTTGTTAAGGACTCTCTCATTCATAGATGGTGCTGTTTTGTATCCTCAGATAGTAGAAGCAGTCAGTTAACTCTCTGGGGGCCTCTTTTAAGGGTAATAATATCTTTCATGAGCACTGCATGACTTATCACTTCTTAATCCTGTTGCAGCGATAATTAGCTTTTAACATATGAATTTCAAGAACACATCATTCAGACCATAGTAATGGGTGGACTCGAAGACAGAAATAAAGTTTTTTGGAAATGAAACACGGAGAGAAAAATGACTGAGAAAAATAAGAGCATCATTGAACTGTGGAAGAATTTCAAGCTGCCTAAAATAAATGTACTTGAAGTCTCCAAAGGAGAAAAGTGAGAGAAAAATGTCTATGGAAAATATAGTCATTGTAAAATTGATGAATCCCCAGTCCAGAAAAATATATTTTTTTCTCTCATTGAGTTTATTGGTACATTTTAGGTATACAGTACAGTTACTTTCATTACTGGGATCCTGTACCTTTACATGACAGGTCTTGGTTCTCATTTTTTCCCTTTGTCCCTGCCCTCCCTTCACCCCCTCCTACCCTCCTCACCAGAAGAATATTTTAATCTAGAATTTTATAGACAGTAACAACTATCTTTGGAAAGTAAAAACTTTACAGAAGTAGAATTAGCATAGATGTAGTACAGACCTGTGGTACCGTAAATGTTAAGGCAGAAGGAAAAAAATAGCAGGTGGAAGCTTGGATCTACAGAAAAGCATAGGAAATATCAGAAATTGTTAGTATGTTGGTAAATATGAAAGTTTTCATTTTTTATTTTTTAAAAATCTCCTTAAACTGCAATTGACTATTCAAAGCAAAAATAACAGTGTATTGTGCAATTACAATATACTGAAACATAAAATGCTAGATATTAGAATAAATGTCCAGGGAAGAAATGAAAGTTCAGTACTGCGATGTTCTCACACCACATGATGTAATATGGCTCGAAGGTAGACAGTACTAAGTCAAAGATATGCACTGTAAACCATAAAGCAAACACTAAACCAAACACAGAAAGGTATGGCTAATATGCTAACAAAGGAGACCAAAGAAAAATATAAAATAAAATTGATCCAAAAGACCAATGTAGTTTCTGTATATTATGACATCTCAACCAAGTAGAGTTTGTCTTAGAAATGGAAAGTTGTCTTAACATTTAAAACATCAAAGTTAATCTCCAAATCATCAGAGTAATAGCAGAAAGTGGGAATTTTAAAAGAATACAATCTATAAATGCATAAAAATACGATACACTTTGGAATAAACTTGGTAACAGATGTGCAAGATTTGTTCTCTGAAAAGTATAACTATTGTTGAGAGAAATTAAACATATAAATAAATGTGAGAAATACTATGTTCATGGATTGGAAGATTCAGTATTGTTAAGACATCGATGATCACCACATGATCTATAAATTAAATGAAATTTAAATTAAATCCTAATGAGCTTTTAAAAAATAGAAATTGTTGCTGGGGATTTAGCTCAGTGGTTCTGGCACCTGCCTCGCAAGCACAAGGACCAGAGTTGGATACCCAGCACACATACAGAAAAGAAGTTAAAAAATTAGAAATTGGCAAGCTCATTCTAAAATCTATATAGAAATGCAAAGAATCTAGAATGGTCAAAACAACTTTAAAAAACAACAAATTTGAATGGTTTTTTCACTCTGTGATTTTAAATCTTATTCTAAATCAGTAAGTAGTGTGTGTGATTTTGGCATCAAGATAAATATACAGATAAATAAAACAGAAAAGTCTCGAAGTAGCCTCACAATAGGCTGTTGATTTTTCAACAATTATGCCATGGCACTCCAATAGGTGAGGTAATTGTTATGGCTTATATCTAGATGTCCCCCAAAGCCTCACAAGTTCATAGGTGGGGAGTCTCAAAGGTGGCTGGATTAGAACCTGTGAATATGGATTATGGGTGTGATGCTGGGATTAAGGGTCTGGATAATGGAAGTCATACCCTGGGTATGTGTGGCAGCAATCAATAGGCCTATATCCTGGGTAGAATATAAAGGGAGAGAGGGAAGGTAAGCTTGCTGCTACTCCTCCTGGTTGTTGCTTGTTGCTTCCTGCTTTACCATGAACTGTTTCTCCTCTGCAAGGCCCTGCCATCCTGCCTTGGATCCAGCAGACTATGGACTGAAACATCTACAAACTGTCAGTTAAAATAAACCTTTCCTCCTTTAACTTGTGGGTGTCGAGTATTTTGTCTCGGCAACAAGAAAAATAACTAAGACAGTAACATTTTCAATTAATAGTTAGAGAACTGTTGGATTATCAAGTGTGAAGATGGAGGGAGAAGAGGAGCAGGCAGCAGCAGTAGCAGCAGGACTATTATCTCCCACCACAAAGTCAGTTTAAAATAGATCATGCACATGAGTACAGGGGCTGAAACTATAAAAATTCTAGGTACAAAATCTAGAAGATGTCAGTTTGGCAAATAATAAATAGGACACAAAATGCACAAAGTACAGAAGATATAATAAATCAGGCTTTATTAAAATTTAAAAGTAGCTCTTTAAAATGCACTATTAAAAACTAAGACTCCACAGAGAAAATATTTACAGGGCACATATCTAAGAAATGATTTGTGTTTACAATATGTGAAGGGCTCCTACACTTCAATACTAATAAGAAGAAAGGAGACCCGTTACTGGTAAAGATTTGAACAAGGTACATAGTTGGCACATATACGTAACATCATTGTCATCAGGGGAACAAATAGAGTTATTAATATGATGCCACTTCACATACTCCAGAATGGGCTACTAAAAGGACAGGCCCTACGCAGTGTTTGTGATTATAAATGCACTGGTAATTCTCATTCACTGCTGGTGGCAATGTAAAATGACACAAGCATTTGGGAGAAAAGAAACATATTTGCAGTTTCTGAAAGGCTAAGCGCAAACCTCTCCCTTGCCTCTTCCATTCCACCTCTAGATATTCACTCAATGAAAATGAGAGGTACATCTTCATAAATAAATGTTTGTAGCAGCTTTACATGTAATAGCAGAAAACTGAAAACAATCCCAATTTCCACCAGCAGGAGAACGGGTATACAAAATGTGCAATGTCCATAGAATGGAATGCGATGCAAGATCAATGGTAACAAAATCTCAGCGTGCACACCAGCACAGCAAAGAGGCAAAACGGAGCAGAAAGACAAAGGGAGAACACAGATTTGACTTCCTCTGTGAAAAGTTCTAAGTGACGCAAAGTAATCTCTAGTGACAGAAGCAGAGCTGCACTTGCCTGTGGTGGAAAGAAACACAGAAGAGTAAGGAAAGAAGATGTATAAAGGGGCATGGTGGGTATGTACACTATTGTGGTGGTTTCCTGGACTTTTACATATATATAACAGCCCATCAAATTGTACAGTGAAGGGCCGGGGACTTAGTTCAGTGGTTCTGCTGCCTGCCTCACAAGCACAAGGTCCTGAGTTCAGTCCCTGATATCAAAAAAAATGTGTACATTTAAAATTTCACAGTGGCTGTACATCAGTTATACCTCAACAGAGCTGTAAGAAAGAGCAAAGTATTTATTGTCCTCCCCCACATAGAATCTTCACACTGTTACTTTATAGGACGAGTGTGCACCTTCAGGGACAGCAATGCTGGCTTCTATACAAATGATTGAGAATCAGTTAGACTCACTCAGGGATTATTTCTGCAAAAATGTCTGTGTTGAATGCCTGTAAAGATGGTTATAAGCACTTTTCCACTAAAGCATGATTAGGGTCTCAAGAAAATTATGCCATGAAACTTCACACAAATTGTTGAAACTGCTAATTTGATGTCCTTGTATTCCAAGGATGTACAGCATTAAATTCTAGACACCACAGAGTAAGAGGTCAATGTCTACAAGAGAAGGGGAATGGATGGAGAAACCCACTGGATTATTCTGGAAAGTTGAGACATTTAAGAAATTGGTAATGTTTAGCTGGGAGTCTTTTTCTTTCAGTGTTGGAGATTGAAACCAAGATCTTTGCAATGATCTGCACTTCCAACCCTTTTAATGTTTTATTTTGAGACAGGATCTCATTAAGTTTCTGAATTGTCCAGGCTGAGATAAAAATTGGGATCCTCCTGCTTGAGCCTCTCAGAATGCTGGGATTACAGGCATTTGCCACCATGCCTGGTTGTCTGAGGGAAGTTTTAAGACAGAAAAAAAAAAAGTTTTTAAATGGTTAGAAGAAATATGCATTGAGCACAGTTTGAGTAGCTTCCAAAGTCAGAACTGAGACTGATGAGGTCATGAGTGGGAGATGGATTTTTTTTTTGTACTGGGGATTAAACCCAAGGGCATTCTATCTATCTATCTATCTATCTATCTATCTATCTATCTATCTATCTATCTATCTAAGACAGGGTCTCACTAAGTTGCTCAGATTGGGCTCAAACTTCTGATCCTCCTGCCCCAGCCCTTTGCATAGCTGGGATGGCAGATGTGTGCCATCATGACTGGTTTAAGAGATGAATTTTAATGCAGAAGTCAAGTGTGACACTTGATATACTTCTTTTTCTTTTTGCACACTCATAACACTCTCACATGTTGCTTTTGTACTTATTACACTATGTCTTGAATACTAGTAAAAAAATTTTTTTGCTGAACTGTGGATTCCGTGTTTTAGGTTACAAGAAATGATATAAAGATATCAATATAATTTCAATGCAGTCCCACTCAAAATGGAAATTTGTTCCCTCTTCCATTCTTTTATTGCTTTGAACTTGAAAAAAGAATTGTGTTTAAAATCTTTTTGGAAGAAAGATATGAAAATAGTAAATAAAACCCTAAAACTGAAGGGAAAGAAGAATTTTACCATATTCAAATGTAGAGATAGTAATTAATAAAATACTTTTGATTCTGATGTCTATATAGGTGGGCCAATGGAAACTACATAGTGGAGTCTAGATTAATTTATTTAAAATAACAAAATATGTCCATAAGAATTGATGTCAGAAATGTTTAGATTGTTATATAGTGTATGTTTATTTGGAGGAAATATACCATCCATACATACATGCACATGACTTTGTAGACCATGGTGGGATTTATACTGAAGACACTGTTAGTGGATGATTTACTTGCAGTAGGAATTAGGGGTGAGAAAGTGCTGGGGTTAAGAAGTGGGAAAAGATGAGGTAGGATTTTTACTTTTCATTTTACTTTTCTCAGTGATGGTGTACACCTGTAATTCCACCACTCTGGGAAGCTGAGGCAGGAAGGCTACAAGTTCAAGCCCAGTTTGGGCAATTTAGTGAGATTTTTGTCTCAAGTTAAAAAAAAATAAAAAAAGGATGGAGATGTAGCTCAGTGCAAACACCCTGGGTTCAATTCCCAGAACCTCAATAAACCACACACACGCACACACACACACACACACACACACACACACACCAAAAACCAAAACAAACCCTGGGATTAACCTTTAATTCCCTGGGTATATTTCACTATAGAGCAAGAATACTTTGATCAACTAATGCTTTGGCCTTTCCATGTATACTTGTGGGGCTGAATCAGGCTGTACAGTGTTTGGTTAGTGTGAGAGTTTTTTTCATAGTCTGATCTCTTCTCAGCAGATAGAAAACACTGAGTTTCCAAATCTAAAATGGCGAAATCCAGACCCTAGAATTTCATGATCCTCACAAACAATCTCTTGCTCTGTGGGCCTGACACGAATTAGGGGAAACAGGTTCTGTTTTGTATGACCTTTCCCTTTTCTTCTTGCTATGTTCCTTTGCCTGCACGGTTCCTGCCATCCTGGCCTTCCTCTTCCTACACACTCCCCAGGCTCTCCTGCCCTCCTTCCCTTTATTCTACATCCCCACTGCCCCATCGCCTTTTCTGAGCCTGGCACAAAATCTTGACAACACCTTCAATTTCTCTGGGTCAATTAGCCCCCCTCCTTCCTTCAACGCCACTGGATTCTTCATAGTCTTTGGCATGCTATATATTTTGTGGAATTTAAAAATTTTTGACTGATAGAATTAGACCGAGGTGGAATTAGACATGCAAGAGGTTAATGCGGGGGGGTTGCCTGTGAAGGGTAAAGGGAGTGAGGGCAACCACAAGTACAGGTCTGACATCTGCTAAGGGGTGCCAAGGAGGGAAGCGGAGTTGGGCAGGAAGAGTGTCCATCTGTAGCACAGCTCAGAGAACGAGTTGCAGCTGGGCTTGCAAAGATTTGTCAAACCAAAGCCAGCCACGGCAGAAGCCCTGTGTCTTGGAGAAACAGGTTTTGATTTGCTCTGGTACTCTGTTCAGCCCTGGTAGAGGGCCCAGTGCACAGGATTGGCATACACATGATGGGTCCTAGTGGGTCCCAGCAGCTAGGACCAGGAGTCATGTAGTCCTCCTGGAGTCAGACATCTAAGTGCATTTTCATGGTTGCCAAGCACTGTGGACTAAATGTGTGGGTGCTCCCCGATTCATACGTGAAAGCTCTAATCCCTAGTACGGTGCTATTTGGACAGGAGCTCTTGGGAGATAATTAGGTTCAGATAGTCATAAGGTGAGACTCCTGTGATGGACTAGTGGCCTTGTAGGAAGAAGAAGAAACCCAGTGCTCTTTTTCCACCATGTGAGGCTGCAGCAAGAAGGCAGCCTTCTAGATATCCAGGAGAGTCCTCTGCAAAACCAACATGAAATCTGCCAGCATCTTGACCTCATGCCCCCAAACTCTAAAACTGTGGAAATTCCTGGCCTTTTAAACTGTGGATGTTTGGTGTTTAAACTGCCCAATTCATAGTAAGTACTCTGTTACAACATCCTGTCTTAGTCCTCTTTGTGCTGCTATAACATAATGCCATGGACAGCATCGCTGGGGATTGAACCCAGAGTCTCGACACTGAGCCACATCTCCAGCTCTTTTCTTTTTTTATTTTGAGACAGGGTCTTGCTAAATTGCTAAATTGCCAGGGCTGGGCTTAGACTTGAGATCCTTCTGCTTTGGCTTCCCATCCAGGGCCTTGTGACTCATCATCCCATAGATGGAGCACAGAGAGGGAGAGGGAGAGGGAAAAGGAGGGGGGAGCAGGAGGGGAGGGAAGG
>NW_022900950.1:67079786-67084895 GCF_012274545.1 Fukomys damarensis | reverse complement strand
GGGGCAGGGAGAGAGAGATCAAGAAACAGATGGAACAAGAGATGGAACTTGCAGGCTCAAGCCCTGTCACAGTAGGCGCTGATCCATTCACAAGGATGGAACAGCCCCTGTCAGGGCCACCTCCCAGCACAATGTCATTGCCTTGGGGATGAAGTTTTCAACACGGTTTGGTTTTGGAAGGACACATTCAAATCACAGCACAGCCCTCAATGACTGCAGTGCCTTGTCTACTTCCCTGTTCTGCACAGATTTCTTTTCTATGCAAGTTCAAGTGGTAGCTTCTCCATAGTTCTTGAGAGCCTCTCTTCACCAGGGGAAACTCAGAGAAGGGAAATTAGTGCTACAAACTACAGTCTCAATTCTTGAAATTGGTCTCAGGGTGCAATTAATATTCATCCTTGTCTTTCCCCCTTCATTCTAATTTTTCTATCCTCTATTACACCTGAGGAGGTCTTGGTGGCTTACCTGTTGATGTGACCAAACCTTCATTCCTAAGGAATCTAAGTTCTTGTCTCCCATCCCCTTCTCAGGTACCATAGAAAGCCTCAGAAGGGACGCTGGGGTTCCACACATATCTTACTTGCCCCCACTGTATAAAAAGTTGTAATTCTTCCTGCTGATCGTTGTCAATTACCCTGCCATTATAGAGATTCCTTCTTTTGCTTGCTGGTCCCTGGACATTAAGGCTCAAAGTTGTCATGGCAACAGTCATATCTTACAGTTCAGTGAACTTTTGATATATCCCTGGGCAAGGCAAGGGGACAACGACTTCCAGCTCTGAAGTCACAAAGGCTGGAGCTCGTTTCTCCACTGGCTACGTGTCAAATGGTGGCAATGGATATCATCTCTGCTTCTGCCCTTCATTCTGGACCCATGCATTCCTCCTATTAGAGGCACAATGCCACAGACAGCTCTTTCTGATTGCATATGGCACCCTACCTTTTCAGTGTGCTGTCCTGAGCTGGGACCTCTGCTGGGACATTAGAAGGTTATTCTGGTATTCTGTGAGGCTAGATGTTACAGTTATGATATGACTGGTGCATCTCATGGTCATGGGCCTACTCCCATTCCTCTTTCTCTGCAAAATAGGCCTTCTGGCCAGATATTATGCTGTATGTTGTATGGAACACAATGTCTGGGTAAGCTCTCAGATACTACCAACTGGGGTTGTATGTGGAGAAAAGGCAAAATCATGCCCAGAAGAGAAATCTACCTCTAGGGTTTCAGACAGCTGGCCCTTCTGGAATAGTAGGGGACTGTTGTTGATATGTCACATAGTGGCCAGATGTTGTCCATGAAAAATGATGACATATTGGGTCTCAGCATTGGTGCTACTGATGACAGGCTGCATAATCCCTGGCAGCAGTAGTTAGATTCTCTTTAAAAAACAAGATGATATGTTCATACAGAGATTTCTTTAACTGAAATACCGAATAGTTTCTTTGGTGTGAAAAACTGTAATAGTACACAGGATCCTAATGAGATAATTAATAATGTGAAATAGGAAGTAAAGGGCTAAAGGTGTAGGGAGAGTGGGAAGGGTGGAGAAAAGGTAATAAGGGAGAGGAAAAAAATATGAGAAACTGAAAAAATGGAAATAAAGTGTTTGTAAATGGGGAGGGGAGAAAGGGGTGAAGGGAGGGCAGGGACAAGGGGAAAAAATGAGAATCAAGACCTATTATGTAAAGGTACAGAATCCCAATGATGAATGTAACTGTATTGTATACCTAGATTGTACTAATAAACTCAATAAAAAGGGCGGGAAAAAACCAAGATGGTAGCTGGGCGTGGTGGCGCACGCCTGTAATCCCAGCACTCGGGAGGCTGAGGCAGGATTATTGTTGTGAGTTTTGAAACTAGCCTGGGCTGCAGAGTGAGTACCAGGTCAGTCTCAACTACATAGTGAGAACCTGTCTCAAACAACAAAACAAAACAAAACAAACCAAGATGGTGTCCTTTGAGCCTTTCCACTCAACATAATCCTCTGCTAGTTTTTCTGGACTAGAGTACAATTCTATCACTTTGTCACGGCCATGTCACACAGCCTTTTTATCCTTTCTCTACCATCTTCTAGGAGAGCTCAGGTATTTGTACTGTGTCCAGCACTACCCAGGAGCCACCCTGCTTCCCAAGGCCCTTTCGAGAGTGCTAAACTTGGAGAAAATTCCCCTTAGGACAACAGATTCACGCTCATCCTGTTTTACAATTGACCTAATTGGTTAAGCACTCTAGACATTTCCTCCTACCTTCTGCTGGCAGTTTCTAGTTAACTTTTGTACTTTCCTACCTTGGGGGAAGGCAGGCTGGCATGTAGCCCTAGTTTTGAGCCTGGCAACCAGAGAGGAAATGGGGCAGCTCCTAAGGTAAACACTTAGCGTGGGTGGAATGAGGCACAGTGGGGAAAGTGCTAGGTCCTCCTACCTGGGTTAGTTTTCTACTGCTGCATAACAAATCCCCATAACCTTGGTGGTTTAAAACAACCTTAATCATTACCTTACAGTTTTGTGAGCTAGGAGTCTAGACCCAGCCCAGCTGGGTGTCCTCCTTAGGTCCTTTGAAGGCTATCATCTAGCTGGGCTGCATTCCTTTCTGGAGCTCAGGATCCTCTTTCAGGCTCACATGACAGTTGGAAGAATCCAGTTCCTTGAGGCTGTAGCACTGAGGTCCCCATATTATTGCTGGCTGTGATCGGGGCCGCTCTCAGCTCCTAGAGGTTGTGTAGTCTCCTCCACCAGTGCTTCTCCAGCCCCTCACAGCATGGCAGCTTCTTTCTTTGTGGCTAGGTGGAGAAACTCTGACCTCAGGGAGGATCCCAGGCTCTCTTGGAAAGCCTTTCTCCTAATTAAGTCAGGCTCACCCAGGGCAATCTCCCTCTTGATGACCTCAAAGTCTACTGGTTTGGGGACTCAATTAGTAGCTACAAAACCCCTTCACCTTGGCTCTGTTGGCTAGAAGCAAGTCACAAGTCAGCTTGCCTCAAGGGAGGGGTGTCTACAAGAGTGTGACTCACCGGGATCACCCTAGGGCGAGTCCCTGTACACCAGAGCAAGATGGGTCCCTGCAGGAACGTGGTAGTGAAGTCAGAGGTGCCTGGTTGGGGCCTCTAGTCCACTCGGCTCCTGCAGCAGTTCCCGGCAGCACATTTTCTTTTCGGTACCAGGGATTGAACTCAGGACCTTGCACTTGGGAGACAGGTGGCGGCACCACTGAGCTAAATCCGCTGCCTTGGCAGCACATTTTCACAGCACCACATGGTATCATCACAATCCATAATTCACAACTTCAGTGATGTGTTATATATTCAGGGTCTGTCTTCCCTACTGGAATGTTAGTTTTGTAGGGTTAGGGACTGTTACATCTTTACTGCCTAGGACAGTGTTTTTTGTTTGTTTGTTAATTTTATGAGGTAGATTCAAAAGTTACTGCATTGTTGAATGAATGAGTGAACAGGTACAGGAACAGCAAAACTTCCCTGACCAGACTGAACTGATCTAAGGGTGACATCCTGACCCAAACTAAGCCAATGAGTCTCTGGCCTACTGATTTTTAAATATGAGACTGACAGACAGTTGGACTCACAATGCCTTGGGCGGAATCATAACTGATAATATTCTCCAGAATGCAGTACCGTCTTGTGGGCCATGGCCCAGAGGATGCTATTTTGCAGCCTGCGGGGAATACCCTGGATGTGCCAGGAGAAAGAGGGAAGACAAGAACATCTGTTCTCTTCCAAGTCTAGACAGATGTTCTCCTCTTCTATATCAGTAGGTTCTAGAGACTCCTTTCCACAGCTTTCCCTTTCTGGCTTAAAGTAGTTTGAGTTAGATTTGGGGATCCTACTTAATGTACTCTGGAGGTGTTAGATGGCAGGGAAGCAAGCAGTCAGCTGGTCTTAGTTCACACATGGGTGTTGAGAAGGGGCCCTACAGAATGAGAAGACAGATTCCGGCTCAAAATGCAGAGACCAGGAAAGAAATGAGGCATCCAAATCAGAAAGGAAGAAGTAAAATTGTCTGTGTTTCCAGATGACATAATCACGGTGTACATAACTCTAAAGACTCAACAACAACAACAACAAAACCTGTTAGAGCTAGTAAATGAATTTAGTAAAGTTACACAATGCAAAACCAACATACCCAAATCAGTAGTCAACAAACCTTCCAACAAGAAAATTAAGAAAACAGTGTCATTTACAAAAAAATAATAAAATACTTGGGAATAAGCGAAGGACAGAAACAAAGGACTCTGCCCAGAAGAGGAGCAGGCGGGACCTCTGGGACAGAAAGCACTGCATGAGGTTTGAAGCACCTGAGGACCTGAAAGTATTTTTACCTCTCCCAGCTGCCTGGCTCAACCTGTCCTGTCCTGTCTGGCAGAAAGAAGATTATCCGGTCCTGGGAAGAATCCAATGCTACTTTTCCCACTGATGGCTCCTTGAGACATCATGTAGGTCAGATGCAATGGACACTTGCAGAATATTCCACAGCCCATTCATTCGTATTTTGATTTATTAAACATCACTAAGGCGAGATAAAGGAGGTTCCAATGGAAAGAAGAGAATCTGGATACTGACAATCCCGACAAACCACCTGAGGGCTGTCACAGAGAATGGGAGACAAAAGGAACATAAGTGAGCAAAGCCAGAAGTGGTTAATGGATGGAGCTCTCCGTGGGAGAACAGAACATCGTGGCATAATTGCATGTGGAACAGGTGAGTGTCCAATCGGACTCAAAGGCCCGAAGGAACGGATGAGAGGGCAGGGAAGATGCTCCATTTCTTCCCAGTGGGAAAGGGATAGAAAAACATATATATCTGGTGATTCGTTCATTTATTCAGCAAATATTTACAAGCACCCACTAAGTGGTGCCAGGCACTCTTTAACGACAATACAATGGAGAACAAGACAGGCAGAATCTTTGCCTTCCTGGAGTTGACTTTCTTGTGACCTCTGTTGGCAGCATGGACATGTAGGTCTTCCTTCCAGCTGTCAGTGCCACCTCTAGAGATGCCAGGAGTAGGTGGTGGGAGCAGGGAGAGGCAAGGTGACACAATGCTTCAAAGCCTCAGTGTTGGGAAGACAAGGAAAGGGAAGGATGGAGGGGGAGGGG
>NW_022900950.1:67050658-67079626 GCF_012274545.1 Fukomys damarensis | reverse complement strand
AGCAGATATGGAATGGAAGCTGTAAAGACAGAAATCTATAGAGGGAAATGCAAAGAATTAATGAGAAGGGAGGAATGTTTAGTTAGTTAATTAATAATTAAAACCTTCATGTTACATGTAGACAGAGAAATATGTAAGATGCAGAAAGATAGGAAGAATAAAAAAATTGCAAGGGTATAGGGAGGAGGAGTATGAAGAAAAAAGCTTAGCTCTGGGTTACTAGCAGCTGAACCAAAAAGAGAAACAACTGTACTTATTGTCCATAAATAAATATTGTCTCAAAGTATATTATATTTTGCCTCAAAGTATATAAGCAGTATATAATATATATTATATACATATTTCCATATATATGAGACAGAGGAAGAGAGAGAAAAGAAAGAAACGTAAGTTTTGTGTCCCTGAGATCTAAATTTATTTAGGAGCATTTTTATACAAGATGAGTTTATAACATCATGAACTCTGTCTTAAGCTGTAGATTTACCAAAAATGCAAGGGTTTACATTTCTTTTTTGCCTCGTCAGTCCTCCATAAAAGGCTGAGGGTGTTATTTAAATTACAAAGGAAATTCTGCAGAAAGTAAAGATGATAATCATTTGGCTTTAGGATGACAAAGCTTACTCCAGAGGGAGAAAGGGAGAGAGGAAGAGAGGGAGGATATAAAATGAAAATGTCAGAACAGTTGAGCAACAGAGGAATTATCACTCTAACTCTGGGTTTGTCAACTCTGACACAGTTGTCCTGAGAAGTCACTCGTGGTGGAGGCCATCCTGGGGATTACGGATGGTTAGCAGTATCCTGGCCTTGGGCTAGCAGTTGCAATCACACCCCCCATCCCAAGGCCCTGAAATATCTTTAAATATTGTCAAAACCCCTCCAGTTGGGAAACATTGCTCTAATTGTACGATGCCTTGTCTTTCATATCTGTGTAGTCTGCAACAGTTTTTTCATGTTGCACATACGTTTCTATATGTACTTATCTTGTTGTATCCTGCCTTTTTCATTTAGCCTCATGACGAATGTTGTGGATGACTAGAAAAACGTCCTGACATTTGAGAAGGATAGCCAAGACCTTTGTAAATCCCCAACAGGCAAATGGCATGGGAGTACATAATGTCTCACATAATTTGTGTTTGGGAATGAAGAGAGAGCAATGCAGCTGCTCCAAGACTCTGATCATGAGCAGCTGATGAGCTTCATTCAGTAGCTAAAGTACCTGGTATCCGCTTTCCAACACTGCCGTTCATTTTAATCGTTTGTCTCAGCTGGGTTACAAATTAGTACAGACCACAGGTTCCCTGGGTCTCTCTGGAGTAACTGAAGGGATCCAAGCTTTCCAAATGCCCAGGACTACTGTCGACATTAGGGACCTGTGTGCTGACACTGAGCAGCCGTTGGCAGTCCAATGAGCTAGTGCAATGTTAGAGCCTAAGAGGGCATTCACTGGTGCAACACAAGCCCACAAAAGCAATACATTTTAAGTATATGATTTTGCAGATAAAACTATTTCAAAATAGGAAATGGGGTGAAAAGGTGGTGGTAAAAATAGATGCCAATTTCAAGTTGACATATAAATTGGACGTTACAACTTTGACTTTATGTCAACATCATTTCCAAAGTTCTAAAGGCCATACAGGTAGGACATAGGCCTTGGAAGCCAGAGCCAAGTGGGAACTTTACCTTCTGTGTAGAAGAATGAACTGGAAATCATATCTGCTCTTGGATCATCTGATGGTGAGCTCAGCAATCTGCTTAGGTTATAGACCTGAGAGGTGATCTCAGCAGTGCTCAGACTTGAAATACACAGAGCAGGTACTAATGGAGCTGACTGGATATGGAAATAAGATCTTCGCCCAAAAGAACTTTGTTGCTAACAACTTTGGTCTCCTGAACAGTCATTTAACTTCTGCTAACTCCAGGTCTACCACGAGCCAATGCTAACTGGGAAAGGTACTGGGTTGTGAGGAATAAATGAAAAGGAGGAGTGTGAAAGAAGTGTAAAAACTTTAAATGGGGGATATGTGGGGCCAATTCATGCCATCACCGAGCAGCCTGGTGCATTCCTATAGTACAGAAAGTTTTGAATGTAGATTTGACAACAGCCAAAGCAGCAACTCATGGTGCCATTTTCTCAAAAGTCTTAGAAGGCCAGGGCCAGGGATTTAGCTCAGTGGTTCCGGCGCCTGCCTTGCAAGCACAAGGACCCGAGTTCAATCCCTGGTACCAAAAAAACAAAACAACACAAAAGTCTTAGAAGGCCAGAAGCAAGGGTGAATTTAAGTCTTAGGAATGAAGTCAGAACATGTTTGTCTTTGTACTCACACTGAGGTCCAAGTGTGATGATGAAATGTCAGGGAAAATTGTTGACAAACTTTTAAAATCTTTCAAGTCTGTAACCCCTTGTTCGCATTTCCTGTTGTCCAACGTTTGGCAATGAAGAAGACAGGAACAGCAATAGATTCTATGCCTTCCTGCCACATAAAGGAGCTCCTAGCAAAGTCATCTAATCCCCCCAGAGCTCAATTCCCTCAACTGTCAAACTGGAAATGTAGGGCATGACTTCCTTCTTGGGGGTGGCAAGGCTTAAATAAACCTGGTGACAGAAAATAGAATGTCTTTTGCCAGTATCAGGTATTATTACACAATTTACTTTTTATTATTAGCTCCATTGCTTCTCAGTGGAAAGACAGGTGAAGAAGGCCAGAGATACTAATGAGTGAAAAGAAACTTGGGAATTGCCACTAGATTTCCAAAATTCGTAGTTTTTTTCCCTTCTACCATGAGTCAAAGTTTAGCTGTATGTTGAAATTCTGTTCTACTGCAATGGAAAAGAAATGTTTACACATCAAAATGGATGAATCATAAGTATTGTGCAAAAAAAAAGTCTCGAAAGGATACATAGAATGCAATTTTTTTATATAAGAGGTAGGAAAACATATATAGCCAATAAAATTGTTTAATAACATATACTTACATATGAAATTATAAATAAAAATGAGAGGGAATGTGTTGGGGAGGGCAAAAAGGATATCTTAAATTATACCGTTGTATTTCTTAAGCTGGTTGATAGATATAAGTATAATTCTTTTATTATTTTCATTTAATAAGTAGTTTAATGAGCATATAATTTTTAAAACTATGTCATTATATGTTCACAAATTTTGTGTGTGTGTGTGTTTGTGTGTGTGTACTATATACAAGGGGTCACCAAAAATACAGTGAATGTTTAAAATTTAAAAATTACAGGGGGCCGGGGATGTAGCTCAGTGGTTCTGGTGCCTGCCTCGCAAGTGCAAGGGCTCGAGTTTGATCCCTGGTACCAGAAAAATCAAATTAAATAAATAAGTAAATAGATAAAAATTACAGTCAAAGCAAATTGCCATTAATCCCTCTCAAAATACTCCATGTCTCTTCAAACACACTTACCCCGATATTCTTGCCACTTCCTGAAGCAGTACCGGAAGTCCTCTTCTGCGAGTGTCTTTGGAAGGTGTGATCACAAATATGGAGAATGCTGCCGCTGAGGAGCATCTGGTGGGAGGGCGGGCTTGTAAAAGCATGTCCATGTGTCCTTAGTCACCAGATCCAGCAACATGTGACTTCTGTACCTTCCCCAAAGTCCCAGTGACTGTGAGAGGTGAATGTTTTAAGTCCGTTCAGGACACTGATGCAGCCAGCACAGCCCGACTCAGGACATTGTCGAAAAAGGACTTGCAGAGCTGCTGCAGAGAGTGACACGAACGACAGGATGAGCATGTTTCCAGGGAAGGAGAGTGTTCAGTGGGTGATTAATGGCGACATGTGTTCTAGTATAATGAATTTTTAAAATTTTAAATACAAATTGTATTTATCACATCTTGTATATATTCTCCAGTATATGGGCTACTCTGTATAATAAAAAAAATTTAAAGATCCTTCATACCTCGAGAATCACACTATATTGAAACCTTATTAGAATTCTTTTCTGTTTCGGTTGATTTGCTCTTCAACTTGGACCAGCAGGAGACTGTTACTGGACTTTTTTCTCACATCTGCATTGTGTCTCCACCTGTCTGAGGCACGTGGCAACATCAGCTCTTCCCTCTCCCTGAAGGCACTCTCTTCCTCAGGCTCCCTTCCTTGGGGGTCTCAGCTTAAGCACCATTCCTTTTTGTTGTTTTGGCACCAGGGATCAAACTCAGGCCCTTAAGCTTGCAAGGCAGGCGGTGAAACCACGGAGCTAAATCCCCGGCCCAAGCATCATTCCTTTTAAGAACTCTTTTTCAAGTCTTTGACTAGGTTAGGTCTTCCTACAAGTTCCCAGAGCATCCTGTTTGTCTCCTTCCTAATATTCATCACACTTGCAAATCCTGCAGTTCTGTTCTCCCAAGAGTACACAATGTCGCCAAGCAGTAGCCATGTCAGTGGCAGGATCACTACTGCCTGGCCCAGCATGTGATGTGCATGCCACAGCATGTGTAGAATGAAGACTGCCTGGCAAAGCTGGTGGACACGTGCAGGCAGATCTGGATATGAGATTATTAGATCAACTGTATCAGCTACATTTGGGGCACTGTTTCACCCATGCTTTCTTTCCTAAGACCTTAAGGACCAATTAGCACCAGCTCTAAATAGTGGAAAGTAATATCAAGTTTCCCACTATTCTATTTAGTCTGTCCCAGCAATTGCTTCGTGCTGGTTGTAATAAATTGGGATTGAGATGATGATATCACTCTGAATGCCTTTCTGTGACTGCTCTGAGGAAAAATAGCAGGTTCCTCTTGGAGAGGGGAACAGGATAATGCATTATTTGAGTTATCACTAAAATCAGAAGGTACATGAAGGAGCCACATAATTCATCTAGACAGCAATCACCGTGGAGTTATGCAGGTCTCTTATGTAGCTGATGAAACAGCCAAACACCCGACAGTGGTAAATTATTCCTTCTGTCACTAATAGCAATGGCAAAAGAAGCATCAAGGCCACAGACACGGCAAATGGTGGGAGGAGGGGCTCTTCAAGCTGCCTGAGTAAAAGTTTGATATTTTTTTTTATTGCTTTCTTATACTCTTGATCTTTGAGGTAGGCATGGTGACCTCTCCGCGCCAAGCCTGGGCCTCCCCATTCTGCCAACATCCCGTGGCTTAGCTGGCACCTTTCACTCCTGAGAAGGAGCACACGACGTGTGGGAGTTTTTCTTTTACACTTCTCATCAAATAACTCAGCAAATGTGTGCTTCTTTTCTCTCATAGTTAAAGTGTCGACATGATGTAATAAATTTCTGAGTTTTAAAAGCCTTATAGCTGGGGAGTCAGGGCAACATAGGCATTTGAAATATGGTGATTAGGAAGTGTTTTGAGTGGTTTTAAGGACTATAGGCAAAACATTAAATTATACCAATATTCTTGTTTAGTTAAACTTTTTAATGTTTTTTAAAGCCCATCAAAATATGGATAAGTAAATTCTTGGGCCTGATACCAATTTGAGTCAAATTCCAACTAATAATGTTCCACCCCTAAACCTTCTCCTTAACAGCCCATTACATTAAACTGAAAACAGAATTCTTAAAACACTCTCTTATGTTGTCTACCCATGAAATAAGCATTCAGACTTTCAACAGATGTCTTTAATAGAATTCTTATTAAAAAGAATATAATATAAAATAAATTTAGACTGTTAGTCTAGCACAATTATTAAAGTAATACTTGTGCATAATCACATCTTAATTGGGAGAAAAAAAATCCTGTGGACATAATAATCTTCTGAGAATGGGCCATCTACTCATTTACCCAGTCAGCTCATTATCCCAGATTATGATTGTTAACATTTTCTCCATATCATGAGCCCCAATTTTCAGGAAATTAAAAGTTGGTCAGGGAAAAAAAAACTTCCATTTAACAAATATCAGACTAAGAGCAAAGTCCTCATAGAAATCTTGGGAAAAAAAATTAACTTTTTCTCAGTTATGAGTGCCAAAAACAAAGTTCTGTGGTTTCAGGCACTTTTAAGTTTTATAACTTGAAAGTAAGATTTTGAATGAAAAAAAAACACAAATTTCAAGTCTAAAGTATAGATTAATGCCTCAGGTCTGATTTGAAGATGACACAAAGCTAGTAAAAATAACCAAAGTAGTTGTCGGGAAATTTGCTCTATTGTGCATGAATATTTCCAAAAACATGACAATGTGTGGCAGCATTGAATTTTGGTTTCTGCCTTCAGGCCTGCAATATGAAAATCATTACCCACTTTAGTTAATTAGATAATAACTGGAATTTACATGGTATCTTTCATTTCAAGATACTAAACGAAGTGAGAGGGCCACTTTCCCACTCAATGGTCTGTCCTTCTCGTGGCTAGCGCTAATGGGAGGAAATCAGAGGTCGGTGCCACTGAGGCATTCCTGAAACTGTCCTCCCATGTTAACAAAGGAAGATCAGAAAGGAGTCTCAATCAAGGTCACACAGCAAACTGAAGCTAAAGTGAATGTCTTTCCCTGGTAGCCATGTATTCACATTGTGTTGGGCAGTGGCCTCATGCTCCTTTCTCATTTACTACTGTGTTTCAGACAGGCCTGGGAGACAGCTGTAGGTCAGCAGTTACAACAAGTCCAGCTCTGCAGGTGGCTGAGCCTGCATGGACGAGCAGGGGACAGAGCAGTTTCCTGATCTGGCAGACCTCAGCTTGACCCTTGATCTGGAACATCTCAGTGACTGCAGAAGAAACTTGAGCATCTGTCCACTGGGAGATAGAAGAAATACATGTTCTCTAAGGTATTTTTAGGAGTTCTCTCTAAGGAAGAGAATTCGGCAGGTAAAAACAATCGGTAAAAGTTAGCTATCATTATTTCCTTATCTTGCTTCTCATTTATTTCTAAGTTATATTTCAGGCACACTATCTAAGAAGACAGCTTGAACTACCTTATCTATGTAGGAAATAGAAGGTTATGATCCTTTCCTTTTATGTGATATATGAAACTTGACCATGAAGTTAAACAAGCAACCATGATAAGGGAGCAAGACGTGAGATTCAGGATTCAGAAAGCCTGGTCCTTGACTCCAGCTCCACAGTGTCAGCGTCTCTGACGTCAGGTGCGTGCGTGTGCGTGTCTATTTCTAATATGCAAAACAGAACAATAAATTTTACCTACTTCACTTAGGTTCTGTGGAGATTGAATGGGAAGACAGATGTGAACATATTTTGAAAGCTATAAGGCACTTAATTTAAATAGAGTATCAGTAATTTCTGTAATGCTCAGTGTTGCTTCTGATTGGTTTCTAGATCCCTATTTTTCCTTAAAAGTGTGTTTTTATTTGAAACAATTGTTATTTATTACTCATTTATTAATAAGACATGAAAATATTTTGGTGACAGCCTATTTGTAGCAATGAACCAAAAATAGATTCATGGTTTAACATTGATGTTCTGTTTTCCTTCCTTTTTTTTTTTAAGTTGAGTCTTCACAATTTGTTGGAGAAAAGAGAAGGGCTGTATTGCTTAATAGCTCTTCTACTAAAGTTCACCAAATTGTACTTGATGTTCTGACAGCTATTGGTTACAGAATATGTGTTTTCTACTTGGCCTTATTAAACACCCACATACGATTTGCTTTGATATCAAAGTGGTCATACTAGTGTGGTTGAAATAACTAGAGAGATTAAATTTGTCTGAAACTTCCTGGCTTCAAGAGCTAATCTCAAGTGACAGAGTTATTGAGATATTTTGACCTGGAGAAGACCCTTAGGAAAAGCATAAATATTTGATGTAAACACACTGGCTCCTTCCTCTGGCAAGGTGACTTATAGTCAGACATCAGAAAATTTCAACTGGACTTGGACCAACCACTTTACGAAGCTAAAACTATTTCAATTGGACTTGGACCAACCACTTTACGAAGCTAAAACTGAGTCTTTACAAAACCATTTTTGCCATTTTTGTCAGTAGATCCAAGTTAGACTCTGAAAATAGAGAGAACCTGTAAGGTTGAAGATTAGAAGGGACTAAGTGCTTCCCATTTGCTCCCTCTGGGATTTCTGTCTGCTTGCTATGGCTGTGTGCAGAGACACTGTTTCCTATAGCTGCAAGAGAGCCCAGTATGAGGTCCTCTAATACTTGCTGAGCTAGCCTTGTTGCATCCCCTCACTGATGCCAGCTGAGCTTCTCTTAAAGCCCTGTTTCAGTGCCACAGGAAATTTCCTGCAAGACTTTGGATTTTAACAATTCCATCCTCATACCCTCTTCCCTCAAGCCAAGAGATTATAACCACTTCCTGCAATTATTACCTTCCTGGCACCTTAATATTCTCTTTTCAGGCTTTTAGTTATTACACTAGTCAGAGATCTGCACAGAAACAGGCCTAATTGGATATAAATAGCTATATAAAAGAAAGATTTTTGTGGGGTTTTGTTTGTTTTATTAATATATATTTGTTAAACATAATGGATACACTCATTATGGAGGCCTGGTGCACGTGCATCACATTTTAATCCTTCTTACCTCCCCTTCCCTTCCCTTCCCTTCCATCCCTTCCCTTACCCTCCATTCTTAGATTCCCTTCCCATCTGCAAAAGGTCTACCTCCCTGTTTCCTATCCTAGCCATGGTGATTGGATTAGTGGAACATGAACTTCAGACCTCCTTGAAGTCAGTGTTACCTTCTTAAACTTCCAAGTTACGTGAACCAATACATTCCCATTTTTTTAAAAAAAGTGAGGTTGACTTGTGTATTTGTCACCAACAAGCTCTTAAATCATAGGAATGAACCTTTAACAATGATACTTTAGCAAAGACTCGATGGGTGTATGGGTAGGCAGCAGGCAACAGCCCATGGCCTTCAAGCCACACACAGAATGGAGCTGACAGTGGCTCCTGTAGCCTTGAGCCTGCCTAGGCAGCTTCTTGCTCACAGGCCTAATTCTGCATGACTTTGCTGATGGAGACACAGAAGAGTTGGTGGCAGCAGCTTGGTTCTTCTTTATCCCCCACAATATGTGAGACCCATGTAACTTTCTGCATGCATATCCTAATTGAAAATTTATCTTAATTACAGAGATGAGGACAGGACTAAAATAGTTCCTCATACTATTTTCTAAATATGGTTATCTGATACTGAGGGGAATTGGCATCTATTAAATTGCCGTAACTGCCAAATTTGGATGAATCGCCTTCATTTCATGACCAGCCTAAGAATTACGTATCATCGTCCACTTTTTAAAGATGAAGAGCATGAGGCTTAGAAAGATGAAGCAACTTGCTCAAGGTTTCAAGCTAACAGATTCAAATCCGGTTCCCTCTGACACTGAAGTTCACTCTTTCCATATCAGGAAAAACGAAAGAAGTAAACACTTTGCTCAAAGGGAAAAGATGGCTACTGAAAGCATCTTATCTGTTACTTCACTTTTTGTTTTTCCACACCTATAGCCCAGAGCAGAAATGTGGCTGGAAAACTGTGCTGAAGTAGCAGTGCAGGCAGGACTCTAGACTAGAGAGGGAACGGAGCAAGAGCAATAGTGCTTAGAATGCTAGGCAAGTCTGAGGCTGCTCCTAGTCCAGCACGACAAATTGAGGTTTATATTTGTTGAGTGATTTAGTGTCACTCATTAGTGCATTTTATACTTCACTGAACTTAGATAGGCAAATTATATAAACACTTTATATATAAGCAAAACATGTCAGATGTCAGGACTCAAAATATGTATTTAATTAAAGAAATAGATCTCTTAATACCAAAGCCCTAAATACATATTAAATAATACCCTAATCTAAAGGTAAATGAGATATTAAGTGACCCACATAGACAGTAATACCTCCATTAATGAGGCAAATGCATGCCAACAGCACACTTGAGTGTCAGAAGCTTCATTACCGCACGCAGCAATAATGCAGAAGTCATAAGGACCACCCAAGTAGGACAGAGAGGAGTGGGTAGAGTACAGAGTTATTAAATATTGATCAATATAACATCAAGCAGGCTGCCAGAAAATCAGTATCTGGAAGTTCTAAAATAGTGAGGGGCATTAAGAGGAAGTAGAAATCACAGGGCTAACCTGTGATCCTTCTGGGATGCATAAAAATGGTTTGAAGAGCAAACTTGTGGGGTAGCCTGGACTAGTACAGAATGGTCACAACCTGATTTGGTAAACTGCCACCAGCCCGCAGACAAGCCCAGAGAGAGCCGGGCCCGGCCAGACACATGTTTGTAAGAAGACAGACTGCCTGGAGGGGAAAGATGGTGGTCTGACTCTCTCCCTTCCCCTCTAGGAAGTTCGTAACTGCAACAGAGAAGAGAGGGGTCAGGGTCACACGTATGTGATTTTATTATGTTGCATATTACACTGTCCTTTTGAAAGTCCCTCAATAATGGGGGATGTCTCTCATTACTCCACTAGAATTAAAAGACCCAGAACATTTACCTGGTTGAGGTTTCATATTGACTGGAATTCATTAAGTGTAGCTCATCAACAAATCAGATAATCAGTACATGGAAATGACCTTGGTCAGAACATTTCCTTTCTTAACAAAGGAGAGGAGTCTGGAATGAGAGATGACACTGGGCAGCAGAAGCAGCCAGAGATTGTAGGACTCAGAAACCAGAGGCCGGGGAACCCCTAAATCTTTCTGATTTCCTATTTATACCATAAACCATGCAGGACAAACACACTCTATATACGGAGGTATTTTTGTCCTGTGCAGCTGTGTGGCTTAGCAGGAGCTTTGCTGTCGAGCCGTATGACTCATGCCAATACTGCTGCATGTGATTTATGAAGACTTAAAGAAAAAGAAAACAGCCTGCTCCATGATGAAGGAGCTTCATTTTCAGAGGATTTGTTCATCAGGGACCATAGTACTTCGTGGTCCTTTCTTGTTTGCTTTCTGTTTGAATGAAACAGTGAGGTTCCCTCCTCCAGCAATGGCCTTCTTGCATCCCCTTCCCCACCTGCCCTATTTCTAATGGAATAATGATACCTGTATCAGAAGAGCAGATAGCCATAATCAGAGAGTCAGTGGCCTTCAGCCACCCTGCAAGTTTAGTGATGGTGAAACTTGCAAAACCATCCTATTTGAGGCATTTCTTGGACGTGGGATGCCTGCCTCAAAAATGAATCTACAGCCAAAGGCATGGGGAAAAGATTGAAAAGGAACTAGGCTTTATGGGTAACCAGGCTAATAGTTTTTCACAGATTGTCTCCCTGTGCCATAGTTTGCATGTTAGATGTCTCCCTAAAGGCTCACATGTTGAAAGCTTGTCCAAGGTGGTAGTGTTGAGGTGGGGGAAACTTTTAAGAGCTGGACTTTTAAGTCTGGTGGAAGGTCCTTAGGCCAATTGAGTGCACATCCTTGGAAGAGACTAGGGTAGTTCTCAGGGGTCATGGTTAGTTCTTGGGAGAAGATTGTTACAAAAGCTTGAGCCCGGGCCTTCTCAATTGCCCTGGCTTCCTGTTGAGATGTAATCCTTCCCTCCCACACCTGCTCCTGCAGTCACCATGATGTGATATGTGGAGAGTAGCCTTCATCTGAGTTGAGCCAATGGCAGTGCTGTGCCTTTGAAACTCCAAACTAAGTAAGTCTTTTTCTTCATAAGTAGTCTGCCTCAAGTCTTTTGGGGCAGTCACAAAAAGTCTCACTGGTTAGGACATCTTCAGTTCAGTTGTTTTCCTAAAATGGCCCCTGGGGAATGAATAGTCAACAATCTCCACCTGACGATCCCCAACAGGGAGTCAGAAAGGAAAGGGCTGAGACTTCTAACTCCAAAGGGTTTCCAAATCCTACCCCAGAAACTTCCCAAGCTGGACTTAACTAGATCCATCTCTTTCATACAATCCCTCCTTGTTCAACAAAGTCAATGTCTACATTTATGTCTTGAGAAATGGAGAAATCAGGTCACTCCAGGTTTGTGGCTGGGCTGTAACACATAATGGCTATGCTTTGTCGTAAAGTAGTTTCAATTAAAAAAGCAACTTTGGCAATATCTTGTTTATCTTCTCCCAGAAATGCACTGTAACTCACCAATCCCCTTGCTACAATGGAAGAGAATAAATGTTCACAAGAATTTGTGAATAATGTAGTTGTAGGGCCTGCCCTTTGAATACCTTCATCTTAAATTGAATTGTGGGAGGCTCAGGATTAAGTTTGTATTGAGGTTGTCTAGCTCATTAATAAGATATATAGCTTATCTTATTCCTTTGAAAGATGAAAACAAAACAGAATTGGAAGATTTGCAAAAGGAACTTGAGATGACAAATCTAAAGATACTAAAAATGTATGCCAATAAGCATCTATTTTTTATATTAGAAAATTTAAAAACAAAACAAATCAACATTTTGATATACACCCCCCCAGGAAGCATTACACCTATCTTATCCTTTGCTTGATTTTGCTTGGGGATAGTTTGTGTATGATGCTTCTAATGCAGGCTTAGGCTTTTGTGTTTAATTTTTGTGTGATCCAGCCCCCACCCCCGCCTCCACCTCCACACACACTAAGAACCTGAGCAATTGGTTACAGGTAGTTGTTTTAATCCCTACCCTCGGAAGCTTTGAAGGCGCTCCCAGCTGCATCAAAGTACTTCATTGCTCTGTGCCTCTGCCAGGCTTCAAAGCCTCACTAGAGGGATTTGTAGTGCAGTCGACCCTCTCCTTCCAAAGAAGCCATTACTCTCCATTTGTTGTGCAAATTTTTAAGGAGATTCTCTAGAATCTTCCTGCATCTACCACTTTGCCTCAGAGTGGCTCTTTCTAGCTGTTATTAAGAACTGTGTTGGGAAATTATCCAAAGGAAAAAGTTAGAGTCAGAAAGCCTGGAACTAGTCCTGTTGACTTTATGGTCTTCCAGGATGTGCTGTGTCACACCCTGTTTTGCTAATCTAGAAGGTTCTACCAGCTGCGTAGTTGGGGAGCTTTCCCTCAGGAGCTGGGAGGAAGCTAATTAGTTTTGATTGAAGTTGCAATTAAAGAAAAAAGTCTCACCTTTATAAAAATCATACCTAGAGGGGTCTGAAAGGAACAGAAGTCCTAAGACCCAGGAGGAAATACATGATCTGGGTCGGACTGTCTAATGATAGAAATTCTATCATTTTGTGTCGTCCAGTTGGTAGCTTCCAACCACCTGAGATGACTGAGAGATCCACACAGGGCTGGCAGGACCGAAGAGCCCTATTTTTAATTTCTTTTCATTTTAATGTAAATGGCTGTCGGTAACCCGGGTGTGGCTACACATGCCTATAATCCCAGCTACTTGAGAGGCTGAGACAGGAGTATCAAAGATTTGAGCCCAACCTAGGCAAGTTAGTGAGATCTTGTCTCAAAATAAAACAAAAAACAAGAAGAGGTAGAACACTTGCCTAGTACGTGTGAGGCCCTAGCTTCAATCCCCAGTGAAGATGAAAAGAGAAGGAAGAGGAGCAGGAGGAGGAGGAGGAGGAGGAGGAAGAGTAGAGGATATATACAAAATAGACAAAGAACTTTCACAGTTAATAATAAGAAAAGTAAATTGACAATTTAAAGTGGACAGAAATTTGAAAAGATAAAGATATAATAAACGAGTATATGAAGAGATGCTCAAAATTGCTTTTTTTATTGAGAGCAAAGTAACTTAATGGAATACCACACAGACCTCATAGAATCACTCAGATTTAAAAGTCCAAGTAACAAGGACATAAACAAATTGGAATTCTCATTATTATGTCATCCACCAAGCGGGGGGAACCCAAAATAAAAAAAATGCAAACAAACAAAACACACCTAATTTGCTATAAGTTGTAGTGAATGGCTACTGTATTGAAAGGGCACAGCTGTAGGAATTAACTCTGTGTGTGTGTGTGTGTGTGTGTGTGTGTGTGTGTGTTTAGAAAATCTAGGACCTATGATGGAAAAAAGAGAAAGGAAAGAGAGAGGAAGAAATAAAAATTAGATGGACCTTACTGGAAAAATCTTTTGGACTTGTTCCCTAATCTGTTCACCCGGAAATAGGAGATGACTTGGATCCACCCTAAGGGGAATGGTGCCATCATTTATTTTCATTAATCTTTAGGGAGCGAGGCTGCCATGCCTACATACAGGCTGGCACTTCCCTGCACTTGTGCCAACTGATTGATAGCATTTCTAGCAGTCCTGTGCTTGCTCGCTCGGCAATGGACAAGGGAGAAAGGAAATCGCCTCCTCATTGACCGGCCTGAGCCAATAATGTGTCACTGCGTGCAGCTGTCAGTTTTATACATCAAGAGTGTCCAATAACAGGTAGGACACCCGCCCTTCTAAAGCGACATAAATCAGGAGTTGTAGAAGCAGAGAGGGGTCACCAAGAGGCCACAGGAATCTCAGGCCTGTCCACTTGTCTGATCTGGGACCTTCAAATTGTTGCCTGGGTTGGCCAAAACAAACAAACAAACAAAAAACCCCAGGAGATTCTGCATTGGGGATTCCAACTGTGTGGAAGCCAGGAGCGACCTCCTGAGGGAAAGCAGCAGATGGAAAGACTGAGCGAAGGTACTGTCCAGAGATGTGCCGAGAAGGTCTCTGCTGATGGGAAGGGTGGGATCTCAAATTCCTGCAGCTGGGAAGACCCCTCACCCCCCCTGGGGGTCCCACCCTCCTCCTCCAAGTTCATTTCCTGCCAGCTTCTAATTAGGAGACACCGAACAAGAAATCTTGGAAAGAATAAAAAGCCAGACATTAATAAGTTTTTCTCCAAGCAGCAAAAAGAAAACTTGCTAATTAACCCACATTTCACTTCTGTAAAGTTGTCTGTTCTCCTTTCCCTCCTCATGGAGGCACCTGGGCCCAGCATTTAGCAAGGAATGGTGATGTTTTACTATTACTTGCTGCTGCTCCTGCTGCTGCCACCCGACTTCCTGGCCAAGAGAGCTGCGTTTTTCATGGGGACTTGTTTTGTTTTTCCCTGTGGGCAGCTGTAACAATGTAGATTAAACAGGCGGAGAAGCGCTACTCAATCCGTCAACCAGGCACACGTCTCAATGCCACGTTTAGCAGGTACGGCTCAAAAAGAGAAGTTCTGGGCTGTTCCTGGGAGGGCATGGCCTTTGGACTTTGGGTCAGGCACTAAGGGTCTCGCAGCGTGCACACAGGGCCTTGCATATAGGGCCTGGCTTATTCAGCCCCCAGCAGCTCTCCCCCTTCCTCTCTGCTGTCTTCACCCTCGCCCTGCTCCTCCCCTTCCCCTGCTGCCACCAGCTTCTATCTCCATTGTTCCCTGAAGCCCAGCAGCCAGTGTGCAGCCAGTGTGCAGCCAGGCCCAGCACATGCTCCGCAGCCAGCAACTTCCTCGGAAGCTGCGGTGCATAATTACAACCAGCTGCTCAGGGCTGCTGGCCGGGCAGCTCTGCGCTCTGCAAACAGCCGTCCTGATGCTGGAGTTGCGGGAGGCAGGCGGCAGCCCGCTCCTGGCAGCTGCAGCAGGTTCTCCCTAGGAAGCACCCACACCCTCGTAAAAAGAAGGGGTGGCCCTTCCTTCTCTCGACTGGTCGGGGCCTCTCTGATCTTCTTCCTTGCAGGGGCTCCTGCGTGTTTTAATTGTTCATGGGAAGACCCCAGCTCTGTCACCTGTGGCTTCCAGTTGCCCAACTGGCCTTTGTGTGCGTGGGCACCACCAGGGGTGGGATGCTGTGTCCTAGGTAGTTGCACTAGGGGCTCTGGCTTCTGGTCGCATCACAGCTGAAGCATTTTGTGAACCGGTACAGAGATGGGTGGGAAATGTGTACCGCCCCCAGCAAGGAGGCGAAAAGACAATTGATGTTGCTCAAAAACAAACAACAGTGAAAATCCAAACAAGCTGAGCTTAACCTCCCTAAGGAGGACAGCATGTGGGCCCCCACCTCCAAGCTGCGGTTCATTCTGAGGCCTCAGTGATCTTTCAGGCTTGGCTACAAGGATGACTCTGATCCAAAATTAGGCTTTGGGATGTGTGACACAAGGCTTCCAGCCCCACCCACCGCCTCTCTCTGCCCTATGCTGTTTCTTCCAGCCTGGCTCTGGGCCAGATCTGGCCCTTCTGGCTCCCGAGGGAAGGGCTGGCCACCGTGTTCTGTTTCCAGGCAGAGTTTGAGCGTGGGTGAAGGTGCATGGTGCAGTTCAGGAAGAGGAGACCAACTTGCTGCGAAGGGTGCCCAACTCCGGTCGCTCACCTCAGCTTCCCCAGGCTGGAGAGGGGCATGCAAGAGACAAAGCAGGTGTGCCGCCAGCGCTGCCCACGCTGCCCCTGCCCACCTGTGCCTTCTGCCACAGGCTCCCAGTGGTCCTTTGGCAGCTAGAGGGCTGAGCTGGGAGATTCTGCTCTGTCACACTCAGCAACAGCCTTCAAGGTGGGAAGCAGCTGGGAGACCCTGTGGAAAAGGAACCGCTCATTTCCAGGACAGCTTCCTGGGATGCCGGTCCTGGCGGCCACAGCTCACCTGGGCAGAGAGAGCAGCACCTCTGAGAGAGCATCATTCTTCTGTCTCAGCCTGGGCAGCCACATCACAGCCAGCAGCAGCCCTCTTTGGTACTGTGTTTCCCATGTGTGGCCCTTCTGGTCTCAGTGTTGAAAAATCTCAAGCGAATTTGCCTGCTGTGCCGTCTCGGGAAGGAGGCACTTTCAGGGAAGGAAATATCACAGGAACCTGGCTCGGCAAGTGGTTTTGGGTGCTGGAAATGAAAGCCATGGCGAGAGTATGGAGAAGCCACAGCTTTCTGGGTTTCTTCATCAGTCTCTGATCATCCTGGCACTCTAATTCCCCCCAGGAAAAGAAAAAAAGGAGGGAGAGAGACAGGGACTAATTTAAGTGCTTTTCCTCTGACCCTTGAGCCCAGTCACCCTTTAGAAGCACATACAGAACCAGTGCAAGGCAGAACTGTTTTCCCCCCACCCCAATATTCTCGTGCAGTGTGAGTTTCCGGCACTCAGAGCGATCCAGAGGTCCAGTAACTCAGTACGGGGAGTTTTGGCAGGAGGCTCTCCAAGCTTGCGTGAGGAACAAGCAAACAGTAGTGTCTGTTCCCACTGCAAGCCTTGCCTGAGAGCCCTGGGGGTGAAAGTGTTGCTTTGTGGGCTCTGTTCCCTAAGAAAGAGCGTGGAAGAAGCACTTATACCCTACTAGGTCAGAGGTAGGGAAACAGGATGCCTGGGAGTGAAAACAGGGCAAACCCAGTCTTCAGGGTTACACAAAACGAGGCTGAGAGAGTTAAGCCCCCAATTTGAGGGCCAAAATCTTCGATTCTTTTCCTAATTCTGTCCCTAATTATCTATATGGATTTGGCAGTTCCTGACTGCTCTTGGTTTAGTGTTTTCTCATCTATAAAGTAAGGGTGACGCTTGCATCTCTGCAATTCCATTATGCGCCCTATGTGTGTTATGAACTAGAGAGGAAGCACATAGAAGTGTTGAGTAGTATAAAAATGCACTTTAGAATAGAAAAGCAAACTACTCCTGCTACCAATAACATTCTCCCGTGCATCTTCATGTTTGTTTACATTAAAATGAATCATTAGGTCCACCTGACCCAAGAGGTTTCATGAAATACCAGCAACCAGTGAATAGAGAAACACAATGACTTTTCCAGGCATAAGTTAATTTCCTTCTTTAAAAAAAATGTTCTGAAATTTTTAAGGCATCAGATAAGGGTCTGTCTTATCACATAAGGGAAGCAGGAAGGCTTTCAGCCCTTTCTAGCATTGATGCTTTACAGAGATGTCCACAACCCTGAGAACAGGGCATTGTGTCACTCTGCCCACCAACAGTCGGAGAAGCTGAAACATGAAGAGGTGAACAAGGCCACCAAGTGAGCAGGTGATGGGCTGGCTTCTGGTCTTGGGTTCTGAAGCAGGCTCTGATTTGTCTCTTATAAACAGCCGTCCATAACTTCATCTCTGGGCAGAGCCCTGCCAACCAGCTCGACGATGTGCAAAGCTTTTTTCGTGCAAATGAGAGTTCCCTGTCCTGGGCCAGAACACAGGGTGCTGCTTGGTGATGATGGAGGAAGAAGTAAGTGTTCCATAGACACCATCAAAGGGCAGACTTTCGGTGAAATTCTAGAGACAAGGAAGGAATGAGCATTCAGTAGCATCAGTCAACGCACTAGAAGATCGAGATTACATCAGCCTAATGGGAATTTCCAAACATTTATTTAAAATTTTATTTCTGACACTGTACTCAGAGGTGCTTCTTCCTTTATACCAGAATGGTTCAAGGAAACATACTGCAATGAAGTAATTATAGTTTCATGCTAATGTTCACGCATTGTGATGATGTGTATCATCAGGTGGAAGTTGACCAAATGCTTATGTTGAGAGCAGGTTTCTACTTAAAAATTTAAGATTGTGACCTATTTTTCTCTTTACAGGTTGTCTACTCAAATATGTACTTTATTTCTTTAGGTTTCCAGCCTGGTTCTGCCACTAGCATCGTGACTTTAGACAAAGGTATTGACCCTTGGTCTTTCTCTATCAGTTGGAGCAATCAGGAATAGCCTGTTTTTATTTTTTAGAGAATAACTGACTTCCTGTTTGGAAAAATATTGAAAATAATGCTTAATAATGCTTGGTAACACCTACTGAATGCTATTTCTTTTTTTCTTTCTTCAGCCTATATTCTTTACGAAGTGCTTTAGTTATTGGAGGTTGTTTCATATTGATTGCCTAGCACTCTACAAGGTATCTCAGGGAGATGCATATAACTTTCCAAATGTAGGAGAAAATTCAGAGAGGCTGAGTGTTACGCTCAGAATCACAGAGCAGATTGGTGCAGAATGGAAAGCCTGGGAGGCTGACTCCTCATCCTGAACTCTTTCATTAACTTCTTCCATTGCCAACATTGCCTCTACCTTCACAAAAGCACCTGGTGCGAGGCTCACCCACATTCCAACTCCAGATGCCTTTCTCTGTCTCCTGCAGCCACACTTCCCTCTCCTTCTCAGTAACTTCCCCTCCCTCCTCCCGGTCTACATGTGTAGAGACTACATAGCACAGTCGTCAGAATGACTTTGGGGGAATATTCTTTCAAATGAAAGAGGTTGAATTAAATTAAATCCCACTGTATATGTTGTGTTGTTAAATATCTTCAGCATGATAAACTCATCCCAAATGTCACCAATCCCTGGGGGGACTTATTAATAATTAAGCATTTTTAGTTCACTTAGGAATGCAAATTCCATCTCACAGGAGAATGTACACTAAATATGTCCATTATATTGCCGTTTGCAGCAGTATATTTTAGAGATCCCAGCTGGGTTTCTCCGGGACAGATGACAAAGTTAATGCAGGTATCAGTCTTTCCTAAAGACGGCATAGGAGCCAACAGTAGCATCCTGGATTGGTTTACAGGGCTTGTGTTTATTAGCAGTGTTTATTAGGATGACTAATAATGGAAGAGGTGACTTGGCAGGAGAAGGGAAGGGTTGGGGGAGAGCTGGGAGAAGCCCAGGGAAATGTGATGGTCTCGAAATCACAAGGAAGGGCAAAGGCCCAGGTTCTGTGGTGAAGGGCGCCATTTGTCCCCATGCTGATTTTAAAGGTTTTTAAGGAATGGGCAAAGAATACTGTCATTCTTTATGTACTACTCAGAGGGAAGATAATTTACATTTTTATTTAGCTTATTTCCGAAAGATATATGGCCTTGTGATGCAGCACACACACAGGCACACACAGACACACACAGGCACACACACGCACACACGTACTTTAAAGAGCAGCTTCTGTTTTGTAAGATATCTTGTTTTCTTTTTCTTCTTCCTTTATCTCCTAGGCAAAGACAGAATACTAAATATCAAGAAAGAGGAGAGAGGGGATTTCGAAAAAGCAGTAGATCCGGGCTTTAGCTCCAGAGCTCTACTAACTGCTGTCTGAGGTGTAGACTTGGGTGTTGTTTAATCTCTGTGTGTCTGTCTCTGTCTCTCTCTGTCTCTTTCTTTTTCTCTCTGTCTCCTGACCTAACCTTACAGATCCCTTTTAGCCTTACTATTCCAGAAATCTAGTCTGACAGCAAGAAGTCCTCTTCTCAGTGCCTGAAAACATTTGTGAACTTTTAGCAGAAAAAAATGACTGTGGATAAATTGCCCCACTTCAAACTGTGTCTTGAATCATACCTCTTCTTTCTTCTCTCACTTATAGCACCTGCCAACCTAATAAAAGAGCCATAAATTTAGTCATAAGGGCCCCAACAAAGGCTCAAAATCCTCAGCTACCAGGGTGGCCAGTGGGATAGGCTGTCACCAGGAAGTAAAAACAGCAGTGATGATTATTGCTCTTGTGTGTAGAGTGAACCCCTGGTGCCTAAGGTGACAGCCAGGACACGAAGCAGCAGACAGTGACTATGAGGAAAGGATTCAGCTGGCTTGGCAGCCTCTTAACTTCCATGCAGATGCTGTTGGGCTTAAGGCCCAGCTAGTACTTGCTGGTCTGACAGGTGCCTGTGTCTGGGGAGTCGCTCCCAAGAGTTCTCTACAACCAGTGCTAAAACTCGATCCAAGGACCAGGCAAGAGGACTGCTAAGCAGAGTCTGACCCTAGTCTCTAGAAAGGATTGACATGGATAGAGAGGAAAACCAAAGGAAATGGGGAGAGGGCCAGAGAGGGTTGTGTATGATGGAGGGCCTTGGCAGAATCCGAGGAGGAGGAGGAGGAGGAAGAAGAAGAGGAGGAGGAGGAGGAGGCCAGGCAGAGTTTCCAAACAATCCATGCACCAGCTTCTAAATGACAATGGTGTGTAGGATATTTCACCACATACAGAAGCAGGTGGTGAGTTTTCTCACTTTGCTTTAATACACACACACACACACACACACACACACACACCACCACCACCACCACCACCATCACCACCAGTATTACTACAGTCAAGAACCTGGTAGCTTGAAGAATTGCTTTGCTCTCTGTAAAAAAAAAAAAAAAAAACACTCAAAAACCCTTAGGTTACTGGCCAGGCTAATCAATCAAAAAACTCATGTTTATCACCAAGATGGATCCTATCGCCTGTTGCCCGTATGTTGTTTCAGATAGAGACTGTGAGAGTCACATCAGATAAAGTATGGCCTCCCTTTTAGCAGGGTTAACAGTGTGTGTGTGTGTGTGTGTGTGTGTGTGTGTGTGTGTGTCGGGATTGTTACATGGTTTAGATTTTAATTTTTCACACTTTGGGCTCCCGGCAAAGAAATGCATCTTTGAAATTTCCAGGGCTCTAAGCATAAGCCTAGATTTTCCAGGCTTGCAGGGGTAAGGACAAACCAACTCAATGCACCCTTAAGGTAATTGTGATGATGATTCAATTGTGGCCCCAAGAAGTTAGCAAGATTAAATGGGGGCTCAGTGAATGAGTTAGTCTGAGATCCAGGGATGGACACTGATCTGCGGGCTCCTCTTTCCTGCTGTGTCTTCCCTGGGTGGATTCTAGGCCTGTTCTACAGAATTTCCTGTAGGTTTTGTACTCAGCTAGAGGCAATAAATCACATTATGGGTTTATGTAGTCACATCAGTCAACTGTTCCCCAGCCCTCTCCACTCTAACCCACACCATTGCAAGGCCACATACAGCACACACACACTGGTGCAGCAGGAGCACTCTGTCCTCAAGCACATGTGTGCTGTCTCATCAAAGTCCTTTCTCCTTGTCCCAAGGTTAATTTCTCTTTGGTCTCAGTTTCTTTTCTTTCTTTCTTTCTTTTTTTTTTTTTTTGGTACTGGGGATTGAACTCATGTCCTTGTGCTTGCAAGGCAGGCCACTGAACCGCTGAGCTAAATCCCTGGCCCTCAGTTTCTTTTTTTTAACTGTGCTTATTCACTTGTATTAGTTTTGCTACCAACATTTACATAACTCATCTTTAAATTGGAAGACACAACATAGCTAAAGGCAACCCATGGTGGCTGAGAAACAATCTAAATTCAGGCAGTAGTTCTTGGCCTTCTTCCTACAGTGATCACAGAATGAGTGGAAATCAAGTTAGTATCAAACATCTGCTTTGAAGACAGCGTTACATGACTGCCCCAAGATTCGTGGGCAGAACTGGGAATGGAATGGTCTCCCTAGAATCACTGGTGTTTCTCTGTATTATGCCCACCTCCCAACACCTGGGCTCTTATCCTCTCTTTACTTCTGTGCATGTCCTGCTAAAGAAACTAATAGGCAATGAGGTGGATAGAAAGGATGTGGGGAGGACACAAGAAGCCCGGACAACCCGGGTAATGCTCCTCCACCATTAGCCACAAGCCATTTGTACATACTTAAATTAAAGTTAAATTACATTAAAGGTTGAGTCCCGCTGTAGCACTAGGTATTTCTCACGTGCTGAATAGCCACCAGCAGCAGAAATGTGGAACATCTCTGCCAGAGTAGAAACTTGAAAATCCTAGTCCATCAGGACTTAGTTATGATAAGTACCATTTATTGGGCACCCGAAGCATACAGGGCCTTGTCATTGTGTTTTATGCTAATCAGTTGCTTTGGTTTAGATCTAAAATAGACCCCCAAAGTCTCACGCACATGGATGGTGATTGGATCATAAAAGGGCTATGCTCATCAGTCCGTAGGCTGAACCTGTGCTGTGTTCATAGCTGTGCTGTTAGGAGATGGGGTCTGGCTGGAGGTGGGTCGCTGGGGGCGTGACCTGAAAGGGTGTGTGTTTGTCCACACTCTTCCCTTTGTTCTCTGCTTCCTGACTGCGTGGGTTGAACAGCTTTCTCCTTCCAGGCCCTTCCACCAGCCATTTGTGCCTGGAGCCAGCCATGGACTGCACCCCTTGGAAGCCGTGAGCCAAATAACCTCTCCTCTTTTAAATTGTGGGTTTGGGTATTTTGTCCTAGTGATGGGAAAAGTGACTAAGACATTATCTTGTTAATCTTCATAAAGCTTATGAAACATTATTATTTGTGTTTGATAGAAGAAGAAACTGATGCTTAAAATTCATAACGATTTGCCTTCAGTTATTAGTAATAAACTGTAGAAATATAAACACATATGTTAATGGCAACATGTGAGGGGCCACAAAAGCTGGTGACAATCTAACATCTACTGAACACTTACTGTATGTCAGGCCCTGTTCTAACAGGCAGCACACAGACCCATAGAATCAAATAGAAGATGGCTTTGATGATTATTCCCATTTTATAGGTGAAGATATAAATTTAGAGAAGTTGGGAATTTCTCCTGAGGCTGCCCCGCTGGTAAATGATGGCATCAGGATTAAACCCGGGTGGTTTGACTCTGACCTGATGGTGAAGCCATACAGATGAATAATTGGCAGTTGCTTCTATGGTGCCTAAAGGGAAAGGACTAACCTGTGGCTCATGATTCCGGTCCTTGCCCACAGGGTCAGCTGTTCCTCCAGATGGTCTGTAGCCTGGTGCCAGCGGTCAGGTGCCTCTGGTCTGAACGATCTGTTCCATTTCTCCTGCTGCTGGCCAGCAAGTGCTGTTGCCATCGCTGCCAAGCTGCTAGAGCTAGAAGTCCTCACAAAATGGTGCTTCCATAAGTCTTGGAAAGGGTCATTTGGCCACTTCTTGGACTTGTCCTGTCTCAGCTCAACACAGGGCAATTTAAGGGCATCCTTTTGCCCTTCCGTCTTGATATATGGTCAGTCCACTGACATCCCCAGAGACCCTGGTGGGCTGGCTGCTTCCCACGGCACATTGGTGAATCTTTATCTTTTAATGTGAAGCAGGTCTACGGGGTGATCCATGTAAACTGGTTTAAGATGTTTGGTGTGATATTTGTGGCACTCATCTATAAATTTTTATTTAGTTTGGTCTAAAACCAGGTGCCATATGAGCACCATGCTCTACCTGCCAGCCTTATCAAGGTATTCTGAAAATTTGAGGATTTATTTGTCCATCACTTTGATATTTCTAGGCTATTACTCCCATCTGAGAGATGAAATTCAATGGAGGTTTTTTTTTTTCTTGTATTTTTGTGGTATGATTCTTTGGCCACCAATTGGATTTTCATTTTATGGGTTAGCATTTAATCTTGGTCAACTTTCTGACCTTTCATACCCTTACCAATATTATAACTTTGGAATATGGCCAAACTTATTTGAAGGCAGTCTTAAATAGGGCTCAACAGTTACAACAGAAAACTTCAAATGACTTGAAGAACATCTCCTGTGGATTGTGAAGTTGGAAATAACTCCCTAAGACCAGGACTTTGGGGCTTCTTTATGTATTCTGGAAAACATCAATACTCATGCCAGCCTCAAAATATCTCTGGTGTGGAAAATGCCAGCAAATAACTGAAGGATCTTTCCAGGTCCCATTTAGCTCCTTTGGTCAGGTCAATGACCAACCGTGTGTAAAACCAACTCTTATTATCAAGGATGTTTGTAAAATTGGTGGATTCGTTGCCTGTTTTCTACTTGATGTACCCACCCCAAGGACCTCACCATGCAGCCTGAACACCTGGCTGTCTTGCAAGGGCACAGATGACAGGCTTGCCGAAACACTGCCTGAACTTTGCTACCATGAGAAAGTACTGAAACATGTGTGGAGCTATCTTATCTGTCTCCAGTTGTTTTTCCCCTTTGAAAAGAGAGATGAACTTGAAAATCTTGCAGTCTGTCCTTGGCACCCACATAATAAGAATGATAAATACAGCTTCTTTCTTTTCAACTTGAAAATTTCTTTGGGTGCAGAGTTGCAACTATAACTCATGATTTCAGTTCCAGTTTCCTTAAGTGGGAACAAGTTATCATTTTTTAAACTAAATTGGCATGGATATTTCAAAAGGTAGTCTTTTCCCTCTCCCTCAGGTACATGCCGGTTGTACAAGGGAATGTTGTGAAGGCGACTTAAGAACTGGTTGGGTGGCCAGACCAGATTACCATTCAAACTCGGACAGCCTGTCGTCCTGTCGTGTTCTCCTGTCTGCAAAGGTCTGTATCCATAATGTTTTACCCTTTCAACAGACCATGCCCTTCTCCTTCTCAGGGTCTTTGATTAGACCTCCCCATGTCCAAGAGTATCAACACTCCCATGGCTAGCACAGACTTTTCAAAAAATTGTTCAGGTGTTCTTTTCAATGTTAATTTTTTTTTTGTACCCGGTATGGAACTCAGAACCTTTTGCTTGCAAGACAGATGTGGTGCCACTGAGCTAAATCCCAGTCCTTCAATGTTAAATCAAAAGAGCATACACATTATTATTCTCTGTTCTGAATCCATTTACTTTTTTCCTCGAAGTATATGCAGTTTGCAAGTGTATCTATCCTTGCTTGTGGTTTGGTTATCTGTAAACAACTTTATTCATCAACGTGTGTAGGTATATATTTACAGGCACCTAAAGAATTTGTTTAATGTTTAAATGAACAAATACTAAAATCGGATTAAAGTCATTTGTAGAATTTGAACTGCAGAAGTTTTTGGCTGGAAGACAGCTAAGGAGCAGTCTACTTCATTATTTTGCAGAGAGTGTAAATACTGCGCCTTCATTTCCTTCTTTACACCACGAGGTCAGTCGTTGAGCTATGCAAATTTCTATGCCCTATGTAGCTATTTGCTTAGGTCACATGTCGGCACTTGTGTGCTCTATCAGCAAAACCCCAGTCACAAAACACATACTTTTGTGTGCTCTTTAAAGAATATCCAGGGCTCGGATATCTACTGAGAGCGTATCTCTCTCTTTCCGGATCACTTGGAGTAAGGTCTCCGTCTGGCCTGTCTGAGGTGGGTGGGTGGATCCTTGAGGTCTTCTCCTGGCCCTGTGGGTGGAAAAGGACTTGCCTGTCTGACTTGTGGTCACTGCGGTGACCTCTCCAGGGGGCGGGGGTGGGGCTGGGCATACCGAATGTGATAGGACCAAAGCAGAAGCCACTGGTGACCAGATGCAAGAGGAAGAAAGAGGGAGGGAAGCAGGGGCCTGAAAATAGAAATCACATCAAAAAATAGATGACAAGTTGATAATGCCTGGAGGCCTTTGTTCAGGAACACACTGACGCTATAAAGGGAAAAGTGGCAGGGCCATGTTCTCCTGTAAAGCATGATTCGCTTTTCCTTCAAGTGCTCTTCCCGAAGAAGACTTTGCGGGTTGTGGCTAGCTCTGTCTTCCATTTTTATCTGGATATGTTCTTCGGCACAAGTAGTATTCTTTTTCAAGGATTGCAGTATCACTACATTAACAGTAAGATAAACAAACTTGACAAAAATTCATGGAAAACAATAAATGTGGTAATTGCAGTCTTGTGCTAGGTAGTCCCTTTTGGTTCTCAATTAAAAAGCAGTTCCAGCACTTGTGTATGCTGCTTGTTCACCTTAAATAAATGCTTTGGATCTTAATAAAATGTAGTAGGAATGAAACTTTCTGAAAAAAATCGAAAAGTGTGACTTAGTTATCACATCAAAAATAAGAGATGACTTTCAGGGGATCAGGGTGGTTTTTTAAGAAGTTTTTTTAAGCCACCTCCACGAGAGCCTTGGTTCCAGGGAGTCTTCAGGTTTGTACCCACTAGCCTCAGACTCCAGCTGCGTCTACAAACACCCAGAAATATTAGATCTGGTTAAAAGCATGAGTTAACCATACTGACTGGCTGATTCCGTCATGAAAGGTTAGGATTTCAAGTAGCATTTGGTTGGCGCTAGCTGTACCTAGCAATTTCTTTTAATTCTGTTTGAATTAAACATGTGATTCCTGAGTGGGCCTAATGGTGGACATGCCCAAGTCTGCTGCTGAGAGAGTTGGTGATCAAGACCGAGCTCGCCACTTCAAGGGATGTGGAGTCAGCGACCCGTTTCTGTCCACAGGTGAGGTGTCCTGGAAATGACCAGGGAGGCTGCAGAAAGAAGCCAAGTGACCCAATCCCTTTGGCCCTCACACCAGATCCTCAGACTGCAGTGGCCTGGCTCCCGCTACCCAGGCTCTTCAGCCTCTACTGTGCAGACTGAAGACTGCTCACTCTGGCAAGGCCTTCTTTGCCCTCTCACGCTTCCCCTTGTCCTGCTGAAACCAGCACATCGGAGCAGATGCACTCATGACACAACCAAAAACGGTGAGGGTGCTGGCAATTCTACACCTGGGCCAAAGTGCCTGGACAGATTCTGGGGAGGAGGTGTGGGCAAGGAAGGACTGCCCTGCTCTTTCTCTACCCTCTCTGCAAACAAGTATCAGGCCTGCTGCTGGCTCAGTACCCCTGAGACAATCAAGAGGTTTCTCCCAGATCCTTTGCAAGTTACAGCCTCTCTGGGCAGTCAGGGAGGGGATTTTAGAGTCCAGACAAACTCTAGCCATGAGAAGCCTTGTGGGTCTCTTGAGTGTTCCTGCTTTAGTCATCTTTAGAGCATTAAACACGCCCAATTTTCTCCCTTTTTAAAATCTCACATAGTTTTCCTGTGGCCTAGGATTTCAGAGCTCCCTTAATTGCACATATGTGGTCTAGGACCTCCATGATGTCAAGACATTGGCTGGGCTACAGTGACACGGAAGAGATAACTGACATTAAAGGACCTGCTTCCCAGATGGCTCAGTGCTGAGGCTGGTGAGTAGCTGGTGGCCCATGGCAGGAGGCCAGGGTCCCTGGATGCCTGGCCCCCCTCCATTTGGCTGCCTGAAGGTTCTCATGACAGGGTGCTCTGCTGACCAGGTGGTCATCTTTCCCCAGAATGGGTCATTCAAGAGAGAGCAAGATAGGAGTCTCGGTGTCCTGTATGTGCTAGCCTTGAAGTCACACTCGTTTTGCACATTCACTGGTTGTATGGGTCAGTCCTGCTTAATAGAGAAAAGGGGAGAAATGGACAAGGACATGGGTACCAAGAGGCAAGAGCTGCTGGGAGACACCATGGCTGCCTACTACTGCCTCCGCCACAGGAAGTGACTATGGGAATCCATCTGCCCTCTATCTGAATTCTAAGCGCTCCACAAATCTGCTGCCCAAGGAAATGCCAGAGCCCCCTTTTAGACAAGGGAGGAGAGCTCCTGATGTCTACCTGCCAGCGAGGTGGCACGCAGTGGTACACTCCAGCCACTGTGCTAGTGCTTCAGGGTGCGGTGAGCACGTGGGGGAGTTCAGGAACCCCCAGTCAGTCAGGTGCACGTCATGGCCTAGAATGCAACTTCAAAGCCAACCCCACGCCTTGAGAATCTTCTCGGAAGACTGCTCTAAAATGGGCGTGTGGCGGCTCCAAAGAGTTAATAAGGCTGTTTAAGTGTCTGAGTTATACCTGAGAAGCTCTAGGGAGAATGTGGCCTCACTGGATTTCTGCTCTTTTCCTGGAGGGGAAATAACCTTGCTGACTCAGATGAGAGTAGAGAGGCTAATTGTTAGCAGTTGCTGGTTTTACCTTTGGTGGGTATCTCTGGAAATCCCAGAGAACCTCTGTTGTTTTTTGCAAAATAGTCCAAAGTCTGCCAGGGTTGGTGTTGGATGCCTGTAATCCTACCACTCTGGGAGGCTGAGGCAGGATGTAGCTCAAAGTGAAGGCCTGGGTTCAATCCCCCGTACCACCACCATCAAAAAAAGTTTAAAAATTTAAATTTACTGAAGAGAGTGCTTGCCAGGCTGCGTATATACACGGCCTCCAACCCAGATTTTAGAGAGGAGAAGGGCTAAAAGACTTGCCCGGCCTCTCCACTAGCGAGCGGGGGAATCAGGATTCCAACTGTGTGAGTCTGAAGCCACTCTGAGCATCCCAGCAGAGAAGTGGGCATAAATAAATCACTAAGTGAAGAGAAGGCCTCGAGGCGGCCCTGGCAGGGGAGGCAGGAGAGGAGTCGGAGGGCTGGGGCCGGGCCGAGGGACGTCCGGCTGGCGGTTGGGATCCTGCCTGTCCCCTAACCCGAGGCCAGCTCTGGGGGAGCAGCAGCGCGTCTCCCTCCTCCTCCGCGGAGCGCCGGCTGGTTAAGGATGACAGTTTCTCCACCAGGCCCGCTGCTAAGTTAAGCAGCACTTTTTAAAAAATCGTCTAGGCATCCCCAGGAGCTGAGCTCTACAGCCCGCCCGAGAGCCGGGGAGCTGAGCAACCTCCTCAAGGTCACAAGGCCCCAGGTACGGGTGCTCTCGGCCCACTGGGACTCGGACTCCGGCCACCGCGCTCAC
>NW_022900950.1:66985000-67050059 GCF_012274545.1 Fukomys damarensis | reverse complement strand
GGAACAATGATTTATTTTGGAGGGTGGGGATTAGGAGGAAGGAGGGAGGGCGAGAGAGGAGGGACGGAGGAAGCAGCAGTGTGTTTGTCATCCCTTTAGAAAAAAAAAATCTCTGTTCTATCATTGTTTCTGCATATCCATTATATTGAGGACAAAAGAATCCCGTTCTGGAACAACAAAGCCAGGGGAAATGTTTTCCGTGGCTGACATTTAATTGTGTGCACAAGGTACTGCATTATCGCGGGGAGATTGTAGAACTGAGCCGGGCACCGCTTCGGTTCAGAAGCCTGACTCGTGCTTCAGATGTGAGCTTTCCTACATGTGCCCCATTTTCTGTTGCCTCCCACGACACTCGGTTTTATATTTCCCTGTAGTTTTCCAGCCCATCGCCAGGGCTGTTTTCACACCCGCTTCCCGAGGGCTGGTCTTTTACAGCTAACCCGGAATCCCGTCTTGCTTCACAACCTCCCTGCTCCCCCTGACTGAAAGGATCCTAATTTTTCCAAGGTGTTAGAGACCTTGGAGACGACTTGTTCCAACCCTCTCGTTTTACAGATGGGAGAGGAATGCCTCCCAAAGAGGCGCAAACGCTTAGAAATGGAGGCTGGGCAGGTCGTCTTTGGCCAGAGCTCCCTGACTTGCTCGCCCCCGGCTGCGTTCTGGCAGGAGGCGCGTTCCCAGTGAGATTCGTGGCACAAAGATGGGTGAGAATTTGGACAGAGGCTCAAGCTTTCTGGCTTAACACAAATCCTTTCCTTCTTTTACTCCATCCCCTCGCACAGTGAAGAAGTGGGAAGCACCGCTGTCACCTCATTCATTGATTTCATTATTTTGCTCCGATAAAGTTAATATGTAAAATCTATTGCACCGTTTCACTGCCCTCCAGAGAACATTTGTCCTGGGGTGCAGAGATCCCTCTGATCCGGGGCCAGCTGGGCCACTGGAACACAGGAAGGAAGAATGTCTTCCCTCTTTGGGGACTCCTCAGTGGCCTCTCAGAGGTGGTTTGCCCTGGGGAACTTGAATAATACAGACGTCCTTGTAAGGCTTGTGGAAGAAGACATTTTGGAAGAGACATTTTTCTTACGCTACTTTCTGAGACATCTTCCAACAGACAGGAGTCCTCTCCTCAGTATGTCACACCAACTGAGGTGGCAGAATTTTCAAGCCTGAGATGAGAAGTTTGGTAAACATCTCTGCACATCCAAAAGAAGTCAGTCATCCTAGCAGCCTGCTTGTTTTAAAGGCTGTTAGGTCTGTTGAAAGCAAATAGACCAATCTCGCAGTCTGCAGACAACTAGACAACAAGCAGAGAAGATTTCCAAACAAAAGACCAGAACATCCCTCACCTGTCTTGAAACTGTCTTCAAAAGCATAGCAGAGAGGCAAACTCGCTTGGGTTGCAAGCAGCACCTACACCTTTCTGCTGGGGCGTGGCACTTTAAGAGTGGTAGTTGCTATAGGAGCCACGTGACACGTTAACAGGGAGCTTAACTCTGGAAATCTCCCCATTTCCTTCGTCCTCCCCCCTTCCCACATAGTGATTCATCTTGTCTCTTCAAAAAGAGCCAAAGTTCAGTGATGCTCTAATATGACAATCACACACTTACAAACACCTTGCCTCCAGGACTTCGTGAGACTCAGATTCTGATCAAATGGGATAATGTAGTTGAAAGTACTTCTGACAGCCTCGGGTGTTCTGCAGATGGCCGGGCACCTTTCCCATGTATTTCAGAGTCCGAAAGCACCGAGATCATTCCCTGGAGTACTGTTGGAACGGTTCTGAAAGTGGTTCAGCCCATTTTTCAGATAGGCCTTGGAAGCCACTCGTTAGGGGTAAAGTTTAACGTCCGTTTTAGAATGTCTATAACTCATCTGCGGGAATGCCCTCGACTCCTGCTGGAACCCGGTGAATTCGAGGACACTGGTGACTCACTGTTCCCCCCATGTCCTTATTTGGTAGCAGGCAAATAAAAACGATCATTTTCAGATTTAGATTTTCTCCAACTGTGATGTGAGCAGCTATTTTTTACTTTTGCTTCAGTCACCATTCTCTGTAGTAGAAAGAGTATTTAGAGTTGTAGAAAAAATTTTTTTTCATTTGCTGCCTGCATGTAAGTATAGAATAGAACAAGTGAAGGATTCTCTTGGTAAAAGATACGTGAGCCACGATAATGACACCTAGCGCTCCTGGCGTGTGGCCCTCATTTTCATACATTTAAGGACTCCCTGTCACTAACTTCACGAGACTGTGGCTGCTGTTTTCACAGCAGTACCCCTCAGGGCTCCTTAAGTGATTTGCAGATGTCCTATAACTAATTCTTTTAATATTTATATAGGAAAATTATGATCCATTGACATGACCCCCAGCTTGCAGAAAGCAAATCCTAATCCAGCCAGTTGGTTTCTGTATGACACGGAGACTGGGTTTTCAAATGTGGATGTGAATGATGTCCCTCCTGGGACAACCAGTCCAGAGTGGCCAGCTGCAAGAATGGTTCCAAGTTAGTTCCAGTTACATCACATTCTGGTCTCTCCTTGGTCTCTTTCTCTTTTATAAAAGCTACCAAGACTCCTCAGGGACAATAACTTCCTGGGAAACAGCCATAAGTAGTTACCCTGGACTACCTCAGCTACCTTTTTCCACATTTCGTGGTACCAAATCCCAGTGGAACCTGAGATGAGTCATTGCCACCGAAACTGCCTATAGCAGGGAGCTGGAATGGGAAATAAAGAGGAGGCCGGCAGGGTAGCACCTCGGGGACCCGGATGTAGCCTCTGCCTAACACAACCTGCCCTATACCCACTTCAGAATGGAGCTTTCCTCCTCTGAGGACCTGGGCACCTTGCTACTTGCTGTCCTCCATCCCTCACCAGCGCTACCATCTTTATTGTGGACTTCTGTCCCCACCCCACCATAAATTCTTACAATGTAGGAAACGCCCAGTGGAAATGCAAAATAATCATGTCATCTTTCACACATTTATGGCATTTTGGCAATGTTTCTAATAGTCACTAAGGGACAAGAGTTTATCTTTCTATCTTACATCTCATAAATCTCTTTCCCTCTTCTTTCATCACTAGCATAAATTGTGCTTAGTCCAATAACAAGGTTAAAATTATAGAGCTTTTCATCATTACCAAGATGCTCTGGCTTATGATGAGGACAACAGCTACATATGAAACTTAGCAAATTTATTCTTTCCCTCAGCCTGCACCAGGTTGTCCTCTGGAAGGTCAGGAGGAGATTTTCACTTAGCTGTGCACAGGTGTTTTTTCAGGACATCTGTTTGTGAGTGTAAACGTCTATGAGAGAAGCATTTGCCTAGGGAGAATCAGCTTCTCTGGGCTTTCCTTCCTTCTCTGAGTTTCTGTTTCAGACTCTAAGAGAGGGAGAATCATCTGAGGAAGCCAGGCTGTGTAAAGAGAGGACAGTTGCTTAACATGGCTGCTCCTCCACCTCCTTCTCATAATGCACTGTGACGCCTGAGAACAGGGCGCATCTGAAGAGCTCAGTTCAGTGTGCCAGTCGGCCTCGCTGCTGTGATTGTTTCTCTCTTCTTCTTCCCACGTGGCAGCCTTCTGGACCCACAAGAAGAATCCACGCACTGCTGCTGCTTTGCATGGCTGACTCTGGCGTCTTGATGGCTTCTGTGTGCCCCTTCCCCTTGGGTAGGGAACCGTTGACAAGCTGGGGAAGCTCCCATCCCAGCCTGAGTGGGGTCCTCCGACCTTGCCTGTCTCTCCTTTCTCTTGCTGACTGCCACTTCTCACACAGTTCACGGTACGATGCCTGACTCTCAGCCTGCCACCCCCTCCCAGGGATCTGTCCCCAAGGGCGGCAGCTGGGGTGCTTGCTCTCTATCAAGCTCTCAAGCTGCACTGAGGTTCTGCTCACACAGCTGCTCCAGAAAGCCCAGGCCCGGCTATGGAAACGACCCCTAGTTCCTGGCTGAGAAGGGGGATTGTTAACTAGTTGCTTCTCTGCAGTGTTTGTGTGTATCGGGAACTGAAGTTTCATCTTGTCTCTTTTTCCAAAAGTGCGTGCTTGTCAACCACTTTCTACAGTGTTCCTTGGTTCTCTTTGAGGCCAGTTTCTGTTTGCAGATGTTTAGGAGACATCTGTAGCTCCAGCAAACATCTGATTCTTGATTAAGGGTGCTGTTAAGGCATTGACCCCCTCCCCCCTCCCCCGCCAAGATCTGATTCATGTAATCAGGCTGTTCTTAATGAAAGAATTTACCCTTCTCTGGCTTGCAAGGTTGGCGCAGTCCAACTTCTCTCTCATTTGACCTCTTTACTTCAAATTCCTTATTTGCAAACCTTATCACATATTCATTCATTGAGGAAGCGGGAGAAGCGCTGTAGGTGGTGTCTTAGTAGGGACACATGAATCTCCCTCTGCGCCCCAGGCTCGGCTTTCTCTCCTCTCTGAGTCCTTGAGCAAAGCTCCAAGAATAGCTCACATTTTCCCCTGTTAGAGACCGAATTCAATGTACAGGCTAGAGTTCAGCTTCTTAAATGGTAGCACATCACATGTGCTGACACCTCCTCCTAAACACGATTCTACCATTCGTATCTGTCATCCATCTATATTTTGTTGTATATATGTCTATTTTTAATTTTTCATTTACACATGCATGTCTGACCCAGAGGACTTTCATTACAGGGCAGATGTTACAAGATATCACTCAGCCCTGCTACCGTAGCTTTGTTTTTCCCAGATTCTATTTGGTCTCAACAAGTGGAGTCGGACGCCTGCCTGGTCACAGCCCACAGTAGGGTCTGGAAATGCACCCAACGGGGCTGGTGTTGACACTGATGCAGGCAGTGGAGAAGTGCCTCGGCCAGGCTTAGCCACAGAGGGAACTTCTTTGCCCGCAGAGAATGTGCCTGACCGGTGATCAATAGTCACAAGATTAGAAATGGCGCCCATCTTTGCTTTCCCTTTGCTTTTGCAGTCTCATCTCGAGTTGGTCACTTCGTTCTCTTGTTCTTTTTGTCTTTGGTGCTGGGGACTGAATCTAGCACTTTCATATTGAGCTATAGTCCCAGCTCCCCTTTTTTATTTTTAGTTTTGAGACAGGGTCTCATTAAGATGCCAAGATTCCCAGGCTGGGCTTGATTACCTGATCTCCTGCCTCAGTTTCCCAGAGTGCAGGGATTAGAGGTATGTGCCACCATGTCTGGCCGATTATCCTTTCTTAATTTGTTAGTATCTCTTGCATTATTTTCTTTCTTTTAATTCCTGCTATACTCTAAACTTTGTTAAAGACTTTTACTTCATTTGTGGTCCTTTGCAATGGCCTAACTGGCCTATCTACTTCACATGGCCCGAAACTGCCATCTGATTAATATTGTTAAAATAATACTTTTTCCACAATTTGAACCCACCATTTTCCAATTTTTCTATAGGAAAAATGTCCAAAATCCTTTTAGATTCCAATTTCCTCATATTTCCCATTTTTCTTTATTAATAACCCTTCTTGTCAAATGGTTCTGTGTCTCTTTGTTTCAAATTTGTTCATGCCACCAAAGTTACTGGGTGTACCTTCCCTGCTCCTTTCTGGCTTTCCAAATCTTCCCCCACTCTTTGAGAGTGGGCTCAAACCCCACTCACAGCTTGAAGTGATCAATCACCTCAGAACACCCTGATACTATTATTTATAAAATTCATTTTAAGCACTCAAAAAAAAAAAAAAAAGTCATCCCATGCCCTTTCTTCTTGTGTTTGGAGTATGCAGTCAATCAGTTTTTCAGTGCTGTGAAAAATACCTAAAAAAAACAAATTAAAGGAGAGGTTTAGTTGGCTCACGGTTTCAGCTGTTTCTAATTGGCAGGAACACCCAGGGAGAAGGGTGTGGTGCAGGAAAACTGCTTGCTTCTTGGCAGATGGAAAGCAGAAAGGGAAAGAGTCAGGGAGGAAGCAACCCGAATGGATAAATCCTCAAAGACACAACCCCAGCAACTTCCTCCAACTGGGCCCCAGCTCCTATGATAATAGCCCATTCAGCTACGAATTCATTAGTGAATCTGTCCATTGATGAAGTTAGAGCTGTCAAGATCCAGTTACCTGCATAGGTTCTGAACATGGCTGCACTGGGGATGGAGCCCTCTGTGGGGCACAGTTCATGTTTAAAATTTAGCAGAGTTGCTTCCTAACTTTTGTTCACTTAGCTCTCATCACCCTTCTTGGGTAGCGAGCTCTTCACAAATAGTTGACTCACAGAGAGCATCTGGGATGGCCCTGGCACCAAGAAGGCATTCAAAACTTGGTTTAGTTAACAGAAGAAAAAGCAACATAAAAGGAATACAAGCTACTCAAGCCATTTTCATGAGAGGAATGACAAGGCCAGAGTTTTGTTCCTCTGTGTGCTGAACTTAAGAGGACAATAGAGCACACATCTTTCATGGTATTACATATCTGGAAAGCATCTTATGAGGTTATCTTGACCAGCTTCCTGGCTCTCAGTCATCTGAGACAGAAAGTGATCTGTCATATGTTTTTAGAACTCAGAGACAGAATTCCTCAGTCTTTTGGACAATTATCTTTTGGGGTCACGTCAGCACTCTCTGTGACAGTGCTTTCATTTGTTACTTTAGGTCAATGTCTTGAAGTTTTCATTTACCTCAGCACTCCTATAGTGCATGCTTAGAATGTAGGTTCCCAGATCCAATCCAAAGAATACTGCTCAGTCATTTCAGGATAGAGATACATAAATCTGAAAGCTATTTTATTATATGTATATATTATATATCCCAAGTAATCTTGATACATGTGGTCCAAAGAATATACTGAGAGATTAAAAACTGATCTGATTTAACTTTTAAAAATATTAGTTTAAGCCAATTCATTCTAGGACCAATGCTGTGAACATTAAAAACAACAACAACTGATGAAGCTGGGGAGTCCCAGCTATTCAGAGGGTAAGGCAGGAAGACTGCAACTTTGAGCTCAGCCTGGGTGCTTTTGTGAGACCATATCTCAATATAAAAAAAATTTTTTTAAAGGCTGGGACTATATATCTCAGTGCAGAACCCTGAGTTCATTTCTCAGTAGCACAAAAATCAAGCAAACAAAACAGAACAGAAACTCGGCAGATTAATAATTTTTCTTTTTTCACATTGTAGTTTATATTGGTACAATGCATAATGTTTGCATGTGTGTGTGGTTGGTACATGTACATAACACATCCTAATTCCTTTCTTCATCTCCTTTCTTATCTCTTGATTACTATCTCTTGATTCTCTCCTTTTTTAAAAATAGTTTTCTTAGTAATTTTGTCTCCTTACATGAGTATTTAAATCCTCATCTATACTTAGGATCTATATTAAGTTGAACTTGATGTTTAACAATAATCATAGTTATAAAGATGAATGAGTTAAATAATAAGGCAGAAAGATGATCATTCTTAAAAGGCTCATAATGTAGTGAGTCGTTGTGGCACACATCTGTAATCCCAGTACTCTAGGAGACTGAGGCCGGAAGATCACAAGTTTGAACCCTACTAATGAATTAGTAGGACTCTGTCTCAAATTTTAAAAAATTTCAAAGGCCAGGGATGTAGCTTAGTGAAAAGGCTCTAGGTTCAATTCCCAATGCTGGGGGTGGGGGGAGCCCACACAGCATAGTAAGGAAGTGAGAAATAATGATAGTAGTCAATGACCTCTATGTTTCATCTGATGTTCATCAACATTACGTGGGTCTGCGGCTGTCCTTCTGGGCAGTGACTTGGGTCTTTTGCCTATGACACCTGACAGAAAGTGTATGTAATGTATCACTCTGCTTAAATTTCTGTCTTTGTGCTTTTAGCTCTCATGAAATGAAAGAACACTCATCAGCCAGTTCACTAGGCCTTGTGGAACACTGGAAATGATTAGCACTCTGTGGGGCTTTTGGAGTATCTCTGACCCCCCTTCCTCAGAGTCCAGACTTTTCCAGAGTAATGCTAGCGTCCTTCCTCATTCATGAAGTTCCTTTTGATATCAACACCACCAACACTGAAAGCCGAGTGCCCTCTCCATTCATAACCTTGCTATTTAGAGAGTACCCACTGTGCGGGCATTGCTAAATGATGTGATGAATAGAGATGTGAAAATCAAGCTCCCGTCCTACTCTAAGAAAATTGTAGTCTAGCGTTGAGATACACCATGTGTCCTGTCATAGAGTAGAATAGAAGCAAATATCCGAATGGCTCATTTCCATCCAGGAATGGGATTGAGGAGGCTGCAGAATGGGAGAGGAGATGGAGCTTATGCCTAGGGGAGATGAGCCCAGCTTTGGACATCTTGGGGAAGATGGTCAGAGAGTAACTGGAAAATATGTGACCAGAGCTTGCAAAGAGTTAAAGGCAAGAGACACTGGTGACATTTGAAGCCACAAGATTAGGTTCTGCTGTCAAGACTCCAGCAGGCATAAGGGGAATTAAAGGACAAAAGAGATGACTCAGAAGTACCATTTTTCCTTATTAGATAATAATTTAATCACTCTTCACTGAAAGGTTGAATTTGCAGCCTCTGAAAGATGAATTAAAATATTTTATTTGCTGATATAACTAATATAATATTATTTTCCCTTGCTTTCTTTTCTTGAGTGAGAGGGCTTAAAATATGTCTATGTAGCTCAATCAATGTTTCTGTTAGACTTTTTTTTTTTTGACAGGTTCTAGCTCTGTAGTTCAGGCTGGCCTTGAACTCATTATATAGCCCAGGCTGGCCTCACACTCACCTCAGCCTCCTGAATGCTGGGATGACAGGTGTGTGCCACCACACTTGGCTCTGCTAGACAGTTTGAATCATTCTAACACCTCTGTTTTTTTTCAGGAAAAAGTAGAAGGAATGAAAGATGGGAGAAAGGAAAGAAGAGACAGAAGGGGGTACCCTATTATGAGCATTTATAGTTGTTGATGACTGGGCAAAACATCATGGATTCTGGTTGTGGCTTGATTGACATTAAATGTACTCTCTTGAAGACTGAGTTTGCTTGCAGGGATTCAAATGGTTTGATCTTGAAGACCCCCTATCTTCGACCTGCTGGCTTAGAGCTACAGGCTTGGGAACTGCCTTGAAGCCCTTGAGTGCTGTGCTTCCTCTCTTCTCTTATCTTTTTCATAGCTTCCTCTCTCCTTGTTTTAATATGCAGTGTTGGACTCCATCATAGCGTGTACCAGAGAAGGAGCAGAGGCAACGGGGAAAGAAGGAAAACCCCATAAGAAAATAACACCAAAGTATCAATTTGCAAGTTCCCTTAGAGTGACTGTTTAGATGCATGCAAATGAGAATTGTGTGCACGATCCTGTTGGGATGCATTTGTGTCCCTCTGAATGTCACACGCAGCTGGATGTCATCTTTGGAGGGAGTGCTGGTGGAGCTCGGTGTTGGAATGACTAGTAGATTTTCATAGACCTTGTGACTTACGTTGACATACTTGACAATGACAATTCCCGGAGGAAAATGAGACCTTGTCATCCACATCTTAATCTAGGACCATCAGTGTTGCACAGCCTATGAGTAGCTCACCCAGGGACCAGCTAGTTTGCTAATGTGGAGCTGAAGGGGGACTTAGCGGGAACCTGGGAGACTCTGGCTTCTGGATGTGCTCTCAGGAACTCCCCTCAGCCAAGGTGAGCCACCGTGGGTGGCAGGTGAGCGAATGGCTTCCGAAACACCCCATTTGGCAATGTGAGCCTTGCAGATGGACCATGGGGGTAAAAGCAGGCTATCATTCTGTACTCAGTGGTCTGACAGAGCAAACGAAGAGCTCCGTGAGGTGAGGAGAGGCGAGGGGAAGATTAGCGAGGCTCAAATGGGGTAATTGGAAACGCAAGGGGAAGGCAGTAAATTATGCCTCTTTCACTTGGCTTAGTTACCATATCGCTGGGGTGGTGGAATAGGTCAGCGACCAGTGGATGAAAAGCAAACTCGGGAAGGGTCAAGCAGGGGAGCAAGAGCTAAGCTCTGAGGGCACCCCGGAGTGGTGCTGCTAGATTTTCCTGCTCACGCAGAATAACAGGACATAAAAAATAGAGTTTTCTGTGATTGTCTGGGAACATTTTTCATACTGTGAGAGCCTAGACTGGTCCCTAGGAAATACGTTGAAAAGTGCCCCAAATGAAGACGAAGACAGAGAAAGAGAGCAGTCATGGCTAACGTGGCTTCTGGTCCACTCAGGCCTGGTCCCCACCCACACCCACCTTGCTCTGTGACCTTAGGAAGCTACTTTACTTCCTTTTGCCTCCGTTTCTTCAGTGGGATAAGGAAACAGTTACCTGCAAATTCATACATAAAAAACTCTTAAAATCATTCCCAACACCCAGAGAACATTAAAAAAGCCTGGATAATAAACATTTAGAACACCATTTCCAGCACCCCTGAAAGCATTTTAGAAACTGAAGGGGATTTGGGGGGTTCACAAGGACACAGACACTACTGGTGTTCAGTAGGTGAAAACTCTGCACCCTACATGAACTTTGAGTGTCCTACTGGGCATTTGTACAGGTGAAAAACTGATTAGTGTCATTGGAATTTAGGATCTGGCACAGTTTGCCAAATCCATGAGATCTTTTCTGCATTGCGTTAATGTAGCTTGAACTTTGCCTGACCACATAAATTAAGAAGAATGTTACACTCTGCTGTATTGAAAGGACTACCAAGAGGAGTTCCCCATTTCAGAAAGTCACCTTACCCATGGCAAAGCTACCTGTAAGGGCTGCATCTGTAACTGTCATGTTGCCAGGGCCTCTGTGCATCTGTGGAGCCTTGAGACTTAACTGTGACTTCTAATTTAGCCATTCCTGAGCATTTGAATATTGAAAAGCTCATTGTTTTGTTATAAATAATATAGCATCTTCTCTTTTGTATGAATTAACCCATTGCATTGATTTTCCTTTGGATAGGTATGAGTTATGCTTTTTTTAGGATATTAAAACAGCATTAAAAACACTTGTTATTAAAAGGAGGTGTTAAGTAGTGTTGGAAAAAATAAGTTATTAGAGTCAAGCTCAGCACAAACATAAGAGGTGTAGTTCCCAGAAACTGGTCCAGAGTAGAGAGCAATTAAAGCTCAAAGACAGAGGGTGGTGCGTGGTTTAATTTTGCCTCTGTGTTTTAGATGCTAGTTTGGCAGTTGGTACATGTTGCCTATAGCTGCTGTCAGGATCCTGGCATCAAGTTCCTGATTAAGATGTCAGGTTTCTGTAGAATACTGAACTTCAGGCGGGAGGATCACTTTCTTTCCTTTGTGTGAACTCTTCTCTCTATAGGAGCTAGATGGGTCCAGAAATGGCTCTTTTCCAGGGTTTTCTTTTCTTTTTTTAAATTTTTATTTATGTATGTATGTATTTATTTATTTTGGTACCAGGGATTGAGCTCGGGACCTTGCACTTGCGAGGCAGGCGGCAGCACCCCTGAGCTAAATCCCTGGCCTGTTTCCAGGGTTTTCTGTTCTCTTCCTTTGTGGAGAGACAGGCAGCTAGGCAGCAAGGACTGGAGCTCCCTTGGCAGTGACACCTCTTACTTTGTCCGCAGCTGTCCACAGGATGAGGGACACCCACACCCACTCACTGCATTTCCTAGTGCAGTTAATTCTGAGGTTCTGTCTCTGAAAGTCCTGTTGTTAGGGGAAGAAGAGTATCTGCTTCCTTCCTGATGGGCAAAGAGAAAAAAGGTGCAGTTGCACAAAAATCTGTGGCTGTGAATGTGAAAGAGGGAGAATCATCATCGGGAGGGTGGCAAGTGGAGTTCTTTGGAATGCCTTAGTTAACTCCAGATGCTGTAACAAAGACACTGCAGACAGAAAGGCTTATAACAAGCCAAAGTGTACATCACAGTTCTAGAGACTAGAAGTTAGAGGTCAGAGTACCAGCATTCTAGGGAGGGGACCCTCTTCTCTCTGACATCACAGCAGAAAAGACTAGGGAGCTCTCTGGGGCCTCCTATGAGGGCTCCACCATCTTGATCTAATTGTCTCATCAGCTTGAGGGTCAGGATTTTAACATATAACGACACCATGAAGTGAGGTGTCTCTAAGCTCAGGAAGCCTCTCTACCCTTCCCACTGGCCTGCCTGAGTCCTGGATCCTCAGGCCCCCAGGCTGGTCTCTCAGCTCCTCCATCCCCTGTTGTAATCAATCCCTGCAGCAAAGCCCGTCTGTGTCAGATTCTCTGGTGGTTTCCCTTTCCTACTCAGATCCTGACTGATTTGCTGGCCTAGGAGCCAGTCCACCCTGATAAGGGTCAGGGCTGGAAGGAGGGTGTGGGGAGCACCTTGTTGGGATGGATTTGCTGGGAAACAAGGGGACATCAGGACAGTGCGTGTATGACTTGCTGGTCCTCTCCTCTTGAGAGCTACGGAAGCTTTGCTCCAAGGCAAGGACTTTAAACAGCAATGGTAGGGGGTGGGTTGAGGTAAAGAATTCACTAAAGATTCAGAAAGGATTCACCAAAGATGTCAGAAACAGGAGAGTTATATCAACCCAGTTTAGAAACAAGTGATGTGCTCTGCTGGGGCTCACGAATCACTGAATTTCCATGGCATTCTTCGACCTCCTAAAATGCTTGTACCTTGTGTCTGCCTTCAGAGAGACCAGAGAATAACGTGGTGAGTGCTTCTAATTTAATATTCCTGTAATATTTCTGCCACATCAAATTTCCACTACGACAAATGTATACAAATGAATCATTATGATTTTTTTCCCCTCTCTTATTTCAGCCAATCCACTTGGGCCTCCGCTAGGAACTCATGATAAAAGTCATGAAAACAAAACAAAGAGTACCATTAGAATGTCATTTAAAGAGAGAAAAGAGTTCCAGGAGATCCTTTGTTGTGCCGGAAGAGCACAGGCTGCCTGTTTAAATGACTTTTGTTTTCCCTTGTAGATAATCACAGGGTAACACAACCAAAATCATTCTTGGCTGCCGCTGAGGTCATCAGGCGGCTCCTGCTGACACACTGAGCCACGGAAAGGTGCGGGGGGGGGCGGGGGGGGGCGGAGGGCGCTGCCTCCGAGACGTGTGCGGGCCTCACTCTGATTGCTGAGACAGCTGGAGCATCGCATTGGAATCTAGTTGCTTAGGTCCCTGTCCCCAGGGGCGCACCTGTATCGCCAGCACAGTGATTGGGAGGGGAGAGAGCAAGGCCTTCTGGGAGTGTGTCCTTAGGGGAGGGTGACCTTTCCTGCTGGGTAATGGACCCGCGAGAAGGAAGGGCATTTCTCTGGCAGGTAGATGGATCCTTATTCCAACTCAGTCATAAGAGAAGATGGTCATGGGGACACTGCCTGGCTGGCAGTGATGTACAAGGGAAGAAGATCCAACGTCCAGAGTTCAGAAGAGAATAATGGAATAAAATGATAAAGTCCTGGGGTCAGAGGCTCGTTTGTGCTACTCTAGCAGAAACAGCCCTGACCAAATATTACGCAGTAGGTTAGGAATGTGGCCAGCAAGCACATTCTCTGACCTTCCTCCTACTGAACTGTGGGATCCGTAGCTCTCCTCTTACCCTGAGGTCTGGGGAAGGAGGCGGAGAAACACTCAAGTGTTTCCTCCATCTGAGTGTAGAGCAGAGGTGGCAAAAATGGTGCTTCTGGGACTGGACCATAAGAGGCCACGCAGCCTTCACCTTGCTGGAGAGCTGCAGCACTCTCTCAGAGCCCTGAGCTGCATGGAAGGAGTCATGTGGCAGATCCCCAGGGAACAGTCCCAGGGGCACCGTCTCTCCATCCTGCTGGGCCTCCATCCTAGGAATGAGCCAGCCCACCTGTCAGTGAAGTGTCTTCTTTGGAAGGCTCCCAGCAATATCTCCTGAAACGGCAGCTGGGGCAGCCAAGCCCTCCTGGAATTCCTGACCCTCAAAATCGTGACATATAATGAAAGGGTTGATGTTTTAAGCCAGCGTTTCCACATGATTTGTTATGCAGCAATGGCTAGCTAGAACATACTCCTAACTAGAATGATTCCTAATCTATCCACAAGTGTAATTTAATAAGTGCAGTTTGCCACTTAGTAATGCTTCGACGTCAGCTAAGTATCAGTGTATTTTAATGAGTGTCTGTCTCGCGTATCCCAGTAATGTGGGGGACATGAGATGTGAGGTTTGGTCCCTGACCTGATAAGTAATAATGTGATAACTTTCATTGGTTGATTTCTGCGAATTAAGTCACTGATTCTCAAAGTACAGTGCTGATATCATCAGCATCACCTTGGGGTTCATCAGAAATGCAATTTCTCTAGCTCTAAGCCGGACTCCCTGGGTTAGAAACCCTGGGAGGACAGGCATGATGGTGCACACCTGTGATTCCAGCTCTTGGGAGGCTGAGGCAGGAGGATCGTCCCAAGGTTGAGGTCAGCCCGGGCTACATAGTGAGTTCAAATCCAGCCTGAACTACATACTGGCAAGACCCTATCTCAAAAACCAAAACAAAACAAAACAAAAAACCCTGGGAGTGGGCCAGCAATATGCATTTTAATAAATCCTCCAGATGATTCTGATGTGTAGTATAGATGGAAAATCACCACAGCAAGCACTCACTTTCTTTACCTCAGTGAATCCTCACAGTAACCCAGGGTTTCTCAGCCTTGACATTTTGGGTAAGGCGATTCTTTAATTCAGGGAGGTGTCCCATGCTTTGTGGGATATTTGGCAGCATTCCTGGCCTCTACCTCCTGGATGCAGGGAGCACCATTCCCCCCACAAATGTCACCAGGCATGGCCACATGTCATTCGGGAGTCTGTGATCACTCCTGGTTGAGAATCGCCAGCACACCCTATGAGATAGTATTTTACAATATGTTCAGGATTCATGGCCGTCATATATGCAGACATGGGAGTGACTGCCATGAAAGAAGGAGTTGTTATTCACAGTTGCCTAGAAACAGGAGGTGGGCAGGCCAGGATGGTGTTAGGGGAATACGGGGGCGCACTGCAGTTGGTCACGAGGAAGAGGAGTCCAGAGAAACTGGGTGAAAGCTTTGCACATAGAACTGGCGAGGCAGGATCCGCAGGCTTGTGCCTGAAGAGCATGAGTGATTTTCACAGGACTAGGAACATGGCTGTGAGAGTTGCCTGCTACCTGGCCTGAGGCAACTGAGGAAGGGAAATAGTGGCCCAAGAGTGAGGGCCTTGTGAGAGAGCGCAGACAAAGGAGGGAACAGGTTGGTTTGCACAGAAGCCACACTCATGGCCAGTTGTTTGCAGTTGCTAGGCCCAGTCAGCCCTGGGAGGAGCAGTCTCTCCAGCACCAGCCAGGCCCCGGATGTCAAGGTATCAGAAAAAAGAGATGCACTTAAGGCAGGTGGACGTAATGACCCTATTTTCCAATGGCAAAGATGAAATTTAAAGAGATAATTTGCCATAAATCATAGCTCCACCAAGACCAAGGGGAGCTCTGCTCAGGTTCAAGCCTGGATCTGCTGGACCTCTCAATCCAAGCTCTTGACAATGTGCTTTCTGCTAGTCACCTGGTGAAGTGATCGCATGTATGGACATTAGCAAAGATAGCTGACTGAGAAAAGGGAGGTGCTGAGTAATTTCCACATCAAATACACTAAGCAATGAGAGCAAGAAAGGATTAGTTCCAGCAGTCAAAGAAGGTGCTTTGGTTTAGTTCTTAAGACTCGCAAAAGGCCCAGGTTTTAAAGGCTTCATTCTCAGCATGGTGCATCTTGGGAGGTGGTGGAAACTTTAAGATGTGGGGCCTAGGAAGAGATTTTTTTCCAGTGGGGGTGGGCATCCCAGCCATGAGGTGAATGGTTTTACTATGCCATGTCTTCCTGCATGAAGTGGTGTCCCTGTCCTAAAAGCAATGGGTCCACCCACTCATGGATTGAAACCTCCAAGACCATGGACCAGACTAAGGCCACTTTCTTTAGGAAAGGATCCCACCACATGTGATGTACAAACTTTTGGCATGATGGATTAAGTACATGCATGTATATGTGTGTGTGTGTGTGTGTGTGTGTGTACACACACACACTCCATCTAACAGTAGTGCTTAGAGTAAGAGTCACCCTGGACATTTCCATTGGATGTCTTACGAGGTAATATGTTAGTCTGAGAATCTCTGACCAACAGGGAGCACACACAAAAAGGGTCTTTTCATGTGTACTGAACAGGGCAGCTGAGGCTTTGGCAAGTCAAGCTGACACCTGTTCCTTCATTCCGATGTTTCTGATTGCTGGTGCTGTGCCAGCTCAGCCTGGGACAGATGCAGTGAATGGTCACCTGTCCATGTGGGGATAGAAAACACGGCAGCATGAGAGAGAGCTTCCTGGGACTTAGCCGACAGGTCCCCCACTTCTCCGGGGACAGTCATGTCTCCTGTCACCATGCTCATGCTCTAGGGGGATCCAAATCACAGCAGGTAGGGGGTTCACAGTGCACACGACTGTGCTGATTTCTGTGCATGGTAAATTAACACCACCTCAATCCTCACATGACTTCTAAAACCTTTCTTATCGGTTAACACTGAAGCCACTGGTCATTAGCAAGAATTCAACTAGAGTATAAGCTCCAGAAGGGCAGCGGTATCTGTTTGTGTTGTCCATTGCTATATCCATAGTGCTAGGCCACACTGGACCCATAATAGCTCTTTGTTCAGTGAATGAATTGGAACACAAGGGCAGAGGACGCAGGGAAAGGTAGTAAATCAGGATGGTGAGTCAACAAGAAGAAAGAAAGTGAGCGAGTACTAAGTGCAAATTTGGCTTTAACCAGAGCTCTGCTATATTTGGAGGTAGGGGTGGGGACCTAATGCTGCTGAACTAGAATTAGAAGTGGACTGGCACCTCTTAACCATATTCCCAGGAAATGCTATGCATTTGAAAACGTGACCATTCTGTGTTTTTGAAATCCCCTGAAGACCCCTCTTGCTGCTTCTAACTTTCAGCCCATGCCACGCTCAGAACGTGCAAGCGCCAGACACTTATGAGCTCAGGGCCCCCTGTGCTCATTTTTATGCGTGCTCCAAAGGTTAACGTTAAATACATCCCCAGCCCCAGCAGAGGAATGCCCACGCTCTCCACTTGTCCTTCCTGAGGAGGTGACAAGGGCACTTGAAAGAATGTGAAGGGAACAGAAAAGATGGAGGAGGAGAATCAAGGAAACCCCCCAAGGTTCCTTACCAACACCTAATCATACATCTGGGCTGAAGGGTTATGCAATCAGCTTCCCATGAAATTACTTTCAATGGAAAATGATGTTCGACACAGGATCTATCAGGCAATAGGTTTTCAACACTTTCCCCTCTAAATTTAAATTCTCAGGTTTGATTTGAAATCTAATTTATTCCTCTATTTACAGATCTTCTTTGGGAAGATCTTTTTTCTTACCCCCACCCCCCACACTGCCTCATTTCTATAGGTGGATGAGTTCTCCTTTTACTTTGGTCCAGCCTCGTGTGGCCCTCAACAGGTAGGACAGGAAGATGGCTGGTGTCTTTGGAAGAACCAAGCAGATCGCAAACCGTGAAGTGAAAAGGTCCGCCTGGTGCTTCCTACTCTGAGGGGCTCAGAGCTGAGCTATGATTTGCTCTCATTTTTTATAAAAAAAAACTCCCCTAATTTCACTGTCAAGATTTTGAGAAGCATTCTCATGGTTTTAAAGAGATTATTGCATAATTTGTTCATGTTTAAAGAATTATATTGTTAAATAAATTTAGCTCTCCAGATCCTAAATGACAAAAACAAGTGAAGTTACATCATTTGAATTATGAAGTGATAATGTCTTCCAATTCTGCCCCAATCAAAAGTGTAACAGTTTAAAGCTTATAATAATCATGTTCAAACATATTCAGATTATAATTACTTTTCTTCTGATAATGATAGCCCGTCTGATTGGATGATTACCTATTTGACTTTGATAAGTCTCAGAGGTCAAAAAAGGGATAATTGCAGACATCTGTTTTCTATGGAAAATATAATCTCAGAAAATAGTGTTTAAAGTGACATCTGCAAATATGTGTTTTAGAAAGAAACTCGAGCATTTAAAAATCATAGGGAAAAGAAGCAATTCCTAAGCTACTGTGTATCACCCTGTCTTTGTAAATAGATGAACAAGTTTAACTTACTAGTATTCATGTATGCATAAGTAATTACAAGCAGGCATGATTATATTTTGTGCAGGTAGAATTAGAAATGGAAATAGATTATGAGAAAGGAATTTGAACGAGTCTGTGCCATGGAATGATATGGAGACCTCGCTTTACTTTTGTTTTAATTTGGTTTAGACATGCGTAGGTGCCACCACTTTTCTGACGGATTTTTACTGTGAAGATGTAGCTGGAAGATCTTCTACCTTGATTTCTTGTCCTGACCACTCCAGGTGTGAGGTGGCTTCCGGTGGAAGAGGAAGGATCATGGCTGCCAGGGTCCTCTATGCACAGAGGTGCCAGTTTCTCTCTCTGCAGATGTATAAACTTCCCAGCTCTCTAAGGGAGTTGCCAAGAGCCTCTCCCCGCTCCAGCCGGCAGCTGTATCCTGTAGCAGAGAGAAATGTCTTCCACACTCCCTCCCACACATGGCAAAACTTCCTTCATTCTAACTCATTGATGCGGAATCTTCTCAAACTCATGCAAGACCTGGATTATCTGTTTTGCCAGATTAAGCTTTTAAAAATATAGCTTTTGCTATGTAGCACTTTCCTCTTCAATGGCTCCTTAGTGTCCATAGAAGGAATTCTAAGCTTCTCAGAATTCATGATCCTTTGTAATCTGATCTTAACCTATTTTTTCATCTTCATGAACCTCTTCACTTTTGTGAAATCTACCTAATGCCAAGTGGTGCTCATCTTTCTTACCTCTTATCTGTATCTTTGGTGATCCCACTACTCTTCTGTGGAATTTCCTGGTCACCATTTCTGCCTACTAATCTTTTGTTGGTGTGCACCGCAGGTGCATAGAACTGGATAAAACATACTCTTTAGTATATTACACACCAGTATGATTAGTCCACGAAAGAGTTTCTTTTATGTTTATTTGTAAACATTAAAATTTTACCCATGTTTACCTTAAATCTTGTGATTTCAAGAAGGTGCCCCTGCTAAAAGATGGGTGTGCTCTGAACACTTACAGCACATATTACCGAAAGTCTAGTTCAGTGGTGGTGAACTAATGGCACGCGTGCCACAGCTGGCTGTTTGTTTTCACTGAAAGCTCTAAAAGGTTCGCCATCACTGGTCTAGGCCATTGCTACCGTGAGTCAAGATCACATGATGCCTGGCACCTCCGCTGCATCTGCACACACCTGCAGCCAGGCGGTTGTGTTCTGCTAGGTTGCATAAACCTGGTACTTTGTCATGGCTCTATAGCAGCCCTTACGAAGTTGGTTTTTTTTTTAAATCTGCATCCATCTTCTCTCAAAGTCATCAAGTTTATTAAGGCCAGACTTGGTTTCTCTATTCATCTTTGCACCCCAAACACCAACCACAGTGCCTGAGTTGTAATGTTTAACAAACAGTCAGAATCCTGGGATTTTCTAGGAAATTAGACTCCACACTCCCAGGAAACCATCGAAAGCCCCACAAGCCCAGGCAAAGGATAGACCTCTGACTTGTATTCCTGTTGTATCTCTCATGTGCTTCACAAAGTACTGAGCAGATAAGTTTCTTTTAACTACTTATTGATCAATGGAGGCTTCAGGTCCCTAAAAATTTGATGAACTGTATATTTAGGGAGAGTAACTAATTTGTCTCTGCTTTTCCAGAACTGTCCAGTTTTTAAGCAGAAATTTCTATGTCTAGGAATTCCCCCTGTCCCTGGGCAAACAAGGATGGCTGGTCAGCCTGTTGAGAATGTCATACACATACCAACAACATAAGTGCTAATGCTCTCTTCTTGTCCAAGTCTTTTAAGGATCACTTTTGCAAACTTAACTTGAATTTCTGTATATTTGAGAGTAACTTAAAAAAAAAAGGTTCTTGAAGACCAGTCAAATTTCATTGTATTGTCATTCCTCCCAGTCAAACAATTTCAAACACAACTAGGAGATTTCACTTTTCAGAATGGATTTTTCTTTTCAAAGCGCAGTGGTATGGAGCTTAAAGAGACGGACGTTGCTTAACACATACTGGGCATTTCTGGACCAGCGGGTGAGTCTATACCTTTAGGTGGAGGCCACACCCATTGGACCAAGAGTTGGGGGTAGGGCAAGTTGTTACAAACCACCAACTTCCTTGGATCCTATTGGAAATCTTTCATTAAATCTCTAAGAATTTTCATATTCTCCATATTGCTCCATTTTAATTCCATCCTATACCCATTGTTATTGAGGGAATATTCACTTGCTATTAAAGGAAGTCATGTGGGATGCATAGTCAATAATTTCATCAAGGAATAACTTATCTTGTGCTTTCAGTGCAAAGGGAGGGAAATGTTTCACTCAAGTAGCTTATGAGCTTTTGAAGAATATTTACAAAGAGATAGTTTTAGACAGACCAAGGGAGTATTGTTTTCTCGTTTCTAGTAGAATAGCAACAACAAAAAAAGAAAGCCTGAACCAAAACAAAATACTTAAGACGTATCTAGAGAATATAGTGGCCATCAAATTCCATATTTGTCACTTAACAAATATCGAACACAAAAGGACGCATGTTTGTTTCGAGGGAAAAGCCCAGCTGGGAATGACCGTGACTGTAACTTATGTGATGAGAGATGTGTTGGTTCTTTCACCATGGAAGGGAGGCACATGGTAAAACAAAGGCAAGCAACAACAAAAAGCCAAAAGTGACAAAACAATCGAAAAGAAAATGTTGCCATCATGGTTTCTGGAGCTCTGAAGTTCACACAGTTTACGTAAGCCAGCAGCTTCATTTTTCCTTCTTTTGAGATTTCTAGGTGAACTATGTCTAATTACTGAAGGTGTTCTCTTAGTCCATCTTTGCTGCTGTAACGAAATACCACAGGTTGGCAATCAATAAATAACAGCAACTTATTTCTCAGAGCTCCGGAGGCTGGGAAGTCTAAGATCAAGGCACCAGCAGATGTGGTGTCTGGTAAAGGCTTTGTCCCTGCTTTCAAGATGCTACTTCCTTGCTGCCTCCTCATATAGCAGTAGAAAGAGGAGGCAGCTCAGGCTCCTGTAGGAGGCAAGGAACCCATTTGTGGCAGCAAAACTCTAATGAGCTAATCATCTCAGAGAGGCCACCCTCTTGGTGGTTCGGTTTCAACATATGGATTGGGAAGGTGCATATGTTCCAACTACAGCAAGGGTGATTCTCTTTTATGCCAGGAGACTCTAGCTAACAGCTCTCTCCACTCCCTGACCTAACCTTGGTCCCAATGATCACGATGCCTTGATGTTGTGCTTAGGCAGTTGTAATAATTTTCCTGCAGCCACCCTGCACCCCCATCCATATTTCACAATAGAGGCAATGTTCAGTTTGTATAATCATATCTTCCTCCCCTTTTACCTTATTCTCCTCTCATCACCTTCCCTGGGGATTGATGTGGCTGTGTCTAGACATCCCCGCAAAGTCTCATGCTCTCATAGGTGGGGCTTTTTCAGAAGTGGCTGGATCTAGAGCGTGGGCTGCTGGGATTGATTCATGGTGCAGTGCTAGAATCAAGGGCACCAGTCTTAAGGGAGTGAGTGCTACCTACCCTACATCTCTAAGATGTAGGGGACAGAAAGAACTATGAACTCTTTCTCCTCTGCCATGTCACCCTGCCTTGAAACCAACCAACTATGGACTGAAACCTCTACAAACTGTGCCAAATAAATCTTTCTCCCTTTAACTTTGAGGTTGGGTATGTTGTCTCAGCAATGAGAGATAAGTAAGAAAGGGATGAAATACTCCAACACCGAAGTCTACGAACCCTAATGTGGTCCCCACGACCATGTGATTTGAACCCACTCACCTTTCCACCTCATTATACACCACTTTCTCCATGTCTGTCTGCAACTCACCCATGGCTCATCCAGCTCCTCACTCAGCTATGCTTTCTTCCAGCACAGGACTTTTGCACATGCTACTGCTTCCACCTAAAAAATGTGCTCTCTCATTCTCCAGTGGCCCAAGTCCTTTTTATTGCTTCAAGGCGTTGCTCAAAAATATGTTCTCAGGAAAATTTTCTCAGGGACCCATCCAGTCCAATTCTGTTTTGATATGTTCTCCTGAGCCTGTGTTCCTTTCATTAAGATAATTCATGTAAGCATATGAAAATAGACTTATTTTTATGATTAAGCGACCTCTGTCACCAACTCTGTGGGCCATAAAAGCAGGGTGTTTTTGCTCCACTTTCCTCCTCAGTGCTCAGTTTGGGAGGTGATTGACACCGGCAGCCACTGGTCAACAGCTTGGAATTTCTTGGAAGGACTTGTTTGAAGGACAATCCTTGAGGGCTGGACAGGCTGTGAAAGAGGAAAATTCTATCTCTGACTCTATCCTTTGGACTTTCTGGAAGACATAATATATTTACCTTGGTTTCTATGAGGACACAAGGAATTAAAAGGCTCCGTGGCCACCATGCTCACCACATCAAATGTGCTAATTTTCCATGGCTCTGTGCTTTTGCTCATTATATTAGTTTAAGCTTCAGGTGCTGGTTTGGCTGCTGTAACAAAGAGACCTACAAGGGTGATGTTTAAATAAGAGAGAGCTCTCACAGAAAAGTCTGGGTCAGTCTTCTGGGGCTGGTGTGTTGCTCTGTGGTGTTGGTAACCTAGACTTCTTACATATTCCTGCTGCACCATCCTAGACATACGGCTCCATACTGGGGTCCAAGATACATGCCTCACAGTCCCTGTGGCAGCCATTTTCTAGCTATCGGGAAGGGAGAAAATGGATAGAGAGGACTTATCACTTTTCTTTAAGGACATGAACTATAAGTTACCCATTCTACTTCCGATTTCACTCCATTGCCAAGAGCTGCAGATAGCAGCAAGCTACACTGCATTGTGATTTCCAAAACTCGGTGTGTTTTCCCAGGAGACTTAGGGTTTCTGGTGGCCAGAACCTTGACCCTCTTTTATGAACCACTGTAGTGCCTTGCCCTGGGCCTGCTACATAGCAGTAATTGCTCATTTAATTAAGAGAAGAAATCAGACTTGGTAGGGTCCAGAGTAACTGCCTGGGGATGTGGCAGATGCCATCTAAATACCAGTGCTTTTATAAACTAGAAAAAGCTAAGTCTTTTTGACTTGCTTTATGTAGCCCCTTATGTGATTTATTGTGCAAACTGATCAAAGGTATTTGAAATGAGATGCAAATATGGCCTTGAAGAAGTGTGTTTTTCTGGGGAGAGGGTCCATGAGATTTTTCAAAGTGGTTTGTAGCCTGAAAATGTTTGAGGATTTGCGGTACTAGTACCTTTACTGAAATTCAAAGCCAATTAAGATAAGGCAAAAGAGGAAGGCACATGGGGGTCAACTTTTTACCTCTTCTATTGAAAAGGCTGATATTCAAAACTGTTGCTGACGTCCTTTGACAGCTGTTCTTCATACCTGAGTGCTGGCTTTAAGCAAGCTTGCACTGGACCCTGAGCAGACCATCTCACCCCATCTGCTTTTCCATGGGGCAGACAGGGGGAGGAGGCTGCGGGCCACTTACCCCTTTTCTCTTATCATGTGGAGCCACTCTGTCTTCCCCAAGGCAGGGGAGGGGCAGGCTAGGCTGCAGGGGAAGAAGCCGGAGTCCTGTGCTAGTAAGACTCCTTTCACCTAGGAGGACACATCAGATGTATAGGAAAAGGGCTTGGCTCTTGCCAATGAAGACTAAAACATAATTTCGGGTAAAAGCCTCCCACCTGTTTGATATAGTCACAAACAGTTTAGACCTGGCGAAGTTCCAAATCTTCATCGCCCCCACAAAAGTGAAACACATGAATTACACTGTTCACAGCTCACACTGCTGCTTATCTGAGTCATGTGGGAAGCATCTTTAGAACGGGCTGTGTTTCCTGATTTTTAGCCTCAGTGCTTGTCATCCTGGGTCCCAGCAAACCTGCCCCTGCCTTGAAAGTTCCTCGTCCAGCTGGGAAGCAGGTGGCCTGCAACAGCTATTCTAGCTTAGGACCGCTAGGGGACAGGGGCACGGCGAGCTTCCCTTGGGTATATTCAGCATCCCCGGCCTCATTCCCACCAGCTTATTTAGGGAAAGTTCAGAAACAGGCGATGGGAGACTTGAACAGCTAGAATCTCTGGGAGACTGCAGAAGCCCCCGTGCTTTGGTCCTGACCTCCGTTACATTCCTACTTGTCGGTGAGCGATCCGTTTTCCTGTTTTGAGAGCTCTCTGGGGCGCATCCACAAATGGTAAGACAATTGGGCATTCTGTGTGCATATAAATGACATCCTTAATAATCACTGACTAAATATACCACGACCTCCTTCCGCTGTCTCAGGAAAGCAACCCGGCATTCCCAGGGCCCTAGCAGGGATTTTCCTTGATTCTGTAAAGCCTTGAATAATACTGGAGCTCTGTAATAACACCGAGCTGCTTTTGCCTTTTTTTTTTTTTCTGAGTCTAGGCTTTGAACATTATAATATTAGTTGTTTAAATTTTCATAGAGTCCAAGGTTCAGAAGAGTTCTGGGAAAGTCATTTAAATTCATCCTCCTGCAGGTCTCCTGGTAGGGCTGCAACTTGGCTAACAAAGACAAATGGTTTCCTATCTGATTCTGAAAGGTCTCCAGGGGAAGATTCCCTAACCAACCACAGTAATCACGAATTGCTAACACGAGTGTGCCCCGCTTTAAGAAAACCTCACTCATGAGAGCCCTCGTGGCAGGATAATTTATTGAGATACTAATCTGTGCATTGTTCTCTGTAATTTGTCTGCACCACCCTCCCTTCTTCTCCATGGAACTGGCTCTTCTGTGTCCCTGCTCCCTGAGGGGATAGAGTCTATACTCATCCTGTGAACCTACTGCTCTATTAGAAACACAGAGGAGCGGGGTCCTCTTGCCCCTGCGCTAATCTTAACCTCAAGTCCTAGCTCCTTCAGCACCTGTATAAGGAGGCGATGCTCCTGGGAGAATTTGGTCCCACCTTGGCAGACAGCCTGATTTGGTTCTTCATTAGTTAGCTATGTCTTCTTGGAGAAGGCTTTCATCGCTTTAACCTCTGTCCCATTATCAGTAGAATGAAAGGTTGATTTAATGACCCCTAGGTACTGCCCTGCTTTTGATTGGTGAGGTTATCAGTCTGTCCCTGGAACAGCTGCTCCACATTTGCCCAAAGGCTTTCTGGGTAGGGCAGCCAAATGTGAGCAAAGGGAAGAGAGGACCCCGCAGTGTTTGTGACCAGCTTACTAACTGAAACTCACACTTACCTGGGCGTCCTGCATTTCCCAGCCAATGCTGCTTGGGGCCATCTGCAGTGAAAGAAGTTGCTTTCTTTTTAGTCCTGTCCAGATTGGACCATTGTTCGGCAGACTGGCTTGTGACCCTCCCCGATCCCAGTCAGGCCCAGTTGACTTTCAAGTTTAGAGAATGGGTGTCTTGAAATGAAAACTATCCTCACACAATTTTCTTTAAAATAAATGTTTAACAGGAGGAAAAAAAAAAAAGATCTATGCATTTTGCCAAAGGTCAATGTTTCTTAGCTTTATAGAAAGGACAGAGCAGACTGCTGAATCCTCTTGCAAAGAGAGACCAGCTGTTCAGTGGATCAAAATGGTAGAAATTCTTCCATGCCTCCTCTCCTCAGGAGAACATGACGAGTGTGAGCAGTGGGAGTTGTATTTTTCTCCTGTCCTCAAAATTTCTATGATACAGAAAAGCATGTGGAGTCAAAGAGCAGATTTCTTTTTCCTGTAACATGAGAATCCTTTTAAAAAGTGTCCCATGAACTTTCTATTCCTTAAGTTTGAAATGACATTGAACCTCACACTATGACTTTAACAAATCATCTGTGAATCAAGCCATCCTTGGCCACAAACACCGGGCTTTCTGTAGCTTCTTGACACAAAACAGGTAATGTGGAAAGAAAAATGGCTTATGTTTTATCCAATTAGCACATACGTGACCTGGGGTAAAAAGACTCTCTCCCTATTTTTCCCATTTTAATCAAAATAAGGTACTGACCACATGTCGGTAACTCATCACCTCAAGACTGAATGCTGCTAAAATATGTAGAACTTTTAGCAACAAATAATGCTCACTCATCACAAGGAGGTCACTCTGTTAGTTTTGGGCACACACTTGGGAAGTCCATTGTCCAGTGGAATTTAAAGCTTTCAGAATCAGAATGACTGAATTTTTAATGCTCTCAGTGCAACTGTGTTTGAATTTTGAGTTGAAATTAACATAAGTCTGATCTATAAGAAATGGATACCTCTTAAAGATACTCTTACCTGAAAGAGAGAGAAAAACTCCTAGTGAAAGCACTTCATTTATTAACGTTCAGGTTTCCTCAATGCCAGCCTGATCTCTACCTCTCTTTTCATATTTTACAATCTAAGTATTATTTGAGTGACAGGAAATGCCAAAGACCCCAACCACTGCTCCTCATTTGCTCTGTGGAGGGATTCGGCTTTACCTGCATTCCTAAGAAGGCAAGTGAGAAGTATTTCCCGGCTGGCCCTGAGAGAACCATCAGAGTGATGAGCTGGGAAATCCGCAACGATTGAGGGCCGCACTCAGGGCTGTGCTTCTCAAGTGCATTTCAAAACAACTTCCCATGCTCCAGCATTTTCTAAGGGTGGGGACTCCTGCAGTGTAGATAAAATAGCCCAACTTTTGCCTTGGAGAGAAGGGAAAAAAATACCCATATAGGTAGGTAACTGTTTAAAAGGGAAGAAGTGTTATACATACTTAGCCTTGGTGATCTCCTGATGCCCTGAAATGTGAGAGGGTAGAGCTGAGGGAGTACGGGCTGGGTTGAAAGGTGGTGAGAACTTAGGTCAGACGTGGTGCCACCTAATCAAGGTGGAGCCTTACTTAGCCCAGTACCGGGGAGCGGAAGAGCCCCTGAGTCTGTGTGCATAATTGCTATTTCTCTCTTTAAAAAAAAAAAAAGACTGGGGAAGAAGGAAGGAGGGGACAAGCTTAGACTCTCTGTAGGTTATTTCTGAATAATGGATATATTTTAAATTCTTGTTATAATTAATCAAATCTATGTTCTTTCAGAGTAGAAAACTAAATGCATGCATCATTAATGGCTTGCTGTACAAGTACAATCATGCAAATTTAACAGTCCGCTACTCATTCCAATTGAAAACTCGGGTGATAATAGGTAACTTCCAATACCAGACAGCATATTGAGAGCTTTGCACATATTATTTTCCTTACACAACAGATGAGGAAACTGAGGCTTAGAGAATCAAAGCGAGTTATAGGTGGTGCCAAAAGAGATGGACTCCCATGGGTCTCCCTGCAGTGCTGTGTTCCGAGCCATTGTGCTATGTTTCCTCCCCTGGATCCTGCTGTTCTAGCATCTTTGCTATGGGGAACAGGGTTTTCTTAAGAAGCCAAAGGAGAGAAGAGGCTATTCAGATGCTAGGAGGAAAACTGGCAGAGCACACCCATTACAAATAGGTCTTTGAAGATCCTTGATGACCAAGCTGAAATAAATAGAATGTACTTATTGGATGGAGGGCATGGCTTACTGTACCATAGGCCCATCCTGAAAACACATCCTGACGCCACAGCTCACAGGAAGAGTTCCTGACCACCGCATTCTGGGTCGGGAAGGTAAAAGATGGAAGCATTTTATAGGTGGCTGCAGAATTTAATTTCTGTCTTTTGGTTTCTGTACATGCCAAGAGCAGTAATACAGCAATAGGGCTTTTCAGATTTTTAGGAGATCTTTACGTGAGAATGCAACATTCCCCTGATAATAAAGGCTAGGTAGGAAATAAACCTCCTTTTCCCCTTTTCACTGAGCCAAGATGACTCTGAGCAATGGACACAGTGTGGGTGGCCTCGTGCTTAAGTGGCATGGAGGGAAGAGACGGTCCTTTTCTCCTCCCAGACTCAGTTTCCTTCTTGGAATCATGGGATTCGAATGCTTGCCTTGCTGGGTTGTTGGGAAAATCAGAGATCACATGTGGGAGTGTGTGACACAGAGAACCTACCTGACAATGATAGTTATTACAGGTCTATGGTTATCACCTAGTGGATGTGAGAAGGTTAAGCTAAGAAAGGAGATGTTTTCTTTTTCCTTTTCTTTTGCAGTACTGAGGTTTGAAGCCACGGCCTCACATGTGCCAGGCAGGTGCTGTCTGACTGAGCTGTACCTCCAGTCCAAGAAAGGAGAATATTTTAAAGGCCAGGGGAAAGAAGGCGAAGAATGGGCTAGGGGCATCTGGCCTGCAAGCCCTGCTGTTGTCCCTCACTAACTCTGTGCTTCTAATGAGCCATATGCAACTTCCAACACATAAGATCTGGTGTCTACAAAGACAAAACAGAGCCAAAAGGTGACATAACGTGGATTTGCAGCCTACCTCTCCCTCTAATGAGCCAGGCTGCTTGCTTAAGAGGCAGAGCTGTGCAGAGCCCAGCCCAGGCTGTGTGTGCGGCCTGAGCCCACCCCGCTCCTCTCGTACCTGCGACTGCCAATCTCACGGTTGGTTAGCTGCAGGCCAACACCAGGAGCGGTGCTGCGCTGGGAGCGGGGCACTGGAGCCGGCTGTCAAGGACGACTGGGAGTCAGGCAGCCCTCAAGCTCCTTGGGAGCTGACTCCTGTCAGCAAGGATCCTCTCAGAGCCTCACTGAGTGAAGAGGGGCTCTGGGGAGAAAGTGAGAGAAAGAGATCCCAGCTGCTTTCCTAAAGGGATCATACGCTGCTCGGCTGTACGATGAAGCATGCACACACACATTCACACTCACACACGTTCTGCACACATCATGTCACGTGCATACCACACAGATCATGCACACAGTTCTACCACAAACCACACATATGCTACCACACATGTATGTACGAACACACATCATACACGTGTCACCCATGAACATCCCGCACATGTCACCCTCATGCACATAATCCCCTCATGTAACACAGATATGTGTGCATACATGAACCACACACACACACACACACACACACTTAAAACTCACCACATATACTGCCCACTGCATCGGTACACTACCTCTACCTATACACACCACACAAAACAAACATGTAGACACACTCGTCATATAGGACCGTGTCATATGTCTTCTGCACACCACATACCACACATATGCAGAGACTCTGTGCACATCTGGTCTGGTATATGTTGTTCGTCACCAAAGGGCCCATCATTCTACTTGTCATATATACCACACCAGGAGCTCCATTTTGGTCTTTGTCTCCAACAGTTTGGGCATTCAGATGCACAGTATCAGCCTCGTTAAATGGGAGCCAAAGCCATTGAGTCCATGCATGGCCACCATATGTGTCCCTGTGGCCATTTCATTCCTATGTCCATGATGCCAGCTCTGAGAGAGCTAGAAGCAAAGCTGGCCAACATTAACTGGCCAAATGATTCTGTCTCTTAGTTGCTCAGTACCTCCTCTGCAATAAGACTCTTTAATGAGAATTAAAGTGTGATACAGTGCTGGCACTCACTCCTGCATGTTCAGCTACAAGCCTGTACCCCACGACTTCTCCCTGCTAATCCTCCAGTTCTTTTGCTCCCAGGCTTGTGACCAGCCAAGGAATCTTCACATACTCTCGCCACACATGCACCATTCACTGCTCTCTCCATTGGTAAGTTGTCCCTTCTCGGGTCACCTCCTGATAGGGCTGTAATGCAGTTGCCACTAGTTTTCAGTTTGCACCCCATATTGAGCTGTGACTCTCGATTTCTGCAGGTGTGACAGTGGGGGCGCTGACTACCTTTACTCTAGTCCACCTTCCCCGGGGTGTCTGGGTGGTAAATGGTCTAGTTGGTGGAAGCAGTGCCTCCCTCCAGAGGAAAGAGCAGGCATGTTTGCTGCTCATTATATTTGGATTCTTAAAGCCCAGGGTTTCTCTTCTGTAATATAATCCACTGCATATGGAGGCATCTCCCAGCATCCTTTGCATTGCCTGATAGGAATTGAGCTCAGGGAACTGATGCAAAAAAATGCTGATTCTTCAGCTTTGTGAGTGTTCTGAATAATAAGGTCTCTGTCTCCGACCTTGTAGCTTCTGCCAGTGTCTGTACAAGAGCAGCAAGATAACTTGCTAGCTTACAAGTGGGCAAAAATCTCAGTGTTCATAAGCCACGCCTGGGCTCTCTTTTCTCTTCTCCCTCCAGTGGGTCTGTGGGGCACTTCTCCGGCAAGAGGTGACAGCTACAGATCAGCACTGGTGCGACCTTGGTGGGTGAGAGGAATAGCGCTCCTTGTTCATGCAACTGCCTTCTGCCTCTGGTCCCTCATTTTCATCTTAAAATAGACTCTTGCTGAGCCTGCCTAACTTCATGACTGGGCAATTCCAGCAGAGCCCAGAGCACAATGGGCAGTCTGGAACATGGTCACTTGCTGCCCAGGGTCCAGAATTCCATCAGAAACATGTGCAGAAACAGCCAGGAGCTTGTTCAAAATGCACGTAATTTGCTGTGAATACACAGCCTTGCCTCACACCCTAGCCCTGTGCTGTTGTTTATTCATAGGGACCTGCCACAATGTCCACACTCTGTCTTTTTCTACTGTTGACATCCCCAACTCTGTCCGATTTGCTGGGTCACATGGCCAGGAGCTTGTCCCACAGTCTGATCTGCTCAGCGCCAAGTGAAAATGGCACTGTGTCACCTAGGGTCTGGGTGTGAAATGTACTGTGTTCAGAAGAAGACAGAGAGGCCTATGACGTGATGCTTGCTTTCTGATGGGAGATGAAAGATGTTATGGTTGTGATCCAAAATGTCCCTGCAAAAGGCTCATCGTGTTGAAGATTTAGTTGCTGATGGGCTTTGGGAAACTGACTGGATCACGAGGGCTCTAACTTCACCAGTGGATCAATCTGTCGATGAGATCATAATTTGATTGCACTACTAGGAGGTGATGGAAAAAGGAGGTAGGGCATAGCTGAAGGAGTGGATCATGGGGGCATGATCTTGGGGACTCTATCTGGCCCCCAGCTCTTTCCTCTTAGTCTCTCACCTTGTTGGCTTCCTGGGCTTCTGCAAGGTAAGCAGCTTTCTTCCACCACCCTCTTCCACCCATGTTGCTTCTGCCTTGCCATGAGTCTAAAGGCAACCAAGTCAGCTGTCCAGGAAACTATAAGCCAAAATAAACCTTTCCTCCTTTAAGTTGTTTTTCTAGGGTATTTGGTCACAGTGGCAAAACTGTGACTAATACACAAGACACGTGCCTTTTATTCCAGGGAGGAAATCCTTGACCCCTAAAGACTTCACTGCCACGGCAGCTCTCTAATTCTTCACAGACTTACCTCTGTGGAGCACGTGTCCTCCCAAGACCACTGGTATAGCAACATCTTGTTCATGTAGCTCCCTCTTCAAACTGTCGCCATTGTGTTGGATCAGTGTGATGTTCTGCAGAACATTCAGAGGGTCAAGATCTAATAGCACTGTACTAGAGCAAAGGGTGAGTGATTTTTTTAAAGCCCTAGAAGAAAATTGATTGGTAATGAATATTGGTTTTTAGTCAATGGCTAGAAGTCAATGGCTACATACCATATACCTGAGGTTTATAATCTGTCCTGTGAAATTGTACCAGACACCACAGCTTCGATCAGGACTACAACTTGGCTAAGTCTGTAGCAGACAACAGTCATTCTTTAGGATCCACCTGGTTTCTTCAGGGGTAAAACTGGCAAAGAAGCTAGAGGTAAGTTGGGGACCATTCCAACTATGTCTTTTAGGTCTTTCATGGGTAAAAATCTTAGTCCCTGGTATATTATTTCAGTGGAAACTTGACTTATGAACTCAATTCGTTCATGAGAGCTGGTTGTCACTCGAGTTGGTTAATTGAAGGCTCAGGCTCCTCTACACAGCCTTAAAAATCTCTCTCCTGTATACAGGCAGGTCTTTAGAGAGTCTTTAGTGAGACATTGGCCTAGGATTTCTCAATTAACCCCATACAGGAAAGGATGTTGTAATCTTCCTTCCAGAACTCTTTAAGGGCTAAATCTGTATCTGAGGCCATTTGGAGGCACAAGTGGTTGGCATTTGAGCTATAACTCAAGTCTTTGTTCATAAGTTAAAAGTAAATTTCCAGTCATAACCCAAGTCATTCGTATATCAGGCTGGTCATAACTCGAGGGTCCTCTGTATTTACTTTCTGAGCTAGGGATGAGGTGGATGTGGGAACAATTTTAATCTTCCATTTGGCTTTCCTCCTGGGATAGCTCATACCAGATAGGCCAAGAGTCCAATGTGAGGATTATATCAGCTGTCGAGTCTTTCCATGGACTTGACCATGGACCACCCAGCAGACTTGCACTAAGCCAGGTATCAGCCAGGATCTTCTTTATTCCCTAGGCCTGTGAGCCCCAACTCTGTAAGAACACTTCAGATTTCCATGGGTCACCACTAATCTTGTGTCTGATAATCCTCAAAATATGTGCCTTCTTTCCCCTTGTGCATGAAGTCTCTCTGGAAGAAGACTGGAAGAACCATCCAAATGTCTGTCCTCCTCGGAGTTGCCATGGTGTTGATTCAGGTCTGAAAATCCTAGGCAATAAGTAAATGATAATAACTGCTGTAGGGGCCGTTCTCTGCCTCTTGTTCTTCCCTCTCGCTTTCTGCTGAGCTGAGGTATAAACAGCACCCTCCTTGCCTGGCCATCTGTTTTGTCTCCAGTATTATGTAAAACCACCTTGATCAAGTATGCTCATACCTAATTCCAGGAGCACCCTCCTGCCTCTAGCTGGTTTATCTAGCTAATTCTCACAGCTCCTTTGGGATATAATTGCTTTCTTTCCTTATCAAACCCAACAAATCCCTGACAAGAGTGTGCTGAAATTTAATCTTCTTGACCTGGCAGTCAGAATGAAAGGTGGGACAGCTCCTGGGGGAGGCACATGTTCCCTTGCTGAGTGCTCCTCTGAACTTGAAAAATGCTGGCTCTTATTCTGAGGGCTCTAATTGCTCATGGGAGTCAGAAGAAGGAAAAATCCTTGGGAACGTCTCATTTTTAGGGCATCATGTTTTTCTAATTAAGGTCCAATGCCACCAAACTGACTTAGCTGAAGCTTTGCCACTTTAGCTATCAGGTTCTGAGTCGATTTCTCAGCCATGCCTATTCCCTGACTACCGGAGAGTAGAGCCTCCCTCTAAACGATGAGTGAGGCTGCCTGGCTCCCACACTCAGCTTTTATCTGTTTTTATTGCTCTCAGCTTCCCGTTACTCCTCTCCAGGATACCTATATACCTTAGTACCAGCCAGCAAACTCTGTAGTTCTTCTCTGCCATGTTCTCCTTTCATCTTTCAAATGTCTCAATCATTGCACCGGCACGGGGTTTCTCCCCCAACAGAATATTTTTCCAGGTGACACACATGAAAACTTCAACAGTTAGGCTGCCACCTGATGCCAGGGAACTTCCAGATCCTCCTTCCATTCACGATGGGGTCCTCCTTGTTGACCAGGACACGAGTAACCCAGCTGGCAAACTCCATGTTTCTGCCTGTTTTCTCAGACCACTCCTGGGGTCACTTGTGTCTTCAGAACCGTGGACACTGAGACTGGATTGCTTGGAGTGTAGGATATTTATTAGAGTTTATGCCTGTGAAGAATAAAAGAGGGATGGGAGTAGTAGACAGAGAGAGCCTGAAAGTTTTCATGGCAAAAGAAGCATCCAAAGAACTTGTTAAAATTCGTATTCCTCAGGCTCACTCCCAAAGATGGTTATAAAATAGGTCTGTGCCAGGGACCCAGGACACTGTCATGAGCCCCTCTGGTGAGTTCATGCAGATGGTTTTGTGCAGTCGGTCTGACACCTATGAAAGAAGAACTGAAAGGAAAGGCTGGGTAGGAAGAACTGTGGACCACAGTACAAGTTTAGGTAAGCCTTGGCCAGGTCAATGGGAAGACCCCGAGGTCTAGTTTTTCACTGGAGAATGCATGGGACGGGAATGGACTGGCCCAGTACCCCCAGCATTCCTCATATTTGGCTGGGAGAAGATCACAGTAGATCCAAATGTGCCACAGTTAGCAGCTGTCAATCCACCAAGCTTCCCATGGCAGATTGGACACAATCAGGAGAGGACAACCCCACTTTCAGGACAAATAGAGACAGCTACGAAGAGGAAAGCAGAGATGGCTGTGGGAAGAGCTCTTCAGAAAGGAAGGGGAACTTACCTGGGCATCAGATAGGTCTGAGTGAGTTATTAGTCCATTTCCTGTTGCTGATAATACAATACCAGAGATAAGTAAGTAATCAAGAAAAGAGGGTTTGCTTTAGCTCCCGGTTCTGGAGGCCCAAGGTCAAAGGGCTCCATCTGGCAATGGTCTTCCTGCTTGCAGAGGCCCAAGGTGATGCAGCGTTACACAGTGAGAAGACTGCATAGGAACATTTGTGTCTCTTGTCTCTGTCCCTTTTCTTATAAAGCCACAGGGGCCTCCATGCAGATGACTTCATCATAATCATCTCCTCAAGGCCTCACCCCTAAACACCAAGGTCAGGTTAAGTTTTTACCCTCTTAATATCTCAGGATTTGATTTAAACTTTGGTTTGAGCTTTGAAGGGGACAAGCCACATTCCAACCACAGCGGTGAGCATCCTCAGAAACAGACCTCTAACCTACCCAATTCAGTCAAAACTTATCTACTCCTTCATTAAGCTGAGATGATAAAGAGGACCTATAGGGTCCAAAGCACTTTACAAGAGGAGAGAGACATCTGTATGCAGGGCCTCCAACCCCCACAGGCAGGTGCAGCACCTCTCGTGGCTTCTATGGCATTGAGTGGTGCAGAGGGTGGCTGTCTCAGGCACGTATTCCAGACAAATCACCCCCTTGGAATGCCTTCTATCGTCCCATCTCCAAGGGACTCTTTCCAGGTGTATCAGGTAGCTTTTATGTTGCTGAGATACAATATCCAACCTTTAAAGGAGGAAAGGTTTAATGTAACTTACAGTTTTAGGAGATTCAGGACACGGCTCACTGGCCCCAAAGCAGAAACTGTGGAAGGGCACGGTGGAGCAAAGCTGCTTAGTTCATGGTGACCAGGAAGCAGAGCAGAGGAGCAGTGCCAGAGAGGAATAGGGGCAGGGACCATCTATGGGACCCCAGTCATTCTTCCAGGACCCACCCAGGGGCCCAAGAGCTTTACTACTCTGCTAGGAGCTTCTTAATCTATAGTGAAGGTGAGTCAGGATTAATGGTCACACCAACTACGGACAGGGATGTGTGGGAAGAAAACAAGGTAGTACCAATATCAAGAAATGGTACTGAAGAGAAGGGAGTAATCTACGCAGTAATTTTCAGCTAACTTCCTCTGGCAGTGCTGTTGCCAATGTGAAAACAGATTCCTGATTCAAAGTGTTACATTTTCAGCCAGTGCCTAAGCACAAAAGTCCCCTGTGTGCCTGAATGTAATTCTCTATCTAAAGAGCCAACTCGTGCCCAGGAGAAGCCCGAGAGAGTTTTTCTGAGAAAAAGAGAACTGGCTGAATGAGGGCTGAATTCTGTTCAAAAACTTAGTGGTGCCGGTGCAGTAATGAATACCCTACAATCCCAGCTCCTGGGGAGGCTGAAACAGGATGATCTGTTGAGTCCAGGAGTTTAAGGCCAGCTTGGGCAACATAATGAGACTTGAGCAAGAGGAGATTGTAAAGGATCATTCTCACCTCTAATCCCACATTTGACCACTAGGTCTCATATTTTAAGTTTATGGAATTTCAAGATCAGAACGGATCCCACGAGCCATGCTACCAATCGCTTTGACCTGAAATTCTGGTTATCATCATCTTGCAGAAATGTGGGCCTTCCATATGTATCAATTCCGGCATCATAGTTGCTGCCTTTTCTGCCAATCCGGACATAGCTAAAAGTAGCTGCCAGCCCACGTTCTGGCTCTTACAATGATCTGTTGCACAAGGTTTTGTGTCCAAACGTCTAAGGCTTGTTACTGAAGGGCTCAGTGTAGTTAAAAAATCCCCAGCCAACTCCCCCCAGTCATCCCATATTGTTCCACCTCACCATGAAGCCAGCCGGGATCTGACTCAGGAAATAACCGCCGCACACCAGGAAAAACACAGCACTGTGAGAAGGCCCATCTTCTGTCAAGGAACCATGCAATTAATTTCAAAGTACAAAATAATTGCATTATCAGTGCGGTGGCTTTCATTAGTGCAGATAATTGGAAGATTTTAGTAGTATATTTCCTTCCTTCTTAAGAAGAAGGCTAATAATGTAATGATGGGGATCCCTCCCTTCTTGGTTTGTATTGGGTGGGAGCCTGTAGGATCTTATGTATGGTTTCTTTAGTTGGTAGGTAAGGAGTCAAGTACTAGAAAAAAGCAGCCACGGTTGCCCAGACCAGGAGAACAAAAATCACCAAATCACTACCCCGCATGAATACATCTGCCACATAAAAGCACCCCTGAGGTTTGCTTTCTCAGGAGCAATGGTCAGGGCTGGGCTGGCCAAGTTGTGTCTGGCACTGAAGTACTAGAAGAGATCAGGCTCTTGAGACTGAGAGTTGGAAGAAGAGAAGAACAGAAGGGAAAGAGACGAGACCGGAAATGAGAAGACACACTGCTCTGCTCTCCACGCTGCCCTGATTGTCACCGGGACTGGTTCAGGACACAGCAGCTCGCAGCGTGGTCACAAGTCCACCGTGAGCATCAGCTGAGGAGCTGGTGCCAATGCAGGTTCCTGGGGTCCCTGGGGCCCATTTCATCAGTATCTTGGGAGTGAGAGCCGGGAAGGTGCCTCATCACGTTTTCCCTGGGTGGCTCTCCTGTGAGTGGAAATATCAGCCTCACAGCTGGGGGTGCATGCTGCATTCTGTGGGTCGATTTTTGCAGGGTTGTCCACACACCTAGGTGTGAATCAGTATCTGCTCATGACAGGTGCATTACAGGGGGTCTTCACATCCCTGCTGATGTCAGTATTAGCAAGGATCAAGTCCAGAATGGATGTAATGGGCATGTTCTGTTTGAGAAATGCTGTTCAGAAATTCCAAGCCTACCATGGGCAATCTCTTAAAGCAGAAAGGCTGAAAATAAGCAACAATTTATTTTCTCAGAACTGGTAAGGGTGGAGCGGCTGTCTTTTCTACTTGGATGTGCTGAATTAGAACCGTGCAAAACAAATACAGTTCCCCTGAGGCCCTGTGCATGACTTATTTCCAGATTTAATGAATGGCCATGTGCCTGAGTTAGTGGAAAATAACCCACAGACTGAGTCATCCCTGAAGTGCAGTGGAAAAGACTCTCTCACTGATGTCACCAAAGGACACAAGCTCACCCCGCATCCTAATCCTGGTAAGACAGGTGACATGGCGTGAAGGAGACACACGGGCTGCCTCTTCTGCCTCTGAGAACGGTCTCTCCACATTCCCCAGAATGTCTATTGATCCGAGCTTGTAGCTGATGTCAACAGTGATTGTGTGGAGGGAGGGGCCACTTGATTTCACAAGGTCAGGACAGGGGGAAAAAACTAATAATTCACTGGGCTTGTACACAAAGCACGGGCACTGATTCCTTTCTTCTTCATGGTATCTTCCTGTGGCTTCCAGCAACTGTCTTCCTGTCACCACGCTTGCTGTAGGATTTAAGTCTTACGCTCACTTTTATTTACCTGTTTCTCCCCTGGATGAACTTTTCAGATTCATGTCACCGCGAACACCTGCTTCGTGTGCTCTGTCCCTACTGCAGCCTCATGATACAAAAGGCTGATTTAATTCCTAGAGAGGAAGCCATTATCTCACCATCCCTGGGACTTTTCAGAATCGTGTTTCCTTCCGGTTAGGAGGACCATCCCCACACTGAGATGATGTTTATCTGTGCTTAACTGGCACCTTCACAGGCACCTGCCTTGCAGGTGCACCTTTGGGCTCAGTGACTTCCGTACTCTGAAATCCGCAGAGGGAATGTGCCGGAGAGGGAAGGGTCTGGTCACTGTTCGTGGGCACTGTCGCGGGTATCTGCCGCCTGCATAGCACTCAGAGATGAGTTGCATATAGCATTGCAACTCCCCGGCAAGCACAGTCACTCCAGGAGAAGCAGGCTGTGTCTAACAGCATCCAGTGACTTCCATCCTCACGGCTGCTGCTTCTCAAAATTACTAGCTGGGTGAAATCTGCATCCATCAGCACCATGCTCCACTTTATTTATTTTTTGTGTGTTATTTTTGTCATTGGATTCATTTTTTTCTCTCCTGCCTTCCCAATCCCTCCTTCTTCTCCGTCCCTCATCCTTCTCCTTCCTTCTCTTACCTTGGGATATTCCTTGCTTGCCCTCTGCTGTCAGAAAAATATAGGATAAGCCAGTTCACATCATGCAGTGAGTGATTAAGAAGGCTAACATCTCTCAACTGCATGTGAATCATGAGGAAAATCTTATATCAAAGAAAAACCACTCCTGTGATGGTGGCAGAAATTCACACAGCAGCAGAGAGGTGAGGAAGAAAGTGGGGGAGGGAAGCTTTTCATTGTTCCGGAAATCACAGTGCTAACATCCTCCTTGCATTCTCTTTGAGCTTCACAGAAATCCTGATTTCTTGGATCGCATTTCATAGGCATCAAATTCATTGCACAAGTTCAGGCATATCAGAAATAGAACTCTTTGCTTTCCTTTTTTTTTTTCTGTGGTTTTCAGCCTCCATTCCTCTGAAGTTGTAGAGATTTAATTCCCACTAATTTGGCTTCTCCCCTCCACTACTTCCCATTGGGTTGAATCCACATTTTGGTGGCATAGGTGGTGCCAGGTATCGGGGAGGGACATCTGGTCCTCAGATCATTCTCCGTCCATGCTGGCCTCCCCGGAGGTGTCCACCTGGCCATCTGGTCTTCAGTTACTGGTTGCCCAGTCGGCTGCTGAGTCATCCTGTTCCTGACCACAGATTCCTCACATCCTCTCTTGGCTTCATCCAGGACCCCCTTGGGTACATACGCATTATCTGTTTTTGCCACACAACTGTGACCTTCAGAAAACTCTAAGAGATTGTCCGAAAGCCTCTCCTATTCCTTTAACCACTGACATGAAACATACTGGCGCCTTGTGTCATGTTAGTGCTTGAGGCCACCATTATTTTGTGGGTTCACATTGCTTCCTGCACTCTAACAGGAACTTGGGTCCTGCATACAGAACCAACCAAGGTGGACGTGTGTGTGTGTGTGTGTGTGTGTGTGTGTGCACGCGCACCATTCTTCCTGACTCCTATGCCTGGAAGGGGGCTCAGGAACATTTCTCAATGATCCACTAGGTTCTCAGTTTTTGGAGGCTTTCTTCCAATTCTTTTGCTCCTTGTGGCCAGTTGCTCTTCTTTTCTTTAATGCTGCAGTGTCACCTTTTTCTTGTGGCCAAACATGCAAAGTGACTAAATAGAAAGATGGGGCAGTTAAACTTGATTGTCCACTTGACTGGGATAAGAGACACCTAGGAAATTAGTACAGCACACTTCTGGGTGTGTCTGGGTGGGTTATGGGTTGTGACCCTGGCACCATGTCTATCCCTGGCCCTTTTCTCTCTGATGCTCTTCTGATGTGCTCTGCTTCTAGGTCCCCACCGAGCCTTTCTACCATGACGTTTCTGCCTTTAGCCAGCTGTCCATGGACTGACACCTCTGCAACCGTGAGCCACGATAAACCTCTCTTCCTTTAAATCACGGGTGCCAGGCATTATCTCAGCAATAGGAAAGCTGAACAGTACAAAGGATAATCAAGGGATGCGACAACGAAGGTGGACGAAGGGTTGCTTTCATTATAAAATATCCAGCAAACTGTAAAACACTGACTTAGCCATTATAAGGGATATAAAATATGGTAAAACATGTTTTTGCCCACAGAAAACTTAAAGAAATGAGAGACTAAATATGAACTCAATGTCACTGAATTCATTAAGAAAACTTTGAAGGACTAAAAGTGTAGGGGAAGTGGGAAGAGTAGGGGAAAGGAAATAAGGGAAAAGAAAAAAAAGAAAAAATGGAAATAAAGTTTTTGTAAATAGGGAAGGGAGGAGGGGGTGAAGGGAGGGCAGGGGTAAGGGGAAAAAATGAGAACCAAGACCTGTCATGTAAGGATACAAGATCCCAGTGATGAATGTAACTGTATATTATACCTAAAATGTACCAATAAACTCAATGAGGAAAAAAAAAGAATATATTAAAATAATAGCTCAACCACACACACACAAAAAAGAAAAAGAAAAGTTTCAAGGAATTAGTATTCTTTAGCTGCCAGTGGGAAATTCTTAGTTAGAATTTAACAGAATAGTTGTCATAGTCTACATCAGCAAACATTCCTATAGTGAAAATCTGTGATTAAACTAGAAATATCAAAGCTTTACCACAGAATTTACTTACTTGAGCAGTCCTGGATACAAAATAAATTCTAAGACAAGTAAGAGATCTGTACACCTTCTTTAGAATTAGAATGTCATTTGCTTTTTTAAAAAAACTATGAGCCTTTACTTCTATTGTCAAAAAATTTATAACTGCAGACACACAGTCTGGGGACTGGGCAAAAGGAAAGGTTTGTATTAGTCAGAGTAAGTAAGGTTAGCTGCTGCAACAATAACTCCAAAGTCTCCAAAGCCTTAATATAAAGATTTAAAAAATTTTTTTTCAGTGCTAAGGATCAAACCAAGAGCATTAGGCCTGCTGGGTAAACACTGTAGCATTGAGCTCCACACTAGCCCCAAGGATGGCTATTTTGTACTTACTTTACAGTCCTTTCTTCCCTACACTTACCCAGGGACCTGGCCTCTGCCTTTAACTCATGGTTCATAGGTGTCCACATGAGCCCAGAAAAGGAGTAGGAGATATGAGCACGGAGGCTTACATAAGAGGTTGGGAGGATTTGGCTTAAGGGCAATTAACTTCATTTCTTCTTTATTTTGCTGGCCCAGACTCAGTCTCTTGGTCTGTCAAACTGAACAGGGCTGGGAAATGTCATTAGCCATGGGTCCAGAAGACAAAGGCAACAGGTGTGGTGAGTATACAATGGCTTCTGGTCATGTGTGTGAGCAAAATCCTCAAACTGGTAAGGCTCCTGGTGGCCAAGGTGTTGTCAGTAGAGAGCCAGAGTGATCTCATCCATATGGGGAGGCAGAGTTGCAGAGAAGCCTGGTCCTTCCCTCTGCCCCTCCCTGCTCCCCCTGTCTGCCGGTCCTGGGAAAAGGACCGGCCAGGTCCCTTCCCAAACAGCACGAGTAGTCAGAGCTTCGCTTGTCTTCCAGGTGTTCCCCGCACTCAGCACAGCACATGAATAATCAGCACGAATGAATGCCAGCCATGAGGAGGTGGGGTGGGTGCAGCTGAGGACAGCATGGGATTGAACCCGGAGCCTGTGCTGTGAAGACCCTGTGGCTGGAGGCTGCCTGTGCCAGGAGGGTTCTGGCTGAAGGTCTTTTGGTCTCTCTTGTCTTATTCTAGTCAAGCACAGACTCTGTAAAGCACTCACTTTGTTGATTGAAAGGGAACTGTCTGCAGCAGAAAATGTCAGCAGCGCTAGTGGGAATTCTGCTTTTGCTCTTAAATGTCTACGTGGTTTTAGGGAAATGGAGTAACCTGGTAGTTTCAGATGAAATGTTCTTCACTTCCTGTCTTCAAATACAGCATGTGTACATGCAAGGCAGCCTTCCTCAAGAATGAGCCTTCACCTTAGGACAGGGGGCTGGCACCTCTTCATGGGGGTAACATTCGTGTCGATGGGTGGGACTTGAGGGGCTGACTGGTTCAGAGAGACATCCTTTTACATTCCATACAGCTGGCAAAGCCACAGCCAGGAGGCAGCCTTTGCTACAATGAGCCAGGCTTACAGGATGTTATAAAGGTATTTTGGTCTTGGTCCCGGGGAAAAGGCGGTGTCACCCAAGAGTGGGAGTTTCAGATAGAAAAGGCTGGAGAATGAACTTAGGTTTCCAGAGAGGCACATGTTAAGGTTCTGGACAAGGAAGACGAATGGTTCTGGTGAGGAGTATACAGTGGGAAGAGCTCTTGTTCTTTCATTTGGACTTCTAGTAAGTTCTAAGGCAGAAGGCATTGACTTTTCTTTCGTAGAGGCTTTTCATTGAAGAGAAAATCCACCTTCAGTTCATCTCCATGGAGTCGAGGGAATGGAGTATATAAGATTTGAAAGTCTCTACCCTCTGACACTTCTGTACTGAAAGACTCTACAAATGTTAGATACAGCAAACTCTTCACTGCTACACACAGGCTCATAGCCCTTTTATCCATCACACTATTAATTATAGCTTCCACCTCAGAGGTGGCAATCGAGCTAAAATGCTGGCTCCAGAGACTCACGCCAAGGTGTCTCCAGAGTGCTCACCAACCATTTCTGCCTGAGTGGGGCTGGGTCCTGAAGTGCTGGTAGGATCCTTGCCCAGTTTAGAAAAATCCAGTGAGACTCAGGTTCTCAATTGAAGTCATAAACAGTTGCTGTTGAACTTTGACATATTCAGTGTACACCTCTCCCCATACACTGTCTCCCTGCCACGGGGCTGCACAATCACTTTTTCTGATGATTGATGTTTTTAAAAGGAAGCCTAATTGCCAGAAGCAGGTGAAATGTATGTCTTCTCAAGCAGTGGTTTGGGTCCGCTGTTTTGTTAGATAACACCATGAGACAAAGTTGTTGCATCTTCTAACCACAGAAGGTCAAGGGGATCCTTGTCATGTCATCTTTTCTTTTATGTCATCGACAATGATTTACCGCTGAAGCCCCACCATGGACCGAATAAATTATACGGAAAAAGAGACCCTTGTTCCAAAAGAAAGTATTGAGGATGTGATGCTTTGAAGTTCTTGCCTTCAAAAAACAATTGGGGGGATTGAAGGAATGATACAGACTTATGGATTTGATATTTTGACGTGAGCACTGAACCTCTGTAAGAATGTGTAACATTGTCTGAGGCTTTCATCTGCCTGCTTGTACATACAATCCTTAGGTAAAATGTACTAAAAATAAGCCAGGTACTATTTCTACTCTTGAAGTCACCCTGAACAGTGTCTCCAATGTGGATACCATCCTCAGTGATAATCAGGTGATTTGCTAAGATTAGGAAGGAAATAAATCAGCTAAGTAATGCTTATGTCATGCACGAGAGACCAAAGTGAATATGGAGAATGTTATCAAGGTGGGTGTTTCTCTCCCTGTATAGCGTTGAAAGTCAGTAATGAAAGTAGATTGTAGATGCAGTTACCCAGTCGAATATTTAAATGTGTCCTTATTTGACTGTGCAATCACACAGCCAAATATATTCAAGGGTGGTTTCCTTTATAAGAAAAAAAAGTAAATGAAATGTTCAATGATGACATTAGCTCAATTTTATGTTTGAAAACTTAATTGCACCCAAGTGAGAAAATACAAAATTAAAGTTCTCACTGCAACAACAATTGAGCCTAGCAACACCGAGAGATTTTGCCACGAATGTTGGAACTGAATGTGATGTGGGTATGGAAACCTCAACTGGGGAACTGCCTGCAAATCTATTTCTGCCCTGATGCTTGAGCTTAAGAACAGCTTCCTTTAAGAAGCCTGCAGACAACCTTTATGTGAGTTACACCCAAGAGTGCATCTGGGATAGCCCCAGTTGAGGGCTTGACAGAAAAAAAAATTATTATTTACCGATGGTCCTGCCCCTAGCTAGGCACTTGCATCAATTTTATCTGAAAATAATGTCTTTCTTTGTCTCCCATCCCTGGTCTGTCAAGCAATGCTATTGGCTCAGCAGGGTGAGACAGATACTGCGTGAGTATGTGGGGCTGTAGTCCCAGGCCCTGTAGCCTTGCAACCCACCTCGCCTGCTGACTGTTGCCTGCACGTTAATATAGAAGCCCCCACTGTGGGGACAGTCAGTACTTTTCAATGCTGGCCATGGAGATCCTGGTCTGTTTTTCTTCACAGCCTCCTGGAGACTTGGGGCTGCCTGACCGGGCTTCTTCCCACCCAAATCAGCCTACAAAAGCCCGGCTTCCTTTCTCCTTACCAGGGAATGTTCTTGAGTGCCTCGATTCCACTCGAGCTCCAGAAACAATACAAAGAACTCCTGTTAACTTTGTGAAATACCTACACGAATCCAAGGCGAGGTAATTCAGTCTAGTGTAGCGGTTTTGGAGACAGTTCACGTAGAATTCTCCAGGAGTGGCAAAATCCTTTTCACTTATTTTTGTTATACACTTTAGGGGGTCTAAGCGACAAAGAAAACAAACATTGCATCACCTCCACTGTCTACATGTAGATCTGCTCATTTAACCATTTATTCAGCAAACTCTAACTGAAAGTGAGCTGGACGCTGCACTAGCCTCTTAGGGACATTCAGAGATAGTGAAGACGCGGTCTACACGCTGTGGTGTAGTTTGAGATGATGTATACACAAGTATCTGTATCAATACCTGGGATGTGAAGAGTGCCGTGACAGAAACCTGACTACTGTGTTTCAGACTTGAAGGGAGGACTCAGGGAAGGAGTCGCGTTTGAGCTTGAACTTGGCAGGGAAGGGTGTGGCTTTGGGCATGGATAAACACGTGACATTGGTGATAGGACACAGCAGAGCAAGAGGAAAAATGAATTATTTTTTCTGCAGCAAGGAAAGGAGCAACAAGTAGCAGGTAGGAGGCAGGGAAGAAATATGGAGATAATGCCACTGGTTCTGGACATTCTGAGTTTGAAATTCTAGTGGGACATCCCCCCAGTGGAGCTTTCCAGCAGACAAAAGGAGCAGAATCCTGAGAAAGTTTAAATTTAGGATCATACGTCTGCACAAAGAGGCCTGTTGAGATATTGGATGTTGCTTAGGAACTGGAGCTAAACACCAGAGTCAAGCAATTAACACTCCGAGCAACAGATACTAATGTCTTCATTACTTGCAAGCAAGCCATACGCCAACACACAAGGACAATTGCAGCTTTTTTTCTGCAGAGCTCAGAAACATGGGGAGATTTCACTAGATGAGAGCAGTGACATTGATCTTTTGGAAGTGGGTAATGTTGGGGGCATTTTGGGGCAGCAATCCCCCAGCAGTAAAAAGCTGATTTGCCCCTTTAAATTAAAGAAAAATTGTTTTAAAGCAAAAAAACCAACCAACCAAACAAACAAAAAACAGCTTTACACTTTCTCCCTTATCCAGAACTGTTTTGAGATTGGCATCCTGAGTACCCCATTTTCTCTCACTATCTGGTAGACCCTGTCTTCTCAGAATGCTGTAGACATGTGTTCTAGCCCTTTTGTGATTTGTCCACTGCTGTGCTATTCTAAGCATTATTGATCACACAATCCATTAGGGCACCATTCGCCATAAATAATTTATCTCTTCAGGCATGAGCTCGTCTCTGCCACAGATGCCATCAGCAAGAATCCCCTTCAGGAGGTTTATGCTGGAGGAAAAAACAACAGCATTGCAGATGTAGATTAAACACACGAGGCCCAGGAAGAAATAACAAGAGTGTTGGAGCAAGCCCCACGTCTGCATGGGGTTGCATTCTACATGGGGGTGTTCTGTCTGTGGGGTTTCAGACCAGCAGTGCTCCCATAGAAAGCATGCTGCCTTAGTGGGGAGAAGCCTTGTCTTCATGGCTTCAGGGGGTTCATTTGGGCAGCATACCAATATTTGCTCAGCATGCTAGTATTTGCTGAACATACTAGAATAGTTCTAGCTGTTATAATTGCTGGGGGTTGGAGAGATGGAGGAAAATGTAGGAACAGGCAACAAAAGAAATAGGACACATGGTCACATTTCTGTATGGAGCTTGAAATTCTTTTGGCCATAGGGGGAAGCACATGTAATCTAAACTACAAGATGTCCAGCAGAAACGACAACAACAAAAACAAAGAAAGAAAAGAGTACAAGAGCCTTAGACCTCAGACTGCATCAATAGCTTGCCATCTTGGCACTCAGATCACTGGTTTTAAGCAGAAGAGCATAAACAGAAGAACCGTATGGACAGAGAAGTGAGTAAGGGAGATGCTGTTCTAGGGGAGCAGGCTGAGTGTGCAAAAGTCTGCATTTGGGAGCTCATGATTCATGCATGGACACCAGCAAGCAGATGTCAGCTGGGGCAGAGGTTCATAGAACAAAGCCAGAGAGTAACAAGTCAACATGATGAAAAGGGCTGCTTTTCAACAAAAGGGGCAGCAGGGCTTTTTATAGAATAGAGAAGACCTGGGGGAAAGTAACGTTTTCTTCCTTCTGAGTTTTCCAGACCTTCCATGCTACTGTAGATCTTGTACAGAAAAGGCAATCCTGAAGCACACTTACAATTTAGCTTATGCTAACCCTCTGTATAAGTCAGGAGCAAGATAAGAAAACAGAGCCCATAGTTGGGTAATGGTGGTACACACCTATAATCCTGGCACTCAGGAGGCCGAGGCAGGAAGATTGCCATAAGTTCAAGGCCAGCCTGAACTACATGGCGAGACCCTATCTCAAAACACACACACACACACATGCACGCATGCACGCACGCAAGTGCGCATGTGAGAGAGAGAGAGAGAGGGGTCGGGGGAGGGAACAGAACCCAAGTCAAAGTTTCATATAGGGAATGAATGGAGGAACCAGCTATAAATAGGTTAAAGAGCTGATGATGCAACAGGAGAAGGAGAGGCAGAGACCAGCAACAGCTGGAGCTGGAGATACGAAAGAGAGGAGCCCAGACAGCACAGAGAACCTGAAGCTACAGTAAACCAGGGAAGAGACATGGACACTGTCACAGATACCTCCAATGCAAAAAGGAAGGAATGGGACACCTCGACTTCTTCCTTGCCCTCTAACCACCTGGTAGAGCTTCTCTTTGACCCACACTAACCGGAAATTAATTGTTAAGGGTCTCATGGAATTGGAAAATTTGTAGGCATGATCGGAATAAGGATGGTGAAAGGCTGACATCCCTTCGTTTAGTATCTGCAGGTAACTCTCCGAAAAAAAGCAGTGCTTGTGTCTAGCAAAGAGACTTGGAGGGAGGAGTAGAGTTAGACACCCAGTGAGGAAATGTTTAGAGGCAAGACCTTAGTGACCACTATGCTCTGAAAGATTTCATCCACACATAATTCATTGGTAGAAACCTGATCCCCCCAAAGTTGCATTAAGAAGCAAGGCCTTGAAAGGTACTTAGATCATGAAGGTGGAGACTAGGGTTAAGTGCAAGAATAGTTCATCCCTTGTCCATGGGCACACACAGCAGGAAATGCATCTATGAAGCAGAAAGCAAGCATTCAGACATTGGATCTGCTCATGCCTTACTCTTGGAATTTCCATAAGCACTGTAGCATTAAATTTCTGATGCTTATAAATTACTCAAAGGTCTTTTGTTAGAAAATGCTAGCAAGGCTGTAGGAAAAAAGGAGCACTTCTACACTGCCAGAGGGAGTATAGACTAGCACAACTACTGTGGAAATTAGTATGGAGATTCCATGAAAAATTAAACCTAGAAATTCCATTTGACCCGGCTCTTCCCCACCTTGTTGTCCTCCCAAAAGAGTTAAAGTCATCATGCACAGTGATACACACAGATCCATGTTTATAGCAGCATAATTTACAATAGCTAAATATTTGGAAACAGCCTATATACCCATCAAGAAATGAATGGATAAACAAAATGTGGTATTTTAATTTGCACAATAGAGTACTACTCTGTTATAAAGAAGGATATATTTAGGCATTTTTAGGCAAATGGATGCATCTTGAGACCATAATGTCAAGTAAGATACATGAGACACACAAGTTCAAATATTGCATGGCTTCTCTTATATGAGAGCCCAAAATACAAATAAAGAGCTAAATAAAAGACAGCCAATATGAAGTAGGGAATTCTTTCTCAAATGAGAAGGGGAACAAGAGATGGAGGGAGGCGGAGGGAGAGGAGAGTGAGAAGATGAATAAGCAAAGAATTGAAGAAAAAAAGGAAATAGAGCTTTTGTAAATGGGAAAGGGATCACGAGTTGGAAGGAACAGGGAGGGATAAAAAGGGGGAGAAGAGCCAGGGAATTATGGCGTGTCGTACACGTACCAACTCCCCACGGTAAGTGCGATCAGTATGTACTCCTCAGAGGTACTGATGACAAAGAGAGAACACACAAGGTATTTTGTTAGAGCTGCAAGAATGGACTAAGACGGTGGCTCTGCAACTGACACTTCTTAGTGCGCACACCCTAGGCTGAGCTCAACCCAATGAAGTCAGAAAGGTGGGTGGGGTAGGTGGGGAGTTGCCTGGATCTCCCTTGAGGAGAGATCTCCTCTGCAGTTTCCCTGAGGTTGGTCCTGGAGAAGAATCAGCTAGTGTCTGTCCTGACCCAGCAATGAAAGAGCTGCTGGCTCAATAAAACTAAGCAGGAATTAATTCAAGCCTATGGTTCCTGCTTCTCTGACCCAATCCTACAAAGACCTGTGGTACAGTAGTGCCGGTGGTTTCTTTCTCTCTATGAAGGTCCCTGCTGCTCTCCGAAGATCTTGATTACCCCAGAACAACATTTGTGATCTGCGTAAGTCTCAAGGGTCTGATTTGAGTGACAGATTCAACCATACACTGATTTTATCACTCTGCCCAGGTATTCCAGGTCCTGACAGACACTCCTGGATACTGGCTCTCCCCAGAAATCCTGTCCTCCAGAAGATGTTATTTAGGAATTGGGGGAGGGGGGCTATATGCCTTTACCACAATTAGTTCAAAATTATTCAAAGGATGCATAATGAGGGATGAAATGAGAAGACAAAGAGATTCTGTGTGGCAGTGTCCTGAGAAGTTAATATTGATGTATAACATGGGTCACTTAATACAGGTTGTTCAGCCACAGGACAGTCAGCCTTATGGAGATACAATCCCTTTCCTTACTCCACTTCGGTCTTGCTGAAGATGATGTCAGGTGTGCACTGGTGACTAAGGCTGCTAAATCCAGGACAGTGCAGGAAGCATGGGATATGATGATCACGTCATTCATCTGTGTGGTGTTATTGCTGCAATTCTCTGGTTCTTAAACAGAGATTGACAAAATAGGCTTGTTGTTAAGCCAGGCTGCTATTGTGCTGGTAATTAAAAATTGGCAGTGCTGAGATTGGCCCACATTCCCTACCTCAAAGCCTTCCAAATCAGCGTTTGCCTTTTACAATGAGCAAAACACCTGCTCTGTTTCCCCCACTCATTTTCTAGAACCTTCAGATGCCACTCGGCTGATGCTTTCACAGAGCCTGAGAGGGTTTCTGATATTTCATTCGGAAAGATCTTATGTGCACTGGAGACAGTGGGGCTATATATAGCCAGGGCAGACCAGAGGGCAACCTCCCAGAATGCTCCAAGGAGCCAAGGGCATGGCTGAGATCACAGCCTCCTAGCACCCTCCTGCTGGGCTGTTTTGATGATGCCTCATTCCGCTCAGATTTTCTGGCTCTGGGAGCCTGAGTGTCAGTTCCTGGAGGTTGTGAGGCACGCAGCAGACTGCAGCTTGCGGGCTTGTTTGTGCATGCACACTCACGCGTGCATACCCACTCACAGCTGATGCGTCATCTTCCTATATTTATCCAGTTGCTGTTTCAGTGGCTCTGAGAAGTGTCTGGAAAAAAACAAAGCTGCCTCCTCCTGCTATGCAAGCTGTCTGAGCTCCAGGGACAGCTCTGCTATCTCATTCTGTTTGTGTGTGTGTGTGTGTGTGTGTGTGTGTGTGTGTGTGTGTTAGGTAGAGCAGAGCGGGGCACCCACCGTGCCCAGGTCACTAATCATATACTCTGCCCTTCTCCCAGTTTAGGAGTGGCCAGCCCTGGTGCTCCAGCCTTGGGTCCCCTGTCTGCTCCCTCTCAGGTAGGGCTGACTGGGAGGGATAGGATGTGAGAGAATAAGCATCTGGGTGGGAAACCGGAGCTAGCCAGGTCCACAGACAAAACAGAGTGGCAGCCACAGTAAGGAGCAAGTTACCTGGAAAGGTGTCCATGTGTAAGAGGTGAAAGGGATCCTTAGCGTTACTTTTCCAAGACTGCTGTTTCACAGGTGGGGAAGCTGAGGCCAAGCAGGTGAGGAGGCAGCTGGCACCGCTGCTGATCCTGGAGCTGTGCATTTCCAGGTCCCAGTGCAGGAACTTCACATGACCCGTGTGCAGCAGCTGGCACCTCATCTTGCCAGCAGGCCATTCTGCAGCAGCTCCCTGCAGAATGGAAGACCCAAAGAATGGGCTAATGAACATTCACAAGGCTTGGCCAGGTCGGCTGATTGACAGGAGGCAGGAAGTGACAGGAAGTGAAGGGAAGGTGTTGGCAGAAGCCAGAGGCCACCTCTGGTGTATCCTTGTTGCCACTCTGCCTTTGAGCCATTGTCACAACCTTTTGTATGTTCTGGTTGCCTTTACACATCCATTACAATCCTTCGCACGTCCTTTACAGTCGCTACTTTGTACTTTGTGGACAGCCATAGTACCCAGAGGACGAGCCACTCTAGAAAGGTCCAAATAGTTATATCCAAATAAATCCGAGTGACTGTTATTCCTCAAGGCCTAGCATCTCATCATAATGTATCCAAGAGAATATAAATGCCATCCAAAATTTTGATAAGTGATGAAGATATTTATTACAGCTTTCCTGGAATACAGGCAAGAAATACTCAGATGAACCCATTGAAAACGCGTTACTAATCCCCTTCCTTCCATTTTCTCCCAAATCCCACAGCTCATTACTAAAATTCTCTCCTCTCTTTCAAAATCTCCAGCTTGGGGCCACTTGCTGCTCTTTTTAGTCCCACCTTGTCTCTCTTATACATCTTTTTTGATGTTTTCTTTGCTTCTGTAGGTGACCCTACGCTGACAGAAGATCGTTACCTCTGCATGTTTTCCTAGCTCTCTTTTCTACCCGTTTCTCCAACCAGCTCACCAAATGCATCCAAAGCCACCAGATCTGATAACTGAGACAAAAACCTTCCTCAGAAAATGGGGAAAGGAACTGTTGTATGTTCTTGTACACTAATTTTTCTTAGCTTTGCCACGTGAGAAATCAAATCAGATCGATCTTCAACTAGTCGTACTTGGTCGGGTTACTCCATTATTGGATTTCCACAGTGCTGGAAGTAATTCAGTGCTAATTAAAGGCTTCTTATATATAACACTCGCTTATTTCAGATAGGCCGCTGCTGCCCCCAGACGTGAGAAACAGCCAGCTTCTCCCCTTGACACTATGGAGGGTACATCAGCTCCTCACTGTTGCCATTTTTTTTCTCCACAAGGTTATCATCAAATCTTAAATAAATTCTGAAGAGTAATAAAGCCCTTCAGGAATTTTCAGTCCATGTGCAGCATAGCTGTGTCCCTGTTTTACATGAGTAAGGACTCATTGCCAAGTAGCAGCCAGCACGGTCAGAGCATTCACGAAATTTCAGGCACTGAGGGACTCTTTTCACTTCCTCCTAGGCTCCTGCTCTGGGCCACACGATGAAACTCTCACCCTTCTCTAAGCATCTTGGCCTTGTCTACTCTCCCCGGAGGGACAAGGAGTGAGTGAGTGACTTGCCTGCTTGGTGAAGAGGGAAGGATTGATATGAAAAACTCAGTTCGTTCTTCCTCTTCCTTTTTGGATTTCCCTGTTTGAGGACGACTGTGTTTTGCTTCCCTTCTGACTTGCAGGTGGAAATCATGAGGGATCGATCATGGGCCCGGCCTGCTTCTAGGTCCAGAGCTCAAAACCTAGCTCTCACTTTCTTCCACAAGTGAGGCACAGCAGTGAGTCAAGGCTGCTGTCTTACTGTCATCTGCAGAGCCAACTGCCCCTGGGAAAGATGCGTCAAGTTTTAGGCTTTGGGGAGAAGAACATTGGGAACTCTGACGGTGACCCAGCTAAGCCTTACTCCTCACTCCTTCCATATCCTTAATAACAGATAGATTTGAACATTTTTATTTGCCTGCTTTCTCCAACTGTTTCTCAGTAGCACTTGTGAAGCCATAACATCAGCATCCAATTCAATTAAACTAATATTCAACTACCAATTCTGTAAATACCCTGAGGGAGGGAGCACATTAACTCACAACCCCCTCTAAGAAATGAATCTGTGTCATAAAATTAACACCACCCTATTATCCACCATGAGCATGTCTAATGTCAAGAAAAATGGTGGGGTCCTCCTAGATAAGTTCTTAAGATCATATCAAGAATAAAGATGGAGACACCGAGCCCCACAATCCAACTTACAGGGTATTATTTTAACCTCACTGCCTGATGTATGAGGAAACTGTTCTTTTCCTCAGTGGACTCACATGTATGTTTAAGGGTGGCTTAGGATCTTCCCTAATTCATCCTTTCTTCACTCCACCTATAAGACTAAAGCTCTTTTTTCCTTTAATTTCTTACATGGAAAACAGACAATACCTCTTAGGATCATTGTGGGGAATAAAATGAGGATATTCTATAGAGATCTTTGAACAATGCCTGGAAGGTAAAAAGACCTCAATAAATGTTAGTAATTTGTAATAGTAGTAAGAAAATATTTTTCTGCCACCAAATGTTTCTCTTGAGGATGCATTGTCAATGTATGAATGGGAAAGTGGACTTGGCTCTTTCAAAGAATCTTATTTTGCAAATATTTTAAAAAGAGCACTTCTATATAGCTTTCTAACTAATACAAATTGGTTTTTACTTGTTAAAAGATAGCAATACAATTTCTATTCCTTACCCTGTACTTACCATCTCAAGGAACATTTCTTAGATGCTTTTACCTAAAGACACATGTCATACCTAAGATCTACTGACAACTGCATCCTGAAAGTCTTGACATGGACATTTCTAATTTTGAAAGAAGCTATGTGGTTCAAAAGCTCCATGTTTTCTAAGTACATGATTGATAAGACTTTCTCGTTCACTGCTCAAGCTTGGTACAAAGCAAAAATAGGAGCTAAAAATATGCTTTGTGTTTGAACTCAGGGCATTACAAGTAAAAAGGAGACCGCGATTTACATATGTGAGTACATAATTCCATTTTTAAACTGGTGTTTTGGAGTAATTATCCTCAAATCTGGGGTTTGGTTATTTTATCTCATGAACTTCTAATTGTTACTGCAACAATGAAGAGGGCTTCTTTGCTGATTTTTTTTTTTTAAATCAACTCTACTGGCCATTGTACTACCTAGGAATTTTGTAGCCTATCCAACTATCAGAAAGAAATTCATTTGAAGGTCACATCAGACTTCACATGAATTTTCTATAAAATTGAGGTGACATTTTACATGTTAACAAAGTAAAGGTGCCATGATAAATGATGGTCATTTAGGTTCCATTCCTAGTCTCCAGATGGAATGCCCAGGCCAGAGGCTCCTTAGAGTAACTGTCAAGTAAACCCAGCACCTTTGCATGCCAGGGGATCCTCGTGCCATTCCACACACTTGTCATAAATCATCGCACTTGTGCTGAACAAATAAACTAATAGTCACTAACCCAAAGTTGACCTTACAAGTAAAAAATTATCAAACCAGAATTTACAGATTTTAACCTCAGCCTAGTGTATTGGTTTTATTGTAAATCTTCTTTTGCATCTAAGAGACAGGCGTCCCAGGCCCAGGAGCCTCAGCTGATGTCCTCAGGGAGGCAGCCATTAAATTCAAGACCCTCTTGCAAATTCATAAAGTAAGGCAGAAAAGTCATCGTTTCATGAAAGAATCAAGCCTTGTTCTTTGTGTTCTTTTGGGGTTGCAGTGCTTCCTGAGAGTGAGTCAGTGCTGTTACTGGAGCCCGTGTGTTAGAAGATAGCAAACTGTCCAAGGCAGATTCTCTTGTGTATGAATCTCAAGGAAATAAGAATGTGACAGCAACAGATGGAGAAATTGACAGAGAAGCCATCCAGGTGGTTGGTGGTGACATTAGCCATGACAGCAGTGAGAAGTTGACTTCAGAGGGCAGTGAGATGATTAGGGTGGACCTGAAAGCCTGAGTAGCTGTGAATGTCACTCCAGCTCTCCACAGGGTATGGCTATGTGATGGCTGAGGTGGTTTGCTTCTCTTTTGTTACCTTTCTGTTCATTCCTACCATAATCTCTTTCCACCAGCTTTCCTGTTGCTGGGAGAAAAACACCTGAAACTCACAGTTGAAGGGAGGAGAGGTTTATCTGACTCATGGTTTCAGGGGGTTCAGTCATGGCTGGCTGGCTCCAAAGTAGAAACATTGGCAGAAGGACATGACACACTCCCACCTCCTTCAAGTGGTCCCCACCTCTTAACAGCACATTCTGCTAGAAAGACCATGGTTTATCTGCTAATGAGTATTGTACCTCCATCAGCCAATCACCTCCCTAGGAATTTCAACCTGGTCCAGTTGACAAAATTAACTGCCACACCACCACATGCATCTGCGTCCCTAGAACCAAAAGAATCTGACACGGGATCATAATTATCAAAAACCTGTAGACTATGTGGCAGGCCAGCGTCCCCATAGCATTCTGGGACTCCCACTTAAAGTTCCTGGTTGATGGGCTCCCAAAGACTTCCCTGAAAGTAATTCTATATTTTCTCTCTTCAGTGAATAAAATGATAAAAATGTAAATTTTACTCTTTCCCTTGGATGTTAATAGATACTCTTTTAAAGGGGGCTTATTCTGAGAAGTGACCTCCAAGTAGTAATACAAAGTAGTGGACTTTAGATTAAATCTTTTACAAGGAGAGAGTGTAGCTCATGATATCCAACCTTTACTGTGTTGTTCTGTAGGCTCTGCACTAAATATATATCACTTAATCTAGTCTTTCCAACCACCCCTTGAGATAGGTATTACTCCAGTTGCCTTTTTATATTTTAGTAACTGGCTAGCAGTCTCCCAGTAGCAGAATTGGGATTGAAACTTGGATTTGACTCTAGAGCTTGAGTGGCTAACAGATGTTCTGTAATTAAAACAAACTCTTGAGAACATGTTCCATCCCATTTCAAGACGGAATATTCCGTACCAAGAGAGGTCTGCCAATAGCAGGCCCAACTGGGGCCCCTATCACAGGCCCTTGGGCTGCTGCCTGTCAGAAATGTTCCTCCACTGTCCACGCCACCAAGTGGAAAAGCAGGGTCTTCTTTGGTCCTCTGAAAAATCACCAGGGTCAACTTTCCTCTCTCAACACAGTCTTTGAACACTGGAACCCAGATTTTTGGATGACTCTTTTTTATGTGACTCAGTTCCTAACAGATCCTAGTTTCCGGCCTTCGTCTCCCTCTCTCCCCCGGAGAAAAGATGTACTGTGTTATGACTTTATTAGATGAGACAAACAGGACCAACATGAGCAAGATCTGTAAGACATTGAGTTGTGGAGGCCTCTTGGCCTTGACATTTCCCCCCAAAAAAAGAAAAGAAAAAAGTCCCACAACCAGATCTCTGACTGTCTCTCCACAACGGCCTCAGACAAAAGCTCAGGAAAATATAAGACACAAAGTGCTACTCTCCCCAAACATCTTGGCCAGCTGAGGTCCCACTGGCAGGAACACTAATAAAACACACACCTGTCGGCTATGGCAGTATCAGAGGCCCCCTCATCTGGCAACCAAAAGCAGAGATTTAGTCAACAGAACCCAATGGTAGAAAAGCGGTCACATTCTCAATTTTTCCTTTGGGGTCCTTTTCATTCAGATCTCCTTACAACCTTGATGGAAGGCTGGATCAAAAAGAAGACTCTTACCCAAGTCAATAACCACTTTCCAAGAATGAAATGCAAGGATTTTGTTTTTCCTTCCGGCTTTTCCTTTCCTTCATGAATACACCTACTCTTTAGCTACCTGTAATCCAAACAACAGTAATTATTTCAACTATGTGCAGCACTGTGTGTTTTCAAATAGATACATTTGCTTTACATGTGCTTTTGTAAGAACATACCTCCTGCTTTGAAGAGTCAAACAGTGTCTTTATTTAGTGTCCTGATGGAGAAAGTGTGCACATGGACCAAGCAAGGAGAACACGAATTTCTCAGGGAAGGGATGAGCAGAGGCAATTGGGTCATGTGAGGAACTGTTTTCAGATTCACCTCGGGATGCATTCAGAGCGCCTTTCTCCTGCTGCCTCTGCCATCCTCTGGGCTCCGGGAGGAATTATCACAGTGGAGGGCACAACGAACCCCTCCAGATATCATAGGGTGGGTATGATATTGCAGAGTAACTGCAATCTAAAGCACTTTCAGTGTGGCAACAATAACTAGGTCCCTGGGAGTGGATTACTTTTGCAGCAGGTGTCTCCGTGCACAATTTTAAGATGTGCAAGCAATACAAAATGTTTTTGTTTTCTAGAAGTCAATTAAATTTGTGTGATCCCTGGCCTCCCTGGACTTATGAGAAAATATAGTCTTGGTCATTCACAAAAAGTCCTTTTCTTCCTGCAGGTCAGATCAGGGTCCGGCACATTCTGTCCCGTGAGGTACCTGGCAGCTTTTCCACTAAGACTACCATATTTCTTGGTCCTAAGGGCTTTTCAGGATTGTTTGAATTTTGATGCTTCCAGGCTTCAAAACCGATTTTTTTTTTTTTTTTTTTTTTTTTTTTTGGTAAGGTGGCTCAGGGACACTGCCTGCCTAGACATTGCAAACAGTGTTTCCTTTATATATTCTTGTGGTCACCTTCCTCCTCTATTCCAAGACCTCCTTCATCTCCAGTTCCGGATCATGCATCTTTTTTTCTACTTTATTCTAGGCTTCTCTCCCTTTAGCCTCTCTGCTTCTTCTAAAATATGCTTCTTGCTTCTTCTCCCTTGGTAAATCCTCGATGTTCTATGGGGGAGCAGGTCTCTGGAAACAAAATCCAAGAACTCTTGGAGGTGGCTTATTTTTTGTTTTTTAGCTCCCTTGAGGCAATGAAATTCAGAATCATTGGCTCCACATTTGAATGACAGAAACATACAGAAATACAAAAACATCAGTGATGCAAAATAGTATGTTTTCACATTTCATATCCTCTTCATTGGTAATTCCCTGTTCTGGTTTCCAAATTTACCTAGAAAGATGTTTCTGGACTATTGCAAAAATCTAAAACTTGCAAAATCAAGTAAATGCTAGGGAAATTTAAATTTTAAAATGTAAATAATGATCTAGTTAAAGGCTGGAGATTTAAGGGCTTGGAAAAAGTACTGTAGTCATTCTTTAAGACAAAACATAAAGAGAAACTACAAAATTAACAGCCTTTCTTAAGCCTATCAAAGAGTTGATGCTGCAGACAAATAACTAACTTAAAACCTGGAGAAGGACAAAGGCCTGTGGGGAGAAAGGAGATTCAAGCATTTGCTTACCTAGGACAGATGCAGCCAAATGCCAGAAAAGCTTTTTTTTTTTTTTTTTTGGTAAGAAGATTAAGCTAGAAATGTTTAAAGAATTGCTAAAGGCCAATGGTGGGCTAGCGTGGGAGTGTGAAGCCCCCAGGCCAGACATAGGAGGGTTTATACACTTTTGCAGATATTTTACCTTGGTGAATATTTGAATACTTACAGGAAGGGTCAGGGAGAAACTAAATGACCTGTGCAGTGCTGGATGGAAAAAGGGAACAGCAGCCGCTACCCAAACACCACCCTGTTGAATCTCCTTTGTCTCTACTACTCAACAAAGCTTTAATCTGCAGGGCTGGGGTGGGTTCAGAACTTGTCCTGAGGTTCTAATGAACTGACTACTGCTAGGAGAAGAAAACAGAGGGGAAACAAAGCCGCACATCTGGGGAGGAACAAAAATACTTGTCAGATCCAGCACTACTGCTGGAGAAGGAGCAAGGACGTTTGAAACTTGAGTCCCCAGTGTTTCCCCAAAACTAAAGCTTCAGGGAGAGCATACGTGGTCATCCCTCTTCTATCCCCTGCCACCATGCTAACAAGAGTTGCAGTTGAATGCAGGGTTGGGAGCTGCAAGACATAGACCAGTGGTGGCGAACCTATGGTACACACAATGCAGGGGCTGTTTGTTATCATTGAAACAAACTGGTTCACCATCACTAATACGGACTCCAGGGGAGGAGGGAAAGGTGGCCCAAAGAGAAGATCCCAAATCAAGACAAAACAAGTAATCATTATAAGAATTTGAAGCTTCTGGGGTGCAACAACAAACTCCCAGTCCATCTCTGGACAGATTTATACAAACTCCCACCTAAAAGATCTCACAGCGGAAAGGCATGCTCATTTCTAAGCATAGAAACATATGTAGTATCTACTGCCCTGTTTATAGGTTCACCTTTCAACAGAAAATCACATATAGCCCTCGTTTAACGACCCACTGTTCAGACTTATGAGCCAGGTGTGCTCATAAGTCTCACCACACTCAGATCACTTAGTACACAGGAACGTGACCAGCAGTGCAGCTTGTGATGGCTTCTCCTATGGTACTGTACTGTAATTTTTGCTGATTGTAGTATACAGTACAGTACAGTAGCTTTATGTTCTGTTGCACTACTGCACATAAGAGTTAAGCAAATGAAAGCAAAGTCATCAAGTTGGAGTTTTGTTTGACCATTTCTTTGTTCTGAATATTGCAACATACATACTGTGTAATTCCTCATTTATGACCAATTCCTTTAATGATCTAGTTGCAGGAATTGAATTCAGTCATTAAACAGGGAATGTCTGTACATGGTACCAAAAACAGAAAACACAGTCTAGAAAAACAAAGCAATCATTAGAACTACTCTCAGACTACTTGGATTTACCAGACAGGGAAATAAAATTACTATGACTAAGATGGTGAAAACCAATGGAAAAGGTAGAAGACATGCGAGGGCAGATAATTTCAGCAGAGAAATAGAAACAGTAAAAATCAAAAGAAAATGCTATCTACAAAAAACACAATAATGGACAGGAAGAATACCTTTGTTGAGTTTATCAGCAGATGTGGCACAGTAGGAAATATTACAGAGAGCTAAGTTAAATAAAAATATTATAGGCAGTTTTAGATAGGACGAGGCTCTTGAGAGAGTCAGCACAAAAGATAAAAACACATTGCAACCATGGCTGGAGACACATCTGTTAGAAGCCGGGCCTCAAGATAAAGACAAAATGACCAGGCCTGCATACTTCCCAAAGGGGAAGATAAGTGATAACACCCAGCCTAATGAAGTCTGAATAGATATCAGTTACCCTGGTGGATGACCGAGATCTCCAGACTCATCATTTCCTAGAAAAAGTCTTTGGTTTTTCCATGTACACTGGTTATGTGACCTGTTCCTCCATTAGACCTCTATTACCTAAGCAATTATACTTGTCACATTTTTGGCTAATCATAGCTTTAACCCATACTGTACCCATGTGGTTGTACTTTATAAAACTTCCCTTGAAAAGTGGGGTCCTTGATAACCCCTTTGGAACTCTTCCTGCCTCTTAGGAGCTGTACCTCTCAATAAATATTTCCAGCTCTTAACCTCCATCCTTCCTAAAATGTTTCCTTTGATTTTAGAGAACATAAATTTGGCATATCAAATACATAGCAGATTGGGAATTATAATATTTTCCCTACACTGGAGGTCTGATATCATTCCTACATCAAGAATGAATGAAATTTACTATAGGTCAATAAAATGTCCTCAAACACAAGAAGAGAGTGAAAAAACAAGAAAATGTCCAAGAATTATGAAAAAACTCGTGCGTACAATTTGAAACCCCAGAAGCAGAAGGGAGAATAGATGGAATATATTTTTTAAATAATTTTAGGAATTTTCTAAATTATTGACTGTATTAGTCATCTTTCCAGTGATGGGACAAAACACCTAACATACAGATAGATCTTACATAAGGACAACTTTATTTTTGTTCATGCTTTCAGTCCATGGTTGGCTGGCTCCAAGGCAGAAACATCATGATGGAAAGGGTGGTGGAGGAAGGCTGCTCATTTCATAGCAGCTAGGAAGAAGAGAGGAAAGCTAGAGAAAAAGGAGCCAGGGACCAGACATTCCCTTCAAGAATATGTCCCCAGTGACCTATTTCCTCCACTGGGTTCCATCTCTTAATGGCCCATTCGACTATGAACTCACTAATGGATTGATTTACAGAGGAGGTTAGTACCTTCATGACCCAACTTCCTGTTTAGGTCTAACCTCTGAACATTGCTGCACTGGGGACCAAGTCCTCAGTGCATTTCATATTTAAACCACAACAGTAACAGACACTGCTGTGATTTGTATATGATATGTCCACCAAATTTCATGTGTTGGAAATTTAATGCCCCAGTGTGGCCTAAGGGGAGGTGTTTAGATTGATGCAGCTGTAGAAAAGACTCATAGGATGAATTTGACCCCTTCTGCCTTCTGCCATTTGAGGATGCCATATGAAGACTCACCACACACTAGTATCTTGAACTTGAGCTTGCTTGCCAGCCTCCAGAACTATGAGAAATAAACTTCTGTTCTTTATGCATCACCCAGTATCTAGTAGTTTGTTATAGCAGCCCCAAAAGAGTCGCACATGTGAGTTGGTAACAAAGGAGTGGTTATAATAAGAACTTAAAAGTGTGGGAGCAGCTTTGGAATGGTAATGGGTATTGGCTAGAAGTGAATACTGGCAAAAGTAGGTATTGCTGTAACAGAACATTAAGGAAAATGGTCTGAGTCTTCTGGTGAGGGCTTAGAAAGAAATAGCGGTAGGGAAACCTCAGTCTCCTTAGAAATTACTTAAGTGAGAATGAACAGAATGTAGGTAGAAATATGGATGGTAAAAAGACATTCTGATGAGATCTTAGAGATAGAAAAGAGGAACCAGCATATTACAAACTGGAGGAAAGGCCATGGTTATTACAAAATGGCAAAGGACCTTAGATTATTAATTATGCTCATGTCCTAGGACTGTATGTAAGGCAGAATTTAAGAGAGAGGAAGGAAGACATTTTAGCAAAAGAGATATGTCAGCAACTAAGTGTTAAGGCCAAATTATTTCTTTTAATTGCTTATAATATAATGTGAGAAAGAAGAGATTATTAAATGAGAAGCAGAATGTAAAGATTTGGGAAATTCTCAGGCTATCCACATAAAGAATTTTAAAAAAACCTGCTCAGGAGGGAAAATAAAGATTGTGACTAAATGATCATTTGATAAGGAGATGAGTGTGGATAGGAAGGAGTCAGATGCTATTTATTCATCAAGATAACAGGGAAAACAACTCCGAAGGAATTTCTGACATCTTGGGGGCTGCCATGGCCAGAACAGGCCCAGAACGATCATTAGAGCAAGCAGATGAAGGGAAGTAAGATAGAACAGAAATCAGTGAAATTTAGAAAAACAATACATAAAGTCAATAAAAGCAAATGCTGATTCTATGAAAAAAGTCATAAAATTGTTTAATCCCTGGTTAGGCTGATGAAGAAAAGAAAGAGCGAAGACACAATTTGCCAATATTGGTAATGAAAGAAAAGACATCACTATTGATCTTACAGACATTAAAACAATAATATGAGAAATCTATAGAAAATACTGTTTATAAATTCAACAATTCTGATAAAATGGGTCCATTCATTGAAAGGCTCAGATCACAACTCACTCAAGAAGAAACATCTATCCCAAATACTGCAATATATATTGAAAAGATGAAATTTGTAAATTTAAAACTCCCAAAATGAAAACTCCTTTCCCAGATGGTTCCATTGGTGAATTCCACAAAACATTCAAGCCAAAAAAAAAAAAATCCAATTCTGTACAATATCTTCCAGACTACCAAAGGAGGAAACATCTCCCAGATAATTTTGTGAGGTCAGCATTACCTTAAGTATCAAACCAGTTTACACACTGCAAGAAATAAAAACTACATATAAAGATACCCCATGAATATAAAAATGTAAACATTCTCAACAAGATTTTAGTATATCAAATCTACAATATGTAAATGGATGATACATGACCAATTAGGATTTGTCTTAGGTTCTGGAATTAAAAATTGATAAAATTTTAAAAATCAATGTAAATCACCACATTTTGATAATATTCATCTCAATAGAAACAAAATGTCAATAAAATTCAACATCCATTCATGATAAAATTTTCAAAAAATAGAAAAGGAAGGGAGCTTTCTCAAACATATAAGAAAGCTAAAATAAAAAACTTGAAAGCAACATCAGACTTTAGGATAAAATACTGTATTTTTCTTCTCTAACATTGGGAAAGATGTGACATAAAGATATGAAAAGCAAAAGGTAAGACTGTCTTCATTTGAAGACAATATGGTTTTCAACAGGGATAATTCTGAAGATTTCTAAAATATTCTTAGACTAGTAGATAAGGTCAGTATACAAAAGTCAATCCTATTTTTATATTTCAGAAATAGAATTTGATATTAAGAACAATGGCATTTATAATTGCACCCAAAAAAGTTAAACACTTAGGTATGTCTAACAAAATGTATGCAAGAACCCTGCTGAAAAGAAAGTCTAAACACATTGAGAGATATACCATGTTCATGGTTTGGAACGATGTACATTATTAAAATGTCAGTTCTCCCCAGTTCAACCAACAGATTCAGTGCAATATTGATAAAAATCTTTGTAAGCCTTTTATAGATGACTAATTTTAAAATTTACTTGATGTCTTGGTTACTTTTCTCAGTGTTGAGACAAAACACCCAACATCCAAAGTTAAAGGAGGAGAGATTTATTTCAGCTCATAGTTTGTAGAGGTTTAAGTCCATGGCCTGCTGGTTCCAAGGCAGGGCAGCCTGGAAGAGAGGCATTTTAGAGGAGAAACAGTTCGTGACATGGCAAGTAAAAGGCAGGAAGCAGCAGCAGCAGCAGCATCAAGCCTTCTTTTCCCTTCTATGCAAACAGGCCACAAACCTTTTGGGTGGTGCCACTTAAATTTTAAGTAAATCCATTCAGCCATATACTATATACTATACTAATGCTAATTAGTATACTGTATACTATACTAATGCTAATTTCAATCAGTGGGCTAATTCAGTACCACACACTCTTAGTCTCAGTATCACACATCTAGATCCAGCCCACTCCAAAAGGCCCCACCTATGAGCACATGAGGCTTTGGGGGAACATCTAGATGCAAGCTATAACACTTGGAAAAACAAAGAACCTAGTATAGCTGGGATAATTTGGGTAGAGGGAGCTGAAGGATGCATAGTATAAGATTTCAAGACTCAACTGAAAAGTTATAGTTATCAGTGTCATTAGCTAAAGAATAGCTACACAAGAATGCAATGGCCATAGAAAATTCTTTTTTAAAATGATGTTGGAACAACTGGACATTCACATGCAAACCTTGTCACATCCTGCAGAATAATGAACTCAGAGCGGATCATAGATCCACACAATATAAAATTATAGCATGGCTAGAATACAGCATAGCAGTGAATTCATTTGGCAATGAATTTTTAAATACAGCAATAAAAGTATAATCCATAAAAGAAAAAAGTGATAAATTTGACTTTATCAAAACTTAAGCCTTTGTCTTGGCAAACATTCAGTTAAGAAAATGAGAAGGGAAAGGATACAGACTGGGAAAAATAGTAAATCACATATTTGATTTTTAAAAAGTCAAGGATATAAAAAAATCTTAAAATTAATCAACCATTAAAAGGAAATTAAAATTTTAAAAATCAACAATTAGAAGGGACCACCGATTCTAAAACACAGGCAAAAGGCTTGGACAGATCTGTCACCAAAGAAGATACCAATGGAAAAAAAAAATTAAAAGATGCTCTAAGCTAGGAGTGGTGGTACATGCCTGTAACCCCAGCTACTCAGGAGTTGGATACAGAAGGAACACATGTTCAAGTGCAGCCTGGATGACTTAGTGAGACCCTAACTCAGAATTAAAAAGGCTGGGGACATTGTTCCATGGAAGAGCATTTGACTAGTGCGTGCAAGACCCTGGACTCAAATCTCAAAGTACCGCAAAAGTAAATGAATAAGAATAAAATAAAAACACACCCAACATCATTATCAGGTAAACACAGATGAAAACCAAAATGTGAAAGTACTATGTACCTGTCAGGATTGCTAAAGTAAAAAATCCTAATGGTATGAAATTCTGGTGAGGATGTAAAGTAACAGGCTCTCATTCATTGCTACCGAGCAGAAAAAATACAACGTTGGAAGACAATCTGGCAGTTTCTTATGAAGTTAAACATATTCTGTACTTATCACTTAACCCAAGAAATCCTACCTCAGGGTATTTACCCAAAAAGGTTGAAAAGTTATGTTTACACAAAAGCCCATATCAGAATGTTTATAATATCTTATATTACTTTATTCCCAAATTGAATCAACCGAGATATCCTTCAACAGGCTACTGGAAGTGAACTGTGATTTATTCATACAATGAGCTATTACTCAGAAATACGGAGGAATGTGCTAGTGATTCTGTCTTATTCACCTTCCTCATTGCTGGGACAAAATACCTGGCACTTAAAGGATAGAAGTTTATTCAGACTCACAGTTTCAGAAGTTTCAGTCCATATTCGGCAGGCTTGAACACGGAGCCAATATGCAGGAAAGGGGTGGTCAGAGGAAAACTGCTCATGCAATGGAGGTCAGGAAACAGAGAGAGAAGGGAGGATCTGGACAGGGAGTTATACCCTAAGTAACATCCCCAGTGATTCACCTCTTCCGATGCAATCCAGCTTCCCAACAGTGAATTATATTGCCCTCACAATTCACTCTCCTTTCAAAAGCCCTACCTATGAGCACATAAGGCCTTTGGGGGACAACATGGATGGATCATGTCTTGGTCAGCTTCCTTGTCACTACAACACAATACAATTTCTAAAAACCACAATTTAAAAAAGGAGAGGGAGGAGAGGTTTAATTTGGCTCAGGGCTTCTGGGGCTCCAGTCCATGGTCAGCTGGCTCCAAGGCTGGCAGTAGCTGAGCAAAGCTGCCTAGTTCGTGGGGTCTGGCAAGTACAGCAGGGGACAGCACTAGAGAGAGAGGGGCAAAGAAAGGACCAGAAAAAGTCTCCAAGACCATATCTCCATGACCCACCCAGGCATACCTAGAAATGCACCTCAATAATCCCCTACGTGACTCCCAAGCCAATGGATTTGACAATCCAGCTTCACTGTCACAGACCTTAAACACATTCCGTCAGTGAAGGAAGCCAGACCTGGGCCAGGGATTTAGCTCAGTGGTTCTGGTGCCTGCTAAGGAAGCACAGGGGCCTGAATTGAATCTCTGGTACAAAAAAAAAAAAAAAAAAAAAAAAAAAACACACCC